>NC_135887.1:82498740-83244619 GCF_964194155.1 Cetorhinus maximus
CTTTTCAAAGAAACAGCCAATCCGAAAGATTAAAATCAAGGTCGAAATCCTTAAATTCCAATCTGTCCAAATTAAAAGTCACAAAAATTATAAAGAAGCATTTTATATTGAATTTGCTATTCAGGTTAAATTTTAGAAATTTATGGACGATCAACTCAAAAGCCAGGCTATTCAGTCCCAAACAATTGGGCGACAGCCTTACCTCCCACGACTGTGTAGTTTGCAGCTCTGGGACAAGTTAACATCTCTGTCCCGAGACTGTAGGTCAGTCATTCTCTCTCTCTCTTCTCTTTGCACAGAGTACATCCACAGCATATGGCAATACAGAGATAATTCTGGCCAAACCATCAATGAAGGGGGGCATGGAACACTTCAGGGCATATACCTCACAGAGCAGCTGACAGGAGTTTGTACAACATTAATAACTAAAAACATCACAAATTTATTATATATAGAACTGTGAGGGGTCGTGGGATCCAGTATTTTTCCCACAAGTGCCCTCTGCCCTATTAAATCAAGAATAACAAATGCTTTTGGCTAGGTTTCCATCAGTCACTGGAGCAGTAAGAAAATCCCTTTGCTCACTTGTTTTGACATTAAACCACATCTCTTCAATTCTATGGCATCCATTTATCAGTTAACAAACAACCACTCGTCCCCAGTTTGTTGATAGCGGACACCACATTCTGATTTCCTTAAAAGTATCTTCGCAATTAGAGGGCATGAAAGTATCCAATTCCTGGAGTAGGGTTGCCAACTGTGATTAAATGTATTCCTGGAGGTTTAATCACATGATTTTCCCACACCCTCCATCCAAGGTTGGCCAACACACCCACCCTTGTGAAGTACTGCCTCCCTATGGCAACTGAAAAGCAAAAAGATTCATCATCCAATTGGATGATGCGCGACTGTCAGCCAAACAACCTTTTTTCCCCCATTTTCAATATTTTTATATCTGGTAAAGAGAAATTTTCAAAGAAAATGACAAAAATGATCTTTTTTACTATGCAATAATTTTCCTCCAGTGCTGCACACAGCAGTGTCCTGGAGATTGATCTTCAATTCCTGGAGACGCCAGGCCAATATGGAGGGTTGGTAACCCTATCCTGGAGTTAAGTGTAAACTTACACCCTGGATGCTTCTTAACCAGAGGAGAGGGAAAAGCCTTGAAAAGAGAACAAGCTTGGCGAAGATGAATTAATGCAAGAAACTAAGGAAAGGGGAGAGACCATACACTGCACCAATGCTGTTCTATCACACATCACACACCATTGTAGATTCCACTCGACACAATTAATCTTGAGGATAAGTTAGTACAAATGAGCACCTTGACGGATTTTGCTATCTTTAAATGGTGCTATATTGTAAATATCCCCTGAACCCGCACCCCCTAAACAAGGTTAACAAGCAAAGCTTGTGGCAAGAGGCAACCACCTCCATGTTGTCTTTTGTATTTATGAGAGAATAATTCAAAAACCCTCTCCAAGTGACACTCCTATTCGTCCTGTTAATTCACACCTCTAGGCTCAGTCTCCTGCAAGCATCAGTACTTATTCTGATAAGTCAAGTCAACGCAATGCACATAGAACAGAATGATAGACGAAGGCGAAGCAATGTGGAACTTTAAAAAAAGGGAGATAAAGCAGACTGGGAGGAGGAAGGGAAGATGGACATATTCAATCTGTCACCATGGCCCCTGTTCAAATCAGCACTACCGTGAAGCTGCTCCGCATGGGGAGCTCTGGTTTTGCCATCCCCAATTCAGTAGATAGAAAATGGGAGCAAATACTCTGACTCCGCAGCAAATGATTTTGAACTTGACGTGACCTGTGCAGCTCTATAGAAACAGCGGTCTCAGTGTAGGCCCCAAGCAGGCAAGAGTGCTCCTCCGAGAAAAAAATGCTCAACAAATGGAGAAGAAGCTAATTCCTTTGAGCTGGCTGGCTGCAGTGACTTGGAAAGCGTTCACATCAGACTGGAAAGGAATGCATTACAGGGAAAATTAGACATTATGCACCAGCTGGGCTATGAACACTGCCAACTGCACTGACCTCGTCCCTCAAGTCATCTCCTGTAGCCAATCACCTCCAGGAAATACCTCAAACACATACACAGCTCTCTTCTCTCCCTGCCCCTCCGGTTAGTACTCCACATTATACACAACATTCCCCCCACCCCTATCTTTCCATGCTCCAGACAGTGCCCATAGCCCTGCTCCGCTAACCCTGAGCACTGCCATTCCTTTCTCCCTATGTTCTTGATGGGCCTATCAGCTAATGCTCCACACTCATTCCTCCCCTGGTCCACATGTTCTTCCTCCTCCACTGCAGCTTCATACTACACTGTAGCGCTTGGAGTATTGAGAAAATTGAGCCTGGAATAAATTATCTGTGACTGGACTGCAACCTGGTAGAGCATCATAACGCTAGGCTGCCCCTCTACGTACTGCAGGTTGCTTCACAATTAACCCGTTGATACTGATCTTTTCTCCCCTTGAGTTCAGTCAAAATCTAAATTGGCAAAATCAGCTTTAGGCAGATCCCATTTTTTGTCAAAAGTAAAAATGAAATTGCTCATAATGGAACAAAAATGGACTTAACCAGCAAAATAACTTTTGGAAGAAACAAATATGAATCCTTGGAAATATTAAATACATCTACCTTCAGAGAGGTTTAATGCTAAATGGAGTTGACGTACATCATAAACTATGTCCTCAGCACTTTCCCGCTCAAGTAACTTCCTTGAATTGTATGCATGCTACAGGTGACTCAAGGTGTGCCCTGTGCAAAGCTGCTGATTGGTGCATTTAGATCATAAGTCATTCTTGGCATCAAAATGAGGAACAGCAGTTGCATGTGTCATGTCAGAAATGTAGCGTGATGCTGATAGTTCCAGATGTTAATGGGTTTATTCATCAAGCAAAAATCTTACTTACAACTAATTTACTGGGCTCGTACTAAGAGCTGATTATTTTTCATTAATCTTATCTAACACATCAAAGACTGAGCCACACAACTCCCAATCCAGAGAGGAAACAGAATTAGTTGGTCCCCACTCACCCTGAATACTCAGGATCTGACACTGAAAATCCTTGCCTCAAAGCCCTGTGACTCCCACCACCACTCCCCTCCCTAACTTATCTCCTGATCTAGGAAACTTTGTTCTGCATTCAGAATCTGACAGAGACCTTTACTCATCCCTCCGTTCAAAATTTGACACCTTAGAGTGTCCCATTACCCTCCCTTTCGTGCTTGATAATGCTAGACCTTTGGCTGAACACTGCACTTTCAGACTAACATCAGTGAGGTGAGGTGCTGTGGACTCGCCATTTCGACCTTACTGAGAGGAGCTTCAGACTCCTAAATGAGCAGCATAGCTGAAACCAATGAAAAATAAAACACTACAGATGCTGGAAATTTCAAATAAAAGATAGAAAATGCTGTCAATCAGCATCTCTGAAAGAAGTGGAGGGGTGTTGCACCTGAATTGTAAAGTTGTCTGTTCTCCCCACAATGCTGAGACTGATCCAGAATTTTCCAGTTTTGTTGTCAAGGTTGGTAATCCAGTTACCTTGGCTATCTCATGCCATTCTAGTAGGACACTTAAGTTGATAACTGGGGATAGGGGGCTAATGTTGGACAGATTACTCTGTGTGCATTATAAAGGAAGCAATTGTAAAATAACTGGATGGCTGATTTGTCGTTACCCTCAGAAAGCTATTATCCATTATTACATCCTGCATTCCCACTGTTCAAATAGCTCAGACACAGGAAAGTAATAATGACCAAGGTCAAAGTGCTCAATGTGTGAGACTAGGTCAAGAAGTTGGGAAGGTTCCAAGAGCCGAATTTGTTGTCTCCCGTTTCTCGATAAACCATAAAAGAGACAGCATTCATCCTCTTCACAGAGGGGCCAAATCCTGAAATACAAAGATGAGGAAGCTAGAGAGAGAGGAAAGATTCAGCTAAGTTTCTAGCATGGACCAGGTCTCTGAAAACTTTGTTCGCTATTCGTTGCTGAGGCTATTTTGACAGGTATAATACCCATACCAGTACAGTGGGTTTAATAACCAGACTGGGAACGGTATTGGACCCATTGCATAATAGGAATGAGTTACTGCTAGTGATTATCTCAATTTAAGAGTAGATTATTGAACTCCCTGCTTGTGTGGCAAATTAAACACGGACTGTAACATTGATTGATTTGTCTTAATCAAAGCTCCTGGATGACTTTGCCCTATTGATGGATACTGGCAAACTTCAGTTTCTGCTTGACTTTCACTTGGGACTATAGGAGGAATTTAGACTGTAGGAGGTTTCTCATCTCTCCCTTTGTTGGATTTCCAATTTCAGGCAAATGGCCTACATGACACCAAAGGTGTCTCTCTCTCCAATCTTCACTGGATATGTGAATGCACCTAACAACAACTCCAATCTCATACTTCTCCTTATCACCTCAACGATTTTTCACTATGACCTTCTGATCAGCACTAAACTCTCCAAGTTTCATGCATCATCTTCACTTTGTCTTGCTTTTCTCTTACTTTGTTATTGATATCAGGTTTAAGCAAACTAAACCTTGTCCCAGAAGCATATTTAGACACTAACTTGTAAGGTGAGCAATCTGTTGTAGACTGTGGGGTCATTCTTATAAGAGAACAGAAAATTGTCTAGCCAGCATTGTAGAGAAACATGGAAATTACTGCCTAACTTGTCACTTAGCAAATACTTCTACAAAATCCTTCTCACAACCTGTAGACTTCTTTTTGTAACACCATTTAATGCTGGATAATATGATGGTACTAGAGTGTGTTTGACTCCATTCTTACTCAGACACATTTTGAATTCTTCTGTCGTAAACTGTGGACCATTATCTGACGCCAACTGGCAACTCAAATTGTAAACCAACCTCTCAAAACCTCAATAATTTTGGCATTTATGGTGTTGGACACAGGTTCAACATTTATCCACCTGCTATAGCTATCGATTAAAAAAAGGTACTCTTTTCCTTTCACTACAAAGAAATTGGCGGTACTTGTTTCCACGGTTTTCTTTTGCTTAACCATGGAATGAAAGGAACATTGGTTGGATTGTTTCTCACTCTGAGACACACTTCACGACTTTTCCTCAAATCTTCAATATCTCTACCTACCTTTGGATACCAAAAACAACTTCTTGCTGCTGCTTTCATATGGGTAGACTTGTGTGCTCTTCTAAAAATCTCTCTCTAAATCTTGTCAAAATAATGATTCTTAAACCCCATAGGACATGGCCTTGATCTACACTCAATTCATTCATACATGTGAACTCCTCCTGCAATTTCTCATCATCACACGCTTTAAGCCAGCAATTTGTGATGTAATTGAGCACTTTACTGAGTACCACCTCCTTGCAAATTTCTTCACTAATTTGCCTGGCAGAGACTGACATATCACTTGTGTACGTAAAGTAATTCACAGTAACTCAATGGCTATAAATTCTTCACAGGAAATCTTGAAAGAATGGCCGCATTTGCATGATCTGCTGAATTATGATATTTAATGTTGTACTGAAGCCATGTTGCCACTATGGATCCTACTCCCTTCTTTGAAACAAATATGATCGTAAGGACTTCGTGGTCAGTTAACCAAGTGAACTTCCTACTTTACAAGTATTTGTGGAATAACACCATATATGATCTCGAATGCCTCTTTTTTACCTTGAGTGATTTTTCTCTCACTCTGTTAAGATACATAAGCATATGCTACAAGCTTCTTCTCCACACTGTCTTCCATTATGTGAGATAACACCACGCCTAAGACCTGTGGTGAGGCATCGCATGCTAAAACCAATTATTTCTTGGGATCATCGTGGGTCAAATTGGAATCACTAGTCAATTCGATCTTCATTTCCTCCAACATTTTGTGACATTCCACAAATCCTCCTAATCTATCCTATCTTTGAAGAGCAGACACAGAGCAAGTATATTAGCTAAGCCGGGGAAGAACGTATAAGAATATATAACAATTCCTATCAATGTTCTAACTTCTTCTTTGTCTGTTGGTCTCTTTATTTTCAAAATTCCATAAGCCTTCTCCTGCATTGGGTGAATGTCTTCACCATCTATTTGGTGACCCAATTGTTACATCTGACACCATGAAGCAACACTTGTGCTTTTTAGCTTTGGTGTCATACTAGGACTTCGTTCAAACGTGCTCTCCGTCTTATTGCTCATTGGAATTATATTGAAAAATCATACTCCATTCCCAATGTCATCACCATCTTTGTGTATTGCACTGAGTACCCGTAACCACCCGTAACATGACCACCTCAGAACCTTAAGGAAAGTCATGTTGATTGAGCAAAGAGGCAACCAATGGGGCAAGCTAAAGATGGAGGAACTGGCTCTACCCTTTCAGTGACAAGTTATTGATTCAGCTATTCTCACTATATTTGAAGAGGCATTGGTGGCAGACAGAAACCCATGGAAGCCACAGATAAATGCAGAGTTTGTCCAAGTGACACACAAAACTGTAACCCACTGTCCCAGTAACACTGTCACAACTGTAAGCCACTGTCCTAGTGACTCTCACACAACTGTAACCCACTGTCCCAGTGACACTGTCCCAACTGTAATTCCCTGTCCCAGTGACACTGACCCAACTGTAACCCCCTGCCCCAGTGACACTGTCCCAACTGTAACCCCTGCCCCAGTGACACTGTCCCAACTGTAACCCCGTACCCCAGTGACACTGTCCCAACTGTAACCCCCTGCCCCAGTGACACTGTCACAACTGTAACTCCTTGCCCCAGTGTCACGCTCATAACTGTAACCCACTGTCCCAGTGACACGCTCACAACTGTAACTCACTGTCCCAGCGACACACTCAACTGGAACCCACTGTCCCAGCAGCAATCTCACACAGTAACCCTCATGTGCCAGCATCACCCAAGTATAAACCACAACACTCACTGACGCAGAGGGTTAGTGTTGTTCTCTGGTCCATTGGGACAGGGTATGAGATTGTATACAAGGTTAGTGTGAAAGGATGTAGCCAGCTGCATTCAGCAAGGCAAATCAGTCTGCTTATATGTGGGTCTGAAGGGATCCCCAGGGGGAGTTGCTAGATAATGGAATGCTGCCCAGGCTCAAACTAGCATTGTTTTCATCAACTGCTGAAACTCAGTCCCAGAATGAATGTTTATTGGAGCAAAACCAAGTTTTAAAAAAATAAATTGTGCCAGATTCCCAATCAGACTGAGCAAAATATTGAGTTGTTGGGATAACAACCTACAGCACTGACTCACTGGGTTAAATGCAACGCTTTCTGTAGATATAAACCACTCAGACCGGGATGGCTCTGGGTTTGATCTCTGGCCTATGCTATGTTAACTCACCTCAGTCAGTAACAGGGCTGCAGTTTGTCTGTTAAAAATCCTGCCAATGCTCACTTTCCAGTTTCCTGATATGAAGAATAGCAGCTTGGTGAGGTATTAGAAGGCACACACGGCCCCATTGAGCTGAGTCCAGCAGCATTCAGGACCTACCAGGAGAGCAGGAGGGAAGAAAATTGTACACTCATGGCCCAGCTCTCAGCTGGAATATTGGCTGCAATGTCTAAGTTTTCGCTTGGATGTACGAGTGCAGACCATACTTTCTAATGGAATTATACAACCATGTTCACATTTAATAGCATCAAATGTCTATTTCACTCTGGTGCAGACAGGCCATCATAATCCAGGGTACATCCTCAAGTACCAATTCCCTTCCAGCTAACAGGTTTCTGACTGAGCAGAACATTCCTATAACTCCCCTCACTGACATCACCTGCTCGTCAGAGAGGGTTTGTATTCCAAATATGCAGAAGGAAGTTGTGATGTTACACTCTTGAGGCACGCTACATAGTGCCAGAAACACATCAGTTCTGGAATCAAGTGTTTGTTTGCTGGGAATGTTCTGGAAGGTGTTGCCAGTGCTGTCAGCTGTATGACAAAGGACATTCTGCGCTCCATAACGTGTATAATGTTTAGAAGGATGGCTGATGCAAAGCAGAATCATGAGAACTGAGAGGGCGAGAGCAAGCGTGCAAAAACAGACACACGAGAAAGTGAGAGCAGAGAACAATGAGAGAGAAAAGGAGAAGCAGTTACAAAAAAGACCAGAGTCAGAGGAAGGGAGAGCTCAGGTGTTGGTGAGAGTGTTTTGTAGAAGGCGGTTAGAGAGATAGGACACAAGGCCATGAAAGAGTTCAAACTCAAGGATGAGAATTTTAAATTAGGGACACTGGGAGACCAAGAACGATTGTAGACCGACAGGGAAAGGGATGAGAAGTAAGTGGAGCTATGTATTGAATACAATATGGGTAGCAGAGCAGAAGCATACAAATAAGAGGTCAAAAGGAGCAACAGAATAGTTGAGTTTAGTAGTAACAAGAACATGGATGAGGGTTTCAACAGTAGATGGTTTGAGAATTGGGCAATATTACCGACATGGGAAGGAGCTGTCTTTGCATTGGAGAAGAAATGTAACCAAAGCACTGAGTTTGCAAACAGTCTGATCGAGTGTACAATGGTGGTTAGGAAGGGGAATGGATTCAATGGTCAAGGGTACATCGTTCATCGCAGGAACTGAAGACAATGGCTTCAGTCTTCAATGTTTAATTAGAGGAAATTGCATCTCATCTAAGATCAAATATCAGAAATAAGCAGTACAAAAGCAATGGAAGGGTTGAGTGAGTTGGTAGTAAGGTAAAGCTAAGTGTTGCAAAAGTAACTATGAAAGTTGACCCCATGTCTGCAAATGATATCAACAGGGCCTCATCTAGATGAGGAAATGGAGAAAGTCAAGGATAGACACTTGGATAGTTCCAAAGGGAAGAGTGTCGAAGAGGAAAGAGGAAACTGTTGCTATGGGTGCCCTAGCTACAATCCAATAGATAAAGTGGAAATAACCAACAGCAGTCCCATTGAGCTGGAGAATGGAAGCGATGGAGGAGGGCCGCTCCCCATGAGAAAGGGTACAGAAAGATTGAAAAATATGAGGGGGGATGGTGCGGCACCTTCACACAGTCTGTAACGTGTGACTTTGATTGGTTCTGTTTTGTGCTCTTCCAGGAAGCTGGAGGTTTTGAAACAAGGAGATGTGGGAAAGGGGCAGCACAGATTTGGGATGCGGCATTACACATAAGGGTGAAGAGGTGAGACAGTGCTGGAAATACAGAACCAACCAAAGGCAGTCCCATTGAAGAAAGGGGGGTTTGAAATGGAAAGCGTAAAAACAAGGAGAGAGTGAGGGCAGGGGAATAGGAGAAGGGAAAGAAAGGGCGGAGAGGAACATTTCTGCCTGGAGGTTGCTGTGGAGGTGAATTTTAACAGACAGCTTAATAATCTACCAGTGAGTTGTAATGGGACAGACTCATCCAGCCCAGACTCCACCCTCATTCACCAGCACGCCACAGGATTTAGGACTGAAGGTCAGAATGACACAAGGAATAAGACGGGAGGGTGGTGCTGACTGGCGAAACATTATAGATACTTCAGCATCCCACCTCAAAAAGAGAGAAATATTTCCCCTTTCCCCCACATCTTGGAACAAAGCTGAGAGAGATGGAGAGAGGGGTGAAAAGACAAAATAGAAAGGAGGTTTTCCCTTTCCCACACCAGATCCCTTACCCACAGAGAACACAAAAAAGGTTACTGGTGCAAGAGGCCTTATTATAGGATAACGATGTCAGTGCAATGTAAACCTGTAGAGAAAGCACTCCTCAAGGTCAGCTGGGGTACATCCAACATCCCTATAAAGGGATGTGAAGGTGTCCCTGCCAGTGAGCAGCTTATTAGCCCAGCATTCACACACACACCAGTATCTCAACATCTTACAGAATGGATAGAAGATTGGCTGTCTGGCAGGAGGCAGAGAGTGGGGATAAGGGGGTCCTTCTCAGGATGGCGGCCGGTAACTAGTGGAGTTGAGACTGTTGGGACCGCAACTTTTCACTTTATACATTAATGATCTAGATGAAGGAACTGAGGGCATCCTGGCTAAGTTTGCAGATGATACAACAATAGGTGGAGAGACAGGCAGTATTGAGGAGGCGGGGAGGCTGCAGAAGGATTTAGACAGGTTAGGAGAATGGCAAAGAAGTGGCAGATGGAATACAACGTGGGGAAGTGTGAGGTCATGCACTTTGGTAGGAAGAATAGAGGCATAGACTATTTTCTAAATGGGGAGAGAATTCAGAAATCTGGAGTGCAAAGAGACTTGGGAGTCCTAGTCCAGGATTCTCTTAAGGTTAACTTGCAGGTTGAGTCGGTAGTTAGGAAGGCAAATGCAATGTTGGCATTTATTTCGAGAGGACTAGAATATAAAAGCAGGGATGTGCTGCTGAGGCTTTATAAGGCTCTGGTCAGATCACATTTAGAATATTGTGAGCAATTTTGGGCCCTGTATTTCAGGAAGGATGTGCTGGCCCTGGAAAGGGTCCAGCGGAGGTTCACGAGAATGATCCCAGGAATGAAAGGCTTAACATATGAGGAACATTTGAGGACTCTGGATCTATACTCGATGGAGTTTAGAAGGATGAGGGGGGATCTGATTGAAACTTACAGAATACTGAAAAGCCTGGATAGAGTGGACGTGGGGCAGATGTTTCCATTAGTAGGAGAGACTAGGACCCGAGGGCACAGCCTCAGAGTGAAGGGAAGACCTTTTAGAACAGAGATGAGGAGAAGCTTCTTTAGCCAGAGAGTGGTGAATCTATGGAATTCATTGCCACAGAAGGCTGTGGAGGCCAGGTCATTGAGTGTATTTAAGACCGAGATAGATAGGTTCTTGATTGGTAAGGGGATCAAAGGTTATGGGGAGAAGGCGGGAGAATGGGGTTGAGAAACTCATCAACCATGATTGAATGGCGGAGAAGACTCGATGGGCCGAATGGCCTAATTTCTGCTCCTATGTCTTATGTTCTGATACACATTTATGAAGGGCACCATGATACTCCTGGTGAGGAAAATTCTGTGGCAGAACTATTTTTAAAAAATAAAACGATCTATTTTTATGCTCGAGCCTCTCTAACCTGCATTGAACCAGTACTGATTAAAGCTGGGTGTAGGCACTATCCTCCTATTTTCTTCACTTGCAGGTGCCAGTACTGAAATTTCTTACTCAGCATGTGTCACACCTCCCCAGGACACACTAGCTGGAGCCCAGATGATGAGCCATGCAGATGGCAAAGTCCAGAGGTAGTGGGGGATACTAACTAATCAACCTCTGGAAACTATCCTTCACTATTTACCCTCTCTAAACCTGTTACAACTTTTAAAACCTTCATTTGTATTCCCAGCCCTAAACCACTTTAACCTACTTCAATCCAGAAGATATAAACATTTTACCTTGCCCTTCTCAGAGCACCAACCGCTCAGTCTTCCCACTGTACTCTGTCCATTACTGCAATGTAATTCATATTATGGATTGTCCAGGACTGCAAATATTCCAACTGTGACCTATTGGCATCTTCGACAAATTCAACATTGTTGCCTTTATATTCAATTCCTCTGCACATAAAACCCAGAATCTCATTTGTTTCTTTTTAAACTCCTCAGTCACCATCTCCACTGCTGGAATGGAAACATCTAAATAGGTTCCATGGCTCAGCATTATCTGACTTGGCTAAGGCACTGATACAGAATGAAGCGTGCACAAACACACTCTTCTTCTCCTTCCTCTTCTTCTAAGGCAGTCCCTTGGGATTGAGGGTGACTTGCTTCCACTCCACTCTTGGGAGTGTCTTACCTTGACAGAGCTCTGAGTATAGAAGAGTTGCTTCAGGAGTCTGGTGTCAGGCATACAAATGACATGTTCTGGCCAGCAGAGCTGGTTTGAGTGATTAGTGCCTCAATGCTGAAAACACACACATACAGTGAATACATGGAGCAGACTAGTCAGCAATACAACTTACTGTATAGCATCTTTCAACGTTTTTGATCAGGCATCTGGACAGTAATTGTCTTTTTCAGTCCTGTACATTCCTTTATTTAACTTATGAACGTACAAACACACAAAATAGGAGAAATAGGCCATTCGGCCCCTCGAGCCTGCTCTGCCATTCAATAGGATCACAACTGATCTGTTTGCGTTTTGAATTGCACATTCCCAGCTACCCCCCCGCCCAATAATCTTTGATTCCCTTGCCTAACATGAATCTATCTACCTCTGCCTTAAAAATATTCAATCACCCCACCTCCACCGCCTTCAGAGGCACAGTGTTCCAAAGTCACACAACCCTCAGAAAAAATTCTCCTCATCTCTGTCCTAAAAGGGCAACCCCTAAATTTAAATCAGTGCCCCCTAGTCCTGGACTCATCCACAAGAGAAAACATCCTTTCCACATCCACCTTGTCAAGGTCATTCAGGATCTTGTATACTTCAATCAAATCACCCCTCACTCTTCTAAACTCCAATGGAAACAAGTCCAATCTGTCTAACCTTTTCCCTTAAGGCAACCCACTCATTCCAGGTATCAATCTAGTAAACCTCCTCTGAACTGCCTCCAATGCAGTTACATCCTTCCTTAAATAAGGAGGCCAAAACTGCACACAGTATTCAAGATGTGGTCTCACCAATGCCCTGTATAACTGAAGCATAACATCTTTACTTGTATGGTCAATTTCTCTCGTAATAAAGGATAGCATTCCATTAACCTTCTTAATTACTTGCTGTACCTACATACTAACTTTTTGTTGACTTATACTAGAACACGTAGATCCCTCTGCACTTTGGAATTCTGCAGCCGTTCTCCATTTAAATAATAGTCTATTTTGCTTTAATAGTTTTTTATTCTTCCCGCCAAAGTGAACAACTTCACATTTTCCCAATTATACTCCATCTGCCAGGTTTTTGCCCACTCACTCAACCTATCTATATCTGTCTGCAACCTCCTTATGTCCCCTTCACAACATACTTCGCAACCTATCTTTGTGTCATTTGCAAATTTAGCTATCATACAGTAAAGTACATTCACACCCCATTATACAATCTGGTTTATTTGCCACAAAAGGTGCTGGTTTAAGGATTACTTTCAATGATTTGTATTCTTCTTTCTGGGTCACCTAGACCACCTAAACAAGCCTGTTTCAGCTTCCAGCCAATGCTATTCTATATCAGGAACAGTGGAGGAAGGGGCTATCTGGGCAATGTTACTCCTACCCCTAACCCAACCACCTCCCACCTGACCACCTTTATCTCTGTAACCACAGCTGATATCAAGGACCACGGGCCCTGTCACTCTGATGACCAACAGGTTAAAGAACAAACATTCAACCTATATATGGCAAGATTTCAAATCCACAATTCACTGCTAATTGGTACCACTGCATCTCCTCTCCAATGTACCACAATGATGACATGTAAAGAGGAATTAGTTCTCAGTGACATACCCTACATGCGATCCTGTACAATATCACAAGACAAAACTGTCATAGTCCTATCCGCAAATTCCTCCCCTCGTAGTTCAATCCTGCTCAAGTCCCATAGGAATGTTAATAGAAGCCTTTTTGGTCACAGGTGTCAGCTGTAGTTCATGGTAGCACTCTCGCCTGAGGCAAAAGTTTGTGGATCAAATCCCACTCTAAGGATTTAGGCACATAATCTAGACTGAAATTTCAGTTCAATACTGAGAGAGTGCTGCAATGACAGAGGTGCCATCTTTCAAGTGAGGTGATATCCAAGGCAACATTTGCCATCTCAGGTGCAAGCAAAAAAATCCCATTTCACTATTAGAACAACAGGCATGTGCTGGCCAATATTTATCCCTCAACTAACTCTGAAAAAACAAAGGAATATCTGGTCATTACCTTGCTGTATTCAAATTGGTTGTCTCATTTCCTACAATACAACAATCGTCATCATGTAAGTTCAAATTGCTTTGGATTGCAAAGTCATGAAAGGTGCTACATAAATTCAAATTTTTTCTTTCAGAAGGGACTGAGTACTTGATGTCACCATGTGAATCAAAGTTGTATTACAAATTGTATCCCCACAGATGTTTAATCCGGTTCCTCACACTTCCACATTCAATAACACATCGCAGACATTCATTTCCTAAAGAAGTTTTCAACACCATGTTTAAATAAAATGGACCAATAATCTCTCTTTCTTCTAACAATAATTTGCATTTATACTGCATCTTTAATGCAGAAAAATATCCTAAGGCACTTCACAGAGGCATAATCAGTCAAAAATTGAGGCTAAGTCAAAGAAGGTTAACAATAATAAAAGCTTTGTGAAAGAGGATGTTTTTAAAGAGGATCTTAAAGGGGGAAATGGAGAGAAATGTGAAGGTTCTTTGGGAGGGAATTTTAGAGCATGGAGCAAGGCAGTTTGAAGCCTTGTTGCAACTGGTGGTGCAAAACCAGATGGAGTTGCATAAAAGGCCAGATCCAAAGACTTCAGGGGAACGATGCTAGGCTGGAAGAAGTTGCAGAGATCGGGAGGGGCAAGGCCCTGAAGGAAGAGAATTTTAATTTGGACATGTTACTGGTTGCAGAGGCAATATAGGTCAGCAAAGCCAAGGGTGATGGATGAACAGGGTTCAATATAGACTAAGGTACGTGTTGCAGAGTTTTGGAAGAGCTCATGTTTAAGGAGGGTGGTGTATGAGAAGCCATCCAGGAGAGCACTAGAATAGTCAAGTCTAGAGGTCACTAAAGTATGGTTGAGAGTTTCAGCAGCGGCTGGGCTGAGACAGAGGTGCAGTCAGGTCACGTTACAGAGGTGGAAGTAGGCTGCTTTTGTGATGGAGAGCATAGGGAATTGGAAGTACAGCTAGGCATTGAATAGAATGATAAGGTTACAAGCTGTCTGATTCAATCCATGGTAATGACTGGAGGAAGGGAAGGAACTGGTGGAGGAGACCAAAGATGGTAGCTTCAGCCTTCCAAATGTTCAATTAGTGGAAGTTGCAATTGATTGTTGGACAAATAGGCTGTCAAAAGATGCAGTGGAGAAAGGGTCGTGAGATATAGTGGAGAAATAAAGCTGGGTGTTGTCAACGTACATGCAGAATGTATATACACTGTAACCTCTCTAGTCTAGAAATCTACTGTTTGGAAACACCAGTTGTCCTGGAAATTTTTTAGGAGGCCCAAGCAACTCATGGCATCATTTTAGTACAGTGCTTTGGCAGTGGAAACATGGAAGATACAGTATTTGGATAAGTAAAACAATTTTTATTACGGTTTTATAATGTTCTATCACTGTTTTATGCTTCAGGTAAATATTTATATCAACGGTCTTTTCCAGCCCACACACTTGTGGTTTGGCAATCGAACATCATTCTATAATCCAGAATATTCCAAAGTCCAGAAAAGGCTTGGCCCCCAAGCATTCCGGACTGGAGAGGTTGCAGAGTACTCTAGAAAACTGATAGAGATGGGGTGATATCTTTATACATTTATCACTAATGCCTAACGATAGATATGTTTGCAGTTCCATTTCAGCCTGTTCATATTGTTCCCAATGTTCAAGTTAGACAATTTTTGTATCTCATGTACAAAGTCTGTGATGGATCAAAGTGTGGCTCACCATATAACATACCGTTTAAAACTTGGGGTGGAATATGTCCATAAGCTCAAATTTAAGTGTTTGGTGCCATACATTTTCTCTGCTATGTCCCAAAATGTGAGTGTTTGCATGCAAAATACCCTACAAAATACCCTCAAGTTCTGACAGATTTCAGGCCAGGGCACAGAGCGGGTACTTGAAATTCCAAACTGCTACTCATCTTTCTACACTGAGCAAACACAGCCACGTGCTCATCAGCTCAATTATTTTCCATCCATTTTTATAAACAGTTCATCTCACACAGTCCTGAACCATCACATCTTCCAAAAAAAGCAGTACATTGAACAGTAACATCATTCCAGTGAGGCCGCGTGTTAGACAGTCACGCCACATCAAAGACTTCCACAAGCATGATGAGGTCACTTTGAGAACGCATTTAAACAACAGCAGAAACTGCATATAGTTTTTTCAGCAGGGGTCTCACTGTCTCAGACCTCAGGATCCCGGCAGAAACTAGCACATTTCTCAGAACACCTCCTGAAAACATTGACAGAATCCTGGGGCTACTTGCAAATTATGGCACACTCCCAGAAAAGACTAACAATCCTAGGGACATTCTATAAATAAGACCTTTCTCTTGGTGACACTTGTCCTAACTTCCGAAAGGCAGTTTCAGCTACCTAAAGAAATTTGTTTTTATAGTTTATTATATTAACAGGTGTATGTTAATTCATCAGTGTTCATGACAAACATGAATCTAATCACGAGGCTACAGAGTTTTAACATTCCTCTCAACCCCAGCGTGCTGTAATTACAGACTGAAATATTCGATTTTCACCTTGGCATGTGGTACAGAGTCAAATATTCCTTTCTTAATGCAGCATGCTGTAATTAGAGACCGAAATATTCCCTTTGTAAATCTGGCATGCTGTGACTACAGCTTAAAGTATCCCATCTAACTCCAGTGTGCTCTAATTACAGTATCAAATATCCCTTTCTTACCCAGTGTGCTGTAATGACAGGTTAAAGCATCCAGTCTTATTCAAGCGTGCTCTCATTACAGCATCAAATATCACTTTCTAACCTCAACATGGTCTAACTACAGTTTAACGCTTCCAGTCTAAATCCAGTGTGCTCTAATTACAGGATCAACTCTCCTGTCAAACTCCAGTGTGCTCTAATTATAGGATCAACTATCCTGTCAAACTCCAGTGTGCTCTAATTACAGGATCAACTATCCTGTCAAACTCCAGTGTGCTCTAATTGCAGGATCAACTATCCTGTCAAACTCCAGTGTGCTCTAATTACAGGATCAACTATGCTGTCAAACTCCAGTATGCTCTAATTACAGGATCTCTAATTACAGGCTCTCACCCTGGTGCACTGTAATCAGTGTCAAATATTACCTCTCATCCCAGTGAACTGTAATCACGAAATCAAACACTACCTTCTCACCCTGGTGTACTGTAATCACCAGATAAAATATTACCCTCTCACCCCGGTGAACCGTTATCATTGGATCTAATATTACAGCAGACTGAGGCGAGAGGGTAATCAGTGTCAATTATTACCCTCTTGCCCTAGTGCACTGTAATCACCAGATCAAATGTTACCCTCTCACCCTGGTGTACTGTAATCACCGTAATCAGTTATTACCCTCTCATATGAACAAGGGACAAGAGTAGGCCATTCTGCCCCTCGAGCCATTTAATAAGATCACGACTGATCTGATGGTAACCTGAAATCTGCATCCCGCCTACTCCCGATATCCTATCACCCCCTTGCTTAGCAAGAATCGATCCGCCTCTGCTTTAAAAATATTCAAAGACTCTGCTTCCACCACCTTTTCAAGAAGAGAGTTTCAAAGGCCCATGACCCTCAGAGAAAATATTTCTCCTCATCTCTGTTTTAAATGGGCAACCCTTTATTTTTTAAAAAGTGGCCCCTAATTATAGATTCTCCCACAAAATACAAGCTTAGCCTGTCCAACCTTTCCTCATAAGACAACCCACCCATTCCAGGTACTAGTCTGGTAAACCATCTCTGAACTGCTTCCAATGCATTTACATCCTTCCTTAATTAAGGTGACCAATATTGTGCACAGTACTCCAGATATGGTCTCAATAGTGCTCTACATAACTGAAGCATAACATCCCTACTTTTGTATTCAATTCCCTTCACAATAAATGATAACATTCTATTAGCTTTCCTAATTATTTGCTATACCTGCATACTAGCCTTTTGCGATTCATGCACTAAGACACCCAGGTCCCTCTGCATCTCAGAGCCCTGCAATCTCTTACCATTTAGACAATATGCCTCTCTTTTATTCTTCCTGCCAAAATGGACAATTGCACATTTTCCCACATTATACTCAATTTGCCAGATCTTTGCCCACTCACTTAACCTATTTTTTTTTTACCTCATGTCCTCTTCACAAATTAATTTCCCACCTATCTTTGTGTCATCAGCAAATTTGGCATCCATCCCTTCATCCAAGTCATTTATATAAATTGTAAACAGTTGAGGTCCCAGTATTGATCCCAGTGGCAGACCACGCGTTACATCTTGCCAACCTGAAAAAGACCCATTTATGCCCACTCGCTGCTTCCTGTTAGCCAGCCAATCTTCTATCCAAGCCAATATGTTACCCCCTATACTATGAGCTTTTATTTTCCGCAATAACCTTTGATGTGTCACTTTATCAAATGCCTTCTGAAAATCTAGGTACAGTACATCTACAGAGCTGGTTTGACATGTTCTGGCCAGCAGAGCTGGTTTGAGTGATTAGTGCCTCAATGCTGAAAACACACACATACAGTGAATACATGGAGCAGACTAGCCAGCAATACAACATACTGTATAGCATCTTTCAACGTTTTTGATCAGGCATCTGGACAGTAATTGTCTTTTTCAGTCCTGTACATTCCTTTATTTAACTTATGAACGTACAAACACACAAAATAGGAGAAATAGGCCATTCGGCCCCTCGAGCCTGCTCTGCCATTCAATAGGATCACAACTGATCTATTTGCGTTTTGAATTGCACATTCCCATCTACCCCCCCTCAATAATCTTTGATTCCTTTGCCTAACATGAATCTATCTACCTCTGCCTTAAAAATATTCAATCACCCCACCTCCACTGCCTTCAGAGGCACAGTGTTCCAAAGTCACACAACCCTCAGAAAATAATTCTCCTCATCTCTGTCCTAAAAGGGCAACCCCTAAATTTAAATCAGTGCCCCCTAGTTCTGGACTCACCCACAAGAGAAAACATCCTGTAATCACCGTAATCAGATATCAAATACCTTCTGGAAATCTAGGTACAGTACATCCACGTTTCCCGAGTTCTTCCCTCCCAATTCCTCATTT
Source organism: Cetorhinus maximus (assembly GCF_964194155.1). NCBI lineage: Eukaryota > Metazoa > Chordata > Chondrichthyes > Lamniformes > Cetorhinidae > Cetorhinus > Cetorhinus maximus. The sequence goes on from NC_135887.1 coordinate 82,517,652, forward strand.
ATAGCTGCTTCTGGGATGTTTCTTGTATCCTCTACAGTGAAGACTCAAGCAAACTCCAGGTTCAATCCATCTACCATTTCCTTGTTTTCCATTATGCACAGCACATGTTACTTCCTCGAAGAACTCTAATAAGTTGGTTAAACATGATTTCCCTTTCACAAGCCATGTTGACTCTGCCTGATTACCTTCAACTTATCCAAGTGTCCTGCTATAGCTTCATTAATAGTAGCTTCTAACATTTTCCCTGTGACAGATGTTCAGCTAACTGGTCTGTAGTTTCCCGCTTTCTGTCTCCCTCCCTTTTTGAACAATGGAGTTACATTTGCTATCTCCCAATCTAATGGAACCCTTTCCCGAATCTAAGGAGTTTCAGAAAATTAAAACCAATGCATCAACTATCTCACTAGTCACTTCTTTTAAGACCTTAGGGTGAAGTCCATTAGAACCTGGGCGCTCATCAGCCCACAGCTCCAACAATTTATTCAGTAATAAGCCCATAAGATATAGAAGCAGAAGTAGCCCATTCAGCCCATCGAGTCTGCTCCACCATTCAATGAGATCATGGCTGATCTGATAATCCTCAACTCTACTTTCCTGCCTTTCCCCCCCATAACCCTTAATTCCCTAACTGATTAAAAATCTGTTTACCTCAGCCTTGAATATACTTATAAGACTATAAGTACCGCTTCTCTGGTGATTGTAATTTTCCCGAGTTCCTCCCTCCCTTCCATTTCCTCATTTATAGCTGCTTCTGGGATGTTACTTGTATCCTCTACAGCGAAGACTGATGCAAAATACAGATTCAATTCATGTGCCATTTCCTTGTTTTCCATTATCAATTCTCTAGACTCACTTTCTATGGGGCCAACACTCACTTTGTTAATTTGTTTCTTTTTTAAATATTTATAGAAACTCTTACCATCTGCCTTTATATTTCTGGTTAGTTTTCTCTTGTACTCTAATTTTCCATCCTTATTAATCTTTTAGTCATCTTTTGCTGTTCCTTATAATGCTGTCCAACCTTCTGGCCTTCCACCTATATTTGCATATTTAAATACTTTTTCTTTCCAAGTTTAATACTATCTTTAACCTTTCTAGTTGACCACAGATGGTGTGCCTGTCCCTTGGACTTTTTCTTACTCATTGGAATGTATCTATTCTGTGTATTCTGAAATATCCCCTTAAATGTTTGCCACTGCAAGCCTATTGATCTATCCCTTAACCTAATTTGCCAATTCACTTTAGCCAGCTCTACTTTCATGCCCTCATAATTGCCCTCATTTAAGTTTAAAACATAGTCTCAGACCCACTTCTCTCTCTCTCAAACTGAATGTAAAATTCAATCATATTATGGTTGCTGCTACCCTGGGGTGCCTTCATTATTAGATCATTAATCCCATCTCGTTGCACAACACCAAATCAAACATAGCCTGCTCACGGGTTGGCTCCAAAACATGCTGTTCTAAGAAACTATCCTGGAAACATTCTATGAACTCATCTAGGCTACCTTTGCCCATCTGACATTTCCAGTAGATATGATGATTAAAATCTCCCATGATTATCGCCGTGCCTTTCTGATAAGCTCCCTTTATTTCTTCCGTTATGCTCCATTCTACCATGTGGTTACTGTTAGGGGGCCTATACATGGTGTACTTTAATCACCAAATCAGATATTACCCTCTCGCCCAGTGTATTGTAATCACCGAATCAGATATTACCCTCTCACCCTGTACTGTAATTATCAGATCAAGTATTACCCTCTTTCTCCAGTGTATTATAATTATAGTCGTGAAACCTTCTCTCTACTATAATTTCTGCTTTATTCCCTATTGGCTGCATTTTTCATTCAGGGTTCCCTTGTTTCATGTGACAAAAACACTGGTCTGCACCTGCAATCATTAGAGGACTACCACCAATCACATGCTCAGTTGAATCTAGATCACTGTTACGAATCTGATGTTCCCTTTAATCAGCTAGATTAAAATTAATGATCTTTGACTATTACTAATCTCAGTAACATCAGTGGTAGAAACTAAGGTATTCCACATGGCCAGACACTGGCAAATAAGGCTTCTGAAGCTAACTCGATCAGAGCACCATGCTCAGCAATGGCACATTGATGCTGTCTCCCATCCTGATACATACTTGGACAGAAATACAGATAGCAATCCATTTAACAAAGGCTGCACACATAGCAGATACACTCACTGTAATGGTTATTTGAACATAAAACTGTCTGCAGGATGTGTCAAACTTTAAGTAATTTGCTTTCTTCTCTGAACATATGATGTTTAAAATCAAGCGTATGTCTAACTACTACACAGTTCTATACAACTATAAACAATTTATTACACCCTTTCTTTCAGGAATCCAAATTCAGCTACTCTACACCACACACAGAAATTATAATGCGACATTACACAAAATGATATGACTTTCCAGTTGGGTATCTCCATCCAAATTCACTCTTCAATTCAGTTTTATCTGGATCACTATTACTAACCTCAGGTTGGATTTGTTGCTCAAGTTATTTCCAAAAGCTGTTCTTGTAAAGGCCTAGATGTTCAGTCATGTTAATGAAATCTCCTCTGCAACTTTTGCAACAACTGATCGCCTGCTCTTTCAACTGGATTCCTAATTATTTTGGTTAGGTCCACACATTCTCCTGGGAATCATCATTGGGAATCATCATCTCAAACTACTTCACCAGGGATGCTATTCACAGCACGCACTCGCATTTAACTCAGTGCTGGTTATCTTACCGAGTTAGGGAAAAAAATTGAAAGTAACCTACGACAGTGCTGCTCAATACATTAACCACCAGCCTCTTTTGCCAATTGCATTTCTGATTAGTAAATAAATGATGAGCGATGGACACTTTTGTTTTGTGTGTGATTTCAATATCCATGTGCACACGTATGAATGTGTACTTTAACCTTACTATGTATTTGGTAAAACGGTAAGACGAAAAGCAGAAAGTACAGGATACTTGTAAATCGCTGATTGTTTTACTGACTACAGTCTTTTCCCCAATGATTTTAAAACTATGGCTTCTTGTTATTGAGCCACTCAGCAGAGCTAAAAACTACTTGTCTGTTCTATCCAAATCTTGAAAAATCTCATCATCTTGAAAAGCTCCATTAGGTCACCTCTTATTTTTCTCTGTTAAAAGGAGAATAATCCTAATCTTTCCAAGTTCTCCACATAACTGGAGTCCTTCACCCCTGGTAACACCCTGGGGAGCCTCCTCTGTACCCTTTCCAAGGCTTTCGTATCTTTGCTGAAGAATGGTGCCCAGAATTGTTCACAATACTCCAGCTGTGGCCTAACCAAAGAATTGTCAAGTTCTGGCATGGTCTCTGCTTTCATATTCTATGCCTTTATTCCTAAGCCCAAGTAACCCAAATGCATTTTTAACCAAAACAAAAGCAGAATATAACAGATTCTGGAAATCTGAAATAAAACCAGTAAATGCTGGAAATTCTACATAGATCTGGCAGCATCTGTAGCATTGTTAACCACCTATGAGTCTGCTGTCACCTTTTAAGGATTTGTGTCTGCTGTATTTGACATGGGATAACTACACCATCCATCTTCATTACTTCTCCTCTGGATGGGACTGCACTCACCTGGGTTCCATTCTTATCGTTCCGCTCGTAGCCAAAGAATGGCTTCTCTTCTTGCTTCTGCACTGCCACCTCTCTACTCTCACAAGGATACATCCTTGGTCTTCTCTTACTTCTTTTCTGCATGCTGCACCTTGGCAACATTATGAAAAACACAACTCCAGACTCCACTTGTGTGCCGACAAAACCAGGTCTACCTACGACAATCCCTCTTTATGTTGTCACACTCTGGCTTAGCAGAAATTGCCTCCGACTAAATATTGGCGAACAAACAAAGCCATTATCTTTGATCCACACCACTAACACTGTTCTCTTACCACTGATGCCATCCTTCTTCCTGGCAACTCCGAGGCAGAACCTGACCATTCACAACCTTTGTGTCGCATTTGGCCCCGAGGTGAGCTTTTGACTATGTAACTGCGTCATGGCAAGACCACCCATTTGCACCTCAGTAATAGCGCCCGACTGTGCCCTGACTGAGCTCACCAGCTGTTGAAACCCTCATCCATGCCTTAATTACCTTTAGGCTTAACTATTCCAACACCCTTCTGGCCGACATCCCATCTTCCACAATCCATAAACTTGAGCTCCTCCTACATTGTCTCTCCCACCAGCAATTTTATTAGCAATTTTAAAATTTGAATCCTGTTTCAAATGCCTCTATGGTTTCATCCTTCCTTATCTCTGTAATCTCCTCTAGTCCAAAAATTCTCCAAGATGTCTCTGCTCCTCCAATTTTGCACATACTTGATAATAATCATTGGCAGCTGTGCTTTCAGCTGCTGAGATCTTACGCTTTAGAATGTCTAAACGTCTCCAACTCACTTTCCTCTTTTAAGATTCTCCTTAAAACCTACCTCTTTAATGAAGCTTTTTGTCATCTCTCCTAATATGTGGCTCGATGTTAAATTTTGTTTGATGACACTCCTGTGAAATGTGTTGGGGCATTTTACTATGTTATAGGTGCTATATAAATGCAAGTTGTTGCTGTGTATATGGACACCAAGGTCTTTCCTACCATTTAGACATTTTGGGAAGTTAGTTTGGCTCAATGCCTTACAACATACAGCTCCAAACCTTTATTGTATATTATCAAACAGCATTTCCGCAACTTGAGTTTCATATACTGTAGGCACTTGGGGTTTCATGAAGTGGTATCTTTGTCATCTTCAGGCTCATAGTCACTCTACACCAGAAAATCTCTTGCTTGGCATACTGGTGGAACTTTCTGCACCGAAGGTTTGTATAAATGGATAAAAGGCTGCATACTTGCACTGAGTTGACACAAATACTCATGAAGCACACACAATGGTTATACCACCTGTCATAACACTGCATTTATTCCTAAACTGCTAATACTCACCGTTCTGATCCATGTCTTGGTACCCAGACTGTACTATGCCAATGTTCCCTTGACCAACCTGCCATTTTCCCTCACCCTCCATAAACATGAGTTCATTCAAACTCTGCTGCCCGCATCCTAACTTGCAGCAATCTAATTCAGCCATCACCCCTACATTGACCTACATTGTCTCCCAATCCAGCAATATTTTCATTTTAAAATTGCCATCCTTGCTGGTAAATCCCTTCATTGCCTCATCTCTCCAAATCTCTGTAACCTCTTTCGGCCCTACAATGATCAGAGGTCACTGCGCTTATCTAATTCTGACCCCTTTTCCCCAATCTTAATTGCTCCATGACTGGCAGCACTGCCTCCAGCTAACTGGGCTACAACGCTCTTGAATTGTTCCCTAAATCTAGCAACCTCTTTTTCCACATTCATGATCTTCCTTAGAAATTACTTTGACCAGGCTTTTGTTCCTCTGTCCTAATATCTTGTGTGGCTCAGTGTAAGAATGTGTTTAATAACATTCCCATGACGAGCCTTTGGGCATTTTAGTACTTTGCCGATGTGATATTAAATGCAAGGTATTGTTGGCGTTTAGTTATGTTGAATTAATTCAGTCCTGAGGATTCTGTCACCAAGTGCAGCAGCTCTTGAAAGCTCCCATTATACTCATCAGTCCAATCTCATGCAATCCTCTTCAAGCAGCTTTTTTAACCAGTCTTGACATGTGAATTAAGGAAGGATCTTCCTTAAATGTTAACCACACCAAGGTGCTGCCTTAATGCAGGTCTTTGTTGTTGTGTTTCTCTTCTCACATGTTTGATCCTTTCCACCTTTTTCTTGTTGGCTTTAAATATGCGGCAGATATCTTCTTGACTTTGAACCTACACATATTTGCAGATAACTTTACACTGTGTTCTCCTTGTGGTAGGACTTTCTCCGACCTTTAGTCATATTTCTGCTCACTCCTCCACAAATCAGGATATAACTTCCATTCCATAACTGCAGCTAGCGTCTCTGATATGATGCACTGAAAAATATTAGGGCTGAAGTGACTCCAAACGGCATCTGGCAGACACATATCTGCCCAATGGACTATTAGACATGCACAATTTTAACAAGCTTTCGTCCTTTTGTACTTGGCACTAGCCATAATTCAGAGACAGATAATTTTGGAATCTGATAGCCATGATAATACTCCCTCTATATTCTGAATGTTCTCTTCCTGTCACTTTATTTAAATCTTTAAGAGCATAGTATATTGCTTATTTAGAGTTTGGCTTGATGACTATCATTCTAATACTGACCCACTGGCTTGGTTCTTTGACCTTATTTATTACACCAAGCTTTTCCAGTCTCTCGTTCATCACAAATTTTGTCACAAAGTGTAACTGGCAGTTTGCTAAATGGAGGAAAGACTGGTTCAGAAGTCGACTTTATTGTATGCTCTGCTTCCCTGTTATGCATCCAAGTTTTTAAATACATCTCTGTATATTTCTAGGTCCCAGTTAGACATTCACTGCAAGTGGTTGCATCAATTATTTTCATCAATCCTTACTGTCGGAATGCTCACAGTTGAAGGACCTGGTTGTATTCACTGTTCCACAAATTGAAATTCCAGACTTTGGTATTTACCTCATGTACCACGTTACATTTTCCATCAGGCTTGATGTTGTAGCCAGAGTACATTATCAAACTTACATTAGGTTTGCTTAACTATGTACTCAGCTTTTTGTAAATCAATTGAAGCCCAACAGTACATTGAGCGCCTGAGTCCAGTTTAAAAGAAGCCATCTGTCATTTATATTGAGGTCGACTGCCCATTCACCATCATCTCCAATCTGAATCACATCCATAAAAAATTTATTCACATTTCTACTCTACGAACTTTCTATTTATCCATTGCTGATGCAATGAGAACAGGTCTGCTTTCTGAACTGAAGCAATTTTAAAAAAAAACACCAAATATAGGTTGGATCAAAGCCTGGACATCGTTTCTTCTCGTGAACTACCATAATATTTACCATCTTTTGATCTGTAGTTTATCCACTTAATCTGAATCTTCACCAAATGTATGCAGTGATAAATCTCCACCACTTACATTATTTACATCACTGCTAGTATTGCATGGGTACACTGGCTCCATTTTGTTAAGATTCGATTGACTGGAAAAATTAATTGCTCTCTGTGTATCTGGACTTATCTGAGGGAGTATGGTAGCATAGTGGTTATGTTACTGGATTAGTAATCGAGAGACCTGGATTAATGATCCAGGCAGATAAATTCGAATTCCACCATGGCAGCTGGAGATTTAAATTCAGTGAATTGACTAAATCTGTAATAAGAAGCTGGTGACCATGTAGCAACCAGATTGTTGTAAAAACATGTATAGGACATAAAAATATATATAGGACATAAATGAACCAGATAGAAGACTCCAGACCTACAGCAACAACCTAATCTGCCCTCTGAAATGGCATAGCAAGCCACTCAGTTATACTGAACTGCTACAAATATGTCTAATAAGAATAGAACAGAACAGACCACCCAGTATTGACCTAGCCACCAGATTTGATCACAACAAAGTCACACACAGATCGGACAACCCTGCACAGTCAGCCTCACTACCATCTGGGGATTTGCACCAAAATAGGGAGAACTGTCCCACAGACTGTTCATAATCAAAAAATCAAACCATTCAGCTTCGCTTCCAAAACCATCCCTTGTTAGCTGTCCCACTGCCAAGAGACTCACCAGAGATAGTGGCACAATAGCACACAGTCCAGAGAGAATGACCCCAAGACTCCTCCGCATTGACTCTGAACCATATGGAGCCTCATAATTTCAGGTAAAACATGGGCAAGGAAATCTGCTCCACCTATCACTCTCCCTCAGCTCAGCTCCCTCAGCCTCCTCCATGTTGAGCACCACTTGAAACAAACATCGAGGGTAGCAAAGGGTGCAGAATGTGCTTTGGGTGGGGGGCATGAATATCCATCACCAAGTGTGGCTCGGTAGCACCACTACTGACCAAGCTGGTCAGATCCTGGAAGGACATATCTGCCAGACTGGGCCTGCAGCAGGTGGTGAGAGAACCAACACAAGGAGAAAGCTATTTGACCTTGTCCTCATCAATCTACCTGCTGCAGATGCATCTGTGAACAACAGTGTTGGTAGAAGTGACCACTGCACAGTTCTTGTGGAGAACAAAATTCCACATTCACACTGAGGACATCCTCTATCTTGTTTTGTGGCACTATCACCATGCTAAATGAGATAGATTCAGAACAGATCTAGCAGCTCAAAACTAGGCATCCATGAAATGTTGTGGGCCATCAGCAACAGAATTATATTCCGACAATCTGTAACCTTGTGTTCCGGCACATTCTTCACTCTACCATTGCCATCAAGCCAAGGGATCAACCACGACTCAATGGGAACTGTACTAGATGATGCCTAACTAAGTGAGGTGTCAACCTGACAAAGCTACAACACAGGATTACATGCATGCAAAACACCAAAAGCAGTATGTGATAGGCCGAGTTAAGCGATCCCACAACCAACGATCAAATCAAAGTTCTGTAGTCCTGCCACGTAAGGCCATGAATGGTGGTGGAAACTAAATAACTAACAGGAGGAGGCGGCGGCCACAAACATCTCAATCCACAATGATTGGGGAGCCTAGCACATCAGTGCAAAAGACAAGGCTGAAACATTCACAACCATTTTCAGCCGCAAGTGCCGACTGGATGATCTATCCCGGCTTCTTCCTGAGGTCTACACCACCATAGATGCCAGTCTTCAGCCAATTCAATTCACTCCATGTGACAGAGAGCTGGCTAGAGGCAGTGGTTACAGGAAAGGCTACGGGCCCTGACATTATCCTAGCTGCAATTTTGAAGTTTTGAGATCCAGAACTGGCCTCGCCTCTAGCCACACTTTTCCAGTACAGCTATCCGACAAAATGGAAATGTCCCAGCTAGGTTCTGTATACAAAAAGCAGGACAAATTCAATCTGCCAATTAGTGCCCAAGAGTTTACTTTCAAACATTAGCAAAGAGATGGAAGCTGTCATTGACAGTGCAATAAAGGGGTACTTAATCAACAATTACGGAGTGGCAATAAATGCTTGCCTTGCCACCGACACCTACATATGGTGAAGGAATTTTTAAAAATCTCTCAGCAAACGATTGTAATGACTACAAGTCTGCCTTTGGTACACTTGACTAAGAGGGCTCAGTACTCAAGAATTGTCATTTTTTTGTTGCAGATCTATGAATTAATCCCACTGAGTTTAAGAATTGGTGTTGAACACATTTTTCGTACAAAATATCCTGCAGAGGTTTGTAATGTTTATCAAACTTATTCAGTAATGCCTTCAAATTCTATTTATCCATTCCCTTTACATTAATGAACACAATGAAGAAAAAAGCAACACTGCTCCCCCATCAGTTAAAGACAGTAAACTACCAGCCTGTGCCTTTGTTTTTCTCCAAGGCCTATTGTTGTTGCAAATATAACGAAAGAAAAATTATTTGATTCCTTCATAGTTCTGCAATATTTCCTTTCTAATCTCTGCACATTAGTTTTAAATCTTCCATTGCAATCTCAGTTGTGACATCACGCAGTGCTTCATAGCCCATTTCAATAACAACTCTCAGGGGACTATTTGCAGCATGTAGTAAACTTAATGCAAAATGGCTGCTTCCTCCCTGAGCCTGTAGTATTTAGATATTGGTCCTCACTCTGACTAGAATTGTTATACAACTTCAAACGTACTTCCTGTACAAATTTGTACAACCATTCAAAAACAACGTGCGCATATATAGTGCCAGTCACATAATAAAATTTCCCAAGATGCTTCACAGGACAGTAATCAGAGAAAGATTGGCGCCAAGGCAAAGAAGGCAACATTAAAAGCTTGGTAAAAGTGTTAGATTTTAGAGAGGGTATTCTTATTGGAGGAGAGGTGGAGACACAGAGATTTGCAGAGAGAATTGCAGAACTTAGTCTTGTAGTCTTAAAGGTTAGTAGCTTCCGCAGGTGAGATTGCAACACTGGATCACACTCACTGCTACCCCCCGCCCCCCACCCCCAACACATACACACACACACACACACACACACACACATATTGCAGATCTTGTGTAGGAACGAAAGATTCAAAGATTCAGCTTCAAGTCATTTCGCTACAAGTGAAGGCCATCACGGTGGACACAGAAACTGTCAACTCCATGTCATCACTGATGCACAACAATTTCCACACTCAAGAGTTAACATTCATGGTGGCACAAAAGAGTGTGCATTCACTGGCCAGCATGTAGAATGAGGCAAGAAAATAATCCTTGTGTGAAGGGCATCATCTCAAGAAAAAAAGAAATTTTAGAAAAGCTCAAGTTCTGCGATCTAGACAAGTCGGGGATTCAGGGGACACCTCATTCAAGTATTTAAAATATAAGCAATGTTTTGGAGTGACCAGTTAATAAGTAAGGCAGGAAAGTAACACAAGAGGACATAATCAATGTGAAATATCAGTTTAACGTTCTTTGTCAAATAACATAATGTTGACAGACCTTAGGGGAGCTTTGCATACTAGACAGGGGGAGTTGAGGTGTTACGAGGCATGAGTCTGATTAATTAATTGGTCTTTCTCCATCTTGACTGGTCATATGTAATCACTGCAAGTTTATAGAGTAATGATCAGCAGTTCCAGTAAGTGTCAAGTGCATGCTGTGTGTGAATGTTTTACAAGGAGGACTATGCTCAAGTACAGTTCTTTGGCTGCTTTGGTTCTACAGGATTGGTCATGGAGTATATATATTAGATCCACAGGGAGACAGGGCCTTAGCTCAAGAGGGTGAATTTGAAAGAAAAAAAGAATCTTTTTGATTATCTCTACCAGGGCCCTCTCTTATTTGCCTCCTTTCAAAGTTAAGAACATTTTCAATTTTTTATCGTCAGTCAATCCTCTAACACTGGGAATCAGTTTCTCAGACACCCTGTGCACTGCTACCAACACTTAGATATTCTTGTGCTTTCGTAACCAAAATGGATCTCCATGCTCAAGGTGCAGTGTGGCCACAGCACCAGATAGCTACAGCAATACGAATCTCAGACTTGTACATTATTGATTTAGCTTACATTGCTCATTATTGTGCTTGCTTCACGGATTGCCAAACAGTGATCAAACATGTTGGTGCCGATTCCTACTATCATTCCAGATCTTTCAGCATTTCCCATTGCTAGTTCAACCACCATTCATTAAGCATACCCTGACGTTTTTTTTGTTCACGAACAACAATTTGAACTTTTCTATTACAATTTTTGTCTAGTTCCTTTTATAGTTCCTGGGCTGCTGCACTGGATTTGATTCACCTGTCTTTTGTGTCATCTCTGAACTGGTGCTACTCCACCACTTCCAGTCACACCGTTTTTGTCGTAGGTTACCATGAAACGATTGCAAACACAATGGCTGACAATACACGCCATGGGTATGCATTACTGGGTGGCAGAGGCCTGTATTATGACTTTATAGCAACATCACCATAAATGCAGGTGAGTAACATTCCAATTCATCTCATGCAGAAAATTGCCCCATGTTGTCAATCCCAAATTTCTTTCTCCAACTCACTAATTGCCCTATCAGTTCAATGGAGCGCATTTCCAGGAATGGTCTTTAACATCCTGTCCATAAAGAACGTGTTCGCATGAAGTAAGAGATAAAGAATAAAGAGAAAGAACTTGTGCATGTATTACACATCACCAATTCTTTCAGAGATATCCCAGGTTGTTTCAAAGGACAATAAATTACTCTGAAGTGCCCTTACAGTTATGTAGTCAAATATGGCGAACAGAAACATAGCAAGATCACACAATTGCAATGAGATGAGTGAATAATTAATCTTTCTTTTTTGGCAATGATGTGCGAGAATGTAATGTTGGCCAGCACATCAGGAAATGTCTGTGCCCCAACATCAAATACAGCCATTTAGCATTCACTTCAGCCAGTGGTAAAGTCAGATGAGACTTTCTTTGGTTTTGAGTCTTACCTAAGGGACAACATCTCTGACAATGCAGTACTCCCTCAATCTGTTACTGTACAGTCAGTTTCAATTATGTGTTTAAGTCCTGGAGTGGGATTTGAAATCAAAAAACCTCCCAAAGGCAAGGCCCAGTGCGGAATCAAGTCTTGCACGCCAAAAGGCCCCAGGCTTGATCTCTGTTCTGTGCTAAGTTAGGCGATGACATTTGGGGATGAGGTTACAGTTTACCTCACGGTGTCTCGGTTAAGAAGCAGAAAATCAACCAGGGTCCCCATGCCTTCTCCTGATTGAAAACTAATGGCGCTTGTTGGAAAGTGCTGGCAATGGGGGCAAATGATGAGGAAGGAGGAAAAGAGTCAGAACCAGATGTGCTGCCCTCCATAGCCAAGCTAGCATGTTTAAGAGAGACAACCAGTCACTGTGGAACAGTACCCCCTAAGTTCAAACAGCTTCAGGGAGAACTGAATAGGGGCGCGGGGGGAAAGAGACAATAGAATGCAGCCTCTTGTATTAACACTGTTTATATTACACTGCACAGCATATCAAGATAAAATGCATTTGGTTACATTAGAAAAGATTAATGACAGAAACCAAAAGACAATTGCTGGCTGTAGCTGTAAATTAAAGCACTAGTTCCTAACTAGCATATGCTGGGTACCAGAGCAGCATATGCTGCTGTCGCAGCCTCACTCTGCACTGCCTTTTATAGTAATCAATTATTCTTTTATAACATACACAAAGCATGCAAGATAACCTGATCTGGGCTGCCAAAAATCAACCCTCTGATGCACCCCATGCACACAAGTCCGTATGGAATTCTCTGCTAATTAATTTTCCAATAAACCTCCTCCTGCAACGACATAGTTGAAGAGCTCAGAAAAATGTCACTCTGGCATGACAACTCAGCAAAGTTACCCTAAAGCTGCCACAGGACCAAGAGCAGCACAAACATTAAAATGCCTTACTCACTACGCACTATGGAAATGACATGAGGCCAAGGAGAACAAGAAAGGCTTTCCTTCTGAACAAATATAAACCACAAAAGCTGAGGCTAGGACATCAGAAGCCCGCAGTTAGATCCAACCTGTCAGCCTGTATTGTTTCCCTATATACCCAATATTCTACATGCGCTAGGAGATCTCCTGTGGCATTGTTCATTACGAACTTCTTCACCTTCTTCATTTCTTCCTTCATTGTGTTGACATGATAATTTTGTGTCTCAGCCTCACATTTTGTGCATCTAACATTTTTTCCACTTTTGTGTGGGCTTCACCCACATCTTTTCACCATCTTGACCACGTGCATGTTCTTTTGTTCTTCTCATGCCTTTCCATTGCATCACTGGAATGGTCATTTATATCCCCTCTCATTTATCTTCTCACAGTTAGCTCTCTGTTAATCAGTTGGAAATCATTCAACCAATGTCCAGCGTTATGATCCTGTGAGGGACCGTTGAGGTTTAAAGAAGAAATCTGAACACCCAGCAATTAACCGACAGATCTACTCCACGCAATTTCACGTTTTTAAATAAACTTTATTATCAATCAAAAAAGAATTAAATAAAATAAGCACTATTAACATAACAATATTGTTTATAATTACTAATGCTATGAACTCAGTTCTACTTTATACTTTCCACCGCCCCCCCCAACCCCACCCGAAGAATTTCTTTATATATTACAAAGAACTTGGAAGATTCATTCACATCTTTAGAGACCAACCTAAAAGGCATGCCAAATCCCTCCAGAATTTACTTTAATTCGGCCTTAGTATTCCAGCTATTCCTCAAGGTACAAATTTTACGGGGATCCTTCCATTTGTCTCCGAAAAAGCCACTTCCAATTTTCTTTTCAGGTGTCACTGACTGTGGAATCTTCAGCTTTGGACATACGTAGTCTCAGTCTGCTCCCACAGCTTTTGTACAGCTCTTTCCAAGCTAACTACTCAAGCTGCCTGCTTTCTGCCATAAGGTTCTGTGAGAACCACTGTAGATTTCTTCCACTAGTTACAACATTGAGCAAATCTTCCGGCTGCTTTTCCTCACAAAACCCAAACTGAATTGCCTGTTTCTGTCAGCAAGCACTTACAGATAAATTAAACAAAATAAAATCGTAACTGAGGCTCTACCTTCAATCACTATCTCTATGGAAACATGGCATTCTTTGGGATGTCCTCAAATAGAAATGTAAATTAATTATTTTACCTTAAACACTACTCTGATTCTGTAACCCATATGAATAATTTCTTATTTCTAGTATATGTAATTGCTCTTTCTCCAGGCTCACTGGCTCTATTAAAAGCTTAGAGATGGATCATTCATTGTTGAAGTTTTTCACTAACAGCTCTGGCTTTGTAAAACAAACAGAAGTTAGCTTTCAACCATCATTTATTAACTCTAAACTTGTTTGAATTGCATTTTCTTCAGAGATGCTTATCAGTTTCTCAATCAGATGCACCCATTTTCCTACAATTAAAACTTTAATTCCCAAAACTAAAAGTTATATTCAAAAACATATGATTTATGAACTAGATATTTACAACACCAGACTCTAACATGGGACAGAATTGGCGAGGTGATGTGACTTAGCCATTGTACCAATGGAGTTTGTTTATTGTCAACCAGTAAAGACTCTGTTGCTGAAACACTGGAACATGGTATAGGGTTTGGGGGGGCGGGGACATGGTGTGCCAGAGGCACCAGGTACAGCTATGATAAGTCATCGTTTTGGCCCAAATCAAACAGCGACCATGATGACATGCCAAGCACAATGGTTGGGGTTGACAGAAACCAGGCTCTGAACTGTCATTTTACTTAGGCAGCCATAGGTATTAACAATGTATTTTAGTCTTTGTTTTTGTTAGGATAGTGAAGCATCTTTGACTTCTGTTGACCAAGTGCAGATGCATTAGGCCATACCTGTTTTATAATGTCTTGGATTGCTGGTTGGACAAGGGGGCAAGTGCCAACTTCCAAATATGTCAAACTGGGGAACAAACATCATCTAAAATTAACAAACAGCGAACTATTTAAGATAGTTAAGGGAAATGCAGTTTCTTGTGAATGCTATTTGTTTCAATATACACTTCAAGAATTCACAGAGTATTTCCATTGGTTATATGCCCTCATTTAAAATTCAGATGCAAAGGAATTTCTTCTCTCAGAGGATAGTGAATATCTGGAATTCTCTACCCCAGGCAGTTGTGGAGGCTAGATTGCTGAAAGTATTTAAAGAGGAGGTAGATAGATTTTTGAAATATCAGGGAGTTGAGGGCTATGAGAAGCTGGCATGAAAGAGGAGTTGAGGCCTGGGGCAGATCAGCCATGATCTTATTGAATGGTGGGGCAGGCTTGAGGAGCCAAATGGCCTACTCCTGCTCCTATCTCTTATGTTGTGTTCTCAGATGTCAGCCCTACAGTCTGCAGCTAGCAGAGAAACTGGGCTAGTTTGAGACATAAATGGACACTTGTTTCCAAGGGCATTCGAAGATAGCTCAGGAAAAGCAGGTTCATTCCTTTGATAAATATAGTGAAGGTTAGTAAAATTTGGAAATTAAAGGCTGCAACATGTACTGCTTTGTACAGACCACTGCTCATTTACCTCAATGTAAAATTGTAGCTGAGCCTCAGTCTGACAGAATATTCAATCTGAAGACAATAAGAATCACTCGGCCATGTGTGGTACATTCCAAACTGTTGGTGTCCAATGAGTAGGGGTTTTCCATTTAATTTCTGTGTCTTACAACATTTTACCTAGAGCGTGTTAGGGGTGTGGCGGGGAAGAACTTTGAGGTGGTGGTGTTCCCATGCACCTGCTGTCCTTTTCCTTCTAGGTGGTAGAGGTTGTGGGTTCGGAAGGTGCTGTTGAAGGAGCCTTGGCGAATTGCTGCAGTGCACCTTGTAAATGGTACACACTGCTGCCACTGAATGTTTAATGTGCTGGGTTGGTGCGAATCAAAAGGACTACTTATTCCTGGGTAGTGCGAGTTTGTTGTAAAGAATATTCCATCAGACTCTTGATTTTGTCTTACAGAAGATGGACAGGCTTTGGGGAGTCAGGAGGAAAATCACTTGCCACAGAATTCCCAGTCTCAAACCAGCTCTAATAGACACTGTTTACATGGCTGGTGCTGTTAAATTTCAGGTCAATGTGAAGCTCAGAATAGTGATGGTCAGGGGATTCAGCAATGGTTTAGCCATTGAATGTCAAAGGGAAATGGTGAGATTCTCTCCAGCTGTAGAGGGTCATTGCCTGGCACTTAAGTGGCAATAGCATTCATGCCCCACTTCTGTCCAAGCTTGAATGTTGTCCGGGTCTGGCTCCAGGTAGGTGCAGGCTGCTTCAGTATCTGAAGAGTTCTGAATTGTGCTGAACACTGCAATCATCAGAGAACATCCCCACTTCTGAGCTTATTATGGAGGGAAGGTCATTGATGAAGCAGCTGAAGATGGTTATGGAGTGCGCCAAGCATGAACTGCTTCAGTCCTTCAATGTACTGTATAAGAACGAAGGAGGGTATGGGCTCAGTTTAAACTCACTGTGCTATTCATGTCAAGTGGTCCAATGAGAATCACCAGTGGGACATTTGGAATTAAGAGTGTAGCCTAGCACACCACCCTGAGGAACACCTGGAGTGATGTCCCAGGATTGAAATGATTGACCTCCAACAATCACAACAATCTTCCTTTGTGTTAGGTATGATTCCAACCAGCAGAGAGCTTTGCCCCTGATTCCCATTGATTCCAATTTTTACTAGGGCTCCTTGATGCCACACTTGGTCACTGCTGCCTTCATGCCAAGTGCATGAAGGGACTCTCACCTCACCTCTGGAATTCTGTTCTTTTGTCCATGTTTGGACCAAGACTGTAATGAGATCTGGAGCCAGTCCTCAAGGAACCAAAACTGACCAGCTAGGTTATTGTTGTGTAAGTGTCACTTGATAGCACTGTCCCATCACCTCCCATCACTTTGATGGGGCGGCAATTGACCTGACTGGATTTGTCCTGCTGTGCGTCGACAGGACATACCTATCACAGTATCTTTACAGTGCAGAAAGAAGCCATTCGGCCCATCAAGTCTGCACAGGCTCTCAAAGAGCATTCCACCAAGTCCCATTTCCCTGCATTATCCCCTTGCACATTCACTCTTTTCAGGTAGCAATCCAATTCTCTTTTGAATACCTCGATCGAATCTACCTCCACCACCCTTTCAGGAAGCTTGTCCCAGATTCCAACCACCCTCTGGGTGAAAAAAATTTTCCTCACAACACATTTACTCCTTTTGCCAATTATTTTGAATCTGTGCCCTCTAATTCTTGATATTCCCTTGAGTGGGAACAGTTTTTCACTATTTACACTGTCAATACCTCTCAGAATCTTGATTATCTCTATCAAGTCTCCTTTCAACCTTCTTTTCTCCAAGGTAAAGAGTCCCAACCTCTCCAATCTATCCTCATAGCTACAGTTCTTTATCCCTGGAAACATTCTTGTGAATCTCCTCTATACTCTTTCCAATGCTTTCATGTCCTTCCTCAAGTATGGTGCCCAGAACCAATACTCCAGATGAAGCCTAACTAGTGTCATATACAAGTTCAACATGGCCTCCTTACTCTTGTACTCAATGGCCCTATTAATAAAGCCTAAGATACAAAATGCTCTATTAAATGCTCTCTCAACATGCCCTGCCATCTTCAATGACCTATGTATGCATACACCTAAGTCCCTCTGTTCCTGCACATCCTTTAGAGGCTCTCCCTTTATTTTATACTGTCTCACCCTATCTTTCCTGCCAAAACGAATCACCTCACAGTTATCTGCATTGAACTTCATCTGCCACTTGTCTGCCCAATCCACCAACATGTCTATGTCCTTTTGAAGTTCAAGGCTATCCCCATCACAGTTGACAATATTTCCAATCTTCATATCATCTGCAAATTTTGAAATCATGCCCTGCACACCACAGTCTAGGTCATTAATATATATCAGGAAGAGCAAGGGTCCCAACCCTGACCCCTGGGAAACACCATTACAAACCTCCCTCCAATCTGAAAAACAACTTTTATCACTACTCTCTGTTTCCTGTCATTCAGCCAATTTCTTACCCAAGTGCCTACCTTCCCTTTTTCAGGATCTGAGGAGTTGTGAATTGTGACTTTCAGAATGTGACGAGTGGAGTCCCACAGGGGTCTGTACTGGGGCCTCAACTTTTTACGATTTACATCAATGACTTAGATGAAGGGAGTGAAGACATGGTAGCTAAATTTGCAGATGACACAAAGATAGGTAGGGAAGTATGTTGTGACGAGGACGTGAGGAGGCTGCAGATGGATATAGACAGGTTGAGTGAGTGGACAAAGATCTGGCAAATGGAGTTTAATGTGGGAAAATGTGAAGTTGTTCACTTTGGCAGGAAGAACGAAAAAGCAGAGTATTACTTAAATGGAGAATGGCTGCATAATTCTGAGGTGCAGAGGGGTTTAGGTATTCTAGTACATGAGTCACAAAACGTTAGGATGCAGGTACAGCAAGTAATTAAGGCGGCAAATGGAAAACTATCCTTGATTACGAGAGGGATTGAACATAAAAGTAAGGTTGTTATGCTTCAGTTATACAGGGCATTGTTGAGACTGCACCTTGAATACTGTGTGCAGTTTTGGTCTCCTTATTTAAGGAAGGATGTAAATGCATTGGAGGCGGTTCAAAGGAGGTTTACTAGATTGATAGTTGGAATGAGTGGATTGTCTTATGAGGAAAAGTTGGACAGACTAGGCTTGTTTCCACTGGAGTTTAGAAGAGTGAGGGGTGATTTGATGGAAGTATACAAGATCCTAAGCGTCCTTGACAAGGTGGATGTCGAAAGGATGTTTCCTCTTGTGGGTGAGTCCAGGACTAGGGGGCACTGCTTTAAAATTAGGTGTCACCCTTTTAGGACAGAGATGAGGAGAAATTTTCTCTCTCAGAGGGTTGTGCAACTTTGGAACACTCTGTCTCAGAAGGTGGTGGAGGTGGGGTCATTGAATATTTTTAAGGCAGAAGTAGATAGACTCTTGTTAGGCAAGAGAATCAAAGGTTCTCAGGGTAGATGGGAATGTGGAAATCGAAACACAAGATCAGCCATGATCTTATTGAATGGCGGAGCAGGCTCAAGGGGCCGAATGGTCTACTCCTGTTCCTATTTCTTATGTTACGTTCTTATGCTCTTTTGTTCTCATGTTCTTTTGTTCCATGGCCAAGAATTTTGCTCACAAGTCTGTTGTGTGGCACTGTATCAAATGCCTTTTGAAAATCCATATACACCAGATCAACAGTGTTTCCTTTATCAACCTTCTCTGTTGCCTCCTCAAAAAACTCCAGCAAGTTAGTTAAACATGATTTTCCCTTAATGAATCCATGCTGGCTTTCCTTAATTATCCTTAACTTGTCTAAGTGATTATTGATTTTATCCTGTACTATAGTTTCCAGAAGTTTCCCTACAATCGAGGTCAAACCGACTGGCCTATATTTGTCAGCTTTATCCTTGCATCCCTTTTTGAACAAGGGTATAACATTTATGGTTCTCCAGTCCGGTGGTACCTCCCTTGTGTCTAAGGAAGACTGAAGATTATCACTAGTGCCTCTGCAATTTCCACTTTCACTTCCCTCAGTACCCTTGGATGTATCTCATCCAATCCTGGTATTTTATTTTAAGTGAAGATAGCCTTTCCAACACTTCCTTCCTCTCAACTGTAAGTTCTTCTAATGTACCAGTTACCTCTCCTCTCACCTCGGCCTGAGTAGCAAGTTCTTGTTTTGTAAAGACAGATGCAAAGTACTCGCTCAACACCTCTGCTATTTCTCCAGCCTCCACATGCAAGTCCCTTTTTTGTCCCTAATTGGCCCTACTCTTTCTTTTACCACCCTTTTATTATTTACATGCTTAAAGATGACCTTGGGATTCCCTTTTACGTTCGCTGCCATCCTATTTTCACGTTCTCTCCTTGCTTTTCTTATTAGTTTCTTCACTTCTCCTTTGGTCCTCCTATATTCAGCCTGATTCTCCATTGTATTTTCTACCTGACATCTGCCATACGTGCACTCTTTCCTTTTCATCTTTACTTCTATCTATCTCATCATCCAGGGTGCTCTGCATTTATTTGTCCCACACCTTTCCCCTTCTAGGGAATATACCTTGACATTGCTTACAATACTTTTTCTTTCAAGGTGGCCCATTGTTCAGCCACTGTCTTTTCTGCCAAGATTTGATTCCAACTCACTCGGCTCAGATGCATTCTCATCCCATCGAAGTTGGCTTTCCCCCAATTAATTATCCCTGCTCTGGATTGTTCTCTGTCCTTTTCCATTATTAACCTAAACCTTATGATACAATGATCACTGTCCTCTAGAGGCTCTCCCACTGAAATTTAATGCACTTGGGCCAATTCATTCCCCAGAACCAGGTCCAAAAAGTGCACGTCCTCTTGTTGGACTGGAAATCTACTGCTGTAGAAAATTATCTTGAACACATTCCAGGAACGCTCGTCCCTCTTGTCCTTCTGTACTATTCTTATCCCAGTTTATATTTAGCTAATTGAAGTCCCCCATTATGATTGCTCTATAACTCTTGCATCTCTCTGTAATTTCTTTGCAAATTTGTTCCTCCACATCCCTTCCACTAGTTGGTGGTCTATATACTACACCAATATTATTGCACCTTTCCCATTTCTTACCTCTAGCCAGAGAGGTCAATTTTCCACTTTATCGGGCAGGTGCCTGTGTTAAAGCTGTACTCAAAGAGCTCAGCTAGTTCTGAAGGGTGCAGGTAGTAATGAAGCACAAGTCTTCAAGTACTACAACCAGAATGCTGTCAGGCCCCACTGTCATTGCCGTATCCAGTGCCTTCAGTAGTTTCTTGGCATTAGGCTGAGCGAATCGAATTGGCTGAAGGCTAGCATCTCTAATGCTGAGGACCTCAGGAAGGGACAGGGATGGATTATCCACTTGGCACTTCCGGCTAAAGATGGTTGCAAATGCTTCAGCCTTATCTTTTGCGCTGATGTGCTGGGGTCCCCCTTCATTGAGGATGGGGATATTTGTGGAACCTCCTCCTCCAGTGAGTTGTTTAATCCTCCACCACAATTCATGGCTGGTTGTGGCAGTACTGCAGAGCTTTGATCTGATCTGCTGATGATGGGATTGGAACAGTGTGCTGTTTCTGCTGTTTAGCATGCACGTGGTCTTGTGTTATAGCTCCACCCGATTGGCACCTCATTTTTAGGCATGCCCAGTGCTGCTCCTGGCATGCCTTCCTGCACTTCTCATTGAACCAGGATTGGTCCCAGGCTTGATGGTAATTGTATACTGAGGGATCTGCTGAGCCAAGGGTTTATAGATTGTGGTAGAATACAATTTTGCTGCTGCTCTTGGCCCACAAAATCTACATCTTATCCCATTTAGCACTGTGGTAGTACTACACAACACAATGGAGGGTGTCCTTAATGCGAAGATAGGACTTTGCCTCCACAAGAACTGTGCGGTAGTCACTCCTACCAATTCTGTAATGCATCTGCTTGGTGAGGAAGAGGTCAAGTACGATTTTTCCCTCATACTGATTTTCTCACTACCTTCTGCAGACCAGTCTGGCAGGTAAGTTCTTCAGGAGTCAGCCAGCTCGGTCAGTAGTGAAATCACTCCTGATGATGACACACTTTTTGACCTGGCTACCTTCAGTGCTTCTTCAAAGTGGTACTCCACATGGAGGAGTACTGATTTATCAGCTGAGGGATGGCAGTGGGTAATAATCAGCTGAGGGATGCCAGTAGGTGATAATCAGCAGGAGGTTTCCTTGTCCTAGTGGAAATATATCGTTGTTCCTTCACTATTGTTGGGTCCAAATCCTGGAACTCCCTTCCTAACAGCACCGTGGGTATACCTACACCATATGGATTGCAGCAGTTCAAGAAGGCAGCTCACCACCACCTTCTCAAGGGCCATTCAGAATGGGCAATAAGCATTAGCCTCGCCAGCAATGCACACATCCCATGAAAAAATAAATAAAAAGCATGGACGGTGTCCTCAGTGTGAAAACAGGATTTTGTCTCCACGAAGACTATGCAGTATTCACTCCTACCAATACTGAGTGCCAGATGAATCTGCAACTGTTAGACTGGTGAGAACGAAATCAAAACAAAAACAAAAACAAAAACAGAATTACCTGGAAAAACTCAGCAGGTCTGGCAGCATCGGTGGAGAAGAAAAGAGTCGACGTTTCGCGTCCAATGACCCTTCAACAGAACTGAGTGTAGTTAGGAGAGGGGTGAAATATAAGCTGGTTTAAGGTGGGGGGGTAGGGTGGGGGGAGAGAGGTTGAGGGTGGGTGGGGTGGTTGTAGGGACAAGCAAGCAGTGATAGGAGCAGAGAATCAAAAGATGTCACAGACAAAAGGATCAAAGAGGTGTTGAAGGTGGTGATATTATCTAAGAGAATGTGCTAATTAAGAATGGATGGCAGGACACTCAAGGTACAGCTCTAGTGGGAGTGGGGTGGAAAGATTGACAAGGTATTAGTTGTAGATTTAAAAATAATGGAAATAGGTGGGACAAGAAAAATCTATATAAATTATTGAAAAAAACAAAAGGGAGGGGGAAGAAACGGGGTGGGGATGGGAGGAGGGGGAGTTTAAGATCTAAAGTTGTTGAATTCAATATTCAGCCCGGAAGGCTGTAAAGTGCCTAGTCGGAAGATGAGGTGCTGTTCCTCCAGTTTGCGTTGGGCTTCACTGGAACAATGCAGCAAGCCAAGGACAGACATGTGGGCAAGAGAACAGGGTGGAGTGTTAAAATGGCAAGCGACAGGGAGGTTTGGGTCTTTCTTGCGGACAGACCGCAGGTGTTCTGCAAAGCGGTCGCCCAGTTTGCGTTTGGTCTCTCCAATGTAGAGGAGACCGCATTGGGAGCAACGAATGCAGTAGACTAAGTTAGGGGAAATGCAAGTGAAATGCTGCTTCACTTGAAAGGAGTGTTTGGGCCCTTGGACAGTGAGGAGAGGGGAAGTGAAGGGGCAGGTGTTGCATCTTCTGCGTGGGCATGGGGAGGTGCCATAGGTGGGGGTTGAGGAGTAGGGGGTGATGGAGGAGTGGACCAGGGTGTCCCGGAGGGAACGATCCCTACGGAATGCCACCAGGGCGGGTGAAGGGAAGATGTGTTTGGTGGTGGCATCATGCTGGAGATCAAGTAGGTTAATCATCTCAACTAATCCATGTGGTAGTGAATTCCAACTTTTCATCACTCTCTCATTACTTCTCATGAATTTTATATTGGATTTTTTAGTCAGTATCTTATACAGGGGTCATCAATGTATGAACTTCCCCAGTGAAACATCTTCTCTTCATCTACCCTATGAAACCCTTCCATAATTTTGAAAACATCTCTCGGGTCACCTCTCAACCTTTTTATAAAGTTGTGAGCACCAGTCCCTTCTGTCTCTCTAAGGTGTGCTCTCATCCCTGTAAAGTCACACACAAGGGCTATATCTTCTATTTATATCAGTATCTTTACAAGTCAAGCATCTATTGCATCACACCATTCACCTGAAAATGCTAGACCTCTCAGAAAAGAATTAATGATTGGCTGAAAGAACAACTTTTCAGCTTAACCAGCAAATATCCAACTGATAAATATGATCAATGCTAAAGTAATTAGTTTTGCTCAGTAGAGAGGAATGAATAAGTGACAAACAGTGGCGCAATTAAATCAATCCTTTTCTTTAAAAGAAACTGTCAATCCCAAATTGCCAATAAGTGATCAATCAATACACCCCAAAAATTCTGTTTAGCTTGCTTGAGCCACCATTTTGAATTTTCTTCTCCACTCCCACGTTAAAGCTTAGAATTTGAAACAACTTTTGTAACATAAAATAATAATTCTAAATAACATTCTTATTCATACTTGAAACCCCATGAAAGAGTTTTTTTTTCTGGGAGAGCCTAAGGATTAATTTGGAGTACTTGGCTGGAACTTCAATTAATGGGTTGAGCTTTGATGACCGTTACTACGCAAATGTCTTGCTTCTGCAGATCACATACAATCTCTGTCAATCACAGGAAGCCCCTCCCTACTTCATTTTGGCTCATAAAACATAATTTTGACTCCAAAACATAGATGAAAGATCCCTTTCCTTTTGAGTCTAATGAACACCACTTTCGACAAGTTATAGTCAAATACTACATTTCCTCTTTAAGACAGGGTCAGATGACTGACATTGGAATGTCTACCATTTACTCAAGAAGTGGCTAGAATGTCTGCCAGACTGTATGCTGCAAAAGTAAACGCAAACTCTCTTTATTTTCTTCTTATAAATTAATCTGTTTAAAAACTTAGACAAGCCTCAGCCGAACTGTAATGATCCGGCATCAGAAGTGAAGTAAACTGTGTCGCATCTGTGGACCGAATTTCTCGGCACATCCAGGTTTGATCTATCATCAAGTTTGAACTTCTGCCAATTCTCACTATGCTTAGCAAGGAAAGGAAGATTTTCACCTTTCAGGGCTGCATCAAAGCTTCACAAAGATGACGATGACATTTAAACAGAACACATGTTTATGGTAATGGAGCAAGAAACGGAGCACTTTTAAAAAGTCCCACTCCAAAATCTAAAGTTAAAATCTAGGCTGACACTCCAGTGCAATATTGAGGGGGGACATTGCATTGCTGGTGACATCATCTTTCAGTTGGGACATTACATCTAAGACCCTGCCTGTCCATTCAGGTGGATGCAAAAGATCCCAGGGCACTATTTCAAAGAAGAGGAAGCAAGTTCCCCCCAGTGTCCTCACCAATATTTATCTCTCAATCAACATTAGTAAAACAGATGAGCTGTTCATTATTGCAATTCTGTTTGTGAGAACTTGTGTGTCCAAATAGGCTGCCATATTTCCTATATTGAAACAGTGATTTCACTTCAAAAATGCTTCATTGGCTGTAAAGCCTTTGTGATTGAGATTGTGAAAAGCACTATATAAATGCAAACTCATTCTTTCTTACATACTTCAGTTGAAAAATCAGAAAAAATTCAAATGAACACTGATGCAAAAATATGAGCTATATACTTCATTCCAGCACACAAATTGATTTATGAAAAGACAGCTCTTCTTCCTCAAATGCCTCTCCTCTGTGCCCTCCCGACCTCAGCACAGAACAGAAACTGTGGAATCATTTGTCTGAAGTCTCTATAAACAGGCCGAATGCTACATTTGGCTAACTGTTCAGAAATTTCAGCACAGAATAGTAAATGGCATTGCTGACAAAGAGCAGTCACAAATGCTGCAATTGAGGTCAGATCCAGTACTCGAGCAAACCATTCAAATGATGTGACATTCAGACCTGGCAAAATGCCAGGCGGCTGGTCAGAGAAAGGAATTAACAAGGGTCAGTTGCTCAAAAGTTATGATTGGTACAGGGAAATTTTAAAAATTTAATAATCCTCAGAAGTAGAGTCTCACTGAACCGGAAAGTTCAGTAGAGTATGATGGTACAGTGGTTAGGGAGCTAGGCTGATAACTCAAAGTTTATGTGATATTGGGTTGCTGATGTGTGAACCTATTAAAAAACTGTATTTAAAACAATGCTAATTCATCTTACTAATTCCATTCCTACTACTTCCTTAAGTGGAAGATGAACTAAAAAGAATGAAACAAGCAGCTCAATTTGGAAATGGTACTCCCTGTAAAAATGAACAGCAAAATCAGATCTGTTGACTGAAGCAATGAAACAGGAAAGATTCACTTTATCTATACAGAAAAATATTATAACAAACTGGTTGGACCATATAATTTCACTGGTTATTTCATTTGGATTTAGGCCAATAGCACTGCATCAGCACAGTGTCATTAATCAAAATCTAGGAGAGGCATCCAATGAAAGAAAGAGCTCGCATGCGATCGAGAGAGAGCACAAAGGCCAAGAAAGACTCCTGCACACCAAAGTAAGAGCGCGACGAGAGGGGAGCGAGGGAGGGCGACGGAAGAGGGGAGAAAGGTAAATAAGAGAAAGTGAGAGAGACAGAGAAAGTGAAAGAGAAAGGAAGTGGAACCTCTGGCCCATTTTAAAAATCTAAAAACATCTCAGCACCATCACAACTCTGTTTCAGAATTCATGCTGGCAATGAAAAAGAGAGAGCTCCACCTACCTCAAGCTGCCTGTGAAGCAATTTTTTCCTCACTGACTCACAAATCTTCGATTTCATTATAAACACACTCTAGAGTTACTAGCAAGATCTGAATAACTCATACTATGGTTCCACAACTGTCACATATATTTAAAATAAATATTCAGTTAAGTTCACCAAATAAGAATAATCACTATGGATCGATGTCTGGAGGTGTGTCAGGACCACTGGACATGTTTTTGAAACGCTACCACCTGAGACCGAGGCTAAAAATCAATGAGGTTCATGTCAGAGCTCAACCCTCTCGCAGCACAGCTCTCCCATCAACCTGTGCTTTGAAGATACCCAATGGTGTAGGGTCACACACAAAACAGAAATAAAATCATAACACACAAATGCAACAAAGTATACAGTGGATGAGCTCATGTCAAAGCTAGGATAATGTCAATTTTGAGGAAAATCAAAGCACTCTGGAAACATCCAGCAAGGCTAACTCTGAGATTCAGGAGACACTCAGTTGAGCAGTATCATTAGGAAGGTGAAGGTTAGTTAACAATCCTACTGTTTGAAACACAAATGGCTGTTCATCCTCCTGGAGATAGAAAATGTTCTTTGATTATCTTATTTCCAAGAAAAAAAACTATGAACACTTCAGTAACCACCGGTGCAGCCTCCCCATCATCGCCTGGCCATTCAGAGCATATCCAATCCCTGCTGAGTTTACAAGACCAAACATAATTTGAAAATTCCAATCTCACTCCCCAACACAAAGTACCGAGATGGAGAATGGCGACCCAGTGTAAATGGCCAAGGGTGACAGCTGACCCAGTGGAACTTTCCAATGGAGGTTCCACTAACAGGTCAGCTGGTTAAGGCAGTGAGTATGTGACTCTCAGGCTTGGGAAACCTCAGGTTTTATTGCTACTCCCTCGACTGCAACATTTTCAGTCAGACAGAGGTAACACAATTGGCCTCAGTATCACTGATGTGTGGGGAGTGGATGGTTGAAGAGCGGGCATGGGTAGAAAGACAGCCAGGTTTCCTAACATATCAATGACAATTCCTGCAGTCTAAAAGCTCGCCCATGAAGAATGAATAAGGCTACTGACCTACAGTATCTAAAATCATGGTAACCCCACTTCAGCAGGATTCATCGCCTTCAGAGATAAAAGGGGGAAAAACAAGAGGTGGGGGAAACAAAGGGAAAATTCAGGAAATTTGTGTGATGACATTATTGGCACCTTCAGATGGTCAAGCAGACAGATCCACCAGTCACAATACAAGCAAAAAGATTTGTGTTTAATTTTTTTAAAAGAATTGTTTTCATTAAAAAAAAATATTCTTATTGCTCCATTACGGTAAGTATACAAGATCACAAAGAATGCAAGAAAATATGTCCATACAATAGCACTCAGCATCCCAATACAATAACCCCATGGCCTGACACACTGACCTCGCAAAACCCCCACGACCCAACATGCTGACTCCACAGGAACCACATGTCCCAACACACTGACCCTGCAATAACCCCGTGACCCGTCACACTGACTCCACAATAACCCCGTGACCCGTCACACTGACCCTGCAATAACCCCGTGACCCAACACACTGACCCCGCAATAACCCCGTGACCTGTCACACTGACTCTGCAATAACCTCATGACCCGTCACACTGACCCTGCAATAACCCCATGACCCATCACACTGACCCCGCAATAACCCCATGACCCATCACACTGACTCCACAATAACCCCGTGACCCAACACACTGACCCTGCAATAACACCGTGACTCAACACACTGACCCCGCAATAACCCCATGACCCATCACGCTATAACCTTGTGAACCCACAATAACCCTGTATCTTATCATGCTCTCCCCAACAATAGCTCTCAACTCCCTGTCTCCATACAGTAAACCATACAAGTTAAGTAGTTTACTTTCTCCAGGAAACGGGAAAAGGAGAAAGAGGTGGAAAGGGTAGCTGATTATCATCACAGCTCTGAATCCAGCTGCAGAAACATGACGGTAGGTACACTGCCTTTTACAGAGCTTACCAGATACAGATCAATTTGAAAAACAAGCTGCACATTTTTGCCTTGGATATTTTGTACATTTAGGCTCCTTTTATTACATGCTGCACTCCTGACTTAGGGTCAATGTGCAGCCTTCCACATTTTTTATGACATATATCTACTGTTGTTTGCACTGTTACAAGCATAATGTCCCCTGAACCAGTATAGAACACACCATTCAACATGGTCACTATAGGTCCAAATTTGGGTTTGGTGGGAATGGAATGTTAAAATTCTTTTTTAAAATTATATACATTACAAAAGCAAGGGAAGTTATGCTCGACCTTTATATATAAAAAAAAACCTGGTTAGGCCCCAGCTGAAGTATTGTAACCAATTCTGGGCACCACACTTCAGAAAGGATATTAAGGCCTTGGAGAGAGTACATAAGATTTACAAGGATGGTCTCAGGGCTTGTGAGACTTCAGTTATGTGGAAAGACTGGAGAAGATGAGATGAGATAACAGTTTTAGTTAACGGGCAATATGATCGGCGCAGGCTGGGAGGGCCGAAGGGCCTGTTCCTGTGCTGTACTTTTATTTGTTCTTTCTTCTCCTAACAGCAGAAGAAGTTGAAGTGAGATTTGATAGGTGTTCAAAATTATAAGGGATTTTGATTGTGGAGAAACAGTTTCCAGTGGCAGAAAGGTCAGTGGACACTGATTTAAGGTAATTGGCAAAAGAACCAGAGGCGATACGAGATAACATTTTTTTTTTGTAAAGGCAGTGAGTTGCGATCTGGTGTGTACTGCCAGAAAGGCTGTTGGAAGCAGATTCAAAAATAACTTTCAAAAAGGAATTGGATAAATATTTGAAGGAGAAAAATTTGGCACTCTATGGGGAAAGAGCCGGGAATTGGGACAAATCTCTTTCAAAAGAACTGTCAGCAGCGTAATGGGCTGAAAGGTGTGCATGTGTGCTGTATCATTCTAGGACTGTTGAACCAGTTTAGCAGCACACACTTCCATTGGGCTCTAAACCAAATTCTCCATCACCAGACCTGAATTCAATTTACCTACCAAAAATAAAATGAGAAAAAATCTCAGCACACTAAAAAGAATTAATTTTGAAGTCAGTGTAGAGTTTAAATTAAGACATCATTGACCTAAATTCACTAATCATGGTGCAACCTTCAGTAGGTCAAGCTTCACATTCACACAGTAAGAGATAAAGCTGCAAAAATCAAATAGTGCCCTCATGGTCTATTTCTGACCTCTGAGCTAGAGGGGAGAGCTGGACCTAGGTGTGTAGGTCACACACAATTACATCTTATTACCTATACTTGAATTAAAAAAGCAGGAGCCCTGAGCAGCTATGGGTCTGTAAGTGGAACAGGAGAGAAAGAAAATCAAAAAGCAGCATCACGATACAAGGAGGGGTAAATTACAATTAAATGCTTAATTTAGTCTACCTATAACAAACCACAATTTTTGAGCTGGAATCCAAGGTGCACTCAGTGCGGGCATCAGGGAAGAGGAAAAGTGTTTCCTCAATACTTTGATCCATGAGGTAGTTACACCCCTTAGGATAGGTAGTGGTACAGGTCCGGTTAGTGCTCATGGACAGGAGGATGAGACTGAGAGTCAGGCAGGTAAGGGGACCTGGTGTGCAGTACTGGAGGAGCCTTTGCTCCTACCCAACAGGTATGAGGTACATGCTGCCTGTGTGGATGAGAGCAAAGTCTGCATGGTGGATGAGCAAACTGATCACAGCACCAATGGTATAAAAGCTATTAGAGTAAGGGGAGTGAAAAGGTATCTGGTGGTGTTAGGGGACATTATAATCAGGCATCCACGACCAGGAATTCAGAAGGTTACAGTACCAGAGTTAAGGGCATCGCTTCATGGCTGAAGAAGGACTTGGAGTGGATGGGGAGGATCCAGTTATCACGGTCCTTGTAGGAATTAACAACATGGGTAGAATTACAAATGAAGCTCTGAGGGAATTTGAGGTGCTAGGGTTGAAATTCAAACACAGGTAAAAATCTCTCTGGATTGTTACCTGAACCATGTGCAGATTGGTATTGGAATAAACAGACTGGAAGGTTAAGTGCATGGCTGGAAGTGTTGAGTGGGAGGCAGGGATCTCAATTCATGCAGTACTAGCATTCGGATTGGGAAAAGAGGAAACTGTTCTGTTGGACAGTTACCACCTAAACCAGGTGAGGACCAGTGTTCTGGCAAATTGAATAATTAGGGCAGTAGATAGGGCTTTAAACAAATGACGGGGGTGGGATGGAGGATTCAGGAAAGTGCAAATTCAAAAGCAGCAAGAAAAATGTCAAGGCTGTGGAGCTGAGCAGTCATTTGAATTAAAATAAGTAGTGGGTCAGGAAAGTCAGAGTGTTAACAAAGATAATAGAGCATTAGACACTAAGGTAACATCAGGAAAAAATGAAAAAAGTTAAAGGCACTATATCCAAAACCACAAATAATTCACAATGACAAAATAAATTAATTGATAGCACAGATATAGATCTGAAACAGATATAGACAGCTTGTATAGCCATTACAGAGACCTGGGGCTGGATTTTACAGGGCGCCATGGCCCCCAACTCACCCCCACCTCCCTGGCTTAAAAATCAGTGGGAAGCCTGCCCAAAAGTTGAACGGCTATCCCGCTATCATTTAACAATCAATTAATAAGCTGGAGGTAGGATTCCCGCCCCTCAGGGGCAGGAAGTCCTGTCTCAAAGAGCTGCCAGCCAATTGGGTGGCTGGCAGCTCTGTGGTCCCAGCAGCACCAGGCAGGAGCTGTGGCCATTGCTATTCAAAAAATGAGGGAGAGAGGAAAAAAGAGGTAACTATAGACTAATTAACCAGACATCAGAAAATTATGTGTTATGAGGCACTCTACCAACCTGAATTCTCTACTAGCCGGAATTTCTGTTGTTTCCTTAATACGAATCATAAGTTTACCAACCGGAAGCAATTACAAAGTCATCCAGAATCCATGCCTGTATACTGTATTATTTTATATATTTTTTTAAATGTACTGTTGAGGATTAGAAGTAAAAAAAAAATATTCTTTACTTCCTGAATATTCGCATATTATTTCATGCTACAAGTATTGCGCTGAATTCCACTGATAACTGGCATTTCTGATTAACTGGCATCACCCATTTTCCGCACATGCTGGATAATAAAGATTTTGCTGTAGTAGAGAAAATGCTAGTATCTATCGTTAGGGATACAGTAAGGGGACACTTCAAAAAATCATAACAATTGGACAGAGTCAACATGGATTTATGAAAGGAAAATCATTTTTGACAAATCAGTTTAGGGTTCTTTTGAGGTTGTGCTTGGAGGGTAGATAAGGGGGAACCAGAGGTTGTAATGTATTTGGATTTTCAAAAAATATTGACAAGGTGCCACATAAAAGGTTATTGCCGAAGATTAGGGCTCATGGGATGGGGTATTATATTAGCATAAATTAGTATTGGTTAACGTACAGGAAATTAGGACTCACGAGATTGGGGGACGAGATAATGTATTAACACGAATAGAGGATCGATCAATTAACAAAATAACGGAGTCAAAATAACCAGTTCGTTTTCAGGTTGGCAGGCTGTAACCTGAAAACCATACTCTTGAACACCTCTCCCCTCAATTGCTTAGAAGTCCACCTCTTTTTACTTACTTTGTCCTACTGCGCCATTATTTTAAAAGATCAATATCAAATCAACGTTAATCGTCTCTGTTCTAACAAAAACACTTCTATTTTTTCAAGCCTTCCTTTATTTTTAAGATAAATTTATTTGCGGATGACTGCTGGAACAGCAAACACTTCGCCATAGGGAGTAGTTCTACGCAGAGAACATTGCATCTTTTAAAAAATAACTGTATAAATAGTTGAGGCAAATGGTAATACACAGCAGAAAGTTGGGCGGGGGGGGAGAGATTAGTTTTTGGGTTGCCAGGAGTTGGCACATACATGATGGGCTGACTGGGCTCCTTCTGTACTGTCAGCTTCTATGGTGACAATGACAGAAATGCTGATCTCTAGTAAGATTAACGCCAATAAATCTGAGGAGCCGTCAGTTACAGGATACTGACAGGAGTCAGACCAAGGATCTTACTCTAAAGCTTATCCTGAATCACCTGCTGGCTGCCTCTTTCTAGTGGCCTCTGCTTTTATTTGCCTGGAGCTTTCTTGTCAACCCAAATGATCCAGGGGAGATTTCGGAGCTCAGCAAAGAGACAGACAGAGAGGGTAACGCGACAGCAGCTCTGCCCCACTCCCCTAATGCTCACATCACTCAGGCTCTGGATGTGGATCAGGCTTTTTAAAAGGACATTTTCCATTCTCAGCTCCAAATCATTCGGTGATCCCGGCCCGGGCTGCACCACAAGCGGAGAAAGCACACGGTGCAGGAACCGCGCCGCGCATCGTCCGGAGCGGAGAGCAGCTCAACCCAGGATCCAGATCCTGAACCAAAACCAAGACCCAGGAGCCGGAGCCGGAGCCAGAACCGCGGTCATGAAGCACCAGGCAGACTCAGACCCAGCTTCTCTGTAAGAAACGCACTGAAACAACCCTGGAGAAAGTTGTCGCCAGCCCATTTCCTTTTGAGACGATCTCAATAACTCTTCAGCCATTTATTCCATTGGTCCTTTCTCTTTGATTTTATAATTCCCCGAAGGTTGTGAATGAGCCCCCGGCTCCGGGGGGTTGGAAGCACTCAGTCCCGGAGCTTCCCTCGGGGTGAGAGTTGAGAAGTTGGGGAGTGGGTTCCCGCTCTGCCCCCGGGGCTGGGGCTAGGGGTCTGGGCGGGCGGGCTGACTCCGGCCAGTCCCTTGTCCCTTACCTGGTGCAGGGCGGTCAGTCCGTCCACATTAGTATAATTGATGTCAGCTCCTTTCAGCAGCAGCTTCTCCACCTCGTCCGGGTCCCCGCTCGAACAGGCAGCCAGGAACACGGCTCCCTCGGCGAACTTCACTCGGAGCTGCTTGGTCCGGGGCCGCTCCGACTCCCGGTCCGTCTCCGAGCCCAGCCAGCGCTTCAGCTGCTCCTTCCTCTTGTGTTTAGCGTTATCACTGCGGGCCTGATCCCTCTCCCGATCCTCAGCCGCCATCTTCCACTGCACTCAGCCGGGAGTGCCCGAAATCCCAGCTTCAGCCTCCGCCACACAGCCCTGCGCCATCTACACACCCTCTGTATACATTACAGCCAGTGGAGCCAACCCTACAGCATCCGCGCACACTATACATTACAGGCAACATACCCTGCGCCATCTAGTCACATCCCTTATACATTACAGCTACTCTCCCCCCGATCCTTCCCCACACACAGGGATCAGGTAAAATATACCTACCCAACCCCACAACATCCACATTTAGTATGAATTATAGTCAGTTCGCCCAACTCCGTATAACCAAACAATATCCAAACACATATTAAATTATAGACAATACAAATAATCCAACATAGCCCGTCACCACCAATACCGTTCCCTATATTTTTTTTTAATTCATGGGATGTAGGTATTGCTGGCCGAGCCAGCTTTATTCCCCATCCCTCATTGCCCTTAAGAAGGTGGTGATGAGCTGCCTTCTTTTACTGCTGCAGTTTATGTGATGTCGGTACACCCACAGTAACACAGTTCCAGGATTTTGACCCAGCGACCGTGAAGGAATACCGATATATTTCCCAGTCAGGATGGTGTGTGATTTTAGACGGGAACTTGCAGGTGGTGGTTTCCCATGCATCTTCTGTCCTTCTAGGTGGTAGAGGTCACAGATTTGGAAGATGCTGTCAAAGTCGGCTTGGTGAGTTCTGCAGTGCATCTTGTAGATGATGCAGTTATTGTGCATCAGTGGTGGAGGTTAAGATGCTAGATGGGGTACCAATCTAGCAGGCTGCTTTGTCCTAGATAGTGTCGAGCATCTTGAGTGTTGGAGCTGGACTCATCGAGTCAAGTGAGTATTCAATCATAGTCCTGCCTTGTGCCTTATAGTTGGAGGACAGGTTTTGGGAAATCAGGACCAGAGCTACTCACCACAGGATTCCTAGCCTCTGACCTGCTCTTGTAGCCACAGTATTTATACAGTTGGTGCAGTTCAGTCGCTGGTCAATGGTAACCCCCAGGATGTTGATGATCGGGGTTTCAATAAATGGTAATGCTATTGAACATCCAAGGGAGAATGGTTATAATTCTCTGTCTTATTGGATACAGTCATTGTCTGCCACTTGTATGGCACAAGCATTGCCACTTATAAGCCTGAGCCTGAATGTTGTCCACCTCTTTTTGCATTTGAGCATGGACTGTTTCAGTATTTGAGGAGTTGCAAATGGTACTGAATATCATGCAATCATCAGTGAATAACTTCTGGGCTTATGTTGGAGGGAAGGTCATTGATGAAGCAGCTGAAGATGGTTGGGCCAAGGACACTCCCTGAAGAACTCTTGCACCAGTGTCCTGGGGCTAAGATGATTGACCTCCAACAACCGCAACTATCTTCCTTTGTGCTAGGTATGACTCCAACCAGTGGAGAGTTTTCCCCTGATTCCCATTGACTTCAGTTTTGCTGGGGCTCACAAATTTCAGTTAATTCATGCAATCCTTCAAAACATAACACAATCAGTATAAGGTGCTGAATATTCAATTCAATTCATTCCAAGTAATATCAAGGAAAGGTTGAGTACGCGATGTGTCCTGACAACATTCCTGCTATGCTGAGACATGCTGCAGAACTAGGCATGTCCCTAACCAAGCTGTAATGCCAGCATCTATCTGATAACCTGGGCAATTTTCAATATTATGTCCTGTCCACAAAAAGCAGGACAACTCCAATCTGGCCAATTACTGCTCGATTGGTCATTACTCAATCATTAGCAAAGTAATGGAAAATGTTATCAAGCAGCACTTACTCACCAATAACCCAATTACCAATGCTCAGTTTTGGTCCCTGCAGGAACACTCACCTCCAGATCGCATTACAACCTTGGTCCAAACATAGACAAATGAGTGGAATTCCAGAGGTAAAATGAGAGTGACTGCTCTTGACATCAAGACAGCATTTGATGACTGTAAATTCAAAGAACCCAGCAAAGGTGAAGTCATTGGGAATCAGGGGTAAATTCCATACTGGCTGGAGTCATATGTAGCGCAAAGGAAGATGGTTGTGGGATCCACAAAATGCAGGACAAATCCAATCTACCAATTACTATGAACCTACTCTCAATCATCAGCAAAGTGATGGAAGATCTCTTCAACTGTGCTATCAAAAAGTACTTACTCAGCAATAACAATTGCTGGAGTCATACCTAGCATAAAGAAAAATGGGAGTGATCACTGCAGGCCAGTCGTCTCAGCTCCAGGAATCACTAATGAAGGTCCTCAGGACAGTATCCTCAGCCCAACCATCTTCAGATGCTTCATCAAGGAATCTCCCTCCATGATAAGATCAGAAGTGGGATGTTCACTGATGATTGCAACTGCACAGATAATGAAGCCACCCATGCCCACATGAATCAAGCCCTGGACAATATTCAGGCTTGGGCTGATATGTGACAAGCAACTTTCATGTCACACATGTGCCAGGTAATGAATGATCATCTCCAACAAGAGAGAGTCTAGTCACCTCCCCTTCACATTCAACACCAACACTGAATACTCCACCATCAACATCCTGAGGGTTACCATTGACCAGAAACTCAACCCAACTAGTCTCATAAATACTGTAGCAACAAGAGCAGATCAGAGGCTGGGAATTTTGCATTGAGTAACTCACCTCTTAACTCACCAATTCTGTCCAGCATCTCTAAGGCACAAGTCAGGAATAAAGAACAAAGAAAAGTACAACACAGGAACATGCCCTTCGGCCCTCCAAGCCTGCATTGATCATATTGCCTGTCAAACTAAAACATTTTGCACTTCCAGGGTCCGTATCCCTCCATTCCCATCCTATTCATGTTTTGACAAGCTGCCTCTTAAATACCACTATCGTACCTGCTTCCACCACCTCTTCTGGCAGCGAATTCCAGACACTCACTACCCTCTGTGTAAAAAACTTGCCCCACTCCTCTAAAGTTTTCTCCTCTCACCTTAAATCTATGTCCCCTAGTAATTGACTTCCACCCTGGGAAAAAGCTTCTGACTGACTACTCTGTCCATGCCACTCATAATTTTGTAAACTTCTATCAAGTCGCCCCTCAATCTACATCGCTCTAGTGAGAACAATCCAAGTTTCTCCAACCTCTCCTCATAGCTAATAACCTCCAGACCCGGAAGCATCCTGGTAAACCTCCTCTGCACCCTCCCCAATGCTTCCATATCCTTCTGGTAATGTGGCGACCAGAATTGCACATAATATTCCAAGTGCGGCCTAACTAAGGTTCTATACAGCTGCAACATGACTTCCCAGCTTTTATACTCAATACCTCTGCCGATGAAGGCAAGCATGCCATATGGCTTCCTGACTTATCCACCTGCGTTGCCACTTTCAGTGACCTGTGGATTTGTACACCCAGATCCCTCTGCCCGACGATGCACTTAAGGGTTCTGCCATTTACTGTATAATTCCTACCTGTATTACACCTTCCAAAATGCATTACCTCGCATTTGTCCGGATTAAACTCCATCTGCCAATTCTCTGCCCAAGTCTCCAACCGATCTATATCCCGTTGTATTCTTTGACAATCCTCTTCACTATCTGCAGCTCCTCCAACCTTAGTGTCGTCTGCAAACTTACTATTTAGCCCAGTTACATTTTCCTCCAAATCATTTACATATACTACAAACAGCAAAGGTCCCAGCACTAATTCCTGCGGAATACCACTAGTCACAGCTCTCCATTCAGAAAAGCACCCTTCCACTGCTACCCTCTGTCTTCTATGACCAAGCCAATGCTGTATCCATCTTGTCAGCTCACCTCTGATCCCGTGCGACTTTACCTTCTGTACCAGTCTGCCATGAGGGACCTTGTCAAAGGCCTTACCGAAATCCATGTAGATAACATCCACTACCCTTCCATCGTCGATCATCTTTGTCACTTCCTCGAAAAACTCGATCAAGTTAGTGAGACACGACCTCCCCTTCACAAAACCATGCTGCCTCTCACTAATATGCCCATTTGCTTCCAAATGGTAGTAAATCCTGTCACGAAGAATCTTCTCCAATAATTTCCCTACCACTGACGTAAGGCTCACCAGCCTGTAATTTCCTGGATTATCCCTGCTACCCTTCTTAAACAATGGAACAACATTGGCCATTCTCCAGTCCTCTGGGACCTCACCCGTAGCCAGTGAGGATACAAATATATATGTCAAGGCCCCTTGCCTTCCTCAGTACTCTGGGGTAGATCCCATCTGGCCCTGGGGACTTATCTGCCTTAATATTCTTCAAGGCACTTAACACCTCTTTTTTGATCTCAACATGATCCAGTTGTGATGGAATGCTCTCCTTGGTCAGGGACAGGAACATGTGACTACAAGTGAGGCATGTATGGGGTTCCAGAAGGTAGCAACAGAGGACCCTCAGCCCTTGCAATTGTCCAACAGCTTTGAGGTTCTTGAAATTCGTGGTACGAGAACAGGAACTGCAGGGAGGATGAGCAAACTGACCACGGCACCATGGTGCAGGGGCCCATTCAAATTGGTGCAGTAAAAAGCAATGTAGTTGCAGTACGGGACAGTGTAGTTAGGAAGATAGGCACTTCTCTGCAGCTGAGAGCACAAATTCTGATGGTTGTGTTGTCTGCCTGGTGGCAGGGTCAAGGACACCTCCTCAGGGCTCTGGAGGAAGTTGGAGTGGGAGGGGAAGGATCCAGTTGTCATGGTGAATGTGATTACCAATGACATAGATAGGACTAAGAAAGAGGTTCTGCTAAGCAAGTGTGAGCATCTAGGGACTAAGTCAAAAAGCAGAACACAAAAGTAATAATATCTGGATTACCAACTGAGCCATGAGCAAATTGGCATAGGCTAAATAAGCTTAAAGAGTTGAATGCGTGGATCAAAGATTGTTGTGGGAGAAAAGGGTTTCAATTCATGGGGTACTGGCATCTGTACTGGGGAAAGACAGAGCTGTTCCTTTGGGATTGGCTTCACCTGAACCCCACTGGGACCAGTAAACTTGTGAATCATATAACCAGGACTGTAGGGAGGGTTTTAAACTGAATATTGGGGTGAGGGTTCACGTGAGGGGAGATTTGGAAAGTTATAGAGAATGGACAAGGCAATAGTGCAGGGTAGCAATGCGGGTAATGATAACCAAATCATGACAGAAAAGGACAGAATGTACAAACATAAGTGTGCACCAGCAAATAAGGTGAAAAATGGTAAAAAGACCAGAATTGAAGGCTCTTTATCTGAATGCTCACAGCATTCATAACAAGACGGATGAATTGATAGCACAAATAGAAATAAATGAGTATGAAAGGTAGCCATTACTGAGATACAGTTGTAAAGTGATCATGGCTGGGACCTGAATATTCAAGCGTATTTGACATTTTGGAAGGACAGGAAAAAAGGAAAAGGATATGATGACACTGTTAATAAAGGATGAGATCAGTGCAATAATGAGAAATGCTCTTGGTTCTGAAGATCAAGATGTAGAATCAGTTTGGTTAAAGTTAGGAAATAGCAAAAGAAAGAAGTCACTGGTGGGAATGATCTATAGGCCCCCTGACAATAACTACACTGTAGGACATAGATGTAAATTAAAAAATAATGGGGGCTTGCAAGAAAGGCACTGATATTATAGCAGGAGAATTTAATCTTCATATAGATTGGATGAATCAAATTGACGAAAGTAGCCACGAGGATGAGTTCATAGAGTGTATTTGGAATAGTTTTTTTAGAACAATATGATCTGGAGCCAAGCAGGGAGCAAGCTATTTTAGACCTGGCAATGTGTAAGGAGACAAGATTAATTAATGATGTCATAGTAAAGGATCCTTTAGGTAAGAGTGATCATAAATGATGGAATTTCAAATTCAGTTTGAGGCTGAGCAATGTGGATCTGAAAATAGTGTTGTAAACTTAAATAAAGCCAAATACAAGGGCATGAAGATAGAATTGGCTAAAGTGGAATGCGAAAATAGGTTAAAAGGTAAGATGGTAGAGAAGCAGTGACAGACATTTAAGGAGGTATTTTATAACTCTCAACAAAGATATACTCCATTTGGAAATAAAGGTGCAACAGAAGGATGCCCCATCCGTGGCTAACAAAAGAAGTTAAGGAAGGTATCAAATTGAAAGAAAAGATGTACAATGCTGCAAAGATTAGTGGTATCCTGGAAGATTGGAAAAATTTTGGAAACCAGAAAAGGAGAAGGAGAAATTGGAGTATGAGAACAACAGACAGTAAAAGATTCTA
The DNA here is from genome assembly GCF_964194155.1 of Cetorhinus maximus. Lineage (NCBI taxonomy): Eukaryota > Metazoa > Chordata > Chondrichthyes > Lamniformes > Cetorhinidae > Cetorhinus > Cetorhinus maximus. The sequence continues at coordinate 82,557,201 of NC_135887.1, forward strand.
CAAGTATATAAAAAGGAAGAGAGCAGCTAAAATAAGTGTTGGTCCCTTAGAGGGGAAGACTGGAACATTAATAATGGAAAACAAAGAAATAACAGAGAATTTGAAAAGTATTTTGTATCTGTCTTCACAGAAAACATCCTAAGAATAGTAGAAAATCAAGAGGCAAAAGAGAGTAAGGAACTTAAAGCAATCAGTCACCATCATTAAAGAATAAGTACTAGGAAAAAATCAGACCGAAGGCCTACAAGTTCCCTGAACCCAATGGCCTACATCCTAGAGTCTTAAAGGAAGTGGCTACTGTTATGATCTAAGTAGGGACCAGCAACATTTTTTCAGTATAAGAAATATGATATGGTTATTTACTAAAAGAATAAAGCCACAAGATTCTATGGTTTAAAACAGAAAAACATTACTATACAAGAGTCAAAAAAGTAAGCTCTAAATACTACCTATCCTATACTCTTAACATCCAGAATTAACATGAGCTAGACATGAATTAACAGGCAGATTATGGTTCAATATAAATTATAAATTACACGTTAAATGGCAGATACAGCTAAGACCAATCTTATGAATTGGCTGAGCAGTCCAGTCAGATTTAGGTGATCACACTCAGTCACAAGGTCCTTCAAACTTTGGCTCCCTGATGAGGAATTTCAGCTCTGATCTTCGAGGAACTAGTCTGATCTCCAGCCGATAGTAACACACAACCAACCTGAGTTCTACACGAATGGCCTTCACCACAAATGGCACACGGCTGCAGAATCTCCTCAACTCGGTCCTGATGGTGTTATCTGAAATGTTATCTGCAAGTAACAGAAACAGCTGCAGGAACTTATTCTCAGCTTCTGGATCTAGCCTCTTTCTTCTTCAGTCTGCTTCAGCTTGCTGGTACTGCTCCAGTGGTCTCAGCAACTGATACGGCTCAGTTTGGACTGATCTATGCCCTTTTATATCATTTAAACAGGTTCAGTTTGCCAGAAGTATTGGTTTCCAAACCTCAGGTTTTTTATGTCTCCTTAGAAACTGTTTGCCTGTTCTATTTCCCTTTCTGTTCCCTTTTCAATTTCTGTTAGGGTCTGCCTTAAAAAAATACAAATTAAATTTAAAGACTCATATTCCCTCACATTGCACAGATAGTAAATGCATTGGTTGTAACCTTCCAAAACTCCCTAGATTCTGAAAAAGTCCCAGCAGATAGGAAAACCGCAAATGTAAGACCTCTGTTCAAGGAGGGAGATAGAAAATAGGAAACTATAGGCCAGTTAGCCTAACATAGAACCATAGAAAATTTAGGATGCAGAAAGAGGCCATTCAGCCCAATGTTTCTGTGTCAGCCAGAAAGAGAAAAAAAGAGACAAACCGTTCATTTTAATCCCACTTTCCAGCACCTGGTCCATAGCCTTGCAGGTTACAGCACTTCAGGTGCAGATCCAGGTCCCTTTTAAATGAGTTGAGTGTTTCAACCTCAACCGCCAACTTTGGCAGTGAATTCCAGATGCTCACCACCCTCTGGGTGAAAAGGTTTTTCCTCATGTCCCCTCTAATCCTTCTACCAATCACCTTAAATCTATGCCCCCTGGTAATTGACCCCTCAGCTAGGGGAAACAAGTCTTTCCTGTCTACCCTAATTAGGCCTCTCATAATTACGTACACCTCAATTAGGTCACCCCTTAGCTTCCTCTGTTCTAAGGAAAGCAACTTTAGCCTATCCAATCCCTCCTCATAGCTGCAATTTTCAAGCCCTGGCAACATTCTTGTAAATCTCCTCTGCACTCTCTCCAGAGCAATTATGTCCTTCCTGTAATGTGGTGACCAGAACTGTACACAAAATTCCACAATGGCCTAACCAGCATTTTATATAGTTCCATCATTACATCTCTGCTTTTGTAATCAATGCCTCGCTCAATAAAGGAAAGCATTCTATATGCTTTCTTGATCACCTTGTCCACCTTTCCTGTCACTTTCAAGGATCTGTGGGCATGCACTCCTAGGTCTCTTACTTCCTCAACCTCTCTCAATAACTTCCTGTTTACTGAGTATTCCTTTGCTTTGTTTTCCCTCCCCAAATGCATTACCTCACACTGTCATTGGGAAAATGCTGGAACCCATTACTTAAGAGGTAATTGCAGTACCTTTAGAAAAGCAATACAATCAGACAGAGCCAATATGGTTTTGTGAAAGGGAAGTCATGTTTAACAAATTTATCAGCGTTCTTTGAGGATGTAACAAGCAGGGTGAATAAGGGGACCAGTAGATGTAATGTATTTGGATTTTCAAAAGGCATTCAATAAGGTGCCACATAAAAGGTTACTACACATATATAACATGGCACTGGGGGTGATATATTAGCATGGGTAACATGGCTTGGCTAACTAACAGGAAACAGAGAGTTGGGATAAATGGGTTATTTTCAGGTTGGCAAACAGTAACTAGGGAAGTGCCACAGGGATCAGTGCTGGGACCTCAACTATTTACGATTTATATGAATGACTTGGATGAAAGGACCAACTATATTGTAGCCAATGATAAAAAGATAGGTAGAAAACCAAGTTGTGTGAAGGATACAAAGAGATTGCAAAGGGATACAGATAGGTTAAGTGAGTGGGAAAAAAATTGGCAGATGGAGTATAATGTTGGAAACTGAGAGGTTTTCTACTTTGGCAGGAAGAATAGAAAAGTAGAATTTTATTTAAATGGAGAGAAACTGCAGAATTCTGCAGTACAGAGGGTTTTGAGTATCCTTGTACATGAATCTCAAAAAGTTAGCATTAAGGTATGGCAAAAATTAGGAAGTTAAATGGAACATTAGCCTTTATTGCAAGAGTGATGGAGTATAAAAGTAAGGAAGTCTTGCTATAGCTGTAAAGGACGTTGGTGAGACTGTGCCTGGAGAACTATGTACAGTTTTGGTCTCCTTATGTAAGGACTGATATACTGCATTGGAAGCAGTTCAGAGAAGGTTCATTGGGTGGATTCCCAGGATGAAAGTGTTGTCTTATGAGAAAAGGTTGAGCAGGTTGGACCTATAGCCATTGGAATTTAGGAGAATGAGAGGTGGTCTTATTGAAACATAAGCTTCTAAGAGAACTTGACAAGGTCAATGCTACGAGGACGTTTGCTCGAGTGGGGGAATCCAGAACTAGGGGACACAGTTTAAAAATAAGAGGTCTCCCAATTAAGACAGAGATGAGGTGGAATTTCTTCTCTCAGGTGGTCATTAGTCTTTGCAATTATCTTTCACAGAGAGCAATGGAGGCTGGGACATTGAATATATTCAAGGCTGAGTTAGACAGGTTTTTTTATCAACAAGGGAATTAAGGGTTATGGGGGACAGGCAGGAGTTAGTGAGAAAGTGGAGTTAAGGCCACAATCAGATCAGCCACAATCTTATCAAATGGTGGAGCAGATTTGATGGGCCAAATGGCCTACTCATGCTCCTATTTCTTATGATCTTATGTTCTCAAGGCAATTCGGATGGGTAATTAATGCTGATCTTGGCAGTGATGCCTACATCCCAAGAACGAATAAAAGAAAATGCCCAACTCCATACAAACTGCACCACTTGCACAAATATCACAAATTACCTATATGTACACAAATCAGGTATACATTACATTTCGTATTAGTGACACCACACAATCACTGTTACAATCAAGGTGTCCTTCCAACATCTGGATGAGCACATCCAAAGATAGTTTTCATAAGCCAAAACCCAAGCCTGCTATGAACTGAAACTTGCAGCTAAATTGTAGGAGGATGTGTGCATAATATGGGGATAAAGACTTGGGGGAAGATGGAGAGTAAAGAGTTAACTCTAATAATAACTACTGTGCATGTGCATAAGGAGCTATTTCATAGTGATGTCACTCAATGAGAGTGACCATTTCCTCTTGGTGTGAAAGCCACAGTAGCTTCCTCACTCAGGCCACCAATAAAAATTGCAGTCAGGTCCAATGATGACTTTAGACAAATGGTCTAGCCACCTGTTCAGTAGGCCAGGTTAAAATTCAAAACAATGAGTGGCAGGCAGTTTTCTGGCATTAAGTAACCTCAATGATTTTAATAGCCCATTCTCCTGTTTTCCACTCATCGTGGATGCTGCTTTCAAAAGATGAGTACTTGCAGGAGGTTAAGTTTCTGTGCACAACTGGGGACCATGTCAGAAAGTGTGCTGCAGAGTGTGAAGCAAGTGAAGGAATTTATTTATCTACATTTGCAGTACCTTCATGGATATGGCAGCTTCAAACAGATCTGCAGTAAAGCCCCCGAACATAGAGCGAACCTAAGCACAATGCCTGCACGTTTGGCTGTAAAGGTCCTGGCCCAGGCTGCTCTTGTAGAAGCTAGAGTTAAGCTGATGTTAAACAAGGGCACCAAGAATGGTGCAGCCTCTGCAATCACCATCCATAGCTCCAGACAACAATGTGCGTGCAATATTGCATGTTGCCACAGCAACTCAAATTCCCTGAGTGAACTGTTAACGCACCACCACCAAACAAGGCACATAGCCCCAAGGAGCCTCACGTATGAATACATAAGCTAGCCACTTCCCAGTCTCTGGCCACTGAGCTGGCACATGGGAGGAATACAAGATTATGTTTAAGACCTCCCAAATCACAAACTTGCAACAAGGAGAACACTGTGGGAAGAAGCTGTGGAATGTAAATGCACTAGAGGCAGTTTAAAGGAGGTTTACTAGATTGATACCTGGAATGAGTGGATTGTCTTATGAGGAAAGGTTGGACAGACTGGGCTTGTTTCCACTGGAGTTTAGAAGAGTGAGGGGTGATTTGATTGAAGCATACAAGACCCTGAACAGCCTTGACAAGGTGGACATGGAAAGGATGTTTCCTCTTGTGGGTAAGTCCAGAACTAGGGAGCACTGTTTTAAAATTAGGGGTCGCCCTTTTAGGACAGAGATGAGGAGAATTTTTTTCTCTCAGAGGGTTGTGCGACTTTGGAACTCTCTGCCTCAGAAGGCAGTAGAAGCAGGGATGTTGAATATTTTTAAGGCAGAGGTAGATAGATTCTTGTTAGGCAAGGGGACTAAAGGTTATCGGGGTTAGATGGGAATGTGGAAATCGAAACACAGGAAGATCAGCCATGATCTTATTGAATGGCGGAGCAGGCTCGAGGGGCCGAGTAGTCTACTCCTGTTCCTATTTCTCATTGTTCTTATGTTCTTATTTTCTAAGCACTGGGCACATACACCTGTCTAAATGTGATGAAGTAGTGTGAATTTGAAGCTGTATGAATTGATGCAGAAAAGGGTCAGTCATTGATGGTATCTTTCTAGTTGGCAGTCCCTGTTTGTTCATTGGCTACACGTGGCAGTCAAGAGAATGCCTCCTGACTAATAACAACAAAGGAATGTCCAGCTGGGGTTTTCCTCACATCATGTCTGGGGCTTTTGTAAATTAATTGATAGAGACTGATTACCATAATTAGTTAGCAACTCCATTATCATTGTATCATGCAACTACCAGGATAGCTGAAGATGAACTAGATGGATCTTGGATATTTTTTCATCTTGCAATTTCAATGTTTCTATCTACTGGCACAAGGGAGAATATGATTTTAAGCACTGGGTAAATAGTCCTACTTATCTTTGCAGCCATTGTTCTTGGCAATGATTGGAAGCAATGTTCCCTTTAAAATTTAGTTGTTGTGCAAATCCCATTTGTTTCAGTGCACGGTCCCTTTAAATTTCTTTGTGCGCGCGCACACCCATACCCACACACTTATTGTCTATCACAGAAAAGGCCTGTGTGGTATCTTACAGGCTGCTCCCTGGCTGCGCACCCAGTGCAGCATAGTGCAAGTCTTGGCCCAGAGTTTCACCATGACAGAGAAGCTCTCCGTCATGCTGAAAAATAGCAGAAATGGCTGAAAAACCTAAATCCCACCCCCAAACATGGCACTTCCTATTTTTGTGGGCGCAGGGATGGAGTCAAACGTGCGTGTCTTCGGGAGGCAGCTGGCCATTTAAGTCTTCAGCTACCTCCACTGAAATGGGATTTTGGTATGCCAAGTATGTGAAACCCAGCATGTGTAGACCAGGTAAGAGATGGTAGGTTGATTTGAATAGCCAGAGTACCCGTTTGGAGTTGTAAGGTACCCCTTTGGGAGAGGTAAAGCACCCTTTGGGATTGTTAAAAGTAGGCATGATTATGTGTAAAAGTCCATAACCTCACTGTAACTGTCAAATCTGTCAAAGAACTATCAAAACTCATTGGAATTGTCAAAGCTGTCAAGGGATTTAACTCTGCTGGGCTTTAATTTTTTTTAAAGTGTGTAGTTCAAAAAAAGAATATTTCATTCTGTCTGCTCACATAAGCCTGAGGGCTCTCATTGTAGGATTTGTGCTGCAACGGCTGATTTTACAAACTAACATCATCACGGTGGGGTGCCTGTGAGCAGTTTGACTGATAGCTCCAAGTGGTTATAAAAAAGAAATGTTGGTTTTCAATGCACTGAATTTTTTTTAAAATAGTGATGTCATCAATAGACACACAACTTTATTTTATGTCAACATAGCCGCTGAGGTTTGCCCATGGTGGATACTAGGTGGGTTGACCTGAAGGGGGCAAGGGCAAGGGGTGGTGGGTGGGGGGCATGGGTTGGCAGGAATTGGCACTAAGTTGGCATTGGGGCTTTAAAGGGCCATGGAGATGATTAGAGGGCATGGGTTGGCATAAGGGTTATGAGGGACCATAGATGGTGGGTAGAGAGGCATAGGTTGGCATATGAGGTATGAGGGTCCATGGGGGGGATTGGTAGGGGGCTTGAGGTGGTATGGATGGGGCAAGCGGAGTGTGTGGGAGTTGAGGGGGGGTGTGGGTTGAGGGTTGGAGGGATGTTTTATGTTTTAATCTTCATTTTTAAAAAATTTTGGACATAGTGCCAGAGGACTGAGGCAGGACTTCCGCCCAGTCCACGTCCGCCCCCGGCAGCTTCCTTACTTCTTCCCGGGTCATCCACCTGACTCCTATTCTAGCCAATCCCCACAAGATTGAAAATGCAACATCCGGGAAGACATTTGTAAAGATTGAGTTTGGGGAGCCAGGAATTCTCCGCACGCCTGACCTGGGAGCAAAAATCTGGGCCATTGAATAAAAGTGGCTTTTATAAGGTTACATGAATGGGTGAACAGAGCGAAGGTTGTGTAGATGATGGCAGTAGAAGGGTGGGATAATTACAGGAGTTTCCCATTATTGAGCTCTAAAAACCAAGAAGCTAGAACCTATATAGGTCTGTTCATGCTATAGCTTAATGTTATATTAAAGAGATCACCATTAGGATTGTGGCATAAATGTTATTCACAACAAATAATTAGTTTTCTCCACATCATCTTCAGGGTGCTATTTCTACTACCCATGGAAATACAGATAGGACGAACTCTGCCTGTATTCTCAGGTGTGGAGGTAGCACTGGAAGGCATCATTCATCTCCAATGCAAGCTCCCCATTTTGCCCAATTCTTTTCTTCCAAGAAGCAAATATGCTGGGGAATTCACAGTGAGAAACCCACTTTGCACCCTGTCTGTTTGGGATGGGGGTTTGGGCAATGCAGTACTTGGCAGAAAGACAGGTAGAAAAGTAAATGGCTGAATCAAAAAGCAAGGTTAAAGAGGGTGATTATCACTGAGCATTAATGAAATTGTAATGAGCAAAATGGGTTGCATTACTTTAGCAAATCATTACTGCCTCATCATCTCATTTTGGCAATTCCACCTACTATAGGACAGGAACTTCAACTTGAGATAATACCACTAGAAATAGTGAATAGAAATAATCTTTTCAAACATATGTATATTGGTGCTACACCTACTGACCAGAGAAATAGCTTACAGAAAAAGACTGAGGAAGGCATGAATGGTATCATTCAAAGGGTTATGGAACTCTTACTAATAACAGTATTTTAATGTAAATCCAGTCTCTTATTTCATGTACAAAAAGGTAACAACTCAAATATTATGTTCCATAGAAAGACTCTGATTAAAGGAATAATAAGATTTATACAATACTGTACAGAGTAGTTCTCAATTCTAATGAGGTAATAATATGGGAGCTGTACCATCTGAATAAATAAAATTCTGTTCAATAATCTGTTGATCAGTAGTTCACAGTTTTGATATCTAACATAAAGTACTTCACAAAGTCACAGGCCTTAAAAGTTGTCACCCAGCCTCCAGTGTATGTTTTCCAGTCTTAGGCCAACTGTACTATCCAGACTCATTCAGTGAAGGTTCACCAATCCTCCCATCATCAAACCATGAGGATTCAGAGTAAAGTTAATCAGATAGTGGGTATAAACAGACCACTGTTGTGTGCCATCACAAAGTTGGAAGAGAGGAGGACCTTCTCTGGCTGTAGACTGATTCCATTGGACACAGTGAAGGTGGCAAACAATTTGACTGATACATGAAGAGACCTATAAAACAAGAGAGGAACAATATAAATAAGCACCTCTGAGTTAGGGAGTGTAAAGTCAAGATCCAAGCATCCATTAAGCCCTGCTAAGAAGTGTGAGCATGGCCAGAATGCCTCATAACCTTGAACAAAATCTCCCCCTAACCTTCTCTGGCCTATCAATCCCAGCTGTTTTCCACAAAGCTAATATTTCTCATCCCTGAAAATCTAGAAAATCACCTCTCTACCAATCTCCTTCTAATTTGTGGCCCCACAGGATTGCACGTAATAATAATGCTGAGACCTAACCATTTATTCATAAAGGTTTATCATAATTTTATTGTTTTTGTACCCTATGCCTCTATGTTTAAAGCCAGGGTTTCTGTATACTTTTTTTAAAAAACAACTATGAGTAATAAACCAGAAATGGTGATCTGGTAGCAAGGTAGTATCTTGGGAAAAGTTACCATGAGTGATTGTGATATCAGGCTTAAAAGCAGAGAACAGAGAATCACAAATAACACTCAACTTTGAAAGGATCAGAGGACATGCCCATTAAAAATAGATTTTGTTATGACAGTGCTGGAGGGTAAGGATGTGGAACAACAAAATGAGTTTTAATCAGAAGGATTGGACGATGCCAGAGATATAGAGAAAATTAAACATTAGTGATGGTAAGAAATTTATTTCTGTCCACACAGGACAGTGTTAATGAATGAAATAATGGATTAAAGTGAAATAAATATCCAGCTCCTAGCTGCTGTCCAGCTGAGAATATTAAAAGGAATAGGTGAGGAGATCGGAGATGCATTAGTTATGATCTTCCAAAGATCAAAAAATTTAGGGATGATTCCAGATGATTTAATGAGAAGATCTTGTGGCATAGTGGGTAGCATCCCTGCCTCTGAGTCAGAGGTTCCGGGTTCAAGTCCCACCCAGGACTTGATGGCCAAGGAAGGTGCATTCATAATGCAGCCAAACAGACTGATTATCAACCTGCAAATCCTTCCAACACACGTTAGCGGCAGATGGTAAGAGAGGGAGAAATTCCTGGTCAGCCATGTGACGGAAAGAAGGTTGGAGCCTCTATCATCACTATTCTTAACTCCAGGCTACAAAATGCACATGAAAGTGCATGTTACTACAGAAATTGTAACACGCTACCACTAGACATTTGTACACATGAATTTCAAAAGGCATTTATCAAAGTACAAAATTAAGGCAATGTTATAATAAGGAATGTAGCTGCAAAGATAGAGAAGTGACTATGGGACAGAAAATAAAGAGTTGAGTATATTTTTGTTTTTTGGATTGGCAGGATTTGGATTGTCATGTGTCCCAAGGATCCATTTTTATAATAGATGAAAAAGTCCAAAATATCATGGCCTGGTCTTTTCTGTGTTTATGACCATTATATAACATTTGAACATTCAACCTTCAGAACAGTTTCTGGGAAGACCTCAAGAATGGCCTTACTACCCAGCAGTTGCCAAGTTCTGGTAAAATTATTAGCTGCAGGACCCCATCACAATTAACATATTGGAAGACCTTAAAATATTTTTATAGAAATAAAATCCAACACATATTTTGAAAGGGATAAACAACATTCCTTTGATGTTCTAATATAGGAGACAGTTTCACTGCTAGACCTAGTGAACTCTTTTAGAAACCAAAAGGAACTTGTGCAAGCAAGCGAAGGCAAGAAGCCTCAGTTGAGTCCAAAGAGAGATGTAACAGTATTGGCATCACTTCATTCAGCAAAACTTAGGAAGAAACAGAAAAAGATGCCTGAGGAACCAGGAACAAAAGTTGATCATGGATAATTTGCTGAAGGCTGGTATGACATCTAGGTTATGTTTCTTCTTTATTTTTGGAAGGATAAAGAAAAAAATCATAACCTAGATGTCACACCAGCCATTGCAGAGACCGATGGAATCAAATCGATGTAGAAGAGAATTTAAGTTCTGCCCAATCACTTCTAGAGCAAAAGGATCATAAGCCTTTTCAGCAATATTACAGATTTAAATAGGTAACATATAACTTTGATTATAAAAAAAGGAAACAACCTTTGACCATTATTTATCACCTTTCATATCCACAGGATATTCTAAAACACCTCACAGCCAGAGAAAACTGATTACACTTCATGTTCACACACCAACGAGAACAGATCTGCCAGCAAATTTTCCTCCAAATTTCAGAATATCCAACTTTAGTTTAACTGAAGCTGAAAATTGTAAGCTGTGCTCATGTTCCCTATTTCTGTAACCTCCTTCAACATAACAAGCCTTCCACCAATTCTCATCCCTATGACTCCAGCCTTTTGTGAAACACCCGCTCCCTTTACCCCACCATTGGTGGCCATGCTTTCAGCTGCCTAGTCATATGTTGTGTAATTCCGTCCTTAAACCTCTTCAATTCCCTCTCCTCCTTGAAGACCCTTCTTAAAACTTACCTCTTTGCCCAAGTTCTTGGTTACCCGCCCCCTAATCTCCTTCCACTCAGCACCCATTTTTTTCCCTGTATGTCTTTGATGCACCTAGGAACGTCTAACCAGGTTAAAGGTGCTACATAAATGCAAGTATTTGTTGTTGTCAGACATCTGAAGCAGTTAGGAAAATTTGCAGTGATTTGTAAAGAAGAAAGCAATACATCTTTAAGTATTCAAATTTCTTCCCTCTAACTGGTGGGTACCCAATCACAGGTGCTCAGTGCTTAACTGGAGAAAGGCAAGGCAAGTTGAAGCCTGTTTAGAGAGATCCTGCTTATTGGGAGTGTTTCCTTTGAGTTACACTTGGGGTGGGGGAAGAAAAACAGCTTCCTAAGTGTTCTGTTGCTCTCAACACTGCCATGCTTAACTGAGGTTTATTTTGATATATTAAGTTGAATCCAGCTGCAGCTTTGAGACTGTGGGTAGAAGCTATAGCTACTGTTGTGATTTTTAACCCTAGTTACTGGAGCTGCTGTGACAATTATCTTGATAACCAGGGGTATAGAATTTTAAAAATAATGCTGGAGAAACAACTCAATGTTGCCATTTATTTCTTGATGTCTACAAAGCCAAGAGTTAAACTTTTTCACCCAAATGGTTTCCAACCAACTTTGTATTAAGATTATTTTCTTAATTGATAATATTCAGATTGGTCTAATTAGTACAAGCAGAAGCAAGATAAATGTAGCTTCATATATTAAAACATTTGGCGGGATTTTCTGCACCCGCCCACTGCCGCAATCTTCTGGTCCCGCCGCAAGTCAATGGACTTCTGGCTGGGGCGCCGCCTCAACCACAGCGGGTCCCACCCGTGATGGGGCCGGAAAATCCCGGCCATTGAATGCAAAACGTGAATTATTATGTTTCCTACTGTTGACTGTGAGCGATTTTCCCATGCATGTTGGGGTTCAAAATTTGATATTTTATCAGGGGCTCAAATCAGGGACATAAATTTTCCTAACTGGTTCTGACGTCTGGCAACAACAAATACTTGTACTTATATAGCACCATTAACATGAAAAAAAACATGTCTAGGTGCACCAGAGACTTACGGGAAAAAAATGAATGCTGAGCCAAAGGAGTATCTCCAGGAGGAGTGACCAACGTAAGACGCATTATTGTTGTTGGAAAATCAACGTGTTAAATTTAGTGAGACATGACGTAAGCTTCACAAAGCCATGTATTTTTTTAGTCGTTTATAGGGATGTGAGCTCCAAACCCATGACCACTACCATCTAGAAGGCCAAGGCCAGCAGACACATGGGAACACCACCACTTGGAAGTTCCCCTCCAAGCCATGTCATCATCCTGACTTGGAAATATATCGCCGTTCCTTCACTGTCGCTGGGTCAAAATCCTGGATCTCCCTCCCTAACAGCACTGTGGTTGTACCTACACCACATGGGCTGCAGCGGTTCAAGAAGGCAGCTCACCACCACCTTCTCAAGGGCAATTAGGGATGGCCCAGCCAACGATGCCCACATCCCAGGAATGAATAAGAAAAAAACATTTCTTGTGAAGCTTACCTCACGTCAAACTAAATTTAAGATAGTTCTTTATTACACAAGTGCTGGTACTTGGTTACTATTAATTTGCCACCAGCACTGACAATTCACCTTCAATTATGATAGACCATCAGTCAGTGCAGTGGCAGCGGATACAGAATACTTCATTGGTACAGTCCCTGATCCATCACAGTTAATAGCGATACAGTTGGTATTAACTGCCATCTAACAAAGTGAACCTGAACCATTGGTATACACTGCCACACAATACAATGCACGGCAACTGGTTGAAAGTTGAACTGTGATTCAGTTAGAGTAGAGGAACAGAGCCTGAGTGCCTGGGTTGGATGTAGATTGAAAGAGAAGAGATCTAATGACAGGTTGAGGTTGAGAGACTGAGTGGATTCTTGTTGCTTTCATCTGTCTTTCTGTTACTCTGATTCTGTGCTGGTTCTGTGATGCGTGATGGTACTTTAGAACATGGGAACTGATCTTATACTGTGTATATTTTCTTTTGTTACCTGCAGGGCACTGGCAGCCAGGCACACAGGAGGTAGTAGAGCACTGGGTGTCTGAGTGTAGGTAGGTAGAACAGGTCTGAGGGCAGCTGCATTCATTATAACTTGAGCCACCGTTGCAAGTTACATCTGAGAAAAAGAACAGAGAATTGAAAGCACTGTTTATCATGGCATTCTGAGCAAGAGTTCCCTGGACAAAATCAATCCCAGATACAGACCTGGTGAGATTCTATGCAAATAATTTTACTAATACCACATTATTGCTAAACATGATTCTGAAATTGATCCTCCACTGGCTCAGTGGGTACATACATTGCCCATGTCGCTCCTGAGCTATACAGACCTAAAGGTTCTAGCTCTTGCACTTATTTAGCTGACGGCATCCAATTGGTATGTTGCAATTAGCCTCAGTGTATCAGGAAGTGGGAAGTAAACAACAAAGAGAGTTCCTGATCCTGAACATTAACAGCAGCCTCACTGGAAAATCTGTACTGGAATAGGACGAGATCAGGAATGAGCTTAGTTGTGATAATGCCAGCTCCTGGAGAACGATCCTGTCGATGCTCACCATCTGCAGCAAAGAACGGTCACTTGGTCACTGGAGTGGAAACACCTCAGCAAGTTTCAACAGCTTCAGCAACATAGGGATAGGAGTAGGCCTGTTAGCCCTCCCAAGCCTATTCTAGCATTCAGTTGGATTATGGCTGATCAGTATCTTAACTCCATCTATCCATTTTGTTCAGGGGGGGAACAAGTGAGGAAAAAAAGGGGTGTGTGTGCGTGAAGCAGAAGCTCAGTGAGAAGCAGACAATGCCAGGGCTTTTCAGGGTTGCTGCCCGGCCCCTCACCTTGGTTGTGTGTTGTTGGTAGGGTTATTATAACTTACAGTGGAGATGTTACGCTGGCACAGGGTGTTGCAGAACAGTGCCTGTAACTCCCAACACATTTGATCCCACATGTGCTGCTGGAAGGTAGTCACCGAGTGCAGCTCAGAGGGAAAATCAGGGGAGTTGGGACACCAGCCAGCAGCCACACACTTGCTGCATGGCTCCAACTTCTCCTCCAGACCTGTTACCCAGCCTTAGAATTAGCTGCAGCAGATCACCCGTGTTATTAGACAGGAGGAGTTACTGAAGTAGACAGTTAAGTGAAAAAGATAAAATATTACGGCTGGAAAACTGATTCACCATTTCCAATCATGAGGTAAGGCAGAGTTCAGTCTCCAGCTGGCGGTAATTGGAGCCAACTATCAGTGGCTGGGCCTTCAGCTGCCAAGGCCCTAAGTTCAGGAATTTTCTCCCTAAACCTCTGTCTGTCTATTTTCGATTTGCTCCTTTAAGACACTCCTTAAAACCTACCTCTTTGATCAACTGTCCTAGCTCCTCATGTGGCTCAGTGCCATATTTTGTTTGATAACCCTCCTGTGAAGTTTTACTATGTTAAAAATACTATATATATGTTGATGATGCATAATTAACTCACTACTCTCAGAAATGAAGTCCAACTGACCAATCGCCGGCTGGCTCACTGTGACACCCAGGTACTCACCGCACAGTGTTTCATTTCTCCAGTTTAATATGATTCCATTTCTCAGGGCACGGAAAGCATAGGCTGACAGTAAGCTGCACAGGCACCACGTCTGTTCCACACAACTGCACAGGTCAGTCAGACATGCCTGGTAATAAGGCCGAGGGTCGATGCTCTCATGTGCTGCCTGGAATAAGGGACCCTGAGAAAAGCAGGACAGAGTAAGCAATCACCGATGGAGTTCTTCAAACAACACAACTCGTACAACTAAAAATGTTATCAAAGCTTAAGGGTGGGTTAGTAATCGTGGCATTTAAATTTCAATTTTTGGCAATTATTTTTGGAGTCAAATTTATGGATTGGAACACTCCAACTCTCACATCATGTCCCAACATAAGTCTCAATTCAGGTAGAATACACCTCGATGAGCTTAAACTTCCCTCTACATTGATTAAACATGGCATCGAACACTGGTGTAGTAATCTGATGTGTAATATGCCTTTAAGAAGAATGTTATAATGGAAGATCACATGATCTTAATATCCAATTGAAGAGCAGTGCGGGCTGCCTCAGGAGTCAGTAGTCTATAGTGAAGAGACAGGGTTGAAAGCACACAACTGTAGCTGCTGAATACCTTTGTAAATAAACAGAATGTGTTCCACATAAGAACTGTCTGCTGACCTACTCTGTCTATTGTACCACACCGGCCACTGTACAACAAGCATGTGACCCAGATCCATAAGTCCCAACAAACTGGCGACGAGGGAAATTCAAGAAAAAACAAGAAAAACGCAAGGAAAAAGCAAAGATACAATAAACTGGCTTTGAGAATAAAACAAGTTAACAAAAGAAACCAAGAGAAACAAATTTGGGCTGTACCTCACATAGTAATTGTAAGTAGAATTTCCACCATAATCGTCGAAGCAATCCCCTCACAGAATGCCACAATTCGGAAGAATTGATCCTTTCAATCTAACCACAGATGATTGGTCTCATTATATTGAATGCCTCGCATTCTTCTTCCAAGCAAATGACATTGCGGGGGAAGAGAAGAGGCGAGCGATCCTCTTATTCCCCCGTGTGGGAATTAAACCTGTGCATTGATTCGAAATCTGACGCCACCCAGTGCCCCTGATGTGAAAAGTTTTGAGGGACTGGTGGACCTTGTAAAAGGTCATTACCAGCCACAGTCCTCGGTAATGATGCAACAGCTCCAATTTAACTCAAGAAATAGAGTCCCGGGGGGACAATTGCTTGTTATGTTTCAAGTTTGAAACAGTTAACAGAACACTGTGAGTTTGGTACACCTTTAAACAATATGCTCAGAGATCGTTTAGTGTGCGGTGTAAATGAGGACATGACTCAGAAGAGATTACTGTCTGAAACAAATTTGGATTTTAAGAAGGTGCTAGAGATAGCACTGGCCATGGAAACCGCAGTAAGGGATTTGAAAGCCGTACAGGGAGCGCAAAATTGCGCCGTCCTCCACGTTGGTCAGGAAGACAAAAAAAGGTGCGAAAATGCAAAGCTCTGCCAAGAAGTGAGAAACAGCCACCGCTAGTGGAAAAATAAAAAGAATGACTTACCAGCAAATGGAATAATGGCAACGGAGGTGGAAACAGACAACCTTATAATGATTGGCAGTTTAAAAAAATTGAGTATTTTTATTGTCATCGAAACAGACACCTAATGAGACAGTGCAAGGAAAGAATCAGGCAACCTTTCAAACAAAATAAAACACCTGGTGAGATCTACAATGTAGAAGAGCCTGAAATAACAGATTCAGATATTTATTTGTTGTACAACTTCCAGGTGGCGGTGTTCCCATGTGTCTGCTGCCTTTGTGCTTCTAGATGTTAGTAGTCGTGGGTTTGGAAGGTGCTGTCTAAGGAGACTTGGTGAGTACCTGCAGTGCATCTTGTAGATGGTACACACTGCTGCTACTGTGCAACGGTGGTGGAGTGAGTGAATGTTTGTGGATGTAGTGCCAATCAAGCGGGCTGCTTTGTCCTGGATGGTGTCCAGTTTCTTGAGTGTTGCTGAAGCTGCACTCGTCCAGGCAAGTGGAGAGTATTCCATCACACTCCTGGCTTCTGTCCTGTAGATGGTGGACAGGCTTTGGGGAGTCAGGAGGTGAGTTACTCGTCGCAAGGACTCTTAGCCTCTGACCCGCTCTTGTATCCACAGTATTTATATGGCTAGTCCCATTCGGTTGCGGGTCAATCGGAACCCTCAAGATGTTGATAGAAGATTCAGCGATGGTAATGCCATTGAATGTCACGGGAGACGGTTAGATTGTCTCTTGTTGGAGATGGTCATTGCTTGGCACTTATGTGGCACGAATGTTTCTTGCCCCTTATTAGCCCAAGCCTGAATATTGTCCAGGTCTTGCTGCATATGGGCACAAATTGCTTCAGTATCTGAGGAGTCACGAATGGTGCTGAACATTGTGCAATCATCAGCGAACATCCCTGCTTCTGGCCTTAGGATGGAGGGAAGATCATTGATGAGGCAGCTGAAGATGGTTGGACCTAGGACACTACCCTGAGGAACTCCTGCAATGATGTCCCAGGACTGAGACGATTGACCTCCAACAAACACAACCACCTTCCTTTTTGCTAAGTATGACTCCAGCCAGTGGAGAGTTTTTCAACTGATTCCCACTGACTCCAGTTTTGCTAGGGCTTCTTGATCCCACACTCAATAAAATGCTGCCTTGATGTCAAGGGCAGTCACTCTCACCTCACCTCTTGAGTTCTTCTCTTTCATCCATGTTTGGACCAAGGTTGTACTAAGGTTTCATAATAAGGCCGTAATAAGGGACCCTGGTGGAACCCAAACTAAGTGTCGGTGAGCAGGTTATTGCCTTGTTTTGAGCTGTAGAGTAAATCTCCCTCAGCAGTGCCCCATGAAGTGTTCAATGTTTTAATTGTTCTGTGGTTGATTATGTTAGTCTGGCAACTAATCTATGCTCACTGTGCTTGACTGATTAAGCCTGGGTGATGAATCAGAATCAAATAAACACCACAGAGAGACCTCGAACATGTTTGGGGGGGGGGGGGGGGTGGGGGGGGGGGGGGTGGGGGGGGGGTGGGGGGTGGGGGGGGGTGGGGGGGGGGGTGGGGGGGGGGGGGTGGGGGGGGGGTGGGGGGGTGGGGGGGGGGTGGGGGGGGGGTGGGGGGGGGGTGGGGGGTGGGGGGGGGGTGGGGGGGGGGGGGTGGGTGGGGGGGGGTGGGGGGGGGGTGGGGGGGGGTGGGGGGGGTGGGGGTGGGGGGTGTGGGGGGGGTGGGGGTGGGGGGGTTGGGGGGGTGGGGGGGGGGTGGGGGTTGGGGGGGGTGGGGGGGTGGGGGGGGGGGGGGTGGGGGGTGAGTGTGGGGGGGGGCGGGGCCGGGGCCGGGGCGACACTCAAGGGGACATTGAGCAAATTTTGGAAAGATAAGGTTTGGCAGAACATTAAACTAAATTTCTAAAACAGTTGAGGTATTAAGAAAAGAAACAATTACTGAGCAAAAGTAAAGCAATGTCACAACAATAAATTGTTACATTTTAAAAAAGAATAATTAATAAAAATGACCAGAGGGTCAGAGTGTGTGTGCCAGGCTCACTCCCAGTCTTAGGGTGCTCAGTCACTCACTCACCCTCACCCACTGTGAGTGGGTGTGTGTATGTGCTGGTCTGTGGTTATGAGACTGAGTGAGAAACCTGAGACTGGGAGTAAGGCAGACACAAAATCACTCTCTCACTCCCATATGCACACTCTCATTCCCACACTCTCACTCCCACATTCACACACACTCTCTCTCTCACACACACACACACACACTGTCCCTCTCTCTCTTTCATTCCCACACACTCACTCACTTCCCCCCCAGACACACACATGTGCTTTCTCTCTCTCTCATCCCCCCAGTACCCCCTCCCCCAGGCCCTGGCACTCAGGTCTCCCCCTATCCCCCGGGCCCGGCACTCTGGTCTCCCTCCCGGCACCTAGCACTCTGGTCTCTGCCTGGGCCCCAGCACTTTGGTCCGCCCCCAGCACTCTCATCATTTCCCACCCCCCCTGCACTCCAACCAGCGGAGAATTTTCCCCTCGATTCCTATTGACTCCAGTTTTGCTAGGGCTCCTTGATGCCACACTTGGTCAAATGTTGCCTTGATGTCAAGGGCAGTCACTCTCACCTCACCTCTGGAGTTCAGCTTTTTTGTCCATGTTTGAACCAAGGCTGTAATGAGGTCAGGAGCTGAGTGGCCCTGGTGAAACCCAAACTGAACATCAGTGAGCAGGTCATTTCTAAGCAAGTGCTGCTTAATAGCACTGTTGGTGACCTCTTCCATCGCTTTACTGATGATTGAGAGTGGACTGATGGGGTGGTAATTGGCTGGGTTGAATTTTTCCTGCTTTTTGTGGACAGGGCAATTTCCCACATAGCCGGGTAGATGCCAGTGTTGTAGCTGTACTGGAAAATCTTAGCTAGGGTGCACAGTAAGTTCTGGAACACAAGCCTTCAGTAATATTGCTGGAATATTGTCAGGGCCCATAGCTTTAGCAGTATACAGTGCCTTCAGCCATTTCTTGACATCAAGTGCAATGAATTGAATTGGCTGAAGGCTGGCATCGATGATACTGGGGACCACTGGAGGAGACCAAGATGGATCATCCACTTGGCAGTTCTGGCTGAAGATTATTGCAAATGCTTCAGCCTTATCTTTCACACTGATGTGCTGGGCTCCTCCATCATTGAGGATGGGGATATTTGTGGAGCCTCATCCTCCAGTGAGTTGCTTAATTGTCCACCACCCATTCATGACTGGATGTAGCAGGACTACAGAGCTTAGATTGGTTGTGGGGTCGCTTAGCTCTGTCTATTGCATGCTGCTTAGGACTACTTGCATGTCAAATGGCATGAGTGGTAGCTTCACCAGGTTCACATTTTTAAGTATGCCTGGTGCTGCTCCTGGCATGCCCTCCTGCACTCTTCATATACAAAATATACAACAAACCGGAGAAACACAACACCCCATATCACACCTCCCAGTTAGGTCACAGAGCAGAAAATATATTGAAATAGAAAAGAGAGGGAGGCATTGGCCGCATTTACGAAGGTGGCATCCTGGTGGTAGAAATGAGGAATGTAGAAACAAGGGAATAAGAAAGACACAAAAGACTTGTGGGAGTATTTTATGAATCTTCTGACTGTGGTGATTAGTAGAGGAACATGTGTGTGTGCAGATCAGGCAGGCATATTAGAAGAATGATCCTGTGATTGGGTGTTCTCAGTGAGGAACACAGCTGGTAGGAGTCATAAGTCATATAATCACAGGCCAGCAGCTCATCATTTCCCATCTATTTATTCGAATAAGCATTCCTTTCTGGGATTACCCAATTAAAGAATTAGTGCTTATACTTTCATATAGATTGGGAGAGAAATAGTTGCACAAATTTTTAAGAAAGGAGATTCATACATTTAAGAAAGTTTTCCAAGGCTCCATGTCTTACAACCAATGAGAACAAAGGGAGATTATGAAAAGAAATCTTACAGTATCAAGTGATAAAGGAGGAGAAGGGCCAATTAGAAACAGATTTAGGTAAAAGTAAATATTTTGCTTCAGTTTTCATTGATGCAATTCCAGAAAAGGAGATACAACACAATGGGTACAGGGAAGACTAGGATAGAAATTTAAAAACAGAAAATTTGTCAATACTCAACTCATGGTATTCAAGCCAGAGAAATACTCAAATCGATTTCTACCTGAGGTCGACAAGATCTGTGTTGCTGGTACAGTTGTCAACTCTGGTTGGACTGTATTCATCACATGACCACCTGTCTCGAACTGCCATTACAACCTTCTCCCATCATTGGTCACCTAATACATCAATCATTCAATAAGGGCAACTACAATCCTATACACTCTAAAAAAAAACCACTCCAGCCAATGCACAGCTTCACTGGGGCTGCCAACGAGAGTTTGAGGTTTCATCACATGACTTCTAGCTTCAACTGCCCCAATCCCATGCCTCCACCATTAGTTATCCAACAAGTTCATCCCTGTGGCCTTTCCACACCAATTGGAAAGCGTGCAAGCTCAGAGATTACCTGGCTGGATGATCCATGACTGTCAATCAAACAGCCTTTTTGCCCTCAACCCAATTTTATTTTTTTGATATCACTGTGACTTTTCTCCTGGGTTGTTTGGAAAAGCATCCAGGAAATTAATATTGAGTTCCGGGGACTCCAGGACAATCTAGGAGCATTGGCAAGCTTAGCTGTCAGCAAGGAATAAGACCATATCGATCAGGAAATAGGGCAAGGGCTCCTCTCCATTTTGGGCAGACCAAGCTCGTAAAGCAAGCTCCTGGTGTTAAATCACAATAACAATTAATTCCATAAAAATTACCATGATAATGCTGCAAGTGCTGTTTGCTGATTGGTTGTCAGGAAGTGTACCATTGCATGGGTCCTCAATATCTTTGGCAGTGCACAGGCTGTCTTTATTCAGCCCGATGAGCCAGCTGTTCCCAAACCCAATGGGGGTCAAAGCCTCTTCTCCACTCGGCAACCTATCACAGAGAAGCAATTCACTGTTAGTGGCCTTTGACTCATGCAACTTCATTGTATGAACTTGAAACTAGTAATTTAAGTTAGAAATTGCCATGAAAATTCAACCCAAGGTTCCAGTGAAGGGAATGTCAATATTGGCCTTGTGTGTTAGTTTTGTTTTTTGGGAGTTTTAGCACTCTCACAAAAGGAGAGCAATGCCAGTAGTGGCAGTGGAATGCCTTTGTTCATTTTACAACCAGCTGTACCAGGTCAAGTATAACACAAGGTTGATGCAAAATAAAGCTCCCCCTACACTGTCCCGTCAGCACTGCTGGATCGGGTACTAATACATGTTTAGATTCCTTTCTTTGGACAGTCAATTCTTTCCCAGAAAACTTTGAAGACCTAGTTTCAAATGATGGCCAGTGGGCACAGCTATGCATAGGAACTCCCTACAGTAGGAGGTCCAATGCCTCGGTTGCATTGGTATATCAGTGCAGGCTGGTACACCGAGTGAGCGGGGCACAATGTCTTCCATGTAGCTGGATGTGAACCCCCGTTGGTAGAGTCCAGTTAAGTTTGTACACTGGTATCTTGCTCAATCACCCAATGGGAGAATGGCCAGAAATGAGGGAAGTTGGACAATGTCCAGAACAAGCGCTACAGTTTCTGTTCAGAATGGGTAGATGAGTGTTCGAGATGCACCTAGCTATCACACATAAATAAAGCACCCTCCTACTGACCCCACAAACTCCAGTGGGGTCAGCATTAGTAAACACAGTTTGTCACAATCTCCTGGGATTATGACTAGAAGAATTTCTGTGCCTTTGTATTTAATCTATTTTGCATCTGACATCAGATTACTTGTTGGGACAATGTAGAGAGTTTTAATTGCCAAGCTGGAAATGCTTGATGCCAACACTGGATGTAAATGAAGGAAAACATTTTATCAAAGCACTGATATCCCACAAGCTTGATGCATGCAAAGCTCAAGGAAAATCTGAAGGCGATAAAAGATCATAGAGCTCAAGTTCCCAATGGGGAAAGCACTGTTGAAGGCAGCAATAGCCAGCAATAGGCAAACAACACTGTAGCCCTGATCTCCAACCATACTTCCTGTGAGCAGAGCTCTCTACTGGGAAAACAGTGCCACAGAATTATCCCTTTTGCCGCAGTTACATTATCAAGCATAATTCGATGATGGATGAAGTGAAAATGTGAGCTGCTCTGGGGTAATCAATCTAAGCAACTGAGAAGCATTTCCCACAAGTTGCAGCATAAGACAACAGCAGCAATAAACTGAGTTGCAAGAGTCAATGACACAAGACTTGACTCATCCTTGAGACAGGGCAACAATTTTAATCTAATTTTAATAATCTGGAAAGTAACAAGATTGGGTAGCATGCTGGTTTTAAACTCAGTCTGATTTTACTCTGCATTGATGTCAAAAGACAGCAATATTGGACAGAATGTAAAACCAGCATTCCACAGATCCAATGGGATTCTGTCCCAGAAAATTTGGTTAAAATTACCCCTCAGATGTTCAAATGTTCTCAGCTTCACTGTTTCAAGACTTACACGTGCACTCCATCACTTACACAAAATCATCTGATGAGTTTCCATTAAAATTGCCACACAGTCCACACATCCTTGATTGCAACGATTCAGGAACATTGATTTCTACAAAACTTTTCCCATCCCAGGTGACACTAAGACCTTCTGGCAACTTCAGAGTTGCATAGAGTCCTGTTGAAAAGAAGCACCAGAAACCATTTACCTAGAACAATTTGCTGGATAGTGCTGTAACCTTCTATACTCTCTCACAGTGCAGGGACCAGAGTATGACCAGAGTATTTATAAATATAGCAATTCTGTCGGGCTTTCCAAAGGCAGGGAGCACTCATGCTTCCGGTGTTAAACTAGTGGGAATCTCTGGCTATAGAATAATAAAAACATATGAAATAGGAACAGGAGTAGACCATATGGCACCTAGAGGTTGCTCCACTACTCAATATGATCATGGCTGATCTTATGCCTCAGCTCCATTTTCCTGCCGTCTCCCCATATCTTATAAAATGCCATTTTGAAATCCAAGTATACTGTATCCACTACCTTCCCTTTAACTACCCTACTAGGTATGTCCTCGAAAATCTCTAATAAATTTGTCAAACTGACTTGCCTTTTGTAAAACTGTGTTGATTTTGTCTGATCATAAAGTGATTTTCAAAGTGCATTGTTAATACTTCTTTAATAATAGATAACAATATTTTGTACCTACGCCACATGGACTGCAGCGGTTCAAGAAGGCAGCTCACCACCACCTTCTCATGGACAATTAGGGGTGGGCAATAAATGCTGGCCTAGCCAGCGATGCCCACATTTCATAAATTAATTTTTAAAAATTCCTGATAACTGATGTCAAGCTAGCTGGCCTGTAGTTCCTTGTTTTCCCTCTCCCTCTTTTCTTGAATAGCAGTGTCACATTTGCCAATTTCTAATCTGCAATCTCTTTTCTAGAGTCTAGCAAATTTTCAGAAATCAAAACTAGCACCTCCTCTATCTCTGCCGCTAATAATAGAATCATAGAATGGTTACAGCACAGGAGGCAGCCATTCAGCCCATTGAGCCTGTGCCAGCTCTCTGCAAGATCAATTTAGCTAGGTCCACCGATCTGCCCTTCCCCGTAGCTTTGCTCTTTATTTCCCTTCAGGTGCTTATCCAATTCCCTTTTGAAAGCTATGATTGAATCTGCCTCCACCACCCTTCCAAGTAATACATTCCACTCTCTGCATAAAAAAGTTTTCCTCATGTTGTTTTCAATTCTTTTGCCAATCACCTTAACTTCGTGTCCTTTGGTTCTCAAGCCCTCCACCAATGGGGGCAGTTTCTCTCTCTCTATTCTCTCTAGAGCCTTCATAATTTTGAGCACCTCTACCAAAACTTCTCTCAACCTTATCTTCTTTAAGAAGAACAATCCCAGATTCTCCAATCCACACATCGAATTGAATTCCCTCATCCCTGGAACCATTCTCCTAAATCTTTTCTGCACTCTACCTTCAAATCCTTCCGAGAATTGGACACAATACCCAGAATTAGACACAATACTTCTGTTTAAGCTGTACCAATGTTTCATAGAAATTCATCATAACTTCCTTACTTTTGTGCTCTATGCCTCTTATATTATAAAGTTCAGGATCCCATATGCCTTTTAAACCATTTGCTCAATCTGATCTGCTGCCTTCAACAATTTGTGCACATATAAACCCCAACTCCCTCTGTTCCTATACCCTTTTTTAGATTTGTACCCTTTGGTTTATATTGCCTCTCTGAATTTCTTCCTACCAAATCTATTGCTTTGTACTTCTCTGCATTAAATTTCATCTTCCACCTCTCTGCCCATTCCACTCATGCATGTCCTCTTGAAGTTTATCACTAGCCTCATCATGGTTCACAATACTCTTAAGTTTTGACATCTACAAATTTTGAAACTGTACCCTGTACACCTAAGTCTTAGTCATTAATACAGATCAAGGAAAGCAATGATCCCAATACCAATCCCTGAAGAACACCACTGTATACCTTCTTCCAGTCTGAAAGACAACTCCTCAACATTACTCTCTGTTTCCTGACACTCAGTCAAATTTGAATCCATGCTACCAATGTCCCTTTTATTCCGTGGGCTTCAACTTGGCTGGCAAGCCTGTTATATGTCATATTATTACATTCCATATACGTCACATCGGCCACATTGCCCTCATCAACAATCTCTTTTACCTCATCAAAAAACTTGATTAAGTTAGTTAAACATGATTTGGTTTTAACAAATCTGTGCTGGCTTTCCTTAATTAATCTACCCTTGTCGGTGACTATTAATTTTGTCCTCCATTATCATTTCTAAAAGCTTAAGCTGACTTTTTTGAACAAGGGTATAGTATTTGCTATTTTTCAGTCCTCTGGCACCACTCATGTATCTATGGAGGACTGGAAGATTATGGCCACTACCACTGCAAATTTTCAGCCTTACTTCCCTCAGCATCCTCAAATATATCCCATCTGATCCTGGTGACATCAATTTTAAGCACAGCCAGTCTTTTCAATACCGCCTCTTTCGCTATGACTTTGGCAGCATCTTCTTCCTTGATAACACAGATACAAACCACTCATTTAGTACTTCAGCCCCCATGCATAGGGCTCCTTTTTGGTCCCTAATCAGCACCATCCCTTCTTCTGTTACCTTTTTACCATTTATATGCCTATAGAAGATGACTTTTGCCTTCCCTTTGAGATTAATTGCCAGTTTCTTCTCATGTTGTCTCCTTACCCATCTTACTTCCTTTATCACTTACCTTCTGAATATTTTACATTAAGCCTGGTTCTCTCTGTATTATCCATCTGACATTTGTCATACACACCCTTTTGCTGCTTCATCTTCACCCCTATCTCTTTCATCATCCAGGGAGCTCTGACTTTGTTTGCCCTACCTTGCCCACTTGTGTGAATGTACCTCAACTGTACACGAACAATCTCCTCTTTAAAGACAGCCCATTGTTCAATTACAGTTTTGCCTACCAATCTTTGATTCCAATTTACCTGGGCCAGATCTGTTCTCACTCCACTGACGTTGGCCCTCCCCCAATTTATTATTCTTACTCTGGATTGCTCCCTGTCTTTTTACATAGCTAATCTAAACCGTATGATACTATAATCATTGTACCCTAAGTATTCCCCTTCTGACAGTTGACCCACCTCATTCACCAGAACCAGCTTCAGCAATGCCTCTATCCTCATTGGATGACAAACTGGTCAAGAAAGCTCTCCTGAACACACTTCCGAAACTCTTCCCCCTCTCTACCCTTTACACTATTACTACAGTCTTTATTAGAAGTATGAGACTTATAAAGTCCACCAGTGCCACTATTCTATGGTGCTTTTTTTTTTGCTCCTCTATATCTTTCCCACTAGTCAGTTGTCTATTGATTACGCTCAGTAGCATAATGTTCTAGTGCTATCTGTCTTTCCCAGTCCTTTGTGCACCTTGTTTTTCCTTCTAATGCTGCACCCAGGTTTCCATGCCCTGCTAAATTAGTTTAAACCACCTCAACAGCAACAACAAAGTACCCTGCAAAGATGCTGATCCCTACTTTGTTGAGGTGCAACCTATTTGCACAGGTTTTAATTTTGCTCAGAGCCTGAAATGATATGATGGGAGCATGAAAATTAGTTATACAGTGTTTAGGGCTGGATAATGACTGATAAAATTATTAATGAATATAAGGAGCTTAGAAAAGGGTCGTTCATAGCTGAAAATGTTGGGCAGAACATTGGGAGAATCTCCTCTATTCTTTATTTAATCGTTTCGTGGGATCTTTTATGTATACATGAGAGGACAAATGGGGCTTTAATTTAACATCTCATCCTATGTTACAGCAGCGACTATACTTCAAAAGTGCTCAATTGTCTATAAAACATTTTGGGACATCCTGAGGTCATGAAAAGGCACTATATAAATGCAATCCATTTTTTCTTTATCGCCAACAAGGCAGCATTCTCTCAGTACAAAAGTGTCAGCCTGTGTGCATGCATCATTGTACCAATACATTAATGCTAAAAGGTTAGTTAAGGAAAAAGTGGGACCTGTCAGAGATGAAGATGAAAACTTGTGTGTCGATGCAGAGGCTGTGGGAAGGGTTTTGAATGAATATTTTGTCTCCGTGTTTACAAAGGAAAGGGAGGATGTTGATATAGTAGTCCAGGAGGAACACTGCGAGATATTGGACGGGATAGTCATAAAGAGAGAGGAAGTACTCAAAGGGTTGAAATGCTTGAAAGTTGATAAGTCACCAGGGCCAGATGGATTGTTTCCGAGGCTGCTGAAGGAAGTCAGGGAGGAGATAGCAGATGCTCTGACGATAATTTTCCAATCTTCACTAGATACAGGGGAGGTACCAGAGGACTGGAGAAATGCAAACGTAGTTCCATTGTTTAAAAAGGGATCAAAGGAAATGCCAAACAATTAGAGGCCAGTTAGTCTTACATCGGTGGTGAGCAAATTAGTAGAATCAATCCTGAGAGATAGGATTAACTATCATGTGGAAAGGCATGGAGGAGTCAGGGATGGTCAGCATGGATTTGTTAAAGGAAAGTCTTGCCTCACAAATTTGATTGAATTCTTTGAGGAAGTGACAAGAAGGGTTGATGAAGGTAGTGCAGTGGATGTTGTGTACATGGATTTTAGCAAGGCCCACATGGCAGATTGGTCAGGATAGTAAAAGCCCATGGGATTCAGGGTAATGTGGCAAACTGGCTAAAAAGTTGGCTTTGTAACAGGAAACAAAGGGTAATGGTCGATGGTTGCCCTTGCGAATGGAAAGTTGTCTCAGGTGGTGTTCCACAGGGCTCGGTGTTGGGACCCTTGCTGCTTGTGTTGTATATTAACGATTTGGACGTGAACGTGGGGGGCACGATTGGGAAATTTGCAGATGACACAAAGATTGGCCGACTAGTGGACTGTGTAGATAGCCAAAATCTCCAAAATGATATAGATGGGTTGGTGGAGTGGGCGGTAAAGTGGCAGATGGATTTTAACATAGAGAAGTTAGGGAGTCAAACAGTTATAGGGATTACACAATAAATGGGAATATACTAAGAGGGGTAGATGAAGTGAGAGAATTTGGCGTACAAGTACACATGTCCCTGAAGACAGCAGTTCAAGTAGACAAGATTGTAAAGAAGGCATATGGAATGCTCTCCTTCATTGGCAGAGGTATAGAATATAAAAGTAAGGATATAATGTTGGAATTTTATAAAACACTGGTGAGGCCACAACTGGAGTATTGTGTGCAGTTCTGGTCACCACATTTCAGGAAGGACGTAATAGCTCTGGAGAGAGTGCAGAGGAGGTTTACAAGAATGTTGCCAGGGTTAGAAAAGTGTAGCGACGAAGAGAGGTTGGATAGGTTGGGGTTATTTTCCTTAGAACAAAGAAGGCTGAGAGGTGACTTGATCGAGGTGTACAAAATTATGAGGGGAATAGATAGAGTGGACAGGATAAAATTGTTTCCTTCGGTGGAGAATTCTAGAACCGGGGGACATAGATTCAAGATAAGTGGCAGAAGGTGTAGGGTGGACATGAGGAAGAACTTTTTTACGCAGAGGGTAGTGGGTGTCTGGAATTAGCTGCCCAAGTTGGTGGTAGAGGCAGAAACTCTAAACTCTTTTAAAAAGTACCTGGATCTGCACCTTAAGTGCTGTAAACTGCAGGGCTATGGGCCGGGTGCAGGAAGGTGGGATTAGAAAGGGCACCTAGGTGTCCTCGGGCTGGCATGGACAAGATAGGTCAAATGGCCTCCTTCTGTGCTATAACTTTTCTATGGTTCTATCTCGAGTAGAATTTGAACCCACAACCTGAGCGAAGTATCAGTCCTGGCTCAGCTGGTAGCACTCTTGCTGCTGAGTCAGAGATTTTGGGTTCAAGTCTCAATCCATGACTTTTGAGCACTTGAGTACTGAGTGAATGCTGTACTGTCAGAGATCCTGTTTTTCAAAGAGATGTTAAACCAAGGGTCCATCTGCCCTCCCTGGTGGATGTACAAGATCCCATGGCACTCTCTCAAAGAGCAGCAGGGGGTTCTCCCACTTTAGGTCATTATTTATCCCTCAGTCAACACCACAAAAACAGATTATCTGATCATTATCACATTGCTGTTTGTGCTGTGCACAAATTAGCTGTTGGGTTTCCTTCATCACAAAATGACTATACTTCAAAAGAGCCAGAATGTGCCAATTTGATGACTGGGTATCACACCAAGTCAAATGTTGCACCCAAATCTGCAGCTCAATTGAACTACATGTCACTCATCCATCCATAACTGGAAATGGAAGATAATTCCCCTTTCTCACCCTCTGTTGGATAAGGCTTATGATGAGTTAAATTACATATCTGAGAGCTCCCACCTCTCTAACACTGCTCACTTCTCGACCGCGTAAGCTACATACCTGAATGTTGAATGGACATGACTGCTGCATCAGAGTAAGGAAGTTCCACTTCTGCGTTGTTAACTCGAACTTGGCTCCTATCTGAAAGCTCAATGGTTCTATTTTCAATCTCTACAATCAGGGCCTTTGTTCCAGGCTCAGTGGAACTGTCATTCCATTTACTCTGGTAAACTACCTGAGGAAAATAAATAGTTATTAGAATTCAATCATGGCTTATTTTGTGTGGGTTATCAAATTTAATTTACATGTATGCGCATTAAAAATCATTGGAAGACAACTGAAGTGGTGTATTTATGCACTAAGGTTGAGTCAGATTTTGGCTGTTGCATCTGTTTGGAGGAGGCAGGTTGAAACTGAGGTTCCGCAAGAAGCCAGGTCCCTGAACTGGATGTGAGTGCAATGATCGGGAGTGGAGCTGGATCTAGGGCCTGGGGTAATGTCTAGAAAGGTTGGCCTAGGGGAAGGTAATAGGGTTGGGTGGGTGGGTGGTGTGGGGTTCATGGTGAGAGGAGGGCTGGGATTGGAAAATCTCAAAATAAAACTGTTCGGGGAGTGGCCACCACTAAGCAAGCAATTATACTTCTGGCAGCAGAGATCTGTAGTGTTAACTGTCCATAAAGCAATGTGTGGCTTCAAACTAAGTGTCAGAGAGTCCCTTTGGATCATGAGTGATCTGATATCATCAGGTTAACGGAACAAAACGCTGTTACTGCCTCTGATCTGGACAGGTGGGAATCCCTTCCTGATATCAATTCCAATCTTCAATTTCCATTTCACAGGGACTTTGTCTCTGAGGTGGGCAACTTGTCCAAAGATGCCTGACAGTGATGATTAATGATGATTTAAGTCTGCTTCTCATTATTGCATTGATGTACTGAACCAAATCAAACCACCAAACTCTCAGCCCTCACCTCTGACGATGCATATAAGATACTTTCAGATACCTGGAGTAGAATTTCAGCTTGGGTAGTAATGCAAAAGGGCGATATTTTATTAGCCACCTCTTCCACATCCCAACCGATGTAGAATCCCACTGACTACAATGGGGTATAACAGGCAACCAATGCCATACCACCCGTTCTGTGCTACCATCCAAATCAAATTTTTAATCCTTTTGATGTTTTGCTTAAGCAGTGACATTATTCTGATCCATGAATAGGGTTCACATGGCTTAAGATCACTCAAGGTTATGTGGAAAGTGATGGGTGAAGGGTTTGGAAAAGAGGATAAGAATTTTTTAGTAACTCAGTTGAGCACAATAAAGCTTGACAAGGACAGATAATTGGCATATGGGACTGTGTGTTGGAAAGGATGTGTGCTGCAATATTCCAAATACGTTTTCATTGTGGAAGCTGGAGGTGGGCTTGATAAAAGAGTATTACAGAGAGCCAGCCTGGACAAGGTAAAGCCTGGATTAAGATTTTGGTTGCCATGGAGAAAGGGTTTGATAGGTTACACAATGGATGTGGGAGGAAGCTCCATTTGGAGTCAAACGGATTCATCTGGAGATGATATAGAGTTACATAGCATTTAAAGCACTGAAACAGGCATTTGGCCCAGAAAGTCCATGTTATGTCCCACAGGAGCATCTCCCATTCCTTTCTCCAGTATGTATTTATCTTACTCCCACTTAAATGCATCTATGCTACTTGCCCCAACTACTCCTTGTGGTAGCAAATTCCATATTCTAACCACTCTCTTGGTAATGAGTTTCTCCTAAATTCCCAATTGGAGATATTAGTGGCTATTTTATATTTATGGCCCCTACTTCTGGTCTTCCATGCAAATGGGAACATCTTCTCCATGTTTATCCTATCAATCTTTTTCATAATCTTAAGGAGTTCTAGCCCGTCAGTCCTCAGTCTTCTTTTTTGTAGAGAAGAGAGCCCCAGTCTGTTCAATCTTACCTGATAGGTATATCTCACTTATGGCATCATTCCAGTGAGCCTCTTTTGCACCTTCTCCAATGCCATCACACTATTATTATAATATGGAGATCCGAACTCTTTACACCACTCCAAGCGATTTAATGTACCTTTTCTGCTTTCTAATTCTATCCCTCTAGAATACACCTGTGTTTTTGTTTGCCTTTTTAAATAAAACCTGATTAGCTGTGTCACTACTTGAATAGGTTTGTGTATCTGTACCTCTAGGTCCCTCTGTTCCGCAACCTCATTTAGAAACTTATTTTCCAAGGACTATGTGGCCTCCTTAATCTTCCTACCAAAATGTACCACTTTGTCCCTTTCTATATTTAAGTTAATTTGCCAATTACATGCACCTTCTGCAAGTGTATTAATGACTTCCAAAACACCATTTTGTCACTGTTTTCTTCTTTATTAACTACATCCCCAGGAGGTTGATGGAGATCTGTAGGTACTGGAATGCCCAAAACTGAGTTGATGATAAATATTGTATATGCTGCCATGTCCAATACTTTTTTATTTATTCTTTCAGGGATGTGGACATCGCTGGCAAGGCCAGCATTTGTTGCCCATTCTAATTGCTCTTGATTTGAGTGGCTTGCTAGGCCATATAAAGGGCAGTTAAGAGTGAACCACATTGCTGTGGGTCTGGAGTCACATGTAGGCCAGGCCAGGTAAGGACAGCAGATTTCCTTCCCTAAAGGCCATTAGTGAACAAGATGGGTTTTTACAAAAACCGACAATGGTTTCATGGTCACTATCACTGAAACTAGCTTTTAATTCCAGATTTTATTAATTGAATTTAAATTCCACGAACTGCTCTGGTGGGATTTGAACCCATGTCCCCAGATCATTAGCCTGGGCCTGATCAAGAGTCAGATGTCTCCAGTAACATTACCACTATGCCACCGTCTCCACTGCAAACACTAGATAGGGAAATGATCAACTTCCAGAAAATATTGGCTTGAATTTTTATAAAGAGAGAGAGGGTTTCCAGCTTAGCCAAAATGGTGCTGGAGACCCAATTCGAGAAGTCCCAGCCCCAAACCCAACACCCACCATTTTTGCAGGGGGTGGGGTGGGTGGGTTATAGTTTGCACATCCATGATTCATGGAGGCAGCTACACATTGAAAAGTGCAGCTGCCTTCAAACATGATCCAATTTTCGTAAGTGGGATGCCCAAAACACAACTTGTGGGGTTTACACTTCAGGAGAAGGTCTAAAGCTGCCAAACTTGTTTGAAAAGATAGTGGATAGCTCCAGGGACATCTTTGGGAGAGGTCAGGTGCCCTTTGGGAGTAGTCAAGCACTCTATGGGATTGTTAAATGTAGATATGGATATGCGTAAAAAGTGGATAAACTCGTTGCAGCTGTCAAGCTGATTGAAACTATTAAGCTGTCAAGGCATCTAAATCTCCTGGCCTTTAAATGTTTAAAAAAAAGATTCTGAAGTTTTAAAAAAGTTGTTTATGTTATGATCCCAGCTGATGCTAATGCTGGACAATTCAAATCCCAGAGTAAAAAGTGGTTTGATAGATTTTAACTTTTTTTTAGAAGGCATGGAGAGCAGTTACTGAACACATTCACAGGAGTCTGCCAGTGTACTTTTAACACAAAAAAATGATTAAATAAGAAAAATGAGCTATATTACACTAGACAAAAAGGTTGGATAGATTTGAATACAAACACCAGTAAATAAGTCAAATCACACTCTTCCTTCACCCTAACTATACCTTTACAGGTATATACACATTTGTAAAGATAACGCAATTTACAATATCTATCTTATACATTCACTATTCAGGGTAAGTATGCGGTACATGTGAACTAATAGGCGAACTGTGGTCCGGCACACTATATTCCAAAATCAAGTGACAGATTGCACTAGAGCAGATTCTATGGATTTCTCATCAACTGCACTCCCTGCCATCCCAGATGCTTGTTACACTGTGAGCCAGCCGATCTCACTGAAACTCTGTTTTTCTCACAAGGGCTTTCAATTTCCATGTTCGAAGAACTCGCCTTGGAATTGTCTCTCAAACGTCATTTCCACTCTGATGTCTTCAACAAGTATACACCTCCAGGTTTGCAAGCTCTCCTTCCAATGTTCCTTTGCCCTGGATCTCTGCGCACACTCAGGCTTCACCTTTGGCTGCTTTCTCGGATCTTCTGGCTTCTCTCAAGCCCATTCTGCTCCAAGTTTGCTCCCTGCACCTTCCTCTCTTTAATTTGGAGTCAATTGCTCTGCTCCTTATTTTTAACTTTGCTTCACAGGACCTGTTTCAGATTCCTGTCCTTGTCCCTTAACTTGGACTATCTTTTGGGACCTATTCTGTCCAACTCCCTGGTTTGGACCTTTCTTCTCGAGTTGGAACCTGTTGCCTGTCCTTCTCCAGTGTCCTGCTCCTTGGGACACACTCTCCGCAATGGCACTCCTTTTCCAGGTCACCTGACCTCCTTTTCACACTGTTTCACTTTTGTTCTTTTTTCCCCTCTTCTGTGTATGCACTCAGAGCTGGTTTCCGATATGAAGAAATTCAGAAACAAGCTGCGCAAGTGCGCAGGGCCAGTTCCCAACCTGAAGACATGAAAATCAACCAACTGCGCATGTGCAGCCATTCCTTGGCTGGCGCATGTGCAGATCTCCAGCAATTGTAAAAAACACAAACTGCACATGTGCGGCCATTCTACAGCCAGTACATGCACAGAAACTGAGAGGCCTACTGGGAACTTCTACTGGGAAGTTTCCAGCCTATGGCTACCAATTAACAAGGTAAGTTTTGTTTCTTTGGGGTTCGTAACAGTTATTTCACTCTGTCTATTGACATAAACCTGAAGGGTTTCATTATAGGATTTGTGCTGCATGACTGATTTCACAACCTATCTTTATCACAGTGGGGTGGTTTTCAGTTCACAGTTTGATTGGCAGCTCCAAGTGGTTATCAAGTCTTTGCTGTGGGGCTATGAATACAAACACTTGTTTTCGTAATTAACTAAGTATTTGAATTAAACATTTGTTTTCATAAGGGATTAAGGCATTTGAATGAAATGTTTGTTTTGATAAGGATATGTAGTCGAAGGAATTTAAATGTCGTGAATGGGAGTGTTTTTAAAAAAAAATAAAGACTGCAATAAATACTTGTTGCAAATCTGGGACAATTTCACCCTAAGTGTGGTAGTGAGCAGGAAAAATTATGTTTTACCTGCCGGCCGCAATGACGGCTTCTCAGGTGTATCGCCGCTTTATTTATGCATTCCTGGAAAACACGTCATTTTCATGGTGGGTGGGCTCTCATTCGCCCGTCACACCATCAATTCATCGCAACATCACGCCAGGCGCCATATTTAACGTGCAGCCGTGGGCACACCTCTCAGTGCTTCCAGCCCATGACTGCTGCACGGAAGGCATAGCCCCAAAAGGCAAAAAGACTGCAGCCCTCAGGTTCAATGACGCGTCTCTCGAGTGCCTTTTGAACGCAGTAGAGGCTCGCTGTGATATCCTTTACCCCCGCTCTGGCCGCAGGATGGGCAGCAACATCACGAATCTGGCTTGGGAGGCAGTGGCAATGATGGTCAGTGCCAATGCCCTGCAAAAGAGGACAGCTACCCAGTGCCACAAGAGGATGAATGATCTCCTTGGTTCCGCCAGGGTAAGTCACTCTTCTCATCACTCTCAACTCACACACTCACAAACCCATCACACATCCACAGGGATCTCACACCTCAAGGGACAACACCACGAACTCTCACACACACCCTCACATGTTCCTCAGGCCTATATCTTCTTGAGCTTGCGTCCTCATCCGTCCATGTCTCCGCTCACCACACAAACATTCCAGGCAGTGCCATGTGTCCTACTCACACTCTCTCCATCTGTTTCCATGCAGGATAAGCCTGCTCAGATCAGCAGGGAGAGGACCCAGAGTGGAAGTGGAGTGGCCCATGTTAGGCCCCTCACTCATTTTGAGGAGCGTGCCATCGCACTGACTGGTGAGGGCATGGACGGTGGCTGTGGCAATGGTGAGGTCGGTAGTGAACACCCACCTGAGCATCCTGCACCACATCATACCTCTCTCAATGCAACTGTGAGTGCTCTCTCTCCTGCTTTTGAATCTGCTGCCATGCACAAATTCTCTCTACTTTGGTTCACAGGGAGCTCTGCCAAGCAACACCCTCAGCCAGCCAGTCCCTCAGCTCCATCTACATCCTCCCCTCCAGCCAAGAGGACACCTCCTTCATTAAAGAGCTGGAAATAGTCAGCCTGGAAAACTCAGAGTTTACCCACACTCTCTACCAGCGCAGAGACTCGCATCTCAGTAGGACCTAGATCTAGAGCGGGCTCGGGTTCACAATCTGGTGGTCACCTCATGGACACATGTCTGCAGCAGGAGGAGGTAGGTACGGCCAAGCTCCCCAGCACTTGGAGGGCTGCTGGGGAAGGGGCATTTGTGAGGTCCGAGTCAGATGGCGAACCTCTGGTCTTGGCCTTCCAACTCATCCTGGAGAGTCAGCAGAAGGTGGGGGAACATCACGCAGAGCTGTTGGAAGCCCTCAACAGAGTGGCACACGAGTTGGAGTGCATTTGCCTGCTCTGTGATGAAGCGCTGCTCATATATGCGCGTATAGATGTCTCTATGGGGAAGATGGTGGACGCCATGGAGACCCTGGTCCAGCAGAATGCGGGGATGTGTGCAGACCTGCCCTCCATCACGGGAGCCATGGGTGAGTTCCTGCAGTGACAACGCGAGAGGGAAACAGGGCACCTCGACGTCCCTCCAGATGCTCCTTCCCCTCAAGGTGCCAGGCCGGGGCCCTGGGGAGGAGCAGCTGGACACCTCTGGGTCATCCATTCAGGAATCTCAGAGGCTGTCTGCTCCCTCTCAGTCCCCTTTGCCTGTGACCCCCTCAACCTTGTCCTCTGTCACCGCAGAGGGAACAGCTGGCCCACAGAAGGAAAGCCAAAGCAAGCTGGGGTCCCCAAGGCCTTGGATCTCCAAAGGACACACACCAAAGGCATCAGAGGCAACAGGGCCAAAAGGCTGTCTCCACCCCTGTTGCGGATGTCAGGGCAGCAACTAGAAGTCTAATGCGTTCAAAAGTTAAGAAATTGTGATCACAGTTGGATGCACAGGTGAAGACATTTTGTCACTTTACAACCTGGAAATATATTCACTTTCACTGAATAAGATGTAATGGGGTCTTTCAGCTGCATTGACAGGTTTCGCAAGTCCTCCCACTGCATTCCCCCCGACCACTAGCAGTTCAGCTGCATGCAGCTGGCTCACGAGTGATTCTGGAGGGAGAAGTGTGCATGTGACAGGGCCTTTTGGGTCCTCGTGCAATCACTCTCCCACGCACGCAGAGCCTTCCTCCATCACACTGGGGTTCTCTTTCAGTTGTCCATCTGAGCTGACCTGTATCTCCGTCCACCCCCTGATCACACTCCCCTGCAGCAACTGATCTCTCCCACCACGACTATCGTTTCACTTTGATTTAGACAGCATGGCAGTGCTACAGTTTTTCTTTTGTTCCCCTGTCCTTTCCCCTCCCCCAGTCACCCATTTCCTTTCCCCCATCACTGTCGACCTGCCTGGCATCACCTTCCGTCTGCCCTTTGTGACCTAACTACCACAACCCTTTGCTTTCGGGGATGTCCAGGTGAACGTGCACGTTTCCTTCCTTCCCAAAAATCCCATTCACCTACCCACATTCACCTCCCTGACTTACTCCTTCCCACCCCCAGAGTCCGTGTCTGCCTCCAACCACCCTCGCCGTTCCTTCTACCGATACATTCAAACCCTCACCCTCCCACCCTACTGCCTCACGCTGCCCTCAGTCATTCTCACCACTACCTCATTCCACACCCACCCTCAGTTCACTCCCCAGGAGGCAGTCATGGACTCATCAGAGCCCTCCCTTGCATGTTCACCTGGACAGGCCCCCCCACCCAAACTCCAGACTCCTTTCCCCCCAGAACCCCTTCCCCACTTGAAACCCCTTCCCACCTCCTCCGCACTCCTTCCTCCCCCGCACTCCATCCCCCCCCTTACTCCTTCCCCACACCTCTCCACACTCCTTCCTCCCCAGTACTCCATCCCCCCCTTACTCCTTCCCCACACCTCTCCATACTCCGTCCCCCCCCACACCTCTCTGCACTCCGTTCCCCCTCCAAACTCCTTCCCTTACACCTTCCTTCCCCCTTACACCTACCTCCCCAGTTGTCGTCTTCTCCCCCATTACCCCCACCATAGTCCTACTCCTCCAACAACTTTGTTCCCCCTTCCCAACCTCTCACGCCCGACACCTTTGTTGCCCCCCCCCCCCACCACTCGATACCTCTTCCTCTCCGAGTCGATCCTAGACCTTCCTCCCCACCCCCTCGATCATCATCTATTGTGAGCATCAATGGTGATTTTCCAACTTCCGAGAGCTGCTTCACGGTGGAGCCATGTCCACGAGAATCCACCCAGCCTGTCATGGACATTCCTCCAATGTGCCATTGCTGTTGGGCTCCAGCACCTTTGCTCCTCAGATGTCCGCGATGTGAGCAAGGCCCTGGTGGTAACTCCCGCCTCCTGCACGTCACAGTTGCACTGGCGTGTTTTCCCGCCAACGTGGGTGGATGATCCAGCGTGGGGGGATGATTCCGGCAAGCTGGCCTTATAATGATATGCAGATATATTATAATGAGGTTCCCAATGTCCAACAGTGGGAAACAGGGCCCGCCATCAACAGGCTGAGCGGACAATCCCAAACTGGTTTCACAATGTCGTGAATCTGATTTTTGGCCTGCTCACCATATTGTCCACACACGCCACCGAACACGCCCAACACCAGTGGGTGCAGAAAATTCTGCCCCTAGAACTTTATTTTATTTAATTTTGGAATGGGTCCGGAGACCTGTCCATGGTGGATACTGGGTGAGTTGGCATGGAGGGTGTAAGGGGAAAGGGTGGTGGGTGGCGGAATGAGTGAGTTGAGTTGGTACTAAGTTGGCATAGGGGATATAAAGGGCCATGGGGGTGGGTAGAGGGGCCTAGGCTGGCATGGAGGATATGAGGAGCCATGGGGGGGTGGGTAGGGGGCATGAGGTGACATGGGTTGTCATGGATGGGGCAAGGGGGGTGCATGGGGAGGGTTGAAGGGGTGTGAGGGGTGAGGGCTGGAGGGCTGCTTTTTGTTTTATTGTATTTTTTTTTACAGATGGGACAAAATCCTGGATCACCAAGGTGGGCCTTTTACACAGCCTGCCTCTGCACCCAGCAGCCTGCGCTGCCTCCAAACTCTTTCTGGGGGTAACGGGCCCAACCCCCATTAACACTTGCACCCCCGGAGCAAAAATTAGACCACTTTCTCCCGAGTCTGGTTTATGGAGTCGGGGATTTTCCTATCTCTACGCTCTGGACTTGGAAGCAAAAATTCCACCATTGATTCTATCCCCAGCAATAGAAATGCCAGAACGTAGTCACTTGGATCAACATTATTGCAGATTCATTCCTCTGTGGAACTGCCCAATTCTTTCCTCCATCCCCATGAACTCCCTTAATGTTACTGGCCATCTATTTTTTCAATCACCTAATGAAAATTTCAAAGATTTTAAAGGTGATTTTATAAGTCTGTACTGTTGGCTGGTGCCTTGCCCAGGAGTAATGTGCCTGTAACCCACATATAGCCTAATTTCCACTATTTGACAAGAATGGTTTACAGCTTCTCCCTCTTATTCACTATTACTGACCAGTGAGTGATGGATTAGTGTGGGACATGGTTTCTCCCTCTTGAGAAATGATACTGGAACCTGGATGGGAGTGATAAAAGGTACCTCGCTGATAACCTCCAACTGTCCTGTAGGAAGGGTCTCTCCTCCCTCTCAGTGCCTCTCTGTCTTCTGCTGTTTTGCTGAGACCAGCAACTAATCCTGTGGGACTGAACCCAACTACAAATGGCAGGGTCCCCTTGTAAATGGAATGTGTTGCATCATTGTAAGCTTAGACGGGAACAAAGATCATTGCCCACTGCTTCAGTCCATTTGGATAGCTCAAGATTGATAGGATCAAAACGTAGCTCAACCATCATGTCATCAGTACTTACATTGAAATGGTTTGATTCACAGTCCTGGGCTAAAACATAGGCACAGGTTCCACTGAAGTCAAAGAAAAGCCCATCAAAGGTCACGTAGTGCGACTCTCCGAACAGAGTGCAGGAAGCGCCCTCTGCAGGAAGACAGCAGTACAATGAGCAATTCAAGAACATATTTCGAAAATAATTTTACATTTATGCCAATCATTTTACACTATCCTCAGGGAACAACAGGTTATTTCACATCCAATGATTTACTGTTTTAAAGGGCAGTCATGGTGCTTGCATAGGCAAATGAGATGAAAGAGCACTTAACTTGTTTGTGGAATTTTGGTCAGGACACTGGAGTCATGGGTTTTTTTTTACATCCACCAAACTGGGTGTCAGTTTAGCATCTCATCTGAAAGACAGCACCTCCAACAGTGCAGCACACTCTCAGTATTGCACTGAAATGTCAGCCTTGATTATGTGCTCAAGTCTGGAATGGGGCTTCAACCCGCTCATTTCTGAATTGGTTGAAAGTACTGCCACTGAGCTTATTTTTAGGAGGCAATGGCGTAGTGCTATTGTCACTGGACGAGTAATCCATAGATCCAGGGTAATGCTCTGGGGACCCGGGTTTGAATCCCACCATGGCGTGTGGTGGAATTTGAGTTCAATAAAAAGCTGGAATTAAAAGTCTGATGATGACCATGAAACCATTGTCAATTGTCGTAAAAACCCATCTGGTTCACTAATGTCCTTTACGGAAGGAAATCTGCTGTCCTTACCTGGTCTGGCCTACATGTGACTCCAAACCCACAGTAATGTGGTTGACTCCAAACCCACAGTAATGTGGTTGACTCTTAAATGCCCTCTGAACAAGGGCAATTAGGGATGGGCAATATATGCTTACCCAGCCAGCGATGCCCTCATCCCATGAA
Organism: Cetorhinus maximus; assembly: GCF_964194155.1. Classification (NCBI taxonomy): domain Eukaryota; kingdom Metazoa; phylum Chordata; class Chondrichthyes; order Lamniformes; family Cetorhinidae; genus Cetorhinus; species Cetorhinus maximus. Next base: position 82,597,115 of record NC_135887.1, read on the forward strand.
CGAATAAAAAAAAAGTTACATTTATGGATGCTACTGTCGATTGGAAGCCTCAACCACTGGGAACACATGTGGAGAAATCATGGCATGTTCCTACAATTTTCCATCTACGACCATGGGATGCACTCCTGGCATGCGGCTGGCAACTCATGGCAATGGGGTATTTGTAAAATCACTGCTGTTTATCTATCTCTTCTGAAGGTGTCAGTCTTTGTTGATATATGGATCATCAACAACCCTTGACAAGTGGTCATTCTGCAGGTCGGAGCCCTGCTAGCAGGATATTCATCCATGGGAATAACTGATCAGAACCCACTCGTGCCTTTATCCAACATCCACATGGACACTTTCCAGCAGAGTCATTGGCCAGTGATCAGGAGCAGAAAGCCCTGTTCATTTTGTCCTCTCCTGGATCAGCGATGCTGAGGCCGATATTCAGCTCCTGAACTGTTGACTTGGGACCTGTGAACTTTCTTGTCTGTATGTACCACATTCAATGCCATGTTTACTTCATGGAGTCATGAAGGAAATGTTTGTTAGAAAGACACAGTTATCACGGTATGAGGTAACCCCAGCCAGTTTCACAGTTTCACACCAACTCCATAAAACTAATGCGAGCACTTGCAAAAGATGGAGAGGGAGATGCACGAGTAAGTTTTAAAATTTACCGTTTTTAGCAGACCTAACAGGACATGCAGACGTAGATTTTGCGAATAATTTTTCTCTTAATTAGAGGGGCATAGAGAGTATTCACCTGCTCTTCTCTGGCAATTCCAGGGATATTGGAGCAGGTGAGGACAGCTTTTCCCTTGCCCTCAGTTGCTCCACAAAGAGATACTCAACTGCATCCATCCAAAGGACAACCGATGTGTCTTAGAGCTCTGACCAGGGTCATAAGTACTAGACCTGGATACCAGACACTAGTGTCCATGTTGCCCAGCATCAGATACTTGCACAACAACAAAACCAAACACACACTCCTTTGCTAGCACCTTCCAAACCCACAATCACTACCACGTAGAAGGACAAGGGCAGCAGATACATGGGAACACCACCGCCTGGAAGTTCCCCTCCAAGTACACTCACCATCCTGACTTGGGAAATATATTGCCGTTCCTTCACTGTCGCTGGGTCAAAATCCTGGAACTCCCTCCCTAACAGCACTGTGGGTGCACCTACACCACAAGGACTGCAGCGATTCAAGTAGGCAGCTCACCACCACCACCTTCTCAAGGGAAATTAGGGATAGGCAATAAATGCTGGCCTAGACAGCGATGCCCACATCTCATGAATGAATAAAAAAAACACCCCAACAAACTAACATCCGTTTACCAACAGAATTAGACAACTGCCCCAGAGCTAAAACAAGGCTCAAACAGAACCAGGAAAACAGCCAGCAGGGCTAGGCCCGCATTTCGACAGGACCACACCCCTCATCACAACAAAGTTAGACGAACACATACAGAGACAGACCAGAACACAAGGAAAAGCAAACCAGCATTGCAAAAGAACTAACTCATTACCTCAACATGAACTAGATTCATATCTGAACAGAACCAGAACAATACAGCTCACCAGGATCAGACCAGTACTCAGGAGGAGTCAGGTCAGCTCCCCAGTAGTCCAGCACTCTGTTGAACCACTCAAACACCTTGAACAACAAGAGTGGCAACTATCAGAAGCAGACAGCTACCTCACAGAACCAGAGCAGGGCCCCATCCAAGCCAGAGCAGGGCCTCAGAACAGAGCCCCATCAGAGCCAGAGCAGGGCCCCAGAGCAGGGCCCTATCCGAGTCAGAGCACTCTGGACCTCAGCAGTTGCCCTATCATACTCCGCAGCAGAGTACCGTGTGCCTGTATAGCAAAGGTCATTACACACACATCTTGTTGACACTCAATTGAACGCAACAATGTGCATCATAACAAACTCTCTGCTCAACACCCCTCCCCTGGCTTCCTGTCCTTGCACACATCCATCAACTGATGAAAACTCACAAGCTGGTTGAAACCATCCATGCTACACCTCACTTCCCACTCCATGATGACCTGTTTAGCCCACTTACTGCCTGCCTTCCATCTCGGTGCCCCATATGGAGCACCCTTCCTGAGCAAGATCTACCAAACCCCACTGCTGGGGCCTCAGTACAAACCCCTTATGTACTTGTGGAAAGGCACAAACAATGCTGCATATTACTGAGCAGCGACCCCTCTACAGACTAAGTGGCAGACTAATCACCTTAAACTCAGCAAATGAGGAGGCTATCACTTGGCTTTGGGCATTTGCTTGCGCTAAGTAACTAAACCAGCCACAGCACTCCAGCAACATCCGAGTACAATGAGAGCAGCGCCCATTTAAAAGCATCAATGTAGTGGCCTCAAAATTTGGAAGAATTTGATGTATTTTACAGTGACTTACTTGGCTTTGTTTTTGGCACGCAGATCTTGCAGCATTCTCCATCAGGCTGAGACAAGATGGACTGTGCCGGGCAGGAAATGGGAGGAGAGCAAGGTTTGGGTTGACACTCCACAGTTCCATTGTTACAATGGCAGAGATCACAGCCATCCAGCCACTGGGACTGAGCCTGTCACAAACAGAGCAGAAAGAGAGAGTGCATTACTCAACAGCAGCACATACAGTGTAATCAGCTCAGCAGGAGCTCAGCAGCAAGGGCCCAGCAAACAACAGCTGAAAGACCCAAGGCCCATGGACTTCAGAGGTAGGGGCTCATACATCTAGGATCCATGGCCTAACAAATTGGGCAAAAATACAAGACAGGGGACCCTCCAAACTAATTGCTTTTATACCCAGATCAAGGGTGTAACATGATGTATCCAAACAAAGCAGGGTGATGGTTTTAACAACCTAGCTCAGAACTGTTAACTTATTTTGGTTGTATATATCTCCTCCAATTTTCCTTTAGGATATTTTCTCTTCTATGAAAAGCACTGACTCTTGTTGGGGTATGAATCCACAGGCGTTATGCATCAGGTACTCTGCACCACACTGAACCTGACCAGGGAGTTCTTGTTGGACAACGTAGAGAGAACTTTCTATCGGAGCTGAACCAGAAGCCACCGCCAGATGGTTAAAGGGACCACAAAGTAAACTAGGTTCCTGTTTGGCCTCCAAAGCCTATACAAGACTGTGAGGGGTGGATGGAATGGAGGGAAAGGATGCCACTACAAAGCCCTTTCCCACCACTGAGAGAACGCAAAATAATCACCATCACTTTGCAGGGTCCACCACTGTCTTTCTCATGATGACAGATCAGCCACGATTTAACTGAATGTCGTCGGAACAGGCTTAAGGTACAAAATGGACCACTCCCATGTGCATATGATAGGAGGGAATTCTCACCAGGGAGCCAGCTATTGCTCCCTTCCACCACCCATTATTGGCTCACTCCCAGTATTTTCTGTCATTCGCTGTCACCACTGTGGAGGCGAATAGCGGCTATCGTATTGCAATGAACAGTAAACATAACGAATGACGGACTCATTATGGCAAAATTATTTTCTCACATCTCTTGGGAAAGGTCAGATAACTTCACCTCATGTATTTGATCCTGGTGCACACAGAGTGAATCAGCACACACTGGGCAGCACTGGCCTTCTGGGGTCTCCTGCTGCATTAAGCTGCACTGCAGGGGTGGGCATTGCTCCTTCCATGACCTGCACACAACTGTCCCTTCCTGCAAATAGAAATTATATCAAGAGTTGGAACAAAAATATATATTCTTTGTACCAGACTTACTTAATTTACAATTCAAATAACCCATCAACCACAATCTCAACCTGTCTGCTGCCCCAGCCTACAACCTGCGAAATGATCCCAGTCCAAAGGAATTAACAGCATTGATGCAGTGCCTGCTTCTTGCCATTAGATGGGAGTGTACCATTAGAAATTCCACTTTCAACTAGTACTGTAGTTTTAATCACTTGTGGCCATTGACCCTTGGGTTACATAGATGCTGAGTTTTTCCAGCATTTTCTGCTCCTTTAGCTTTCCAGCATCTGCAATATTTGTTTTTTCTTTACTGATTCCTAATTCTCAGCCCACTATATTATATTTCAAACCTTCACTCGTGTCTTTGTCGCCTACAGAAGCTCTACCACAAAAGCAAAATACTGCAGATGCTGGAAATCTGAAATAAAAGCAGAAAATACTAGAACTCTAAAATAAAAACTGACAAATGCTGGAAACACTCAGCAGGTCAGGCAGCATCTGAGGAGAGAAACAGAGTTAACATTTCAAATCGATGACTTTTCATCAGAACTGGCCAAAATCCCCTTCTCACTCACATTGATTGTTTAGAATCTCATTTGATCCCACTGCACTAAACCTCAATGGAGCAAAATAGAGCATCTTAGCCACATTTGTTATGGTCGTGGGATTATGTTCGTGGAAGGGGTGGATGTCATTGCTTGAAGGAGAAGGCTGATTATTGTCAATGTCAAGAATGAAGACATGAAAATGTTTCCATTGAACTGGTACCATTCCTTTAATTGAAAGTTAATACATTATCACCTCTCTGACTATTTCCAAAATCTGTTTCCCATCAGATGGAATCATGCAATGTCTACTTACCGAGCAGCGGCACTGAAGACAGCGCTTATTGTGTGGAATGAACTGAGATCCATCGGTGTAGTTCACGCCATTAAATATGCAGCCTATGATGAACAAATGGGATGCAAGCATTTAATAACCCTTTAAAATGTTACTGGAAGAACAATCACATCTTCCTTCTGCATGAGTTAGGGTTGCAGAGGTGAATCCATGTACAGAGTCTATGTTAAACCCATGGAACCGTTCAAGTGAAGTGGGTTTTTATTTAGTAATTTGTATATAGTCAGGGAAAAATGAGTAAATGTTACTGTCACTTGTCCTGTGACAACACGCTAGTTACTTTGGAATCAATAATGAATGAGCAAAGCTCAGAATATTCACCAATCCTTCAATTTGCTCTTGAGTGGAGTGAACATGAAGCCACTGCTGACTGTTCTCCAAGAAAAGTACCTCAAAAAAGCTTTAAAATCCCTTACTATTTGCAGCAGCAACATAGATCCTGTTGCTGGGGGCATTGGTGATTACTCATGAGGCCTCACCAGTCAGAGACATGAACATATTGTATTAGTCTAAGATTAAATCTAGGTAATGGATATGAAAAGATTGTCTACGCACAGTCGCCTTAGACAACACTTTTAATTTACATTTACTGAATCACAAGTTTCAGTTTGTCCATGAAAAGGTGCCTCCCTCTCCTATCACAGTCATGCTTTCTCATTACTGCCAAAGCACAGACCACTGATCCTAAACCCTCACCTCAGTATGAGTATATCATATGAGTATATCACTCCCTACTTCTTGCAATCAAAATGTGCCTCTCCAAAATGATTTTGATGAATGCCTTTTACCTTGACAGAGGGGGCAGCACTGACCCTCCACTTTCACCAGATTGGTACATTCCCCCTGGGTAAAGCAGCTCATGAAACTGCAGCTTATCACTGTGTCCTGTACAAGGATTTTAAAAAACAAATCATTAGATCACAGCCTCTGATGACAGATAGTCAACATTCTTTCTGTCTCGAAGGACAGGGTTCAAACGCGAAGGCCAAAGTTTTGTAGATGACTCCTGGAATTGCTGTTTAAATCCTTTCAGGAATTTCCTTTATCCTACCGGGATACTATTCTCTCTTTCTCGTTTATGTCTGTTCTTGTTCCCCACTACAAATACACTTTGGAGGAGATACAGTTACCATGTGTTAGCAGCTGCTTTCTGCTAGAGTCAGGGATGGCCACATATTCATTTCACATCTCCACAGCAATATCTTGGTCCTACTCTGGTTTCTGGGGAAGGACACAGACACTGTTGATTCACCAAGTGAGAGGGGGAAGAATCAGTGAAAGTAAGGTTAACTTACACACATATGAAGTGCCTTATCAAATCCTCAGCCTATCCCAAAATATTTCAAAGATCAGTGAGTTAATTTTAAGTCTGCTCATGGTTGTCATGTGGCCGAACATAGCAGCCACGTTCCCTCTAATTTCCCTTCCCTGCCCTGCATTCAGCTTGCCTGTTGTGCTGCACATTCGCTTTATGATCGCCATGCACCCACACGTGTGTGTATCTTAAAGAGACAGCTGCTTGTGCACAGCCTGCATCACACATTCCCGAATGCTGTATGACTGCGTAGCTTATAGGAAAAGTTGATGACAGCCCACAAACAGCATGTGATAGGAATGACCACTTAATCTGTTTTTAGCAGTGATGATTCAGGAATCAGTGGTAGCCAGTGGCCAAGTCACTGGCGTTCTATGTACTTCAGCATGATTGGTTAAAGCAGATTTGGTAAAGCCATGGTAGGACATTGTTGCAGACATGCCCCATCAGCCATGGTAATGGAAAAAGAAGGGAGAGGGAGAAAATAAAGATTGATTCAAATATGTACCTCACACTAAGCAGTCCGGGCTACAGTAATGTGATTTGTAGCTGATTTATTGGGGTGGTATAAAAGATGTAATTCCCTTTGGACCAAACCTATGGCACACTCACCGCGTATACTAAATGCAAGTGTACTTCAAACCTTGTTACTTACCAAACACAGGCACCTGGTACAGGGATCTCCCCTTGGAATACTCTCTCCGTGACTGAACACTACTCCATCTTTGTCAACACAGCCTGAAGAAACAGATTACAGAAAAATAGATCCAGCAAATCCCATGGCACCAAATATGCAATATACAGCATCAAGGGCAGACAGGAAGAGGTATAAAGGACGCAGTGCCAAGAGGCAGACAACTTACGCTGGCAAAGACTGAAGAGATCACAACACCACAGAGTGCAGGGGATATGGTATCTAGGGAAGGAGAGACAATTGTGCCAAGTTGCAGGTGAGATTCTGAGAGAATATAATTTGAACAGTGCCTTTATCTCTGTGGGGCAGTACTACTCAGAAAGTGCGTGTCTCTCTCAATGAGTGTATCGTTTAGCCAATTTCAGCATCTTCATAGCAATTTCTTTTTCCCAGTGTGCTTTTAAAAAAAAACAAATACTTTTGCTTTCCAATTTTGTCCTCCCATTGTGCATCATGCCCTGCTGAGACTGTAGTACTGGGTGTTCTCCTAAGGCTGCTGTACTGTCACCCACAATGAGCTGTGCAAGAACCCTGCAGGTAGGGAAAGTGCTTAGTGCAGTATAGATCAATGGAATAATTAATGCTATGATTCTATCACCAGTTCAAAACATATCAGAAATATGAATATATTGTAAATGCAATTGTGCTCCTGATTTCCTATAAGTGTAGTGTTTAACAAACTGAACATTTTTGTTTCAGTTCACTAGCAGTCTTAACTTATAGACACCTCAGCATTGACAGGCTCACAGTCGCCTCAACTCTCCTTTGCCTATTTGTGTGAGGTGGCCCGACTTCATTCAGGTCCTCATTGCTCACGTATCACTAAACCTGGAAATTTTCCTGTTGTCCTCTCCCCGTGCACTTACTCAAGTCTTCCTGGATAATCTTGTCTTTAATATTGGCAATACCCAGTGGAGCAGCTTTGGCCGTAGCTGGTGGAGGAAGCACGGCTTGTAGTTCGGAGTTCCCCTGGGATGTACTGTTTGTGTTATTGACCATTTCTGCAGGATGTCCAGCCACTGGTTGTTCTGTTATGGCAATCCTTCGTCCCTCAGATGATGCATTTAAGCCCTGCGCTAACTTGCTCCTGACACTCGAGGGTAAAATCCTTTGCAGGCTGTACTTCTTGGTTGCTGGCCTGGCTGAAGGAGACAAGGATATTAACCTGACCTCTGGCTCAGAGGGATGAGGTTGAACTGTTGCTCTCCGAGGGCTTCGGGAGAATCGTGTAGGCACTGGTTTCTCAGGAATCATGTTGTCTGTGATAGGGGGGTACAGTGCTGAACTCACTGTAGCAGGTGAAGCCAGTGGCACTGGAAAAAAAAGGGGAAGTTTAAGAAGTAAGACTAAAGTCCAAAGATTAAATCACTGTTACTGACAACACAAAGATAACATTGAAGATGAGGGAGTTTGCTTGCCTCATCCAGATCTTCCTTCCACACAAAACTACGACTTGACTGTCACAGAATCGAACTGCCTCCAGAATGATTCCAGTGTTTTTGCTTGTATTACTTGAAGATGGAGTAACCTAGTCCTTGTTTGGGTGAGTAAGGATATTAGTGCTGGTGTTGCAGTTTAGAGCTAGGCTGAGAACTTCCCCAGCCCTGCTTCTGTTTCACCAGCGCTAATACCCAGGCTGTGCTTGAAAATTAACACGGAAGCACGGAAACATGTTTTCAGCTGTGCTCCTAGTGGATCGGGAGTAGATCTGAGGGATTTCATGACCCTTTTATCTCAGAGTTATGTCCTACCCTGAAATGAGGCTCTGGATTTATGTTTCCCATTGCACTCAGGATCTCAGATGCTCCTGTAAGGTCCCACCTCAGTCAAAGATCAAGGATCAATTACCCATGAACATGTAATTGAGGGTTAGATAGATTTGCCCATACGTAATGACATTTTAAGTTTCTTATGTTCCCAATGATAAAAATCCCATTATAGTTATTGGTGAAGCTAATGATCTTCAGAACCAGTCTTCATCCAGCCCCACTGTTTACGGTACTTACGGTCAGGGCACATGGGGCAGCAGCTGCCGGGGACATGAAGCAAAGGCTCTGTACACTCCAATTCTGTGCAGCTGTCTCCTTTCCAGTCACACTCCACATTGCCTTGCTGGGTGAGAGAGGCAGAGAGTCATGTTATTCCGAAACTCTCTCAGTATCTCAAATAGGAAGAGCATTGAACAGACAGACATTGGAAAGGCAACCTGATATGGACATGGAGTTATGACTTAGCATCTGACATGTGAACTACTAGCCTGTACAATCCCTCAAGAAGGATTTCTGATCTTCTGGACTTGAGGCAGAAGCTTGCCCCGATACATGGAGTGATCAAATCCCAGCTAAATTTGGAGTTATAGAGGAGACACGTCACATTGTGACATGCTCCCTTCCATGGGAATTAGAAAGAAGGGGTGCATTCCAGAGGAAACATATTTTATAAAGTTGGCATCCAGTGGGGTGCTGCTTTTTGCTGCAGTGTATTGTGACTGCGGACTACTCACAGGCACCCTCTCAAACCCACTGCCTGAAACACTTTATTCATGTTTCCTCAAGCATTCTGTGTAACCAATCTAAAACTAACTTTGTCTTTACAAAATTGTCTCAAAATGGAAGCTGATCTACATAACTACCTGAGCCTTTTTAAATAGTGAATAAAAGGCCAAATATTTAATGAGTTTGATTAATGTTATGAATAATTATTAGAAACAGCAATAAATCTGATTTTCTAACTACAAGTAGGATAATGGCTCATTCTAGAAGCAAAGGTCAGCCTACAATTGTTTTCTTGATCATTCTGCCTCCAAGTTTGGACCCCTCCAGTCCAAGATTTTTTTTTCAGTTCTAAGGCTGAGGTCAGAATAGCTTTAGTGCTTCTTAAATTCAAGTCCTCTCATGATTGCTGATGATGGCCTCCTTGTCTAGCTGACCTTTGAGAACATTTGACATGTATGCACATCACTGGTGGTCAGTTTCTTCCAAGCAGGTGAAGAATGAGGCAGCTCCATATGGAGTGTGCCTCATGGAGTCACACTTCAGCCATATGCAGCCTGAGACACACTGGGCAAATCAGAGCTGCAGAAATTAGTAAGTTCATCTGAAATAAGCACTACACAGTCTTGAATAGTATGTTTGGTGGTACCTAGTTCACCCCTGGGTATCCTAACCCACTATTCAGCACCTTCCGTCTCCTTAAACCATGCTCCAATCCAGCATGTGTTGTCTACTTTGTGGAAGATCTTGAGAAACCATGGAATGAGAAGCAGCCATTTACCCCAACAAACTGACTGCTCCACAGACCATGTACAATCTGGCCTATCATGAACTCTATCCTAACTCCTGAGAGTAAAACGTTTTGTGTAAATGGTCCTTGACTCTCAAACTTAAAGCAAAATCCTCATAACTCCAATGTTCAACCCTGACCAGTAGTGTAGGAACCATCAAGTCCCTTTAGAGTATTTGATCTACTCAGTCAAAACCTATCCCCATTACTAATCCCATTCTCAACTGTGTATTTAGCCAGCTACTTCTTATCAATGTTAACTGTTTCAGACTCAACTGCTTTTCCTGTTAGTTTGTTTTGCAGGACCACTACCCTGGAGAGGTACAGTTCCCTCTATTGCTTGCAGCACTAAAAGGTTGGGACTTTTAAACCTATGTCTTCAAATTCTGACAGTTAAAGAGAAACAGTCTGTTTGTATCTACCTCGTCCATCCACTGTGATAGCACCTACCGTACAGAGACAGACAACACAGGGGTCAGTAGCTGAGATATAATATCCTCCATCTTCCAGAATCTGGCCATCATACAGACACACTATGGAAAGAAGAATAAACAAGGAGGCTAGAAAACACAGTGACTGACAATCACATGCCAGATTAACAAAAAAACTCAAAGAATTTGCCAGAGACCAGATTAAGCATTAGTCACACACCAGATTAAACCATGCTGAACTAGTGAAAAACCAGGTCAAACCACATTAAACCAGTGACACATCAGGTTAAACCACATTGAACCAATGAGGCAGCAGGTTAAACCACATTGTCACACATCAAATTAAAAAATGTTTAACCAGTCACACAGCAGATTTAAATATATTCTACCATCAGTCACACACCAGATTTGAATCCAGGCTTGATGGTGTGCGACTGATGGTAGAATATATTTAAATCTGCTGTGTGACTGGTTAAACATTTTTTAATTTGATGTGTGACAATGTGGTTTAACCTGCTGCCTCATTCTATGATCCTATGTGGGCTGTTTGGGTGGGAGAGAGCGGAGATGTGGGTAAAGGATGATATCCTCCTGGGCAGTCAGTCAGTCAGTCAGTCATTGGAGGCTGTGGGCCGGTCTTCTGAAAGATACCGTGAAAAGGTCATTTTAATTACTCGGCCTCATATGCCTGTCCAGAGGTAGCTTTCTGGATTAAGACCAATAGATAATAGATAGCCTGCCCGGAGGCCACCAGCTGCACTCAGCTACATTGTTGGGGAGGGGTCATGGTAGGATTTGCATGATTAGGGAAGCAGTGGCTTAAGGTGTTCTTTGAGGCCTGGCACAGCATTCCTGTCCCTCCTGGTCTCACAAAAGTACATTTTACACTTACCCATTAAGATCAATGTTTCTTGTTCACCAGGTTTTACTGAGCAAGGCATCTGTGAAGTTTCTGCCTGAGTTGGGATGTATGCAATGCAACTGACCAAGAAAATGGTAGCATTAAAATGGGTGTGGGGCGGTGAAAGAGCAGCTTGGATTTTAATTCCAGTTTGCATCAGGCAGAGAGAATTAAAATCCCTCCTCGTGATTTTAGGAACAGCCTGTGTGGAGTTTGCACGTTCTCCCCGTGTCCGCGTGGGTTTCCGCCAGGTGCTCCGGTTTCCTCTGACCATCCAAAGATGTGCTGGTTCGGTGGATTGGCTATGGTAGATCGTCCCCCAGTGTGTGTGTGTCTGCATGAGTGGGTGCCCTGTGATGTCTTGGGTGTACCCTGCCAAGCACGCATTGCCTGTGGAGATAAACTCTGACTCCCCACCACCCTGAATTGGATGAAGCGGTCTTCGAAGAGTGAGTGGGTGAGTGAGTTTGTGCAGAAACACAGGCAATAAGATGAACCCTACCACAGGGCAGCTCTCTGCATTCCCAAACCACAGCTCAGTGTCCGCAGCAACAAATCGCTACCTTGAAAAATCTCCTTAATGGCAATGGCATATTACATTTATTGGAGCACTCTAACTCAAAAGAGATCCTAATAACTAGTTAGTCACAAAATTGGCTTGAAATGTTTATGTCAAGGCTCCTGAACAAGTTAACACTTGAATACATTACAAACCACATCAAATGTGGCAAAGAATCAGCAACAAGAAATTAATTCCAAATGTTGTGCTGTAGAATATACAATATTTCTGTGTAGGGTTATTGTTTGATCACTACAATTCTCTCACGAATTGAGTTGACATCAAGGTCAGCAATGGAAGAGATAATAATTTGCATGTCATTGTTGGCTGTCACTCAATTAGAGGATGACGTCTACTCAGGGTCGTGAGATTCTACCATGGGTCTCCATGTGACTGAACAGGCCAATTCTTAACCCATGGATCTCCACAAGGTAGTGGGATCCGGAGTGCAGGATTTTCTTCCTTTTTTTCCATTCTCTGCCATTTCTCTGCCTCATCATTAAGACGTTGTGACCCAAAGCGCGCTGCTGCTTGATGGACAAGCTGTTGCCATTCTGAACGATTGGCAACAAGCTTCTCCCAGTCATTAATGTCAATGCTGCTGCGCTTCAAGGAGTGCTTCAGAGTGTTTTTGAAGAGCTCTCTTTATCCTGCCTGGAACATTGGCCATTTGAGAGTTGAGAATACTGGACGTGGCAGAGGGGACACTTTCTGGCCATCCGGACACAGTGTCCAGTCCATCAAAGTTGATTTTCAGGAGTTTTGCCTGAATGCTTGTGGAGTTGGCTTCAAGAAGGACAAAACCATTTGTTCAACGCTCCTCCCATTGAATCCAGAGGATGTGGTGGAGGCATTGCTGATGGAATTTCTCTTGCTATCTTATGTGCCGCTGCTACACCATCCAGGGTCCCACTGCAGTACAAGAGTGTGTGGTGATGGCAATTGCTCTGTGCACTCAGACTTTTGTTCACTTGCGGGAGTCTTTGTGGTCAAACAGTCACTGCCGTAGTTCGTAAAAGACTGAGCTGACTCAGCTGATTCAGTGTTGGGTCTCGTCATCAATGATGGCCTTTTGAGAGAGGTGGCTGCCAAGATATAGTCGGCAAGTAAAGCTCATGGTAAAACAGAGATGATGATGAGGCAGGCCCAAAGTTTGCTGCTACTGCCTCTTCAACTAGCAACAAACACTGTTTGACCTTACCTGAGCAAGTTGAACAGCAGTCATCAGGCACAGAATAGGGGTGTTCACAGGAAGGCGGCTCACACGTCAGAACTTCACAGCTTACTTCTCCTAGCTGTTTGAGAGAGATGGACAGAGTAGGAGAAGTGTGGTATGGACACAGAGAGAGAGAGATAGAGAGAGTTACAGGGAGAGGAGATAGATTTAGGAGCTGGAATAATAGAGAGACAGACAGAGACAAAAATAGATGGAGAGACAGAAAAAGAGACTGGCACTGAAAAGCTGGAAAATCCACAAAGCAGCATTTCTCAGAAATCACAGGAAATATGGAAAAAAAAGAATAAAATTACAGGCACATCAAAAAACATTCTGCTAGCATGGACATGAACTCTGCTCTTCGCTCTAATTCAAATAACTATGTTAAATTCAGATATCAATAATAAAACATATAAATCTAGCGTTCTGTGACACTGGCCTGGTGGCTGTTAATTAGAGACAAAATGTGAATTTGCAATCAGTCTCCAGCCTGAGCATCACTTAAATGTATATGTATAGCTTCTTCTCTGGTCTATGAAACTCTCAGCTACAACACAGGTTAGCTGCAGAGTAAAGCAACTCCTGAACTTACAATACTCACTCTGCAGCTCACATCAACATTAAGTCCTCGTTCTGTAATTAAGCCTTTCTCGTAGCTGATGAGCAGTCCCCTCCTGCTCAATATGTGTCCCAGTCCACCCACCACAATCACCCCACATAGAATCTCAGTGTTCTCCTGTAATAAATCCCACTGCTCCCTCCTGCTCACAATCTAGTAACTAGAATCAGATAACATTACCTCATGGAACAGAACTCACTTGACATTTGCAGTGGTAGCAGGGTCTATTTTCAGGCTGAAATGACTGGCCATTGGTGACCTTCCTCCCTTCATAGTTGCAGTCTGAAAGGGAAGGTCCTTGTGAATAAGCAAATGTGGCCACAACACAGATGAACCCAGTATCTAAACACTACTTTGTTGTCAGTAACTGCTCACCACTGACTAATAATAATAATAGGAATAATAGCAAGCTGGATATAAAATTGGCTCGGTGGCAGGAAACAAAGGGTAATTGTTGATGGATGTTTTTGTGACTGGAAGGATGTTTCCAGTGGGGTTCTGCAGTACTCAGTACTGGGTCCCCTGCTTTTTGTGGTATATATTAATGATTTGGATGTAAACGTAGGGGGAATGATCAAGAAGTTTGCAGACAACACAAAAATTGGCTACGTGGTTGAGAGCAAGGAGGATAGCTGTAGGCTGCAGGAAGATATCAATGGACTGGTCAGGTAGGCAGAGAAGTGGCAAATGGAATTCAACCCAGAGAAGTGGCAAATGGAATTCAACCCAGAGAAGTGTGAGGTGATGTGTTTGGGGAGGGCAAACAAGGCAAAGGAATACACAATAAATGGGACGATACTGAGAGGTGTAGAGGAGAGACCTTAGAGCAAATGTCCATGGGTCCTGAAGGTGGCAGGACAGGTTGATAAAGGCATTTGGAATCCTCTTACTTATTAGCCGAGGCATAGAATATAAAGGCGGGGAGGTTATGCTGGAACTATAAAAAACATTAATTATTCCACAACTTGAGTTCTGTGTACAGTTCTGGTCGTCTCATTACATAAAGGATGTAACTGCACTAGAGAGGGTACAGAGGAGATTTGCGAGGATGTTTCCAGGACTGGAAAATTACAGCTATGAGGTAAGATTGGATAGGATGGGGTTGTTCCCCTTGGCACAGAGGAGGCTGAGGGAAGATTTGACTGAGATGTACAAAATTATGAGGGGCCTGGATAGAGTGGATTGGAAGGGCCATTTTAGCAGGGAGGTCACTAACTAGGGGGCATAGATTTAAAGTGATGGTTACAAAGATTAGAGGGGAGATGAGGAAAGGTATTTTTCACCCAAAGGGTTGTGCGGGTCTGGAACTCACTGCCTGAAAGGGTAGTTGATGCAGAAACCCTTGACTAATTTAAAAGGTGTCTGGATATGCACCTTAAGTGCCATTACCTGCAGGACCTCAGACCAAATGCTGGAAAGTGGGATTAGGCTGGATGGCTTGTTTTTAGGCCAGTGTAAACATGATGGGCCAAGTGGCCTCTTTCTGTGCTATAAACTTTCTATGATTCTATTCTACGATTCTAATACTACCCTTCATAGCACACCATTCAACTTCACTGAGGCTTGATACCGATGTTCTGTTCAGTCTGAGAGCATCTCTCTGATGAAGATTTGCACTCACTCAGCTCTGAGAGAACAGAAATGGGCACCCTGCACTGGGACATTCCTCAGTCTGGGACGTGTATAAACGTAGCTGCCAATTTCCCTTTGTGGAAGCAGCTCTACAGAATGTGCCTCAGAAACAGGACACGCATGGAAAAGGTAATCGTATGTTCACAGCCACTTACCGTCCCTTTATGATACTGCATTTTGTTGCTCCATCCAAACACATACTCAGCCAAACCAGAAACAAAAATAAGGCCCAACTTTCAGAAACCACAGGACACCATGTCAGGTCCTCAAGAATGTGTCTCAGCATACCCTGAGCAGTGAAGGGGGCAGAGTCCAGGAGAAGGTAATGGACAGTGAAGGAGACAGATACCAGGAGAATGATTAGTGCAGTGAGGGACACAGACAGCGGGAGAATGACTAGTGAGGGAGACAGACAGCGGGAGAATGATTAATGCAGTGAGGGAGACAAACAGCGGGAGAATGATTAGTGAGGGAGACAGACAGCGGGAGAATGATTAGTGAGGGAGACAGACAGCGGGAGAATGACTAGTGAGGGAGACAAACAGCGGGAAAATGATTAGTGAGGGAGACAGACAGCGGGAGAATGATTAGTGAGGGAGACAGACAGCGGGAGAATGACTAGTGAGGGAGACAGACAGCAGGAGAATGATCAGTGCAGTGAGGGAGGGAGACAGTGAGAGGATATTGAAGGTGATGAGGACATCCTGGGCTTTGTGAAACTCGTCAGTGAAACCAAGCGAGAACACAAGGCAGGATTATACAGTTCGCTGAAAGTCAATAAAAACTCAGTGGTCACATCTGCCTTCTTACCTACTACTGGGAAAGGGCTTGTTTCAATCACTTACCAATG
Organism: Cetorhinus maximus; assembly: GCF_964194155.1. NCBI lineage: Eukaryota > Metazoa > Chordata > Chondrichthyes > Lamniformes > Cetorhinidae > Cetorhinus > Cetorhinus maximus. The sequence goes on from NC_135887.1 coordinate 82,613,238, forward strand.
CAAAGGGGGCAGCACTCGCCTTCAGAGTGGAAAGGATAAGTGCAGCGAGCTTTGCACTCCACTGGGGAGCAAGCAGCAGAGCCAGACTGTGGAAGAAAAATACATGGCAAAATGTTAGAAGGTTCTGCAGTTCCATTGGGACAATATCAGTGACAAAATGAAGCAATTAGTGAAAAGTAAGAATAGAACTAGAAAATCGGCAATGTGCTATAGTCAATTGTAACGTCTAAGAGGCAAAGACGCAGGCCTTGACAGAACTCCGGCTTTAACTGGTTTCTCATCGCTCTGATTGTGCTTTGCAATCCCGCTGCCATTTTACACTCAGTTAATTGGCTCAGGGGGAGACTTCTATCCCCATCTAGGGAGGAGGTCCTGTCTTAGAGAACTGCCAGCCAATCTGATTGGTTGACAGTTTCATAGTCCCAGTAGTGCTGGTTCAGGTGATGACCACTCCTAGGACTACAGGTAATCCCTGAAGAAGAGGAGGTTATGTAGGCTTAACTTCAGGTAAATCCAAGGTATATGCAGTGCCTGACTGCTAGGTCCCAGCGATGGGGGTGAGGGGTTTCAGGGGCTGTGTTTGAGAGGTCAGGGTTAGAGGGTTAAAGGGGAGAGTATGATTTTATTGGAGTGGGGGGATGCCTCCAATGGGCACAGGGGTCCCCCAAAAGATGTCCTCCCCTTTTTCCTGATACTATCTTGCCCAGTAAAAACTGCCAGGCTACCCGCTTGGCGTGGAACTCCTCCTGCCACATGAAAGTAGTGGCAGGTGCCTCAATAGGCCAAAGAGCAGGATGGCCGTTGGATGCCACCACCGCCCCCCATAAAATGGGGACAGTGTTGGGCTAGGTGGCAAAGCAGCAGGCTTCTCACCAGAAAATAAGGCCTCTCTGTTAGGAGCTCTCTGGCCATAACTTAGCTTAACCATTTGGTCATAAGCCCTGCCAGGTAGAGGATAGTTGGCACAAAGCTGCACCCTCGCTCTTGGCAGCTTAGCTCCCTGTCTAGCTCAGTCCAATCTATTCTGTGACCTATATGTCATATAGTGATACAACAATGTGAACGAATCAAATCTAAGCCACTGTCATGAGCAACCTGAAGTCAAGTGACGTAACCAATCTTACTGCAAATAAAAGTCCCAGACTTTCTGTTAAAACATCACTGAGCCCAGCTTAATAGAAACGAATTAATGATTGAAAATATGAACGAACCATACACACCTACCAGACAGATGCAGGTGAGGCAGGAGTCTGCGCTTGATGGGAAGGTCTCATTATCCTGATAGATCACCCCACCATAGGCACAACCTTCAATGAGAATGAACAGGTTAGTGCCGGATATAATCCTGACACCATCACTACTGATTGGAAGTCAGTAAAAGAAGTCAGTAAGTATGTATGCCTACCATAACCCCTGCAGGCACAGAGAAGTTGTAAGTAACAGATATTTAGTAGACAGCTGTTATGATGATGCAATGCCAAAGATAATATATGTTGTGTTGGACATTTTTACAATCACCTCTCGGAGGAACAGAACTGATAACTGTACTGACATTCCTTAAGGGAAAGAACAAACCTTGGGCATATCTTACAGGTTTAGGTACTTAAACTGAAAATATAGAGTTCTATGTTTACACTCAAGTAAAAGCCGAGGTTTTGAGACCAATTTTTATAGGCCAAAATTCATGGGGTCGACTTTTACCTGAATGTATACAGTGATCAAGACCCAACCTAGAGCAGAGATGGTGCTTAAACAGTGTTTAAAGTTTGACTTTGTGGATTAGGGTTTCCTGATCCACATGCTCAATGCTTCTGATTTTGGACAGCTGAATACAAGATATATGGGGAGATTCACCACCATGTTTTAAAGTCCCCAGATCAAACTGCTGAGAAATGTACACCAGTAGAATTTTTGATATGGCGTGAACAGTCTCTCCCTGTGTGAACACGCCCAATTGCCTAAGTCTAGGGAGCTTAGGCGCAGGGTTGTAGAGGCAAGACCTAGGGACAAGTGAATTTGTGCAGGCAAACTGCTAGTGTTTAAGCAGCTAGAACTGTGCAGCCCACAAGTAAAGAGCACTGGTAATGTTTCTACTTCTCGTTCAGCCAAGGTCAAACTACCTGTTGAGGTATTTGTTTGCAGGATTTTCTGGAGTTGAGTGAGAAAAAGCCAACCACCCCTCCCCCCCACCGCCAGGAGATTTTAATCCTTCATTATTAAGTGTGTCTGGTGTCTGCTTGGCAGGGTGACCAACTCTGGGGGGAAAAAAAAATGAGACATTTCACCAGATGGTGCAGACAAGACCTGAGGAGCAGGGTCGGGTGCAGAAAAGATCCTGGGAGCCTGGTGCATGTGGACGGGTCCAGGAGAGCTGCCAGCTCAATTTACCTTCCAATCCCCACCCCCAGGCCTCCTCAGAACCCAGCCCAACACACACCACCCCAACCCCCACCCCCCGCACTCACCACCCCATAGAATCCCCTCCTCAGGCCTCACCAGACACATGCACCCCCACTCCCTGGACCACCAAACCATCCTCTCCACAGACCGCCTCCCAACCCTCAGGCCTGTCAGACATCTCACTGGGCCTGTGCCAGACCTGACCCCCTGGACCCATGCCTGAGTGTCACTGACAGCCTATCACCCTACCAGACCCAGACCCACCCCCGGACTTCCCTGGAACTTGACCTTCCCTCACCCCAGACACCCTCCCACCTCATCCCCAGCGACCCATCTATTGAAGCTGGGAGGATAGTGGTGCCAGCCATTATTGCTGCTGCTGCTCCCTCGCGGCTATGTCTGCACACTGTGCCAACTCTGGATTACACATGCGTTGTAGCGTAGTGCATATGCACAGACACCAAAGATGATCGGGCAGAGACAAGGGGCGACCTTGAGCAGTCTTCTCCCTCACTGCCTGGGAGAATTCAGGGACAAATGGTGTCTCGGGAAGCCCACTCCTGGACGCGGAACATCAGGCCAAATTCCAGGACAACCCGAGAAAATCCAGGATGGTTGGTCACTCTGCTTCTTGGAACCAACCTGACCCCAAAGACCCCTGGCTACTTCCATCCAAGTATCTCAGGTCACTAGTTGGTCAGTATTCAGCCGCTTCACCAATGACTTTCCCTCCATCATAAGGTCAGAAGTGTGATGTTCACCAATGATTTCATGGTGTTCAAATGCATTGGCAATTCCTCAGACACTGAAGGGGTCCGTGCCCACATGCAATAGGATCTGGACAACATTCAGCCTTGGGCTGATAAGTGGCAAGTAATATTCAAATCATACAGGTGTCCAGGCAATGACGATCTCCAACAAGAGAGAATCTAACCATCACCCCTTGATATTCAATGGCATTACCATCACTGAATCTCCCACTATCAACATCCTAGGGGTTACCATTGACCAGAAATTGAACTGGACCAGCCATATACAAACTGTGGCTACACGAGCAGGTCAGAGGCTAGGAATCCTACGGTGAGTAACTCACCTCCTGACTCTCCAAAGCCTGTCCACCATCTACAAGGCACAAGTCAGGAGTGTGATGGGCTACACTCCACTTGCCTGGATGAGTGCAGCTCCCACAACACTCAAGAAACTCAACACCAGTAGGACAAAGCTTCTCGTTTGATTGGCACCTGATCCACCATCTTAAATATTCACTCCCTTCAGCACCAATGCACAATGGCAGCAATGTATACCATCTACAAGATTCACTGCACCAACTCACCAAGGCTCCTTAGACAGCACCTTCCAAACAACTGACCTCTACCATCTAGAAGTGCAAGGGCAGCAGGCACAACCTGGAAGATCCCCTCCAAGCCAAGCACCATCCTGACTTGGAAATATATCGCCGTTCTTTCGCTGTCACTGGGTGAAAATCCTGGAACTCTCTTCCTAACAGCACTAACAGCAGGATACCTACACCACATGGACTGCAGCGATTCAAGATGGTGGAGGGATTAGGTATAAGCAATAAAATGCTGGCTTTGCCAGTAACGCCCTTATCCTGTGAATGAATGGCCCATAACTTCCAATCTCTGGGATGTCGTACCCGGGAGGTACCCCAAAGATGCGCTGAGCCGCACCCCCCCACCCCCCCACATCCCCCGCCCCCAGAGTCCCCTATGTAAGGATTGCATGGCAATTGCCCGGTAAGTTCAAACTTCCATTGGGAAATTAACCTGCACTGGGAACCATCCAATACTCCAATTTAAATTACAGACTTCGGTCGGTTCCAACTGTCTTACTAGAATAGTTACCTGTCTTCCCACTGTCCATCTGACCCCTAGACTGATCACCAGAACACTTGCGCCCCCACCCCCCTCACAACTCCACCCAACCCTGCAACCACCCCCACTGACCAGCTCCCCACTGACTAACTGCCCTTCCCACCACCCCACCCAATGATCACCTGACACCTCCCCCCCCAGGCCATCAGTCAGGCAAGTGCCATAATAAAGCGGCCATAGCGTCCTTTCCCCCAACTCTCCTGCATTTGACTGAAGGCCTTGGGAACCCACTGCATTGCACTATTCTCACTCAGCCCGACTCAGAAGGTCAGGCGAGAAAGGTGCAGCTACATTTCACTTTATGTAAATCGGAGCAGAGTGGCAATCCGACTGTGATTGCCACTCCAAGGAAGTCTGGCCCAATAAATTAAGTAAAAAAGAGAACAGGGCTCAGGCATGAGTTCAAAAGTTGCCCCCACACCCATTCCGCTACGTGTGCCATCATCATAGCTGCCTGATATTCCTGCTTCAGGGAAGAGTCAGTTAGGACTGCCCCAGTCCTATTTTTCTTCATCCTGGCCACAGAACCACTAAAAGCAACTGTCATGAAGCTATTAATGTATAGAATATTATTGGAAATTATTTTTCTTTTAAAATAGAGGTTCAGTCTGTGGTTGTGTCTTAATTAGATTTAAGATAGCTAGTCTGGGTGCTTTGATGTATACTAGTTTGAGATGTAAGAGAGGTAGAGTGCATTTGCATTTTGTTGAATAGAGCATTCAAGAAGGGGAGTGAAACCTGGCACCTAGCTAGCAGAGACCAAACAATGTTTATATCACTAATAACATTGGTACTATGAAAAGGGTTTTATTGTTAGAAAAGGTGGAGTTCAAAGGGGCTGATGATACAATGAGAATTTACATTCAAGGAGATGTGCTAGGTATAACAGATAGCAATTTTGTGTGTGCAGGGCGGATGCAATGTAAGATCAAAGCCTGTAAGCCTACCACTGTGTCTGCACAAGAACAAAAGTGAAAGGAACCTCATTTTGAATTGTGAGGTGAAAATGCTTTGCCTGGTGTCTGCTTAAAGTCTATGGGTTGCTGTTGCCTTAATGGAGATTAGTTTGGGAATTTGTTAAAAGTTATGATTGTAGTAATTTGTAGCCATGTGTATATATTCAACTTGTGTAAATTAATAAATGTCTCATGTAGTTTGATATAAAAACCTCTCAAGAACTGGTGGTCTGATTCCTGAATTTAGAGCTGCAACTCAAACATAGCACTTAAAAATATAGGTTATGACAGTTGTTTAAAGTTTCCCTCTAGGATTTTTAAATAACTCTGTTTTACCAACTGCTGTGTCATAACAGCAACCATAAGAGTAAAACTTGTCATCAGTGGAGCAGCCTGAGGGACAGACATGAATTAAAAATGAAAACAGGAGAGAATTTGAGCATCTCACCTGTGTAACTCTCAGAAAAAGTGTTGCGCTTTGCCAGTGGGCACAGAGGAAAATGATCCCTTCTCCGCTCAACATTGTTTACAAATCCATAACAGTGGGATTAGGCAAAGGACAGGACCAGTTAATTTAGTCCATTTGGACTTTCTTTTTTCCACTCTAACCTGGACTCTCCTTCATTTATTTAAGGTCTAGGGAAGGCAAATAATCACAGAGGAAACTACTAAGAAGAGAGCACACTGTGAAATATCTCCCATACTTTGAAAACCAATGGGCCAAAATCTGTAGGATCTAAATCCAATGCTATAAAGAGAGCTGTGTTCCCACAGACACACTCACAAACACAAATGCACACGCACTATCCACACGAGCAACCACACCTGCACAAACACACACGTAGTTGGAAAACCACCTGCAGAACAGTCTGGGCAGCACTGGCCAGGAACCAGTATAGGGTGTGCGCAGGTCTCAAAGCACTCTGTCCTCTTACAGACAATTGAACCGTCTGCCTGAAATGAAACAGACAATAAGAACAAAGAACAACAGTGCATATAAACAATCCTAGAGGAAGTGATTGGGAACATCGCTAGTGTATAGGCATCTTCCTGAGGGACTGAGACACACAAAGACATATATAACTAGCTATCTGAGAGATACCAGTCAGTAGGCAAAAGTCCTTGAGTAATAAACTGCAACCAGTCAGTGCACAGATAACTCAGAGGGAGTGATTGAGGTACACCAGTTAATGTACAAACTTCTCGTAGAGTTATACAAATCTGCATACAGATATCACACAGAGATGACTGAGAGGCATGAATCGGTGTAAGCATATTTCTGAGGGAATGACTGGGACACATAAATAAATGTAAAGATATTTCCCTAGTGAGTGAGAGGTTTTGACATCTGATGTGTCCTTTGTCCCAATCTATAAAATATTCTTCCTTCTAAGCGCTGTCATCAACCCAACCTGATATTCAATTAGCCAGAATATAAAATTCTGTTTGCTGATTGGACAACTTGTTCCTCCTACTGTTGGTATTTTTAGTTTCCCTTTCCTGACGGGACTCACCTGACACACACACACTTCACAAGGATCGCCAGGTGACCATATCTGCCCAACTGGGAACTCAATGCCATTGTCGTCTACAAAACAGCCTGTCAGGGATAAACGGGACAAAATGGAATGAGAGAAATTCTTGTTGTGTTTTCTACTAACAAGTTTTTGAGTCAGTTCCTCCAAGTTTCCTGAAAAAATAACATGGATAATCAACATTTGGCGATGCAATGAATCAATTACAAACTGTATGACTCAGTACCATTGTATATTTATCAACTGAAATATATTGCAAGGTAATCCTTGAATTGTCATGAAACTTTCTCAAACCAGCTGTGGACGTTTAAATGAAAACAAAATTATAAATGCTGGAAATCAGAAACTCAAAGTAAAATTACTGAAACTACATAGATCGGTCAGCAGAAAAGGAAGATTAACATTTTGAACATAACCCTTTGTCAGATCCGAAGACTGAAACATACACATTTTAGTAAAATAAAAAGGGGGTAGTAAAAGAGATACAACAGATATGCTAATTGCAGAGTGGCAATTGATTGCATTTTCTAACTACTGATGATGTAAAAGGATCAACTAAGCAATGGATTGAAAAGGTATTCAAAGAACTAAAGAATGTCTATGTGGCTAAGACATCGCAAAAAATGTGTATCTCTAGAAACTTCTGTTTTTGCTTTATAGATATTTCAGTTAGCTTTGTTCAGTATGCATTTATTCCAAAATGCTAAGCCCTACATAATACTTGAAGCCCCGACTCACCTTTGATGGTTATATCCTGACGGCAGGTAAAGCAGCATTGGCCTGGCTCCAGGAACCAATTTTCTCTGGCACAGTCCAGTACTGGGCAGGGGCTATAGGAACACTCCACCTCACCATTCTGAGGATACAAATCAGTCAGCTTTACTGATTAAAAGAGAAAAGATCTAAAAAAAAACAAATGAATAATAGCCCTGATTTTATTTTCACTATTTATGGTGATGATATTGGTATCACTCTGTGCTTGATTATATATTTCATAGGTACTTGTGCCCATTTTTACTGGAGAAGATTTAAGTGTAATTTATATGAAATCGATGATTTTAAGTTATAATAAATTAAATCCACAGAGCACATAATGGCTGGGGGGGGGCGGGGGGGGGGTGGCTGTAGATTAGGTTTACCTGAACTATCTCGTAAGCTAAAACAAAAAATAAGTAAAAAATACCTGGAAAAACTCAGCAGGTCTGGCAGCATCGGCAGAGAAGAGCACAGTTGACGTTTTGAGTCCTCATGACCCTTCAACAGAACTAAGTAAAAATAGGAGAGGGGTGAAATATAAGCTGGTTTGGGGTGGGGGGGGGGGGGGCGGCAGAGAGAGAAGGAGGGGGGGTGGTTGTTGGGACAAGCAAGCAGTGATAGAAGGAGATAACCAAAAGATGTCTCAGACAAAAGAACAAAGAGGTGTTGAAGGTGGTGATATTATCTAAAAGAATGTGCTAATTAAGAACGGATAGCAGGACAAGCAAGGTACAGATAGCTCTAGTGGGGGTGGGGTGAAATAAGACTAAAAGGGCATAAAAGGTATAGATAAATGATCGGTGGAATACATTAAAAATAATGGAAATGGGTGGGAAAAGAAAAATCTATATAAATTATTGGAAAAAACAAGGAGGAGGGAGAAGAAACGGAAAGGGGCTGGGGATGGAGGAGGGAGTTTAAGATCTAAAATTGTTGAACTCAATATTCAGTCCGGAAGGCTGTAAAGTGCCTAGTCAGAAGATGAGGTGCTGTTCCTCCAGCTTCCGTTGAACTTCACTGGAACAATGCAGCAAGCCAAGGACAGACATGTGGGCAAGAGAGCAGGGTGGAGTGTTAAAATGGCAAGCGACAGGGAGGTCTGGGTCATGCTTGCGGACAGACCGAAGGTGTTCTGCAAAGCGGTCACCCAGTCTGCGTTTGGTCTCTCCAATGTAGAGGAAACCGCATTGGGAGCAACGAATGCAGTAGACTAAGTTGAAGGAAATGCAAGCGAAATGCTGCTTCACTTGAAAGGAGTGTTTGGGCCCTTGGACGGTGAGGAGAGAGGAAGTGAAGGGGCAGGTGTTGCATATCTTGCATTTGCATGGGGAGGTGCTGTAGGAGGGGGTTGAGGAGTAGGGAGTGATGGAGGAGTGGACCAGGGTGTCACGGAGGGAACGATCCCTACGGAATGCCCCCGGGGGGGTGAAGGGAAGATGTGTTTGGTGGTGGCATCATGCTGGAGTTGGCGGAAATGGCGGAAGATGATCCTTTGAATGCGGAGGCTGGTGGGGTGATAAGTGAGGACAAGGGGGACCCTATCATGTTTCTGGGAGGGAGAAGGTGTGAGGGTGGATGCGCGGGAGATGGGCTGGACACGGTTGAGGGCCCTGTCAACTACAGTGGGTGGAAAACCTCGGTTAAGGAAGAAGGAGGACATGTCAGAGGAACTGTTTTTGAAGGTAGCATCATCAGAACAGATGCGATGGAGGCGAAGGAACTGAGAGAATGGGATGGAGTCCTTACAAGAAGCGGGGTGTGAGGAGCTGTAGTCGAGGTAGCTGTGGGAGTTGGCAGGCTTGTAATGGATATTGGTGGTCAGTCTATCACCAGAAATTGAGACAGAGAGGTCAAGGAAGGGAAGGGAAGTGTCAGAGATGGACCATGTGAAAATGATGGAGGGGTGGAGATTGGAAGCAAAATACTGCCTCTTTCATTCCACTTCAACTTGAGCCAATGGCAGTCATTCAGACATTCCTTGTAAGCATCCACACCCATTATGTTGGGATAGTTCCATTCAGACCAAGCAGCAGGTGGTAACCAGAGGACTCAACGTTTGGGAATTGAGGAGAGTAGTTGCTTGATTGACAGTTTTATTGGGAAAGTCAAGACACAGAAATCTGGCAGAGGACAACTATCCAGGAATCCTGGCCCCCAGGTGATGAAAGGACAAAGCATCACACAATCTGGGGCATTGTGGAACCACAAGTTTGGAAACTAAACTGGAGAGAAAAACATTCTCTCGTTTAAAATTTAAAACCAGCCATTTTCAGTGAAAAAACATAAATTTACCCTACTAACATAGACCTGTGTGGCATACATAGGTCAAAAAAAAGGCACAAGAAAGTGAACAAGGTGACATTTGCAATACATGTTACTCTGTTCATTCATTTATTGAGTATAAAATGACTGTAAAAGGCCCAGATTTTTGCCATGCTGGAAAGCCTCTCCATCATGCCAAACACGGCATGTCCCATTTTCACAGGGGCAGGAGTGGAGTCAGGCTGGGGTTCATGCATACGCTGCTTATGGAGGCAGCTGGCTATTTAAATCACCAGTTCTTCCACTGAATTAAGATTTTGGTAGGCCAGGAATGTGCAACAGGAACCGTCAAAGAACTGTCGACCTGTCGAGGAAATGTCAAAGAACCGTCAAGCTGTCAGAGAACCATAAAAGCCATCAAACAACTATCAAAGGATTGTTGAGTTGGCATGGAAGATATAAGGCGGTGTATGTGGGACATGAGTTGGTGCTAAGTTGGCATGGGTTTATAAAGGACCACGAGGATTTGGCGGGGGGGGGGGGGCATGTGGGAATGGGTAGAGGGGCACGGATTAGCATTGGGAGTGTGAGGAGCCATGGGGATGAGTGGGGGCATGAGGTGGCATAGGGTGGCATTGATGGGCATGGGGAGTATGTGGGAGGTGAGGGGGGAGGGCTTCAGGGCTGTTTTTAGCTCTATTCTTTTTTATTTAAATCAACAGTATTGGAGCACGGAGCAGGCCTTCCGCCCAGCCTGTCTCTGTACCTGGCAGCCTCCGCATTCACTCTGGGGGTGGTGGACCGGACTTCTAATACACCCCACCACTGGGTTGAAAAATCTGACCTGCAGGCGGACATTTTTAAAGGTCAGGTTCGCAAAGCTGGGAATTCTCCCGCCTCTGTGTATCTGATCCAGGACAGAAAATCTGAGCCTTAATCTCAACTTACTGAAATATTAATCAGTCCATCTTTCACAAGATTGCAGAAATGCTGGTATGTGCTGGATTAACATATCCAGTTCTTGGGACATCATGTTTCATTGTTATGGCAACTTCCTTCCTCCCCCAACCCATCTCAAGGTCATACTATAGTAAGACTAGATAAAGTAAAGAGTAATCCTAAACAATGAAGGATTCTGGATACACTATGGGAGAAACTGATATGTTCAACTGAGAATATCTAGTCAAATCTGAAATTTGTAATCTTTCAAAGACCCTTCTCTCACTCATTTGCAAGTCATCCAACTGCTGATTGTAAATAAGTGAATAATGAACTTCAGCTTAGCACTGCTGTATTGTGGAAACCACGGGAACACAATTTTGCTTCCCAAATGGCAGGGATCATAATCCTCTTTTTGTACACGAAAGCTGGCATACAATTCTTTCAACACTGAAAGCCTCCCCAATTATAGTTTGGGGTCTTGGATGATCCTCCATAACAATTGGAAAGGGATATGAAATACTTTCATCTGTATCACTAAACTGGCTCAGAAAGGGGGGGATGTGCTTGCAATGGTAGGGTGGTGTTGTTGGAATGCTAAATCTTTATGTTGGTGAGGTTTTTGATGAGTGGAATTTGTGTTGGGTAGGGATTTATGAAGGTGGATATTGGAATGGCAGGTTTTGTAATGACAGATTAGGATGGGTGAAGACAGGGGTGTGCAATCGCGGCATTTGGAATAGTGTAAGACTAGAATGTGCCTTAGAGCATGAGTTACAGTTAATTGCAAAACTGAACTGAAGATAAAGCATATTTATTTTGTAGTGACTTGTGTTCTGATAGTGTATGAACAATTTACCAACAGTGTTGTACATTAGACCGCACAGATGGGTACTGGGCCCATTTTACTATAAACTAATTTCCGAATCTACCGGTATCTATTTCTCCCTCAGCGCCTACTCCCCTGATCTAGGTAGCCCCTATGATTGTGGCTCCTGCTACCGACCCTCTATCAATGCTGTGCCGATTTCTCAATAGTCTTTGGATGATACTTTCAGGGATTTCCTCTCTCAGAGCAGAGAACTGCTGATGTTGGGCAGTGATATGATTGAGATCAAGAACTGTGCCTGTAATCCTTTCAGAAAACCTGTAACAACTATGAATTTCTCTGTCTAGATTTAATACCAGGTCAACAAGACAGTTTTAATACTCCGTATCTTACACTTGAGGCTCGTAACCCCTGCCTCAAGGATACTGTGTTTCCTGGGACTGCTTCAAAACAACCATGAATAATAGCAAAACAGGACACTGCTGAAGGTTGTAACTACCTATGTGATTCAGTAGTTGTCTCACAGCCAAAGTTAAGACTTTTTGACCACAAAGAACAGCAGCCTTCCTAAGGGAACTCCCATTTCTAAACTTAATGGGGAGCAAAAAACTGCCTAGACTGAAGCAGAGGAAGGAAAAATAGAATTCAAAAAATATTATGTCAATGGACATAAAACGTTAAATAGTACTAGAAACAGTTGCATTTTCAAACTGGAAACTGGTAACATTTGTATTGCTGGTTACGACCTGCCAGCTCCAGATAATTCAGCATTCAGTGTTTTGAACAACTTACCAAACATGCACAGTTGACACAGTCGACACCTGGCCGAGTGAATTCTGTGCCATGTGGATATACTATACCCTGGTCAATACACTCAGCTAAGGAAAAATAAAAATGAGAACAATGAATAACAATGCAGAGTGATGTTGTTAATTACTTTAACTAAATATATTTTAAAACACGTTTGGGTTTAATTTGTTCTGGAGGTTAGAGATGGCTCACACATTGATTCTGCATTGTGCAATAATCCTCTGCATAAAAATTAATAGAGTGATGCTAACTTTTGCCCACTGTTCTAAAATTGTCCCTGAAGTAACACATATTAACACACTAACCCTGCATCAACAATGGTGAGGTCCAGGGCCCGGGAGAGGGGGAAGCAGAGGGTGCCAAACACAGGGACCCGGGGTGCCTGGTCTCCATGTTTTAGACAGAGTAGTCATCAGCCTTCAGATGAGTTGCAGACCTGAAGCACTGGCTTTTTAAAAAAAAAAATCGGAATTGTAAGCCAGACTATCTTTCAGGTCAGCTTCACTGACAGTTGCTGTGCTGCTGCTTCTGACTTTCGGGTAACTTTGTGGCTCTGATTTTTTTTGAAAAGTCGGCCAGAAAACTACAAAGCTGCACAAAGGTCGGAAGCAGCAGTGCAGCAACTGAAAGTGTTCTTGGTTGAAAAATGATAAGTGAGATCTCTGATTATTTTAGAACCAATTGGATACTGTGTAGGGGGTGGAGGAGGTTGGGCTGGGGGGAGGTTTGGGGTGATGGGGTTGAGGGGGTTGTGACTTTTAAGGTTCAGTACCACAAAATTGTGTACTTCCCAAAATTATCTTCTGAAGTTAAACCAGCATATACATAGCAGTCTAAATTTTCATTATGCCCTAAGGTAGGTTCAATTCTGATGACATGCTGTGTTGAAGTATCAAAGGGCTTGAGAATCTTGGGCCTCATCAAATTAAATGTAAGAAACTAAAAACCGTGAGTGATGCAAAACAGGGTTTTGACTCACTATCGCTTGTTTTATTACTCTTGCAAAGTCTGGGAATGAAATCCCTATTTGTCACTAAGAGAAAGAGGAAGGCTTTACAAACCTCTACTCCATCCTAGGTTCACCCCATCCTGCACCTTCCTGTTTAAAATCCAGCAGGAGGTGGTCACCATGTGGGACTAACAATTCTCTCGGGGGAGGATTCCCGTTCATCTATTGTAACTTTGGCAAAAAAAATTCCATTGAAATCCCAGAGAAATAGCATAAAAGGCTTTTACTGTAAAAGGCCTTAATAGAAACCCAACCCCATGACTCAAGTACTTCTAGAAATGATTTCTTTCAGGATATTGCTGTCACACTTTTTTGCTGTTGGAGTTTCTTATTTATTAATAACAGTTTTGCACTTAATTTTCCCCTCTCTCTCACTTCAAACAACAATTAGAATTTAAAAAATACTATTTTCACATTTATTTCATGCAAATGCAATGAACCATGTGGAACCTGTGGACAGGCTATAAATTCACAGTTTGTATGACAGTTTCTGGCAGAAAAGGAAACAATCCCATTCTTGAGTTAAAGCTGTACTGAATTTTTGTACATGTATCATTCTTCTTTGAAAAAATCAGATCAACAATTCAATGTACATTATTCCTGAGCTGCTGGTACATGCCTAATTGACAAATCCTGGGGATCATGTCATTAGCGTAAAAGGCCCAGGTGCTATTTATGGTATATTGTGGGTTGGTGGCAGAGAACTCATAATGGCAAGGTTGTATTAGCTACAGATTTGAATTGTTTTGTAAAAGTAGTGATTTATTTGTAGCCACTTTCCTAACATAAGTTGATTGCTCTATGATTACTTATCCTTAGAGAATCAGCATTGGGCCTCCAGTTTCACCATTGCTACAGTCACACTGCCTTCTGCAATCAGGTGTAATGAAAGAAAGACAAAACCTACATTTATGCAGCACCTTTCACGATGTCCCAAATCAGTTTACAGCAAATTAAATGGTTTTGAGTTGCAGTCACTGGCATCATGGGGGCAATGTTATCAAATGACGAGCAGGCTCTAGGGGTCGAATAACCTACTCATGCTCTTAATACGTATGTTTGTATGTCATTCTGGATAGATACAATGAGTTGGGCTACATGGTCTTTTTCATCCATAATTATCTTGCGAACAGAGGGTGAAATCATGGCTGGAATTCTGTTTATTTTGTTGCTAATGGAAGTTTACTGTGAACAGGCTTTGTGGGTGAAATTGCCAAGACAGGAGTGCAGAATGGGCTCATAGTGAACAAGTAACCTGTTTTACACAGCACATGGTCCTCAAGAGACTTTTCCATTGATTTCAATCTTATCTTTTTGACTACTTACCTGTTATCCCTCTCTATTTTGGTGCTTTTATGAGTTTTTTGAGGAATGAAATATTGTGATAAAGTTGTGTTGCATAGTAGATATTGAAAATATATTGTGGTGAGAAGCAGCAGAGTCTTCAGACTTGCTAATCAAGAAAACACAGATACAATTGTGAACCAGTCTTTGTCTTCTAGCCACTTAAAAGCTGTTTCGCACAGAGACATGTATGTTTGTATTCACCCATTTAAGACAGAGATGAAGAGAATTTTTGTCTCTGAGGGCTGTGAGCTTTTGGAATTCTCTTCCTCAAAAGCTGGTGGAAGCAGAGTCTTTGAATATCTTAAGGAAGAGGTATATAGACTCTTGATAAGCAAGAGGGTAAAGGTTACCAGGGGTAGGTGGGAATATCTGATCAGCGATGATCTTATTGAATGGCAGAGCAGGCTCAAGGGGTCAAGTAGCCTACTCCTGCTCCTAATTCCTATGTTCATATGAGACACTAGAAAGTCCCAACGCTTCTCACTAACAATGAAGACCTATGCTGTTCAATCATTCCACTTAGTTGGTAAGGAGCCATCTTATTTTTCTACCCTACAAGGTTATTGATACAATAGAATCCAACTGCACCCCTTGTATGAACTAATTATATTAAATAACATCATGCACCAGGCAAAAGAAAGTCTTCTAATTCTTCTATAGAATGGAAAAGATCTTGTGCAGTTTATCGGGGTTGCAGCCTTGAATCTTTCCCCCAAAAATGAATTTACTGTCACCGTGTTCATATGTGCAGAACATGTTAATGAGGGCTAAAGCAGTCACTGAAATCAATGTTTTTGTCTGCACAGTGTTATAAATAACTAATGAGATACTCTCCTGTCAAATAAACAATACTGTATGATGCTGTTAAAGTAAAATTTATACTCTCCGTACAAATTTTAATAGCTGCAGTGGGATCACCTATAGGGTGCACACAAACTAATACTGCATTATATCATTGCTGCTCTTAATATTAATGACCCATGCTGCATATATATTGGATGATATTTGTAACCAGATGCCAACAATGGGCGTCATCATTTTACTAGGACCTTTCTGTGATACTTTGGCGAATTGGTGAATCTTGAAAGGGGAAAAATATCATGCATGATTGAGGGGGAGGGTTAAGTGAGGGGGAAGGGGGTGTGGTTTGAGGGAATAAAGGGCTTGGAAACAGGAGAAGCCCCAGGGCCTATGATTTCTCTGGCCCTGTTGAGACCTCTTCACTCATATGGCTGTTAATAAAAAGTGAAGAAATTCAATAGGGAATTCAAGAGAAACCTCTTTATCCAAAACATGGTAAGAACTTGGAATGCATTGTGGTAGTATTAATAGTGGTAATGGCAAATAGCATAGCTGCATTTAAGGAGAAGCTAGATAAGCACAAGGGACAAAAGAAATATCAGCATATGCTGATAAGGTTAGATGAAGAGGGGTGGAAGGATGCTTGTCTGGAGCATAAATGTCAGCATAGACCAGTTGGGCTGATTGGTCTGTTTCTGTGCTGTAGACTTGATGGTAACTTGGTATAATTTGGGGCTCTCTCAGGTGGTCCCTGGTGGATGCTGATCGACAGCATGACACTAGCCATAATGCAGCAAATATTACTGATCAGTGTTGACAAGGATGGCTGCGATCGGAAGTGGAAAATGGCATGCTGTTGCATTAAGGGTGTTCTCTAAAGTTGTTCAGGTGACACATTATTGGGACAATGTAGCAGGGACTTTATTCTGTGAATTGAACATGTGAAGGGCATGTCACTGATGTTGTGAATGCTTAATAAACAGAATACAGGCAGTTTTCTGCTTGGACCTGGAAGAGTTTAATGGAATAGTTAGAGGGAGTGAATTACCTGGTTGATTTACATACTCGGTTGTATATGTCACAATGGCAATAATGTACATTGAAGAAATTGAAATAATGCACAATTTGACCATACCTATATATAATTTGCTAAGATGTACATTTTGGCAAACTTTGAGAACATGGAAGTATTAAGTCTATAAAATTATGCTGTTTTGTGTATTGCATATTGATACCATTTCTTCTTCACCTAATTTTTAGATAGCAAGGTCCCTCAACCTATGAGCGAGATTCATCAGTGCCTACTTGTTGAATCCATACTTGCCCAGAACATTTGGGTATCCATATGGTTCTGAGATTGATTCCATGGGAAGGGGTTGGGTGTTAGATGATGTTCCCAGTCATCCTGCCTTATGATCAGTAAGGAATGAGGAATGATTTGGCTGGCAATTTATAAGGAAGGCATTTGGGGGAAAATTGAAGGAAATTTCCAGAAGATCAGTTGAAATGTCTGGTGAAATGAAGTATTGCTTACCTTGACTCTTTTTTAAAATCTGTGCTAGAAGTAGCTGTATGGAGCTAACATTCAAGATTACACAAATATAATTGTCGGCTGCAGTTAGCAGCTCAGATCAAAGAGTTGCTTGGAAGAAGTTTGTTTGTGGATGTTCATATGACTGAGGGGACATTGTTATTTACAATCTGAAACATGTTCCAGTGGATGATGCCACTGTCCCATAGGAGAACCATTCTGATACCTTGATATTTAAAGTATGCAATTCACATGAATATCAATTCACATGGTATACATCAATGGATAGACCCCATCCTAAGGTTAGCAACCTTTACCGACAACTATTTCTATGACCTTTGAAGAGAAGGCAATGCCCTTGATGGGCTAGAGCCCTCTGTAACTGGCTGGGCAATTCTTGTCACAGACTGCGATGAGCAGCTCTCAGATAAAGATAAGGAGAGGTCAAAGTGGGTGCAGTGCATCCCAAAAAGTTGTAAGGCTTTCTGGTTTTCAAGTCCCATGCCAACCTAACAGCTGGAGTCTGGCTAGCTTGAGGTTATATCAGGTAAATCTACGGCAAAAGAAATATCCAGCCTAAGTACATGGAGAGATAATTATATTTTAAGGGATTTGCAATGATTTTCTAAATGCTGCAAGCTATTGAAATTAAGACAGGCTTTTCTGAATCCAATAATCAAACAGGTATCATTTTCATTGGTGCACTATAGTTACCAAATCATACACTAACCTGGACAAATAGGACAACAATCCAGTAGGGTGGGTTTCTCACATGTGACAGGAGGGCATTCAGGGGTGATGCACTTCACATTCCCAGACTGGCAGAAACACAAACAGTTGGTTATTACATAGCCAGTCAAAAGTTAATAAAACACTGGTACAGGCTCAAATTAAGCACTTTGCTATGAGTAAATTCTTTATTCTTGGTATTTATTTGAGCTGTCTCAATGACATGTGGGATGGCATGATATGAATTTGTAACTGAATTGGAAGATTACAAGAAAATAACTAGCGTAACCTCAGTGCAGCAAAGATTAAAGAAATGGGAAATTGCAAGAAGATTTCTTTACCGTTTCTCCAGTTATGCCAGTTTCAAAAGAGAGGGGGGCTGGGAGCAGAGCGATTCTCTTCTGCTATTGACCAGCGAATGATGAAAGGTTTGGGCATTGCGACCGAAGAGACCACAGAAACTTTTTTTTAAATAAAGGCATCCGTATATATACACAGAATGTTATTTGCCTCAGACCTGGGAGCATCCCAGCACTAAGGGAAATTAACTTTCCACTCACCCACAACTGTTACTTTGCATTTCAATTTGAGAAAACTATCCCAGAAAGAGTGTATTTTAAGGGAAAAGGAAGGGCTACAAGACATAGGTTGTCAAATTCAGCAGGAAGGGAAAGAAGAAGAGAGGAGACAGAGATATGCAGAGGGAATTATTCGAATATTGTTGAAGAGAGAGAAAGTTTGCTGAATCTTTTGCCTTGTACTCATCAGGGCAAACACAAGAATGCCACATTTCAAACAACCACAACAATTCATGCTACAGGAGAAAAGAGTACTGACTGCTTGGCAAGTCTACTCTGACGGGCTGAGGCGTTGAAATGGTTTTGATCATTTGAAATTGTCCTGATGAGTACAAAACAAAAAGCTTCAGCAACATGTCTCTTTTCAGCAATATTTAAATTCTGAACTTAAGAGTTACATTGAAAAGTTGATGGTCAAGGGACAGATAAAATGATGGATTGGAGATGCAGGGGCAGACTATTTGATGGTCTGGATACTGAGGGAGAGGCTGGCAGAGATACAAAATGAAGGGTTGGTGATAAAGCAAAAAACATAATGAAAAGTATAGGTACAATGAAGGAAGAAAAATCAAGACATATACCTGCTGAAATGTCATGCCTGTTCAATTTATTGTACAAAACCCTCACAAGGTCCATGGTACATTTCAAAGTACAATAGGGTGTTCTCCTGGTATGTTGACCAGCATCCCCCCCTCAATCAACACCCAAAGATGTTGTGGAAGGTTACAGACCTGAAACATTAACCCTGTTGCTCTCTCCACAGATGCTGCCAGACCTATGGAGTTGTCCAGCATTTTTTGTTTCTATTTCAGATTTTTCAGCAGCCACAGTATTTTGCTTTTGTCAAAGATTGATTAACTAGTCATCCATTCATTAGTGTTTGGTGGGATCTTGCAATTTTGGCCACCATACCTGTCTACATACAGCAGTGATTAGTGTTCATTAAAAAGTCATTAACTGACTGCAAAATGATTTAAACTGTCAAAAGGATGTAAAAAGACATTACCGAAATGTTTTTTCCACTCTATTGCTCTCTCTCAGGAGGCGACGTATCCAACTTCTAAACCTAGAAACCTTGGGGCTCTTCTGCCGCTGAATGGTGTTTTAACCTATCACTCAGTTCAATTAACACGAATGTGATAATCTTGTTTGGATACACTGCCATTACTGTTACACATTGGCAGCCTATTACAAACAGGATATCCTACTTACAATGCAGACACATAGGGTACAATTGTCACTGGAAGGAGAGAAAACATCTTCATGGTTCACAACCAGGCCTTCATAGAGACACTCTGAAATATTAAAAAAAACACACACATTCACTGGAATGGTAGAACCCTGATAAACACAAATAGTGTTAGATATTTCCATCTATGTATCCTAATCCATCCTATATATGGTTATAAAAACAATATATCATAGCACTGCCCTGAGAAAAACTTGTCCACTCAAGGGTAAAAAAAGACGTTCCAGTGAACCACGAATCACCAGGGTAACCTCTGAATAAGCTGCATCAACTGATGACCATCCTAATAGACCAAATTGTACAAGCTGAAACTATTCTTTTTACAGGACGTGGGTGTTGCTGGCTAGGCCAGCATTTGCTGCCCACCCCTACCTGCCCTTGAGAGGGTGACAGTGAGCCACCTTCTTGAACTGCTGCAGTCCATGTGGTGTAGATACACCCACAGTGCTGTTAGGGAGGATTTTGACCCAGCGACAGTGAAGGAACGGTGATATATTTCCAAGTCAGGATGTTGAGTGGCTTGGAGGGAAACTTCCAGGTGGTGGTGTTCCCATGTATCTGCTGCCCTTGTCCTCCTAGGTGGTAGAGGTCACGGGTTTGGAGCATGTTGTCGAAGGAGCCTTAGTATCTTGCTGCAGAGCATCTTGTAGATGGTATGGACTGCTGCCACTATGCATCGGTGGTGGAGTGAGTGAGTGAATGTTTAAGGTGGTGAATGAGATGGTGTCAAGCTTCTTGAGTGATTTTGGAGCTGCACCCATCCAGGCAAGTGGAAAGTATTCTATCACACTCCTGACTTGTGCATTCTAGATGGTGGACAGGCTTTGGGGAATCAGGAGGTGAGTTACTTGCCGCAGGATTCCTAGCCTCTGACCTGTTCTTGTAGCCACGGTATTTATATGGCTAGACCAGTTCAGTTTCTGGTCAATGGTAACCCCCAGGATGTTGATAGTGGGGGATTCAGTGACGGTAATGCCATTGAATGTCAAGGAGAGTTAGTTAGATTCCCTCTTGCTGTAGATGGTTATTGCCTGGTACTTAAGCAGCACAAATGTTACTTACCACTTGTCAGCCCAAGCCTGAATATTGTTCATGTCTTGCTTATAAGCTCAAGGACTGCTTCAATATCTGAGGAGTAGCGAATTATGCTGAACATTGTGCAATCATCAACAGACATCCCCACTTCTGACTTTATGATGGAGGGAATGTCACTGATGAAGCAGCTGAAGATGGTTGGGCCTAGGACACTACCCTGAGGAACTCCTGCAGTGATGTCCCAGGACTGAGATAATTGACCTTCAGCAACAATGACCTTTTGTGCTAGGTATTTCCAACCCATGGAGAGTTTTCCCCCTGATTCCCATTGACTCCAGTATTGCCACAATTGGTCAAATACTGCCTTGGTATCAAGGGCAGTCACTCTCACCTCATCTCTTGAGTTCAGCTCTTTTGTCCATGTTTGTAGCAAGGCTGTAATGAGGTCAGGAGCTGAGTGGCCCTGACAGAACCCAAACTGAGCGTCAGTAAGGTTATTGCTATTGTCAATTACTAGATTTATTTATTTTTTATTAATTAATTCAGACAAGCCAAATAACAGGGAAAGCCAAATAACAGGGAAAGATATTGATTTGAACAACATTAAAAAAAATAAAATTGGCATTAGTACATAAATTACCCCTTAGAACATAGAGTCAGCAGGTAGACTTGCTAGGTATGATGTTGCACTTGGATAATGGAAATCTCATTTCATCCACAGAGTTCAGATTTTCCGTTAGGGCTAAAGACAATGCAATAATTCCTCCATATCTGTCTGGTTATGGGTCTACTGTTGTTAGAGGTGTCAGTCACCTATTATTAAAGACACAACTGTACAAATTATTCCATAAAATGTGAACGAGCAAGTGCCTACACATCGGCCAGGTTTCTCTACTTCTGTGCTTGACAAACCACAACTTTCGTCCCATTCACTGTAACATACAAGTTTCACACAAGCTGACCTGGCCCTGTGGATAATGTATCTTTCCTCAGGCTTCATTTTGAAATTTCGTGAAGAAGCAAAGTTTCTGTTTGAATTCCACTACCAACCCACTGTGGCTGTGGCAAGCACGATTGAAAGGATTCGAGGCAGCAACTCACCCAACCTACTGCAGCGACACTTCCCTCTCCTGTCACCTCAAAAACTTAGATTAGTAACAGAAGTAGTGCTATGGGAACACCTCTCCTCCAAGATCCCCATCAAGTTACACTACACATCAATCTGACTTGGACATTAAGCACCATTTCTTCTTGAACACTCGTCAGAATCCTGGAATTTTCTATCCAGCACATCGTGGGAGCATCACCACAACAAGGGCTAAAGCTGATCAAGGAGAAGAGGCACCACCACTACCACCATGAACAAAGCAACATAGGTTAGGCAGTGAGCATCAGCCTTTCCCACATCCCAAGAATATGACGTTAAATCGGCCAGAATCTGGCATGAATTTCATCATCTTCCTTTGAAACACAAAAAAAAATCGTGTTTGTGTATTAAGAGGGTTCTGCTGCAGTTAACATTAAGGCACCTTATAACAGTATAATGGAATGCTTTATCTGATACCCATATCTAATCCTGGAATATTTGATCAGACTCACATTTTGTCTAGTCTGTGTTATAACTGCCCTGGGATTTTTTGATACTGACACTGGTACCTAAAATGGAAGGGTTTCCATTCCAGCAATACTTGGCATAAAAATTCATAAACAAAATGAAATGTGCTGGATTACCAGAATATTTCTGACACTAGTATAAGGTGATCTGCTTTCCGTAAATATTGAATACATTGGTTGAATCTTTTCACTCCAGGGAGATTTCTCTAGAATACAATTAATACTCACTATCACACGTTCCACAGCATTGTCCTTCCTCATGGACCTGATGGCTACAAGAAGTTTCGCAGACAATAGGTTGGCAAAACACCTCCCCTTCCTGAAAGATCAAGAGCATGGGGTCAATGTCAGATCATGAAGCAAAAATCCAAATCCTTTGTTTTTTTTTCATTATAATGATCAGAATTAACATAACACAATCCATATAGTATTTAAAATGTTAGGAATAAATACTTGGTCATGAGCAGATCAAATTGCAGGATATGGTGATTATTAAGTTGAGCATATTTGACAGTAGCAGTGATGCCCCATTTGAATCAGGCTTGATTTTCCTTGAGTCTAATGGTAGGTTCCCCGTGGACCATGTCCATATTCCCTTCCTCCACTACATAGAACTGCCTTTGTTACCTGCTCCAGTCATTCCCTCAGACAACGGGCAGAGCATGCTGTCTGAAACGTTGAGGCTTAAGGAACTCTTTTAAGGTAACAACTGCTCTTTTCAGAGCAAATTTTACATGGTGTAACCGTAAAATCATCTCTCCAATGTATGTCATTCCTTTTGGTAATGACCAAATTTGGACATGGTAGTTCAGGTTTTTCTGCCCCTATAGAAATATATATAACCTCAAACTCTTTTACAGAAAATGGATTCCTCTGTACATATTGCTCAATTTTGTATTTAACAGATTATTACATTACACAGTGGATTAAGGTACCTTTCTGATTTTATTTTAGCAAGCACTTGACTATGCTTCTCAATGTTGATATCAGATCAACAACAGACTAAATCACATTCAACAGATCACCTTCTGATGCTTATAGAAGTTAACATAGACCATGAAAGAAAAACGTGCTGATTCATGGGTCATAAGTTAGGTTGAGAAGTGTGAATGGAGGCTGATATTCTATAGATTTAGAGATATTCAGGATTTAGTTATCTTTAACCTGTAGTACTGATCCTTACCTGACAGGTACAGGTCAAACAGGACTGGGACAGAGAAACCCACGAACTGTTATGAGATTGGATGCTCCCATTGTAAAGGCAGGCTAGGAAGACAAAGCAAAAGGATTCGATCCAGTACATTAAAAAATATGAAGCAGGTAAAGTCCATTCATCTGCATATCGTGGACAATTTATCCAACAATGAATTCAACTCATTATGTTTAATTACCCGAGAAAGATAACTAACCACAGTTAAAACTATCAAGAGAACATCTCCAATAATGAGGAAGGAATGCAAATGGGGAAGGAATATTGGAAACACTTAGCAGTTCAGGCAACATCTGTGAAGAATTGGAGATAACATTCCAAGTCACTGCTCTTTCAGCAGAACCCAGTTCTGATGTTGAGACTGCATTAGGGTAGGTGCTATACAAAATACCTGAGAAAGAGGTGGCAGGATACTGTGTACTAGATTCTGTATAACATAACCCTTGCATCAGGCATCTGCACATTTGTAGATGAAAAGCAACGAGCTAACGTAGCAGGAGGATGATGATAAACTAACAGTTACTAACATGGATTCACCAAGCTCTGAGCAATTTTTTTCCCCTTGAGGCCAATCTTTAAGTTCTCCGGACACCTCTTTCTCAGGACTTTGTAGAGAACGCTGATGCAGTCTGATGAATGGTCAGCGACTTGGAATGTCATCTTCCTTTCTTCACAGATGTTGCCTGAACTGACTAATTGTTTCCATGCATTGGCCTGGAATGTTAACCCTCACACTCCCTTCTTTCAATACATCTTCAATGGATAAATGTTGAATTTCCTGTCTCATTTCAGTTTAATTATTTATATATTGTTTAACTGTGATAAAGAACGCATTTGCAGAAAGTTTTAAAATGTTTGATAGTCGAATGAATCAATAGTACATTGTTGGCTATCAGTCTTCAATCACATTTGTGAATAATTAGTTAGTCTTCAATCTTCTTCAGGCATTGTTTTAAATTTTCTTTTTATGATCCTGTTAGCCAATAGGAGGCCTTCCCCACAACATCTGCCACCCCTCTGGATGGTCCCCCTCCCTCCCGCAGCCTCTGCGCACAGGACACACACACACCTTGCTCCCCTCACCACCACCTCTCTCCCCTATCAGGGCCTCCACTCCTGGTCCTGTCAAGAAACCCCAGCTTACCTGTCATCTGGCTCCTGGCTCTTCTTTGCTGGGACTTGATGCAGTTCTCCAAATATGTCTTCCCTTTGTACTGCATTCACAGCAGGTTACTAATAAACTCAGGTTAAAAAGCACTGAAGCAAACTCAACTAATACCTTTGAGATACATCAGAGTTTTCTTATTTTACTTATGTATATATGACAGTCTGCATATATGGCAAAATTCATTTATTTCCACTACAAAGGGCAGAATTTTACAGTCACCTGCAGGCAGGTTCACAGGTAGGGAGGCCCATAAAATTCCATGGGTGCCTTTCAGGTTGCCTGCCTACCCACCCCTGACCTGGCTGTGATTTAATTGATGGCAGACGAGGCCTCGGGTGATCCATCCATCCTTACACCAGTTGAGGCCCTTAAGTGGCCAATTAATGGCCACTTAAGGGCCACTTCATGCCAGGAAGCAATTTTTCAGTTGGTGGGAGGAGGTCGGCAACGGGTGGGAAGCCTGGCAGGAAAGCTTGCTTGGGTCTCAGGCCAGAAGTGGGGGGGCGCCTCCTTCACAGGCTCTCTTTTCAAATTGGAAGCCTTCTCACAACATCTGCCACCACCACACCGGCTCCCACCTACCCTCCCGGTACTCCCTGCCACGCCACATCCCCCGGCCTGTGCACCCAGGCCCAACACCCCTCGACCCCCTCAACCCCCAATTTACCTGTTATCTGGCTCCTGGCTCTTATTCGCTGGGGCTTGATCCAATTCCAGCAGTGGCCATCGATCCTGGTGGCACTGCCAGGAATACAGAGCTGCCGGCCATTCTGGTTAGCCAGTAGCTCTCGGGGGTGGGACTTGCTCCCCAGATGGGGGAGGAAGTCTCATCCTGAGCCACTTAAGGTTCCTCTGAATCCTAAATGGCTGTGGCAGCCCATTGGTGCTGGGGGTTTCACAGCAAGTTTCTTGGAGGCAATGCAATAAACCTCAATACCCGTGAAATCCTGTCCATTATTATTTATCACCTTGAGACTTTCCTTCCAGTCTGACACCTCTTGGTAGAAATTGCACAGAGTTTTACAGTTTTCCATATACCTGATGTTGTATTCACACCAGGACAAAGGCCTCCCGAGCTTGCTTTTACTGTTGAGTATTACTGAGTCAGGTACTCTCCTATGGTCCTTAGATCTTGCTCCACAGATGCTGCTTTATAGCCAGTGCACTCTCTCTCCATTTCTCAAAAAATGGTGTGCTCCATAATTGGATGGGCCCACAAAATGCTTCTTAGACCAATTATCTAATCAGCACTTAAGTTGCGGATTAGCTAGTTCAGCAGCATTCATGTTGATTGGCTATTTCAAGCTAACATACTGTCTGTAACTCTTTCGAGTTATCAACAGTCACAGATTGTAACTCTTTCGAGTACATTCACAGTTCTTGGTTTCCGGGAGTGGGACATGAACCCACAACCTTCTGATTCAAGGCGAGGGTGCTATGAACATGAAGAATAATTTCAACCCTTGGGAGCTCAATTCAGACAGTTTAAACTCAGCTGTACCAAATTTTCTATCAAACTGGGCTGGATTGAAGCCCAGCTCTGTGAGGTGAACAGAGCTGCCCACTGTCCCTCTAACAATAGCACAAAACACAAAGCATTCAGATGTTTGGCACAGAATCCTGCACAAAACTGAGCAAAGGACTGGCAAATAGAGCCAGTTTCCGAACAATTAGTGAATTCCTCTATCCATTTACGTATGGCATTAGATTATTTACAGAGTGTAACCAAATAGAAAAACTTTAATGATATCAGATTCCTAATCTCACTCTGTGCAGGGCACGGACCAATAAGCATTTGAACATCACTCCTTCCAAAAAACAGCTTGAAAGATAAAATCCATCTTTCACTCCATAATGTAGGTGATGTATCGCATTAACTGTCCTGAGATCTGGCTGAGTTAAAGTCCACTGCCTATACTCTCATTAGGGTGACAGTTTTTCCATAAATTAAATTTCCCAACATTTAACCAATTAACAGAGCCATTGACAAAGCATCAGTGTTTCAGCATCTACAAAGGAGTGTGGAGGTGTCAGCTGTGGCTCAGTTCATAGCACCCTCGCCTATGAATCAGAAGGTTGTGGGTTCATGTCCCACTCCCGGAAACCAAAGAACTGTGAATGTACTCGAAAGAGTTACATGCGATCTGTTGATAACTCGAAAGGGTTACAAAGGAGTGTGATTACCAAATCCCCTTTGAGGTAAGGAGTCTTACCATCAAACCCCATTAAGACGATTTTGGCTGACCTTTCTAAGGAGGTAGTCTCACCAAGTGGACCCTTTCTTTAAAAGGGATGTCAGCATCAGGACCCCAAGTAAAGAGGGAGTTCTTACCATCATGACCATGACCAAGAGGCTGTTTCATTTTTAGGGCCCCTTTTAAAATGAAAGGATTATGATCCTTTTTTAAGAGTATCTTTATTCAGACTCCCTTTCCTGATGGTGAGATCTCCTTCCTTAGATGGGGTGCTGAGACTGACGCACCTTTTAAAAGGGGTAAGCTTGGTGACAGCACTTCCTTAAAAAAATTTCCGATGGCTAAACTGCTCTTTTAATGGGGTTTTGATGGGAAGATTCCTTAAGTAAGAGAAGGGAGGATAATCATCAGGATCTTTATTGAAGAGAGAATTGCTAAACCAGGAGCCTGTTTTAAAAAGAAAAACTTGCCATACAGCACATAGTGCTTTTTTATTTTATAAAAATGTCCTTTAAAGGCATAATCAATGGATCCAATTGAACTAGATAATAGAGGCTCTCTCAAATTCAATCTTACTGGTGGGATAAAAGTGTCTTCTATTTTCTGGCTATAAAGTTTGATGTAACTTTGGGCAGCATGAATTCTATTAGTAATAAGCAGAAACCCATAATTTGCTGACTAGCATGCAATTTTCATTCTCAGTCACTGTATGGCCAATGGGGCAAATGAACTAAGGTTCCACTGGTACAGATGGGGTTCTTCTGAGATTCAGCCTGGAGCATATTACCAGTCTTTCTTATTTCAAGTCCTGACTAAAAAGATATGCATTTTCTTTATTGCTTTTCACTTTTGTTTTTCTCCATTTCCCACTAATTTTCTTCCCTCCACTCCTGAAGAAACAAATTGACAGTTTCATTGGCATAGTGACCCTTCATCCACTCTTCATAATTAAGTGAGAATAGGGCTCAAGTGTCAACAGGTTGTTGTAAAATATAGAATCCATTGAAAGAAGAATTGTAGTTTATGGTTGAGTCCTTGAAGTAGTCTATCCAACCATAATGACATATGCTTAAACTTTACTAAAACACTGACCACCATGCTTTGAGACATTGGGAGTCAAGTTGATGGGAAACAGTTTGTTTTCCTCAAACTTGTTGAGCTGTATAATGTTTTTGTTATGTAATTTTCTCATATGTAAGCCAGTGTTATCAGAGAAGGACAAAGAAGAGTTATTAAAAAGGCTATTTAAAAAGACTTGAAGGTCTGGAAAACCAGATGTGTGTAGGTCAGTGTCCTCGAGACTTGATAAGTACAACTAATCACTAGACAACAAACAAAGGACTCAGGCTTCATATCTGGAAAATTGGCAAGTCAGTCGACCTGAACCGAGTTCAGCTGAAGAACATCAAAAGGTGAGGATCCGCCAACATAATACATGCTGATGGAACTTTAACTGTATAAAAGACAGTAAATTTTGAGTTTCAGTGCTGCAATCAACAAAGAGGAGGAGAGATGATTTAGTCAACAACTGAAGACTATAATCAACT
This sequence comes from Cetorhinus maximus, assembly GCF_964194155.1. Taxonomy (NCBI): domain Eukaryota; kingdom Metazoa; phylum Chordata; class Chondrichthyes; order Lamniformes; family Cetorhinidae; genus Cetorhinus; species Cetorhinus maximus. Next base: position 82,641,633 of record NC_135887.1, read on the forward strand.
CCAAACTGGCTATTTTCGTGGATTTGAAGGTATCAGTTCCTTGTAACTCAACGACCAGGATTTAATGGAGCCCACCAAAGCTGGCATGTTGGCAGGGGTTGAGGGGGGAGGAGGCAGAGGCCAGGGGGGTGCAAGGGGATATAGAGTGCCCACTTCTGATTCCCAGCATTGGGAAAACTGTCCAAATTTAGTGGTGGTGGTGGTGGGGGGGCGGGTGTGGTAAGTGGTAAGGGGGTGCAGTGGTGTGGGAGAGCCCAACACAGGAATCCTGCCTATTGGAGGCGGCATATCAAATAGGCTCATTAATGAGCTACCTTGAAGCCAATTATCCTTGAGCTCACTGGAATTTAATGGTGGCTCAGATCTTTCAGGTCTCCTGAAGGTCACCCAGCGAACACTGTCGAGTTGCTGGTGGCCTCTTAGTGGGGGTCCCTCATCAACAGGCACATGGTGCCCAATCAATGTACTGGCATTGGAAAAGCAGGCCACCGCTGAAAGCCAGCCCCACCCTTGCATCTGACCCCTTGAACCGCTCCTTGCCAGCAGCCTCCTTTCTATGGCCCCCATCTCATCCCATTCACCTGGCTCCAGAGATCCAGTGATGATCCCTGGTGAAGGCCTTGGAGCACTATCAGCAGCAGCCACCGCTTTCTACGGCACTGTCAGCAATGGAGAGCTGCCAGCCTCTGATTGGCTGGCAGCTCTTCAAGGCGAAATTTCTTCCCTCTGGGTGGCTGGATCATGTGGGAGGTCCAATTCTGGCTAGTTAAGTGCCTGATTGCACTTAAAAAGTGGTGGACCTCCTAGACAGAAGCAAAAGGGGGTTCCCACCTCTATCACTGGAACTAAATTCCACCCCATATTTATAAGATCATAAGAAATAGGAGCAGGAGTAGGCCATTTGGCCTATAGAGCCTGCTCTGCCATCCAATAAGATCATGGCTGATCGGATCAGGTGTGGTCTTACCTCCACTTTCCTGCCTGCTCCCCATATCCATCAACTGCCTTGTGGATCAAAAATCTGTCCAAATCAGCTTTGAATATATTCAATGACCCAGCTTCCAGTGCTCTCTGTGGAAGAGAATTCCAAAGACTAACAGCCCTCTGAGAGAATAAATTGCTCCTCATCTCTGTCTTAAATGGGAGACCCCTTATTTTTAAACTGTGCTCCCACAGAATCTTAAATGTTTCAATATGTTTCATTGTTCTAAACTCCAATGAGTATAGGCCGAACTTGCTCAATCTTTCCTCACTTCTGTGTGTTTTATCACTTTGCCAATAATGCATCACATTGCAAAAAGAATAGCAAAGATTTTTATTGTTTAACTGAAGCTTTTGAGTGTGATCTAATTATTTCTATAATTCTTGGGTCAGAACGCTAAAAGTTGTTAGGACAAAGGAAAGTCTTACATTATCAGGATGCAACATCACAGTATTACAGCATCTTTACAGTACAGGAGGCAGCCATTCGGCCCATCGAGTCTGCACTGGCTCTCTAAAAGAGTGTTCCACCTAGTACCACTCCCCTGCCTTATCCCCTAACCTTGTCTATGTGTGTGTATGTCTTAATTGAATTAAAGCCAGCTGGTCTAGAGGCCTAGAGGCTTTGATGTATAAAAAAGTAGGTTTGAAATGTTGATTAGATAAACATGGGAAAGTTTAGAAACATAGGTGTCAAGGGGGCAATTTCCATTTTTAAATAAACCATTCAAAAGAATGGGTGAAATATTATACCTAGCCAGAGGAAGCCAGACAATGTGTTCACTTTTTTCAAAAGCTTACTAATAAAATTGGTGCTATAAAAGGGGTTTTATTTTTAGAAGAGGTGAAGTTCTAAAGACCGAATGATACAATGAGAATTTGCATTCAAAGAGGAAAATGTTTATAAAGGAAGAAAAAGCTATTGGTAAAAGAGGAGGGATTCTAAGATCTAAAGCCTCCAGCCTGTAAGGCTCAAGCCACTGTCTGCAAGGATCCAGAGCTGAAGGAATTAATTCTGAATTTGATTGACCAGGCTGCGCTTTTCCAGGGGTCTGTTTAAATCTACAGACAGAACTTTGCCCTTGCTGTGCAGGATTGGCGGGGGCAGGTGGGGGCGGTCGGGAAGGCAACCACCGCCCGCGATCAACAGCGCATCATGATTTCACGCTAGTGGGCCAATTAAGGCCCGCCCAGCAGTGAAAGGTGAGCGGCAGCACTAAGCGCTGAGCACTGCCTGTGCGGAGCTGCCTCAGGGAGATGAAGAATATATTGAAAAAATTATTAAGCATCAGAAAATTTTAATAAAACGTGTCCCCTCATGTGACTCTGTCACACATGAGCAGGGACATGTTTTTAATTTAAAATTAAAGTTTTTATTTCATTTGTATTTGCTTTTGGAAACCTTACCCCGCCCATGGATGAGGTTTCCAAAAAATGCAAAGGCGGCTTGGCCTTTTCGCCTGCCCGCCAACCATTAGGTTGAACTTGCAGTAAAAAATTAAGGACCATTGATAACTTAATGGCCTTAATAGGCCTTTTAATTGTCGGTGGACACGCTACCGTCTCCGGCGTATGCCAGCCGACTGAACTATCATGCGACTGTGCGTTAACATTGGCACTCTCAGCTGATGTCACTGCATGTCATTTCACGCTCGGTCGGGTCCAGCATGCACCCACCCGCTGAGCTAAAAATTCTGCCCCATGTGTTTACTGTTGCCTTAATGGAGGTGTAACTGAGAGTCAGGTTAATTAGGGGATCTTTGTAGTTATTATAGTAGTAATTTTGTAGACATATGTATGTAATTAAATCTTTCTTGTATTAATAATTGTTTAATTAAGGTTTATTAAAAAAAAGCTCGAGACTCGTGGTCTTATTAGTACTGAATTCAGGGCTATCCCCATCACAGTTGACAGCATTTCCAATTTTCGTATCATCTGCAAATTTTGAAATCATGCCCTGCACACCACAGTCTAGGTCATTAATACATATCAGGAAGAGCAAGGGTCCCAACCCTGACCCCTGGGAAACTCCGCTGCAAACCTTCCTCCAATCTGAAAAACAGCCATTTATCACTACTCTCTGTTTCCTGTCAGTCAGACAATTTCTTATCCAAGTGCCTACTTTTCCTTTTATTCCATGACCTAGAATTTTGCTCACGAGTCTGTTGTGTGGCACTGTATCAAAGACATAGACAGGTCTCTGTGTCCCTGCCCAACATCCACACAGCATTATTGTTTCATTTTAATTTTTGCATATTCATCTTTTTTTCTTTTATCTCCATGGGATGTTGCAGTGTCCTTTTGTTAGGTCAGTCAGTGAATATTACATTCTCCCTGGTGCAAGATATAATTGTGGTTTAACTGCTCTCAGCTGATCGATTCTGTGCCTAAATGCTAACAAATAATAAATTCCTATCTGTCAGCTCAGCGGCAAATATGGAGTCCAATAAGTTCTCTGGCATTGTTGGTTCTGAATGAGACTGCCCTCTTCAGACAACAGCACATCTGTTATAAGCCACTTTTCACATTGTCTGTCTAATGCTTCCTTGGTTTTCCATGGCTTCTTGCTCCATGTACTTCTGCAGACTGAGTAATGAAAGATACTTTAGTTGTTTCAATTTGTTGCAAACTGGACAGTCCAAGTGCTTCCCTCAACCTACTCATCTCTGCTGTAAGTATATTCTCATGTGCCAACACTCAGATCCGTACAAAAGTAAGGGAAAGGCATCACTTCATGAACTCTTACCTATATTTTTTTATCAAAATGTCTGTAGCCTTCCACAAGGATTCCTCCCTGGAAGAGGCGTGCGAGGAGACAGGCGACAATGCTGGAATGGGACAGAAACTGAGCGAGTAGCGAATTAGGTTCACGTGGTAAGTCCCGATAATTCCTCTTTGGGTTTTAACAATAAGAATCAAATTTAATATAGTACTAACCTTCAAGTAAGTTAGGTTAGCCTGTTAAACAGAGAACTGAATTGAGTGGCAGTTATCTGTCAATCACCTGAAAGCAGTTAGTTCAAGTGGTGTTAATTACTGTAGCAAGAAGCTAAAATAGCTAGTGACTCATCAGAGGGTCTATAAAAGAGATGTTTTTCAAATTACATGGTCAGGAAGGGGCACACAAAAGGAGATAGGCAACTATGCCGGAGTGAGGCGGAGACTGAGTGAGTAGCAAATAAGGTTCATGTGGGAATTCGGTGCTCGGGGAAAGAGGTGTGGCATGCATAGGAATTATTTTAAATTAATTGAGTAATTAAATTAAGTTAACTAAATAACATAAGTAACAATGGCAGGACAGGTGTTATCTTGCAGCTGTAGAATGTAGGTAATTTTAGACGTCAGGGCGATCCATGACAAACACATCTGCAGAAAGTGTAAGCAACTAGAGGAAGTTTGGATCAGCCCTGGTTCAAAAATGAACAAAAGAGCTGAACTCCAGAGATGAGATGAGAGTGACTGCCCTTGACATCAAGATAGCATTTGACCGAGTGTGGCATCAAGAAGCCCTAGCAATACTAGAGTCAATGGGAATCAGGGTGAAAACTCTCTGCTGGTTGGAGTCATATCTAGCACAAAAGAAGATGGCTGTAGTTGTTGGAGGTCAATCATCTCAGTCCAGGATATCACTGCAGGAGTTCCTCAGGGTAGTGTCCTCGGCCCAACCATCTTCACCTGCCTCATCAATGACCTTCCTTCCATCATAAGGTCAGAAGTGGGGATGTTCGCTAATGATTGCATGATGTTCAGCACCATTCGCGGCTCCTCAGATACTGAAGCAGTCCCTGTCAAAATGCAGCAAGACTTGGACAATATCCAGGCTTGGGCTGACAAGTGGCAAGTAAAATTCATACCACACAAGTATCAGGCAATGACCATCTCCAGCAAAAGAGAATCTAACCATCACCCCTTGATGTTCAATGGTATTACCATCGCTGAATCCCCCTCTATCAACATCCTGGGGATTACCATTGACCAGAAACTGAACTGGATTAGTCATATAAATAATGTGGCTACAAGAGCTGGTCAGAGGATGGGAATCTTGTAGTAAGTAACTCACCTCCTGACTCCCCAAAGCCTGTCCACCATCTACAAGGCACAAGTCAGGAGTGTGATGGAATACTCTCCACTTGCTTGGATGAGTGCAGCTCCCAACAACACTCAAGAAGCTTGACACCATCCAGGACAAAGCAGCCCACTTGATTGGCACCCCATCCACAAACATTCACTCTCTCCACCACCGACAAACAGTGGCAGCAGTGTGTACCATCCACAAGATGTACTGCAGAAATTCACAAAGGCTCCTTAGGCAGCACCTTCCAAACCCACGCCCACTACCATCTAGATGGACAAGGGCACCAGATACATGGGAACACCACCATCTGGAAGTTCCCCTCCAAGCCACTCACCATCCTGACTTGGAAGTATATCGCTGTTCCTTCACTGTCACTGGGACAAAATCCCAGAACTCTGCACCTAGCAGCACTGTGGGTGTACCTACATCACAGGAATTGCAGCAGTTCAAGAAGGCAGCTTACCACCACCTTCTCAAGGGCAATTAGGAATGGGCAATACATGTTGGCCTAGCCAGCAACATCCACATCCTGGAAATGAATAAAAAAATTATTGATCCGAAAGCCGAACTGCAGACACTGCACAACATAAGGGAGGGGGATAAATACCTGCACACTTTGTTCCAGAAGTCAGGCACGCCTCTTAGAATAGGGTCAATTGTTTTGGTCGGCAGTGAGGAACAGAAAGATGTGACCATCTGTGAGTCAGGTAATGGGACTAAGCAGACAGTAGTGGAGGAGCCTCAGACTTTGCAATTGTCAAACATGTTGTGGGTGCTCACAACCTGTGTGGAAGAAAGCAAAATCAGCAAGGTGGATGAGGTGGCTGGCCATGGCACTGTGGTACAGGAAGCCATTCAAGCCCGGGGGGGGGGGGGGGGGGGGGGGGGTCGGGTGCAAAAACAGAAGTAGCGGTAGTAGGGGACTGTATAGTGAGGGGGATTGACACTGTTCTCTGCAGCTAAGAGCGAGAGTCCAGAAGACTGTCTGGTGCCGGGTTTGGGACATCTGCTCAGAGCTGGAGAGGAACATGCAGAGGGAGGGGGACGATCCAGTCATCGTGGTCCACGTAGGTACCAACACCATAGGCCGAGCAAGGAAGGAGGTTCTGCATAGTCAGTATGAGAAGCTAGGTACCAAATTAAAAAGCAGAACCTCCAAATTGGCATAGGGAAAATAAGATTAGAGAGATGAATGCGTGACTCAAAAACTGGGGTGGGATAAGTGAGTTCTGGTTCGTGGGACACTGGCACCAGTACTGGGGAAAGTGGGATCTGTACCGTTAGGACAATCTGCACCTGAACCGTACTGGGACGTGTGTTCTTGTGAATCGCATAACGAGGGAAGTAGAGAGGGTTTTCAACTAAACCGGGGGGGTGGTGGGCAGGGACGGGGCGGTGAGAGATCAAGCTTCGGTAGATGTAGCAGATCAAGGGGTAGATTCAATGCAGGAGACCATAGTACTAATACGGCAAATGAGGGTCATAGAACAGCAGAGAGATAAAATCTAAGAATAAACCCAATGGTCAAGACTCGATGTTACAACGATAACAAAAAGACAAAACTAAAGACTCTGAATCTCAATGAGCATAGCATTCAAAACAAAGTAAACAAATTGATTGTGCACATTGAAGTAAATAAATATGATCTGATAGCCATTACGGAAACGTGGCTACAGGATGACAAGGATTGGGTCCTGAATATTGAAGGGTGTGAGATATTCAAGAAGAAAGGAAGCTAGGTAAAGGTGGAGGGATAGCACTGTTGATCAAGGATGGCATGGGTGCAATAGTTAGAGATGACCTTAGTTCAGGAGATCAGGATGCAGAATCAGTTTAAGTGGAATTGTAGGGGAAAGAAATCATGAATAGGAGTGGTCTACAGGCTCCCTAACAGTAACCACAATGTAGGACAAAGTATACAAGAAGAAATATTAGGTGCATGTGATAAAGGGACAGCAATAATCATGGGTGATTTTAATCTACATATAAACTGGAAAAATCAGACTGGCAGCAGTAGCCTGGATGAGAAGTTCATAGAATGCTTTCGAGATCGTTTTTAGAGAAGCACGTTCTGGAACCAATCAGAAAGCAGGTTATATTAGTCTTGGTATTCTGTAATGTGCCCACTCGCTCCTCACCCCTAGGTAGCAGCGACCACAATATAATTGAACATCTAGTTTTAAAGGGAGAAGGGTGGGTCTGAGATTAGTATCTTAAACTTAAATAAGGACAACTATGTCGGCATGCTAGCTGAAGGGAACTGGGATACTATGCTAGGGGATAGATCAATTGAGAAGCAGTGGCAGACATTTAATGGAATATTTCAAAAAATTCAGAATAAGTATATTCCTACTATAAAGAAAAATTCTAAGGGCAGGGCCCAACATCCATGGCTAACTAAAAAAGTTAAGGAAAGCATCAAACTTAAGGAAAAAGCATATAACTGCACAAAGATGAGTGGCAGGTCAGATGATTGGTCAGAATATAAAGAATGGCAGACAATGACTAAAAGGTTAATCAGGAGAAAGAAATTAGAGTATGAGAGGAAGTTAGCTAGAAATGTAAAAATGGATAGCAAGAGCTTCTACAGGTATTTAAAAAGAAAAAGAGTAAGTAAAATGAGTTTTGGTCCTCTAGAGAGTGAGAGTAGGCAGTTAATAGTAGATAATAAGAAAATCGTGGATGAAAAATATTTTGCTACTGTCTTCATTACAGAGGATACAAAAAACACTCCAGTAGTATCTGTAAATCAGGAGCTGGAAAGGAGAGGGGAACTTGGTGAAATTACAATCACTTGGGAAGCAGTACTGAGCAAATCGACGGAGCTGTGGGCTGACAAGTCTCCGGGTCACGATGGACTACATCCTAGGGTCTTAAAAGAGGTGGCTAATGGGATAGTAGATGCGTTGGTGTTACTTTTCCAAAATTCGCTAGATTCTGGAAAGGTTCCATCGACTGGAAAATAGCAAATATAACCCCTCTATTCAAGAAGGGAGGGCGGCAGAAAACAGGAAACTATACGCCAGTTAACTCAATGTCTGTTGTGGGGCTGGTGTTAGAATTAATCATTAAGGAGGTTATAGCTGGGCACTTAGAGAAACTTAGGGTAATCAGGAAAAGTCAGCATGGTCTTGTGAAAGGGAAATCATGTTTAACCGATTTATTAAAGTTCTTTGAAGGAGTAACACACGCTGTGGATAAAGGGGAGCCTGTAGACATGCTGTACTTCGATTTTTTGATTTTTTTTTGAGGCATTTGATAAAGTGCCACATCAAAAGTTATTATGGAAAATAAAAGGTCATGGTGTAGAGGGTAACATATTAGCATGGATAGAAGATTGGCTTGCTGGCAGAATGGCACGATGTGATGAGTGGAGTCCCATAGGGATCTGTGCTGGGGCCTGAGCCTTTTATAATTTATATCAACGACTTAGAAAAGGGGAGTGAAGGCATGGTAGCTAAGTTTGCAGATGACAGAAAGATAGGTAGGAAAGTATGTTGTAAAGAGGACATAAGGAGGTTGCAGATGGATATAGATAGATTTAGTAAGTGGGCAAAAATCTGGCAGATGAAATATAATGCAGGAAAATGTGAAGTTGTTCACTTTGGCAAGAAAAATAAAAAAGCAGAGTATTACTTAAATGGAGAACGGCTGCAGAATTCCGAGGTGCAGAGGGATCTAGGTGTTTTAGTGCATGAGTCATAAAAGTTAGTATGCAGGTACAGCAAGTAATTAAAAAGGGTAATGGAATGCTATCCTTTATTATGAGAGGAATTGAACATAAAAGTAAGGATGTTATGCTTCAGTTATACAGGGCATTGGTGAGACCACATCTTGAATATTGTGTGCAGTTTTGGTCTCCTTATTTAAGTAAATGTGTTGGAGGCGGTTCAGAGGAGGTTTACTAGATTGATACCTGGAATGAGCAGTTTGTCTTATGAGGAAAGGTTGGTCGGACTGGACTTGTTTCCACTGGAGTTTAGAAGAGTGAGGGGTGTTCTGATTGAAGTATATAAGGTCCTGAATGGTATTGACAAGGTGGACATGGAAAGGATGCTTCCTCTGGTGGGTGAATCCAGAACTAGGGAGCACTGTTTTAAAATTAGGCATTGCCCCTGTGGGTGTACTTACACCACATGGACTACAGCAGTTCAAGAAGGCAGCTCAACACCACCTTCTCATGGACAATTAGGTATAGGAAATAAAAATGCTGGCCTAGCCAGCGACACCCACATCCTGTGAAAGAATAAACAAAAGAACAGATACGAACATATGAACATAGGAAATAGGAGCAGAAGTAGGCCATTTGGCCCCTCAAGACTGCAGAGATGAGGAGAATTTTTTTCGCTCAGGGGGCTGTGCGACTTTGGAACTCTGGCTCAGAAGATGTTGGAGGCGGGGTCATTGAATATTTTTAAGGCAGAGATCGATAGATTCTTGTTAGGCAAGGGAATCAAAGGTTATCGGGGGTAGATGGGAATGCGGAATTCAAAACATGAACAGATCAGCCATGATCTTATTGAATGGCAGAACAGGCTCCAGGGGCTGAATGACCCACTTCTGCTCCTATTTCGTATGCTTGTATCTGCTTTTTTTTTATACTTTCATGGGACATGGGCGTGCGTCTCTGGCTAGGCCAGCATTGCCCATCCCTAAGTGCCCTTGAGAAGGTGGTGGTGAGCTGCCTTCTTGAACCGCTGTGATCCATGTGGTGTAGGTACACCCACAACGCTGTGAAAGAGGGAGTTCCAGGATTCTGACCCAGCGACAGTAAAGGAACAGCAAAACAGTTCCAAGGCAGCAGGGTGAGTGGTTTGGAGGGGAACTTGCAGGTGGTGATGTTCACATGTATCTGCTGCCCTTGTCCTTCCAGGCAGTAGAGGTCACAGGTTTGGAAGGTGCTGTCAAAGGAGCCTTAGTGAGTTTCTGCAGTGCATCTTGTAGATGGTACATGCTTCTGCCACTGTGCATCGGTTGTGGACAGAATGGATGTTGAAGGTGGTAGATGGGGTACCAATCAAGCGGGCTCCTTTGTCCTGGATGATGTCGAGCGTCTTGAATGTTGTTGGAGCTGCACTCATCCAGACAAGTAGAGAGTACTCCATCACACTCCTGACTTGTGCCTTGTAGATGGTGGACAGGCTTTGGGAGTCAGGAGGTGAGTTACTTGCCACTGGATTCCTAGCCTCTGACCTGACCTTGTAGCCACAGTATTTATATGGCTAATCCAGTTCAGTTTCTGGTCAATGGTTGATACAACATGTTGATAGTGGGGGATTCAGCGATGGTAATGCCATTGAATGTCAAGGGGTGATGGTTAGATTCTCTCCTGTTGGAGATGGTCATTGCCTAGCACTTTTGTCCATGTTTGGACCAAGGCTGTAGATTGCTTAATCTTACAAAAGCTGCATTAGAAAGTCCAATTCTTCTTTTGATATCTTCTTCACAATTTCCATTCTTTGACACTCACATTCAAAGGTATATCAAATTTTCCACCAATTCTACTACATCCACTCCAACCATAATTGTCTAATTTTCTGATGCTTCTCAAATGACATGAGCTTTGTCTTTTCACTGATGTGTCATCCAAAATTTTCTTCTCTCTAAATGCATGATATCAGTTAATTTCTGAAAATTTGTTTTGGATGTTGCTATAATATTAATACCATCGCAAACTTGAGATTGTTTAAAATCTTGCCACATAATGAATTCTTCCAATGTTATGCTTTAGTGTAAGATTCATCACTGCTTCAAGCACTAGATGAATTAAACCAGGGATAGAATTTTGCCCTTGGCATGCGGTATCGGCGGGAGCGAGGTGTGGGGGAGGGGGGCATTCGGGAAGCCGACCCCCACCTGCAATTGGCAGCGCTCCACGATTTTACGTGGGTGGGCCAATTAAGGCCCGACCAGTGTGATGCATAAGTGGGCACTATCTGTGCAGGCAGAAGGGGGGGGGGGGGGGGGGGAGTGCGGGCAGGCTTAGCGCAAACTTCACGCATGCGCGCGAGAGAATGCAGAAAAATCTCCCTGAGACACAGAGCTGCCTCAGGGAGAAGAAGAATATATTAAACAAATTATTAAACATCGGAAAAATTTAATAAAACATGTGCCCTCATGTCGCTCTGTCACATGAGCAGGGACATGTTTTTAATTTTTAAAAAAGTTTTTATTTTATTTGTATTTGCTCTTGGAAACCTCATCTGGCCCGTGGATAGGTTTCCAAAAAAATGCAAAGGCCGCTTGGCTTTTTTGCCTGCCCGCCAACTGTTAGGTTGAACGGGCATTGAAAAATTAAACTCAATGGATAACTTAATGTCCTTAATAGGCCTTTTAGTTGTCAGCGGGCACGCTGCCGGCTCCAGCGCGCGCCCGCCGACCGAACTATCGTGCGACTGTGGTTTACGTCGGCATGCTCGGCCGACGTTATTGCGTGTCATTTCATGCTCAGTCGGGTCAGGTGCATGCCCACCTGCCAAACTAAAAATTCTGCCTCAGGTGACAGTGTGAATTCTTATCTCATGCCAACTCTTGATCTAAGCCATTAGTTTCCTATCCACCCCAACAGTGCTCAGGAACTTGTTATAGATGTTTTCTATCAGACTGACAAGATTCTCAAGAAGACCATGCCATATCCCTTCTAGCCATACAGGCTTACTTTAAAATGTATGAAGTGGTTAGAATAATGTATGTTGTATTCTAAAAAATTTCTCTCATCAATTTTGTACTTTGTCCTGATCTAAAGCCAGCTTGCCTTCGTGCAGTATCACTGCAGCATGGCTTTTCATTCTCTTCTGCAGTGCCTTAGCAAATACTTTTCAGCATATACTCAGTAAGTTCATTCCTCTGTAAATGTTGTATTTGCTCTTATTTCCTTTTTTGAAGATTGTACAGTATTATTGCTTGAGAAACTTGTCCTTCATGAATTTTGTTAATCAGCCTCTGCTTCACTCTGTTCCTCACCCACATGCGACAACTCTGCAATTATATTATCAATTCTTCTTTTTCAAACCATCAATAAAATCTTAACTTTAGCTTCCAAGAATTTCAGCATTAACTCAATTTGTGCAGGGAAATTTCTACAGGACTGTCCTAAATGAGGCTCAATTTTCTTCTTTTGCTTTCTCACAGGAATGCTTACTTGGTTCAATTTCTTCGAGTTCAGATGTGTTAAAACTACCATACAACAGAAGAATTAATTACAAGGGGCCTCTGATAATGCTGCTGACTCATTTGAGAACACTTTCGTAATCATATCAATATTATAAAGACTGGTAAGTGCACCAATTCAGATCTGGAGTATAAAATATATGACCACTAACAGATGGAGAAAGGAGAACCTGAAAAGATTGAAACCTAAGTCCCTGCAGATCATTGAGCATAATAGAACTAAAATGAAATGCCTGCTCTGGGTTGGAATGCAGCTCATTACTAAACAAAGCTTGGACATAATCCCACCTCATTTGGAAGGATGTGCAGAAAAAGGATCTGATTAAAAGTTAAGCGTTTAGGTTATCAATGGGCATGACTATCAATTACCTTACACTACTATATGCGACTATGGGTGGAATCATCCCAGATTTGCATTAAGCGGACGTTTTACCCGTCGGCTGCAATGGTGGCTTTTTGTGCCGTACCGTCCCCTGCCTGGCACATCCCGCTTCATTAATAATGCATTCCTGGGAAACACGCCAGGTCGCTGGCAGGGCGGCCTCTGATTTGCCTGTCCCGCCATCACCTCAGGCCTTCAATAAACTGGGCGCAATATTAAAAGGTCACCCCTACAGAGAGCTGGCTCTCTTCAAGGGATAGGAAGCGGCTGGGAACTGATGGCTGCCAAAGGGAGGAAAATTGCTGCCCACCAAATTTAGAAACGTCTGCCTCGAACGCCTACTAGATGCAGTGGAGGCCCGCCACGAAGTCCTCTACGCCGGCTGTGGATGAAGACCAGCAGGTAAGGTCACCAATCCAGCATAGGAGGCAGTAACAGCGGTGATCAGCACCAATGCCCTGCAAAAGTGGACAACCACCCAGTGCCTCAACAGGATGAATGGTTTCATCTATTCCGCCAGGTTAAGTCATTCTTCTCATCACTCTCAACTCACAGACTAACAAACCCATCACACATCCACAGCGATCCCACACCTCAAGGGACTACACCACTAACTCTCACACACACCCTCACATCTCCATTAGGCTCATATCCTCTGGAGCTCCCATCCATGGCTCCACTCATCACATAAACATTCAACGCAGTACCACTCATCCTGCTCACCCTCTCTCCATCTGTTTTAATGCAGGGGGAGCTGGCTCATAACAGCAGGGAGAGGTCCCAGACCAGGAGTGGAGTGGCTCACATTAGGCTCCTCACTCACTTTGGGGAGTGTGCCATCACCCTGACTGACGAGAATGTGGACCGTGCCTGCAGTGACGGTGAGGTCAGCAGCGAACCCACGTGAGGATCCTGCACATCATCCCTCTCTCAACACAACTGTGAGTGCTCTCTCTCCTGCCTTTGACTCTGCTGACATGCACTAATTATCTCTATGTTGGTTCTCAGGGAGCTCTGCCAAGCGACCGACACCCTCAGCCAGCCAATCCCTCAGCTCCATCCAGATCCTCACCTCCTGCCAAGAGGACACTTCCTCCATTGAAGAATTGGAAATAAGCAGCCTGGAAGACCCATTACAGTGCTTACCCACACCCTCCACCAGCGCAGAGACATACACCTCAGTTGCACCTAGATGCAGAGCAGGCTCAGGTTCACAATTTGGTGGTCACTGCACGGACACGTGTCCACAGCAGGAGAAGGCAGTTCAGCTGAGCTCCCTGGCACTTGGAGGACTACTGGGGAAGAGGCACCTGTGAGGTCTGAGTCAGATGATTCATGGAGAGCCAGCAAAAGGTGAGGGAAAATCACGCAGAACTGTTGGAAGCCCTTAGCAGAGTGGCACACGAGTCAGAGGAGTGTGTCCGCCTGTTCTCTGATGAAGTGGTGCCCACATATGCGTGCATGGAGGTCTCCATGGAGAGGATGGTAGATGCCTTGGAGACCCTGGTCCAGCAGAACGTGGAGATGTGTGCAGAACTGCACTCCATCACGGTAGCCATGGGTGAGTTCCTGCAGTGACAACGCACGAGGGAAATGGGACACCTTGACGTCCTTCCTGGTGCTCCTTCCCCTCAAGGAGTCAGGCCGGGGTCCTTGGGCACCTGAAGGGAGAAGGAACAGCAGCTGGACACCCCAGGGTCATCCACTCAGGAATCTTAGAGGCTGTCCTCTCCCTCTGAGCCTCTTTTTCCTGTGATCCCCTCAACCTCATCCTCTGTCACCACAGAGGGAACAGCTGGCCCACAGGAGGACAGCCAAAGCCCTCAAGGCCTCGGCTCTCCACAGGACCCACACTGAAGTCATCGGAGGCAACAGGGCCAAATATTGCATAGGCTGTCTCCACCCCTCCTGCAGATGTCAGGGCAGCACCTAGAAAAGTTAAGAATTTCTGATCCCAAGTGGTTGCATGGGTGAACACATTTGGTCACTTTATAATCTGAAATTTTATTCACTGCCACTGAGTAACATGTAATGGGTGTCCTTCAGCTTCATTTACAGGCTTTGCGAGTCCACCCCCTGCATCCCTCCTCACTTGCAGTTCAGCTGCATGCAGCTGGACCACGAGTGATTCTGAAGGGGGAAAGTGTGTGTGTGGCAGGGCCCTTTGGAGCCTCTTGCAAGCGCTCTCCCACGCAAGCATCGCACTCATCTCAATGTCCTAAGCATTTTCAATGCTGCCTCCTGGAGTTCAGTTGTCCATCTGAGCTGACCTGCGTCTCCACCTACCCACGGATTGCACACCCATGCAGCAGCTGTACCCGCCTTACACGAGGCTCCTCTCACTTTCAATTTCAAAAACATGGTCATAGTAAGGTTTTTTTTCAGCTCCCCCTTCCTTTCCCCTCCCCTAGTCAACCATGTCCTTTCCCCCATCACTGTTGACCCCCCTGATATCACCTTCCACCTCCCCACTGTCACCTACCACCTCCCCACTGTCACCTACCAACCCAAAACCTTTTCTTTCCAGGATGTCCAGGTGAACAAGCACATTCCCTAACCCAGCCCCAGAGAACCCAGAGAATCCCACCCCCATCCACACTGACCTCCTTGTCCTCCTCCCTCTCACCCCCAGGGTCCACGTCTGCCCCTGAGTCCCCATCAACAACCCTCACCGTTCTTTCTACCGCTACCATCTCACCCTCACCCTTCTAGCTCACTCTGCCGCTTCTCATACTCACCATTCCTTCCTACCATGCCCACCCTCAGTTCGCTCCCCCGGAGGCAGTCATTGATTCCACAGGACCCTCCCTTGCACATTCACCTGGACACTCCCACCACCCCCCCCCCCCCCACCCCCTCCCCCAAGAGTGCTTCCTCCCCTGGACTCCTTCCCCTCCGACTTCCTCCCCCTGGACTCCTTCCCCACTCTGAACTCCTTCCTCCCCCTCCACTGGACTTCTTCTTCCCCCCGAAGTCCTGTCCCCACCAAATCCTTCCCTGCTCTGAACTATTTCCCTTGCACCTCCCTCCCCCCTTACATCTATCTTGCCAGTTGCCACATTCGCCCCCATTACACCCTCCTCCCTCACTGTATTCCCTCCCCAATCAACCTCATCCCCCTGACACCTTTGCTCCCCCTACCAATCTCAACACCCCCAACACTTTCACTTTCACCCTCCCATTCTCACCCCCCACCCTGACACTAGTTTCTCCCCCCTTCTAACCTCAACACCCCACTAGTACACCTTCCTCTCCCAGTCAAACCTAGACCTTCCTCTCCCACCATCCTGGTACACCTTCTTCTCTCACTTGCAGCTGGACCTTCCTCTCCCCACATTTGAAAATCATCCATAGCATCAGATGGCCAAGGCCTTGATGTCCCAAAGTGGACCCGAGACATCAACAGAGACCTCCCACCTTCCATGAGCTGCTTCACGGTGGAGCCATGTCCATGAGAATCTACCTAGGATGTGTTGAACATGTTCCTCCAGGTAGCTGTAGGGGCTCCAGCATCTTCTGCTCCTCCAATGTCCGCGATGTGGGCAAGGCCCTAACGGTAAGTCATGACTTCTGCATGCTACTTGTCAAGATGTGTTCTGGGCTGGCGTGTTTTCCCACCGACGTGGGCGGTAAATTCGACACGGGGGGATGATTCTGGTGAGCAGGCAAGATGATGAGATGCAAATGCATCGAACTTAGCTTCCTGACGTTGGACGGCAGGAAAGGCGGCCCACCATTGATGGGTGGAGCGGATTATCGTAAACTAGTTTCACGGAATTTTTGAACTTCTCGCCATATTGTCTGCTCATGCCCTCCATGACGCCCAACACCAACGGGGCAGAAAATTCCAGCCTACGACTGTCACCTACTTAAACTGTCATATGTGGATATGGTCATCACTGTTAATTGTGTATTAATTGGATTTAATTATATGCAGGTGGTGGGCATTAATTGGCATTTCACTTGAGCACATTGAAAGAGACACTTGTTGAAATTGTGATATGTTGCATTAGGAGGTGTATGCTTGTAATGTTTCACTCTGTAAATAAATGTAAGGCTATGTAAAGATTGGCTGCAGTGCTATCCTTCACCAACTGCCTTTCCAAATTAGAGTAACCACCCACCTTACACTGCTATTTACAGGTATGCCACTTAATTACTTACACTAATACATAGAGGTACGACTGAATTAACTTGTGATGCTATATGACGATCTACTATAAGTCAATATGACTATTATTTTATGTTAGCAAAAATGGCCATCCAAGCAGGAGGAAAGTATCTGCCATCTTTTCTGGAATAGTTACAAAGAACAGTGTAGTTACCCTTAAATATACCAGCGTCTCGTTTTTATCAGAGCACAGAAGAGAAGTAATGAAAATATTGCAGAAGCAGATTCACCTGCTACACAAGACTAAAATGCTAGCAGCTCAAAAATATTGTTCACTAATTATTCTTACACATAAATGGAGAAACCCCATGCAAATACCTGCTTTGTTTTCAACCTTAGCTATGGTAGAAAGAATTTTCACATCCATAAGATATCCTAAAGGCATTTTATAGCAAATTTATTATTTTTAGAATGCAGTCACTGTTAGCAGAGGCAAAGTTCAGTTTGTGTTTAGAGATGTCCAACCAACAGTAATGCAATAAATGACCCAGTTAAACCTCTTTTGATGGTGCTGAGTGAGGGATAAACGTTAACCAGGTTGCTGTAAAACTTTCCTACATGTCTTTGAATCATATCAGAGGATCATTTGCACCATCTGAGCTGCAAAAAGATTGATCAACTCATCTGAAACAACATCTCCAACACATCGGAACTTTCTCACCATTGAGCTGAAATAGGAGCCTAAATTACACTGCTCAAGTCCTGGAATGGGGCTCGAAACCACAATCTTCTGTCTCCGATGTGATATAAACATATCTGACATCTGTAGGAAAGATGTCTTGTCCATTGTAACCTTTTCATGACATTCTTTGTTCCTCTATAAGGGCCAACCTGTTACTGTATGGAGGCCAGCCCTTATTACTTTTATTATTATACAATGACAATCCCAATCATTAATTCTTCTTTTGTAGTAGAAGGAATTGGTGTAAGGGGCACAAATTGACCCAATAACAGAAATGGCTCCTGGGCAGGTTGTTAAATTGTACAGATACAATCCAATGCCACGCCAATGGACCTTTGAATACTAAGTAGTAAGAGGCTTGTGTATTTTGGTGAGAGAACAAAACTTTAAAACTTGTTTCCTGATGTAACCAGGGTGTAAATTGTGATGTCATCCCTTGAGGAAATCGAGGGTCCTTGGCAGCACTGTTTGGAATCTCATGGCTGGAGGGAAAGATTGGGTTATGGATGAGTTTTCTCACAATCAAAACCTACTCTAGACTTTATTTCCAATTTTGCTGTTGTGCTCCACAGAAAACAGTTGCAGCTCGGGGGAAAATCAAGAAACAGCCTTACAAATCTCATAGATGTATTTGATTCTTTTAAACCAGCTGCAGAAATTCAGAAGGCCTTTGGTGAAGTAATGCAGTATATCAGAACTAGCACATAATCCTGAACATTATATAAAAAAACCCACCTGCACATTCTCATTCGTGCTTTGTTCCTGTGATATATAACTGTTGAGGATGTGTGGTTTGAGAACAGTCAACTTTGCACAAAATCTGTTCTCCCTGGAGACCCGGGTAGTGAATTTCCACAGCTGTTCTTCCAATCATCCACTGTAACTCCAGTCAAAGAGCTGAATAAATCCTAGAAAAATGTTGTTTCACCTCCCCCTACCCCACCCCGCCCCACCAACCCTTGAAACGTTCTGCTTCATCCCAATTCCAGATATCACTTAATGGCATCATGGAAGTAAACTGCACCAAATGTTTGCTCTCCAGCCACCTCTCACAAGTAATTCTTTTCCCTGACACATTTCTCCCTTCCCGCCGCTACCTCCCAAAGATGCCCAAAAGGCTTTTCTCCACGGGTGAAAAATCATCAGAAACTTTCCGAAACAGCATAAACTTTGGGACCACGCAATGGGGGCAGGTCAGTTCAGGTGCAGCGAACATGAAATGAACTATGGTAGAGAGCAGCCTAGAGGGAGAGAAAAATCAGCCCCTTTATTTGTAAAGATTGGTGTCATAAAAATTGTAAATTATTGACCTCATATCCCTTAATATTTTTTGTGACAGCAGGGAAAATAAACAGAGCTTGTCCACATTCCATCTCAAGGGTGTAATAAGATCACATGGCATGCAAGTGTTGATTGAACTGGTCTGGAAACTTGGGATGGGATTTCCCAACCTGTTGAAGAAAACTTTGAACAGGGTGTGGGTTCCATGCAAGCAAGCTCCCAGTAACCACTATATTTGCCCAGTGCAGATGAAAAGGTGAGCCACTGCCTACTGAGAGAAAGATACATCAACAATCATACAGACCTGCTCTGGGCTTACTCACTCAGGACAGCAATACAGGTGCTTCAATTAGCTTCAGCAACTCTGAGCTCAGGAGGGAAAATCCACCTGGGTTCATGTTCCAGATTTCCATTCAGTGGCTTCTGTTGGAAAGTGTACGTGTGGGACATCAAAGGAGAGATGTTCCTGGGTCAGTGCACAAATGCACTGGTTTGCCCTGGCACGGCAGATATTGGAAAACCAGGCAGGATACCCTTTAAAGGATAAAAACAAAAAACTACTGCGGATGCTGGAAATCCAAAACAAAAACAGAATTACCTGGAAAAACTCAGCAGGTCTGGTAGCATCGGCGGAGAAGAAAAGAGAAAACATGTTCTGCTGAAGGGTCATGAGGACTCGAAACGTCAACTCTTTTCTTCTCCGCTGAAGCTGCCAGACCTGCTGAGTTTTTCCAGGTAATTCTGTTTTTGCCCTTTAAAGGAACCAGCCTGATTTTTCATCCAATAATTTAAACCTTCTGGTACCTGTACACCTGGCTGCAGATCAGAACAGACCGGAATCTGGTTGTGATTTCCCCTACACAAAATGAATGCCAGTCGAGTGACATGTCAAGGGCACATGATGCCCATGGAGCAGTCCTCCAGTAAGATTCAATGATATCAGGAGAGTGAGGAGAAGGAGAATGATTGCTGAAGGATTCTTGGCATTTATGGCAATAATCTAGCACCTTACCTGGCTACAAGAATTTACTTACACTTGCAAACTGGGCAGCAAAATCCTGGCACCAGCTCTGTCTTGCTACAAGGCAGCGAGGGGCACATAGTACACGAGACTGTTCCCAGCTGGCAGATACAAACAGACAAAAGAAAAGACAAATTCAGTTCCATTGTGATCAACTACCAGATGAATTAAAGAAAGAGTAAAGAGTGAAAGAAGAAGAAAAAAAGAAAATAAAGAATTAATATATTGCCTTTCACAACCTCAGGATGTCCTAAAGTGTTTTACAGCCGTTTAAGTACTTTTAAAGTGTAGTCATAGTCGTAGTGTAAAAAACGTATCAGCCAATTTGAGCACAGAAATTTCCCATGAACCGTACTGCGATAATAACCAGACAATCTGTTTTAGTGAGGTTGATTGAGGAATAAAATGTTGGCTGGACACCAGAGAAAACTATGTTGCTCTTTGAAATAGTGCCATAAAATCTTATAACACCCATCTGAGAAAGGAAATGTGGCTCTGTTTAATATCTCATCTGAAAGATGGCATTCCCTCAGTACCACACTGAAGGGCAGTCCGGGGCTATGTGCTCAAGCCTCCAGAGTGACGCTTGACTTCACAACCTTCTGGTTCCAGCATGAGCTTTAATTACAGTGTTCAAATAGAGTAGGAAGAATGTCACTGGTTGAAGAGTTAGGCCTAGGGGCACATGGAGAGGAGATTACACTAGACACAGGTGTAGGTTGAGTGTGTAGTTGGGAATTTGGTTCTCGTGATAAGTTCTGGTAAGTTTTTCTCAAGTTTAAGTTTAGACCAAGAGCCAGGCTCTGACATAGAACTTTGAAACTTTAAGTCAGTTAAATAGTCCAGTTAAAATTTTTTTTGAGTTATCAACAGTCACAGATTGCAACTCTTTTGAGTACAATCACAGTTCTTGGTTTCCGGGAGTGGGACATGAACCCACAACCCTCTGATTCAAAGGCGAGGGTGCTATGAACTGAGCCACAGCTGACACCTCTAGTCCAGTTAAATAGGGAGCTGCATGACAGTGGCAGTTATCTGTCAATCAGCTGAAAGTAGTTGCATTTAATAGGTGTTAATTACCGTAGCAGGAAGCTGAGTGAGCTAGTGAGTCATCAGTGGCTCAAAGCAGACAGTTTTTCAAACTGCAAGGATCAAGGGAATGCATGGAGAAGAGACTATGCTGGAGTGAGACAATGACTGAGTATGTTGTTGGAAACTTGGTTCATGTGGAAATTCAGTGCAGAGGGGGAAAGGAATGCTCCTTTTCTGCCTTTTTTCAGGCATCAGCAGCTGTAAAAGACATACGTTGCATACCAGAAATGGAGGTGAGCCTGGAGACAGCGGTGAGTGCTTGAAGAGCTAGGGGGGTGAGTCTGTGGGTTCAGAGCAATCCAAAGAAAATTGATTTGTGACGTAACAGAAGGTAAGTGATTGCTTGGCTGGTGAACATTTTCTCGTTTTCCCTTATTTAAAGCAAGGAATTCTCCACCCCACCCACCACCTCCTCCCACCCCACACCAACCTCCGCTCCACAACTGGGCTTTGGCACTAGTTCAGGTGGCAAGAAGGCAGGAAGACAGCTTCTCTTGCCAATCCCACTAATTCCATCTGTCGTGCATTTCATGAAACAAACATACACTCTGTATTGGGGCAGTAGAAGTCTCCACAAAGCTGTATATTCATTTATATAATTACATCCTGTGTATTACTGGGTACAACATTCCTGTTTATTAAAGCTGAATCATGTTTTACTGCATATAACATTGCTGTATTTTAATTATATAATAACAGGCAATGTGTGATTGGGTATAGCAATACTGTATAGTCATTATTTAAAGAATATATAAAGCATCTATGTATTAATTTTGTAGAGGTGAAATTCCCCTGCTGCTCAGAGGTGGCTGGAACAGTACAATGAGCAATTTGCATTCACCAAAATTAGACATGCCACTCTGAACCCCAGCTTCTGAATGGGGCCTTATATACGAAGGGTATGAGTCCTCAACATGAAATTTAGATTAGTTTAGGAAAAAAACAGGATAACAAAGCTGTATAAAATGAGGCCCTGAAAGCGCAGGATAAAATAGGTCACTCTGGAACCAAAAATTTCTGCTTCTATGTTTGTTTTCAGAAATGAACAAGCTTTGTGCAGTGATATTAAAATCAGGCAGTATGGACTGCCTGGTACTCATACCGCCCATGGATGAGGTTTCCAAAAAAATACAAAGGCTGCTTGGCCTTTTCACCTGCCCACTAACTGTAAGGTTGGATGGGCAGTGAAAAATTTAAGTTAATTAATAGTTTAATGACCTTAATAGGCCTTCTAATTGTCAATGGGTGCACTGCCGATTCCCGCGCACGTCCACCAACCAAACTATCACGTGACTGTACGTTGACGTCGGAACGTTTGCCTGACATCATCGCGTGTCATTTCACGCTTGAGCGGGTTGGGCGCATGCCCGCCAGCCGAAGTGAAAATTCTGCCCCAAATAAAATAAAATGACAGAGTCACATGTGAGGGGACATGTTTTATAACATTTTAAAAATCTTTAGTTCTGATTTTTAAAACTCTTCATTAAAACTTTTCAAGCGCTTACTCGCACACATGCGTGAAGTTCCCCACTTGCCCCGCTCCCCCTCCCCGCCCGCACAGGCAGCGCTGAGCACTACTGCTCGCGTTTCACGCTGGGCGGGCCTTAATTGGCCCGCCAACATAATCGCTGTCCAGCTTCAATCGCGGCCGCCCACCCCCACTGAGCCCGCCTGACAAGGGCAAAATTCTGCCCTTAGTCTTTATGTCATTCTTTGATGTTCTTTATATTCTTTCCAACCTTCTGACCTGCCACCCGTCTTTGCACCTTTTTTAGTTAACCACACATGGTGGGCCCTTGGAACTTTTATTTCTCATCGGAATGTATGTATTCTGTCTATTCTAAATATCCCTTTAAATGTCAGCCACTGAACCTCTATTGACCTATCCCCCGAAAACTTCTATGTACTCTTCATCTATGCTACCTTTGCCCATCAGATTTTTTCAGTCTATATGTAGATTAAAATCCCCCATGATTATTGCTGTATCTTTCTGGCAAGCTCCCATTATCTCTTCTTTTATACACTGTCCTGCTGTGTAGTTACAATTAGGGGTCCTGTACACCACTCCCACAAGTGACTTCTTGTCTTTATCATTCCTCATCTCAACCCAACTCGCTTCTACATCCTGGTTTCCTGAATTTAGGTCATCCCTTTTTAATGTGTTAATACCATCATCAGTTAATAGAGCCACTCCTCCACCTTTTCCTAACTTCCTGTCCTTCCTAAATGTCATGTGCCCTTCAATATCCAGATCCCAATCTATGTCATCCTGTAGTCATGTCTCTGCAATGGCTATCAGATCGTGCTTATGTATTTCTATTTGTGTTATCAGTTCATCTGTTTGGTTTCGAATGCTACCTGCATTTAGATACAGAGCCTTCAGTTTTGTCCTTTTAATATCTTTGTAGCGTCTAGCCTTATCTGCTGATTTACTCTTAGAATTGTATTCTTTGTCCCTTCTTGCCATGGTCTGTTTATCATTTCCCATATTAATACCTGTCTCTCTTGCCTTGTCTCTACTCTTTGGTTTACCACATCTTCCCAAGTTTGATCCCTTGCCCCCAGGTATTCGATTTAAAATCCTCTCTACTTCCCTAGTTATGTGGCTTTGTGAGGACTCCGGCCCCAGCAACGGTTCAGGTGTAGACCGTCCCAATGGTACAGGTCCCACTTTCCCCAATATTGGTGCCAGTGCCCCACGAACTGGAACCCACTTCTCCCACACCAGTCTTTGAGCCACGCATTCATTTCTCTCATCTTATTTGTCCTAAGCCAATTTACATGTGGCTCAGGTAATAATCCAGAAATTATTACCTTTGAGGTTCTGCTTCTTAATTTGGTGCCTAGCTCATCATACTGACTATGCAGAGCCTCCTTCCTCATCCTGCCTATGTCGTTGGTATGTACATGGTACATTTGTGTAGTATTTTAATCCTTAGGCATAGAATAAAACTTAACCACTTACCAGGTACTCACCAAACAGCTAGTTCCTTTCCCTGTAGTGGAGCTAGAACCAATTTCTATGGGGTGAGAAAAATAGAAAAAGGAAACGAACACGTCCTCCCCCCACCACCTCCTTTCACCGATCTCCCCTCTCGCCAAACTCCAAGTCTTCACTCAGTTTTCTCAGCTGCACTCCGTTTGCCAAGGCTGCACTAAAGAACCCTGAGTTTATAGTAAACTGAACTGGGGCTCCAGTAACCAGATTCAACCTTCCAGATCTTAACCATTTGCCGCGTGAAATTATACTTAAATAATCTAAACAGTAAAAAGAGATCGCAAGACAAGATAGTTCCAAGCTGAGCCATCCTTCAGCAAGTGAGCACAGTGGGTGGTCTCCAGCTGAGCCACCCTTCAGGAATCAAACACAATGATAAACCATTGGATCTCCTCACCTGGCAAGTACACTCAACACACTCAGATACTGTCCAGGTGGCACCGTCCTGTTGCAAGGTGTCATTGTACCAGCAGGATGTTGGTGGTGTCCAGGGCGTGGCAAAGATCGCAGCTGGCAAAGGCTGCTTGAGGGATTCCATTACTGGAGCTGAATCAGGCAAGTTTTCTGGGAAATAACACATTACAACTCAATAAGAATATATCTGCAGAGCAGAATACTTTTCATTAAACATGTTGATTGCTGCATCTCCAGAAAGCTCTGTGCTGCAACAAGGACAAGCAGATGGTTAAAGTATCTGGGGAAAACATAAAAAAACTATAACCGCACAGGCCAACGGTGGCTGCTCCTTCTGCAGACCCTGAACAATCTGCTGAAGCTTGGATTCTCCACAGTTTGTTTAACCTCTTGAGGAAGAAGCAGAACCAAAGGGGAGAGAGCCAATAAGAGAAAATTTCTCCCCCCAACCCCCCACTTCCTCCCACACCCCCCAGTCATTTGCAGGCAGAGGTGCACAATATGACAATGACCACATGGAACAGATATACATGCTCCAGGTAGGCAGGCAGCTAGATGTGAAGCTGTACCAGTTGCTGCAAGGATGCCTGCAGCTAAGAGGTACTCAGCTCAGTACTTGTGCTGCCCTTTTAAGGATCCCTGCCACCCACTTGGCACCAAGGAAGTGGCCCTGAGCATTTTAAACAAGACTGTCACCCACGCCTCTCTCGGCGAACTGCCGTTTCTATAGGAACTTTCTAGACGGGACTGAAGTACAGTCCAATCACTTTATTCGCCTACTTTGTGCCATGTGTCACATGTGATATCTCAAACTTCCTTAGTTCTGAGGTATCATGTGCTACTTCCCAAACTCTAATTTTGCAGGGGAAAAGTGGAAAGTGGGAGGTGGGGAAGAATGGCACAATATAGAAGTGTGATGACAGCTCCCAAGAAAACAGGAGCAGATCCTTATGATACATTGCTGATGACAAGTTGCACATGAATGGACTGGAAGTCCTTGCAATTCATGATGGCTATAATGTGGTGTGAAGGAGCCTGCAAGGCAATGGGAGTGCAGTCCATGATGCCCTGAAGTTGAGCAAAGTCCAATCTTGCTGCTTGCAGATGTCCGTGGGGAAAGCAATGAAAGTGTTGGCTCAAACAGACATTGCATGAGGTGCCCGTGTAATGCAGGACTGATGTTAGTGGTATCACCTGTTTCAGCCTGAAAGCTGAAAGGGGCAAAATTGAGTATCCATACCTATATTTTTTTTAATTCACTAACCTGCACCTAACACAGCCCTGTCAAATTAAATTGAAGGCAAAAATGTTGAGGGCTGCAGTGACCCTAGCTGCAACAGGCTATGAGGTGCTAGGTGTGCCAGTTGATTGCAAGCCCTGTTCGAGGAGACAACATAATCAGCTAGCAATTGAAGGAACGTTGTCCTGGGCCTGTAAGCTCTCTTGGGAGCTCACCTCCTCCTCCTTGCTTTCCCTACAGCTATGATTCTGTTTGCTCCTTCATCCATCTGCTGGTTATTCTCCTCTTGCCAGGCTGGAATTGTCACAAGGATCCCCATGAAGAAGTGTGTTGCCAAAAGCTCCTTAAAAGTTCAGAAAACTTTACAGCCGCTACTAGCCTCTATCAGTCATATGATGTGGCCAAAAACTACTATGTAATACAAGCAGAACATCCTTCAAAGCTTTATAGCATTTGGCCACCTAAATTGAGGTGCACCTGGAAATTGGAACAGGCAGTAAGTTGACACATGCATTACCCACGTGAATTTGGTCTGACTACCCCATCTCTCGGTTTTAAAGAAAGGAAAATGACACCAGCTGTTTTTTTAAAGTATCACACTGATCCTGTATCTATTCTGTAAAAGACTTTGGGGTGGGTTGATTTTTAACTTTTTGACCTGCCATGAGGGTGGGGCCCAGTAACATACAAGAAACTCAGAAGGAGGAGTTGCCCCACACACGGGACTTCATTAATGAGGTTCCCGAAAGTCAGCCTGTTTGACAGCCTTGGCTTCCAGACGGGTGGTGAGCACTGGAGAATAGGCTAGAGGTCAGGGTAGGCTGAGTCCCCATCCAGGGAGGCAAACCAAGCCCAAGGGGTGGGGATGGGTCTGATCCTGGGGAGGTGAGAGCTCAGAGCCATCATGATGTAATGCCAGGGCAAGGGAGGTCTGCAGCCTGATGGGGGAGGGAACCCAAGGTCCCAATGGGGGTGGGATTGGAGGCCGAGATGGAACTCCAGGAGGAGATTGGAAAGGACAGTAGTTGGTGTCTGATCATGAGGTTTCAGCATTGACTTCTTGGATCTAACAGCCCTTGCAAGCCTGTAGGGCTTTAAGAAACCTGACCATCTCGAGGTAAATTTAAAATAGTGCATAAAAATGATGCTCGCAGCCTCATTATAATACGAAAATTATCAACCCACTTCCTGTGAGCACTCTTGCTGCCTGCCTATCCCCATCCCCAGCTAAAACTGGAAGTGGATAGTTTGGAGGCACGTTGGAGTCGTAATTCAGGTTCTTAACATTTTAACCTCCCACCTGACACAAGTCACAGTGTCAGAAGAGGCCCTTCGGCCCATCGAGTCTGTACCGACACGGGAGAAACACCTGACCTACCTACCTAATCCCATTTACCAGCACTTGGCCCATAGCCTTGAATGTTATAACGTGCCAAGTGCTCATCCAGATACTTTTTAAAGGATGTGAGGCAACCCGCCTCCACCACCCTCCCAGGCAGTGTATTCCAGACCGTCACCACTCTCTGGGTAAAAAAGTTTTTCCTCACATCCCCCATAAACCTCATGCCCCTCACCTTGAACTTATGTCCCCTTGTGACTGACCTTTCAACTAAGGGGAACAGCTGCTCCCTATCCACCCTGTCCATGCCCCTCATAATCTTGTATACCTCGATCAGGTCACCCCTCAGTCTTCTCTGCTCCAATGAAAAC
This sequence comes from Cetorhinus maximus, assembly GCF_964194155.1. Classification (NCBI taxonomy): domain Eukaryota; kingdom Metazoa; phylum Chordata; class Chondrichthyes; order Lamniformes; family Cetorhinidae; genus Cetorhinus; species Cetorhinus maximus. Next base: position 82,668,850 of record NC_135887.1, read on the forward strand.
AACCCAAGTCTATCCCACCTCTCTTCATAACTTAAATGTTTCATCCCAGGCAACATCCTGGTGAATCTCCTCTGCACCCCTTCCAGTGCAATCACATCCTTCCTATAATGTGGCGACCAGAACTGCACACAGTACTCCAGCTGTGGCCTCACCAAGGTTCTATACAACTCCAACATGACCTCCCTACTTTTGTAATCTATGGCTCGACTGATAAAGGCAAGTGTCCCATATGCCTTTTTCACCACCCCACTAATGTGCCCCTCTGCCTTCAGAGATCTATGGACACACACGCCAAGGTCCCTTTGTTCCTCAGAACTTCCTAGTGCCATGCCGTTCATTGAATACTTCCTTGTCAAATTACTCCTTCCAAACTGTATCACCTCACACTTTTCAGGGTTAAATTCCATCTTCCACTTATCTGCCCATTTGACCATCCCATCTATATCTTCCTGTAGCCCAAGACACCCAACCTCACTGTTAACCACCGGGCCAGTCTGCCAGTTTTTTAGCAGATAAAATTCTGCCCTTTATTTCACAGTTCAATATCTTGCTGTATCATTTAGCTTTCGTCTATTTATCTTGTAAATTAATCTTGCTAGTAGTTTTAACTTGTTTGTGTTGGTTCAGCAATGATTCTTACCTTCTAGGAGAATTCAAATATGACGGGCATTTCACATGACTTTTAATGAACTATACATTAAAATCAGGGGTATTGTTAATGCCACACATGCTGCCCATTTCATGATATGTTTAAAAAAGTAGATTTTGGTGGAAAGGACATTCAGTCTGGTTACTGAAACTACATTTAGCTGCCTACATGAGACAAATGAATTAGTAAAACGCTCAAACTGAAGCAGCACAGCTGTGAAGGACCAGTGTCAAGCCTGACACTGAAGAAGGGTCACCTTACCAAGGCAATAGGGAATGGCTGACTCCCATGGAACTGCGTTCCAGCAAGAGGAAATGTGGTGAAAAAAAATAAGTGTGGGTGTGGTTTTTAATGCATCTATTATAAAAAATAACATTCCTCACCTGATGTAAAGTGGCAGATCAACCTCAGGGTTCAGAAGATTAACTCTGCACTTTGTTGTCACTACTTACAATGCTGTGTGGACTCCTCAACATATTCCAGCTGGAGTTTAATGCAATGTTGTCATGCCTGCTCTCTCATCATTGTCTACTCACCTGTGCAGGTGTCGTTCACGTTTAAGTGAAATCCTTCTGGGCATGTACAGTAGAAACTTCCCTCGGTGTTAACACAATGATGAGAGCACGGGCTGGAGAGGCATTCATCAATATCTGAGAAAATAAAAATGACACGCATGAGGCAATAATCGATCCACAATCCGTCGGCAACTCAAGCCACCCAAAACTCTCAGACAAGTATAAGATTGTCTAGACTCAGGGAAAGGAACAGGGTAGTGGATGTGCAGATAGAAGCTCATTGCACCATTACACAATCTACTATTGGTGAGGGACCAGCACCAATCAGAAACAAAATAGCAACAAAAAGAGAAGAAAAACCTGCAGAGGCTGAAAATCTGAAACTCAGAAAAAAATTTGCTGGAAACACTCGACAGGACAGTCAGTATATGTAGAGAGTGTAGATGCATTAACATTTCACATGTGATCCCTTTGAATGACAATTGTCATGGCAATAATTCATGGGACAAGCTGACTGAAACATTGTTAAAGACACCCATTAGTGAGGAATTGTGAAACCTCAAATGAGGATTGTTCAGCCCTCCAGTTGATAAATGCACATCCCGACACATTTGAGTAGGCACAAAGTAGCAGCCACCAACTAACAAAGCCGTCAGCCCTGCCCCAGCATCAGACCTTACATAAGTGACTTCAAGAGGCTCCTCTCAATGAGGCCCATTCTAGCAATGTGTGAACAGACTGTCTTGGCACCAATACATCAGGAGTGACTGCACTTCCAGCCAGAGAACCCAGTGTCAAGAGCACCAATTTCTGGTACCTCATCTTGGGGAGTACATCGCTCAGAGTTAGCTATCCAATTCATACTTAGAAGTGCATGTCCCACGTGTCAGCACACTAAGAGAACACACTTGAGTGAGTCGTACATACACTGAGGGGCATATACATATAGACATTACCAACAGACAAAATCAAAATAACACATCTCTTTTCAGTTCTGTGATTAACTGATAAAGAAACTGAGGCCTAGGTTTTCCAATTATGATGGCAATGTTAAACCTATTTGTTTTAGACAGATTAGTCTCAGCCTCACCATCAGAAAACTTACGTTAGTGTCTAATTTGACAACGTAAAAACAGAAAGGAATGTGCAGTTTTTCAGACAAAGCAAAAATCACATTCGTACAGGTGCAAATGAGAAAACAAGTCTCTCGTGAGAGTCGAGGGTGATGTCTTTCCGTCTTGCACCTCGCTGCCAGCCCACAGTGCCTGACACATGTTGGCACCTTTTCAGCACCACCTCTTGTTGTTGCTGCCTGTCACACAACTCCATTACAAGCTTACTCTTTCAATGCACTGTTAACAAGCACATTTGGCCGTGATTCCTCAGACACCCACTGTCTATGGTCACACATGGAGAATGACTACTGGTTAAGGTAGTCAAGGACACCCCATATCCCAGCATGAGCACCTTTGGGAGAGGAGAGGGAAGGAATAACTGTCTTGCTGGTAATCTGCAAATTAAAGCACTCTGTTAACCTCTTAGCAACCACTTGAAATTATTTCTTGTCATCTCTGAAAAGAAACTCCTTAGACCTCAATCTGTATAATCTGAGCCAAGTACTTAATAGATCACTGATAAAATTCCAGGCCATGGCCACCTCTCCCTCTCACTGTGCTTGGCAGCAAAAGAAGAAAAACTGTGTGAAATGAAGCAAATTAATACATAAAGTACACACTGTGCTTGGCTCATCACCATGGCAATTAAAATGGGCTGAGCTGAAGTGGGCACAAACCATCAGCAGTGAGTCACCTTCTGCCAGAGATCTGTATCCAGAGTTGTAGAATTTCCAGTCAAGCTGTCATTGATAAAGCTCTGTGCTGATTTATATCATCACTGAGTTTACCATTCTGTGCGATAGTCTGTGAACAGGACACAGCTACCGGTGGCTGATAGAGAACGCCATAGAGCCAATGTGTGATGCAGTACTTGTACAATTAGAGTAAAGACTGTTTAACACAAGTCACAATACAGGCCAACTATTTGCCCACACCTGGCAAGAGTGAGACGTTGTTAGTATCTTACTCTACCACCATAGAATCGCGACCTCCTGTCTAGATGCACTACGTCGGTATCTCCCCAGCATTCCTCTTGCTTTATTCCACCAAAGAGTGGCAGAATTCAGCAGAAAACTTGAAAATCACACAGGTGGGATGCGAAGAAAGAAATAAAGGTATAGGAAAAAGGAGATAGAGAAGGGAAGAAAGAACAAAATAACAACTCATATTTAAATAGCAACTTTGACATAGTAAAATTTCCCAAGCCATATCACAAGAGCATAATCAGACAAAAAATTAACATCGAACCAAAGAAGGAGACATTAGGACAGGTGACCAGAAAATTGGTTAGAGGAATAGATATTAAGCAGCATCTTCGTGGTGCAGAGGTAGTACACTGAGTGAGGGAATTTCAAGGCTTAGGCCTACTTAGCTGGATGCACAGAAAACCAATCGTGCATAAGAAGGAAGTGAACGATGTTCAAGGCCAGATGTGAAGGAATGTGGAGTCCTTGTGGGGTTGAAAGGCTGGAGGAAGTTACAGGAGAGAAGGACGTGGCCAAGTGAAGATTTGAACACGAGGGAGAGAATTTTTTTATTCTTAGAATGGATGTGGGTGTCGCTGACAAGGCCAGCATTTGTTGCCCATCCCTAATTACCCTTGAACTGAGTGTCTTTCCAGGCCATTTCAGAGGGCAGTTAAGAGTCAACCACATGGATCTGAATCTGGAGTCACATGTACGCCAGATCAGTTAAGGATGGCAGATTTCCTTCCTGTCTGTTCAGCCTGAGACAATGACCAGGGAGGGGAATGGAACTGGTGCCTAGGGAGTACATTTTATGGAGGAGCTGGAAGGCAATGGCTTTGGTCTTCTAACATTTAATTGGAGGAAATTCCAGTTTACCCAGGACTGGACATCAATGTAACAACACAGAGGCAATAGCGGGATGAAGAGAAGTGAAAGTGAAGTAGAGCTGGAAATCATCAGTTTACAAATGGAACCTGCATTATCTTGAGATGATATTGCCGAGGGACAGTATGTAAATGATTTGTAAGAGGGGCTCAAGATAGATCCTTGGGGGACACCAGGGTAACAGTGCAGAGGCAGTAGAAGAGCTGTTGCAAGTGGTTACGACTGGACAGTTAAGAATGGAACCAGGTGAGAGTCATTCCACTCAGTCGGACAACGGAGGAAGATGGTGTGGTCAACTGTTTCAAAGGTTACAGCCAGGCCAAGAAGGATGGGGAAGGATTGTGGACCATGATAAGAGTTGCATATGATGAATTTGTGGCTTGGATTCGGACCATTTCAATGCTTGGCAGAAACGGTCATCTAAATGTAAAGGTTCAAACATGGCATCGTGGGAAAGACGAGTCTGGATTTGGGAGACAACAACATGTTCAAATGTACGTATTTAGTGTAGAAAAGAAGCAAGGACAAAGGGCAACGAATGGGACTATATTAACTCTCTTTCATTCGTTATCCCCCTTGCCCAATTTTATTTCATCTAGTTCTATTAAAATAACTTAATTATTTAACAGTTTCCAATTCCAACAAGACTTTCACATAACACAGGGGAGGCTTTTCACTGCTGCCCGCCTCTTTCTTGCCTGAAGAATAGCAACAGGTCATTGAAAATCCAATGGGGATCTCGTGTATCCATTGTTCCCCCTCTCTCCTCCCAAATCAGGTCTTTAAATTAATATGCAAATCAGGGACCTACATCTGTTAGAAATGGGTGAAACACGTGTGGCACATGTCAGCAACACGCTCTCTCGGAGCCATGTGGTGATTTTTATCCTGACCACTGCAGGTGCCAGGAAGAGCAATCATGCTTCATTGAACCCCACAAACAGCCTTCTCGACGTTGCATCTGTTCTTGTGCCCTTCTTTCAATATCAGCCTTCAGCTCGCCAAGAACATTTCAATGAGGCCTGGCCTGAAAGTGGCTGGAGCCCCCTGCTCACCATGATGGGTGAATCTTCGAAAAAAACAAATTGTCCGCTATTTTTATTCTCTGAGATAGTATAGCCCAGGTCTAACAATTAAACTGATTCACATTAAATTGCATACTACGACCGTGCAGAATATGGATCTGGATTAGAAAATAACATACTGTCACACAGCTACATTATTATTCAGGATTTATTTACAAATAAAATGGCATGGAGGCAAAGAGCTTTTGATAAAATAATGAACAACACAATACATGTGTAAGAGAACTGGAATTTGTCCAATAAAGGTTAGTACACTCTCCTCAGGAGGTTCCTTGGAATGGAATCTGCTAATCAAATGGATGCTTTAGAGCACAAACAGCAATCTCAGAATGTACATTTTAGGGCAAGATTGTATACATTAATTATTGCAGCCTCAGGCAAACACAAAGTCTGGTGCATTCTCATCTGATCTGAAGACCAACCAGCCAGAACTGAGATATTTATCCTGCCCAATTAACTTTCTTGAAGTGAATGCTTTTCTTTTGAAAGACTCAAGCAAAAAAGTTAAAAGTCCTCAAACCTCAGAAGACAACCAGACAAAAGCTCGTAACAGATGTATTTTCTCCTGGAATTTTCTACCAGGCTATTTTCACACACAACTAGAAGTGACAGGGTAAATGCTGTGAAGCTTTATTTCTGACTTGAAGCCCTGCTCAATGAGGACATGACACAAAATGTCAATGCCTCCAATTTGAGGCACTCCTGTAGTTCAAGTCATTTATTTTAATGACCAAAAAATTGGAAGTATTACAAATTAGGGCCATGGATCTGTTGGTCCCTTAGAGTAAAGCTCTAAGCATGGAAGTGGAGCCTTCCAAATATTTGCCCTTACACCTCCCGTCTGACAAATGCTATATCCAATAACACTTACACCAATCTACCCCATCCCTAAGAGAATACTTTATCTGTTAATTCATAAACAGCAAAGCTACCTGCCTGATCAGACAACATATACCTTCAATTTGAAAGGTCCACAGCATACAGCCTCCTGCCAGAAAATGCAGGCACAAAATTGAACACATGGCACCTTGCATCCTACTTCATAAAGAAGAAAATTAGGTAGTGTTTAAGAGGCTTCACTGACAGCTTGGAATAAACCTCTTGTGACGATTATGTCAATTGGTCGCATGCCTAATTTCATTTCTTTTCTTGCCAGGTCTACCTCTGTTGCAGAGTTGCCTATTTATACTGGGTGCAGTGCTATTGCACTAGCCTGGACTGCAGAAGGGGACTTTTTTTACAGCTAGTATCAGTTTAATCAATTAAAAAATTAGTTTAAAATTTGCTGTCTTTTTTTTGAGTAAGCATTTTGTTTAGGTTGATTTTGCTCAGTGATTAAATAAATTCATGTTGCTGTGGAGAGCTGAATGTGGGCGTTGGAAGACTATATTTAGCTTTCCATTAAATCATTGTAACTGCCTTTGCTCAGCTCTGACTGTGTGTACGTTGAAGCAAGCACCAATGGCATAGCCAACATTAGAGATCTCTGCCAACAAAAGTAAATTACTGCCGATGCCTCTGACAAAAGATCATCAGCCTGAAGTGTTGGCGCAATTTTCCCAGGCAAGGGTAGGTGGGTTTGTGTGCATACAGGAGTTAAATCACCAAAAGCTGATGTTAAGTTGGGATTAAACTGTTGTTTGGTAGTACAGAATTTGAATATTGCTGCAAAGAGACATGTTGCCAAAACTTTTCACCTTGTACGCATCAAGGACAAACACAAGAATGCCAAATTTCAAACAATCGCAACAATTTATACTACAGGGCAAAAGGGTGCTGATTGGTTGGCAAATTGACTCTGATTGGCCAAGGTGTTGCCATGGAAAAAGCAATGGGGAACTATAGGCTCTCCAAGCTCCTGGGTAATTCCAGAAAAAAGAACAAGGCTTGAACATTTTTTTTTTGCAGAGAACAGGTCCTTGTATGAATGCAAATCACTTCTAGCAAGCATAGATGAGCCATGTTATGGAGCTTGACTGATTTTCTAGAATTGGTTGTTTGTGTAGCTATTAGCACACTCAGGATTGTTCAGCAAGTGCTGCCCAATCACAATATTACATATAACAGTAGACATTTTGTTTTGGGTTGTGCAAGCGCAATCTGGTTGAGTACAGTCTGTACTCTGCCCATTACGAATAAATGAAGGAACAAGCTGTTGATTCAATCAACCAATCACTGGGCTATATTGGCCTATGTACCTGGTACAGCACTGGCAGTAAAATTCATACACAACATTGCTCAATTGTGTGGTAGGAAGAATGTCTTTTTTGTCCAATGGCAGAATCCTGTTAGCGGAAAATTCCACTCGTGTAGACATTGCATGGTAGCAGTGTGAAACGGCTTGTTTAATCTGTTGTTCAAATTTTATTTGATAATTTTACAAATAACCAGTCGAGCCCTTAACGTGGCTCATTTGCCTTGCTAGAAGCGACACGCATTCACATCAGGGGCCTGTTCTCTGCAAACAAAAGGAATATGTTCAAGACTTGCACCTTTTTTGAATTACCCAGGAGCTTGGGGAGCTTATAGTTCTCCGCTGTTTTCCCCTTGGCAACACCTCAGCCAATCAGAGTTGCCAACCAATCAGCACCCTATTCTCCGGTAATATAAATCGTTTAAAATTTAATATCTTGCATTTGTCCTGATGAGTGCAAGTCGAAACGCTTTGGCAACATATCTCGATTTTTTGCAACTGTTTAAATCCTCAATTCTGGATTTTCAAGCCAGGACATCTGTTTCCTATCCTGTGAGCAACTCCCCAGGGTCACCGAGGAGAGTGCACAGTGGGAAGCACTTCTTCAGTGAAACTGGCAAGCTGGAAAAACTTTGAAACTGAAGAACTCCAGTCAGAGCCAGGTGAGAGGCTGCTGCCCAAAGTACTTCTTCTCAGAGAGTGCTTTCACTGCTCAACAAGTACTGTCCAACTTTTTGGAAGTCACTTCACCTGCCTAGCACTTTACTCACTTTCAGCTACATTTCCCTGCTGGCAGCATTTACGATGGCATGGGGGCAGCTTATGCAGCTCTACCCTGCACCTCTGCTAAGGGCCAAGCGCAGTAGTATACTTCTATACCATTATAACAACACCACCAACAGCACCATCAGTATCAGCTGCCTTCTGCTCTGCCACATGCCCCTCCACAGGACAGAAGGAATGGGCACTTAGATCCAGCTGCAAGGAGGCAAGACCCCCAAGCCAGGGTCTACAGGCAGAAGGTCGGTTCTTTCTGCATTTAAGCACTAGTGTCTCAGGAGGCTCAAGCTCTCATGGTCGGTCTGCAGCCTTCTGGAACAAGGCCACCTTCCCAGTGGAGGAAATGGCATGCATTCCCAGTGGCCAGTAAGGTGTTTATTACTGAAGAATCACCTCCTAAAGCCCCACCCTCCTCAGGTCTCTGCCTCTCACCAAGTCTTTTCTCCTGCAATGAGAGAAAGCAGAGAGATGTGAGCATTCGTAATGGCATGCATGGAAGGAGAGAAGGACAATACTTGTGCAGGGTGACTGTGAGGCTAGGATGCAAGCAGGCAATAGGATGAGTTTGATTATTGGCTGCTCAGATGGGGATGTGAGGTACCTGGAGGGAAAAGAATGAATGCAGCTGCAAGATGTGTTGTCCTAAAGGGAGCTGTGAAAGTCAGTGTGTGAGGCTTGGCATCTGAAACTTTTATACCACTCACTTGTCATTCCCTCCTGAGGTCCTGGATCCTCTTGGTGCACTGTCTTCAGGCTGGAGGGACCACACATCTGCTGCTTACTTCCCTGGTCACTTCCTTCCATGCCTACTTGGCTGGAGAGACTAGCCTCTTCCTCCTTTCCTTTGGAGAGCTCACCTCTACAGTACCTCAGACCCCACAGCAAGACCTCCAGGTAAGGGTGAGAGATGAAGGGAGTGGCCTTCCTAGGTCTCCTCTCCATATCAGTGGTTGCTGCAAATTCAAAAATCCAAGTGCTGGTGAGCCCTTGTACCCCATGCTGTGGTCCCTTTAATTAAAAATCCTTCCTTTGACAGAATGGACACATCATCCTGCCCACCCTACCTGATTGACTATAGAACTCGGAGCTGTCATTGCTGATGCCTTTGCTCAGTTAAAGAGCCTCGGCAGAGCCTGCGCCTTCACCATTTGGGTTCCTGTCACGTAAATGGTCCCTCCTTTCCAACAGGGACTAAGTTCAGAAAATTCTGCCCATTAGCTCTGTTTCCCTCTCCGCAGGAGTTGTCTGACCTGCTCAGTATTTGCAGCATTTTCTGTTGGTATTATTGGAGAATTCCTGATCTGGGGAAAGGTGGCCAGATGCCCAGGAAGAGACAGCTTCATGACATGACTGTGTTTTGTAATAGTGACAAGAGTGTTTTGCAACGTATTTGATACACACAAATAGGAATAGATTTAATCAACAACAAGAGGCAGCACATAGAGGGAATTATACACGATACATTGCGAATGTCATTATATAAATCACAGTCAATCTTTTGGCAGTGAAAGGATCTCCTTTGCAAGTGCATATCTGAATTTCTGCCTGCACATTCACTGAATGTCTCAAGCACTTCCACAAATATTTTCATGTGGTGGCAAGGCTTAATTGTGTGTAATGTGGTTCACTTTATGATGCAAGAGAAATCTAATAGTGATAATTAACTATAAGGTGTGTTTAGCAATTGGTATTTACAGCCCCTTTTATTGTCCTACCAAGAAGGAATGTTACACTAGGCCATTTATAATAACACATCATATCCATTAGCATCCAGAATTACAGCCCTGCAATTGCATTATCTTGCTTCTGAAGTATGTCAAAGATCAAAGCTTAAATCAGTGAACTTAAACCAAAGTCTGGGCCAGGAGCCAGGCACTTAAAGCAATGCCCCTCACCACCGCACCACCAGCCACCCAAGGGCCCACACCGCCATCCCTCAGCCAAAAGCTTTACTCCCGATCACTCCAATCTTCCTGCTGGTACTTGGATTACATTAACCAGAACTCTCAATACAACCCACATTGAAAATGAATGTTATCAAAGTGTATCTGGTGTGATGATTGCAGAGTTTTGATGAATGCAGAATAAAACTCGATTACCAGAACCATCTGGTTCTCTCTCATGAACAAGAGGAGGATGAAAAAAGATTCTTCTCACATCCTGAGGTTGCATTCTTACACTTCACAACGTGGGTGTATTTACATTTAACACCGTTTTTTAGCACAAAAGGGTATATTGCACCTGAGCCAACTATTTTCTCCTTTAAATACAGGCGAATCTACAAGATGTACAAGACAGTGGTGGCATGCACTGTACGCTTACTACGCTGTAGCAAGCCAATTTGCTCATGAATCCAGCCATCATTTTATATTGCAGTTCATGAGGTAACTGCATTGAGGTCAGTTTACATTGCACAATAAGTCAAAGCATACATTTGGCCAACTGCATACTTATAAACTAAGATCAGAATTTGTGGCTCAACCAAAGCAGCAGCTGCCAATGTAAACTGAGGACCAGATGAAAACCTGAGGGCACTGATTGAAAATTAACAGATCGCCAGAAGACAAAAAAATGCAAATCCACTGTAACATCTAGAAATCTAGGCCAGTTCCACTCAAAGTTACATAGACCAAGATTTAACTAAACCAGGTGAGATTCCCCTGAGAGCACTTCTTTATCAACAGAAACAGGTGAGCAAACGCAGAGAAAATCTAAAGAGAATATTGAACACAAACTTGCTGCATACTATTGATATGATCCTTATGGAGAGCTGTCGTTTCAAAATAATAAATTGATCAGGAAGACAAACTCAGACTACCATGGTTATTATGGAATGGTGCGTCTCCATGAAATCCAAATCAGCAGACAGCCAGACACTCATGGGGATTAGTGACATGCCAACGTTAACACTCACTGTTCCAGCAGGGTGCCTAAGGAGACATTCCCTGGTTAAGACGCCTTCTTTGAAGTGGGTAAAATATATGTAAGATTCTGTCAGAAAGTATCCCATCAATAGATGATTAATCATTGTACCATTTAAAAGTGACAAGTGCTTTCACACAAAAAGCATTGAGATCTTTGTGAATGACAGATTTTTCATGTTCAGTGAAGTGATGCAGTGCCTGACCATTAATAGACACAAATGTTAATCATATAGAAAGATAAAACTAATTTCATACTCTTAAAAGGCAGTTACAGTGGATGCTTCTATTGAAACAGTCCGAATATAAATTGTACATCGCTGGTAAAGAGATCCACACTGACTACTGCATTCATCAATATCTGCACCCAAACCACGTAAAAATTTAAAGTATGGAGCCAGGAAAAGCTATTTTGTCCATCAAGCCCACTCCTTCACAGTCCAATGTGCAACTTTTTTATTACATGTTTTGCCTCAATTATTAATTGATTGAGGGCAAGTATTGACCGAATCCCAAACATGACCACTCCACTCCTGGCAGGTTGTTTCCTACACGTATATTTTCTTGCTCTGAGAAGAACAGGAACCCTTGTACATTTCAGTCTAAATTGGGAAAGTGGATGACTACCCAGAGGAGGAGACAGAAAGAACAGGAAGGGAAGAGAAGGGGGGAGAGGGAAGGAGGGAAAGGGGGAAAGGAAGGAAGGGAAGGAGGGAAAGGGAAGGGAGGAAAAAGGAAGGGAGGGAGGGAAGGGAGGAAAAGGGGAAGTGAGGGAAAGGGGAAGGAAGGAAAGATTGTATTCACATATCACCTTTCATGATTACAGACATCCCAAAGTGCTTTATAGCCAATGAAATACTTGTGAAATGTAGCCACTGGATCCACCAGGAAACATGGAAACCAAATTGCACACAGCAAGCTCCCACAAACAGCATTGTGATAAAACCAAATGATTGACAGGTTGTGTAGGCTCGAGGAGCCTACTCTTGCTCCTAATTTGTATGTTCGTATGTTTGTGATGTAGATTTAGGGATAAATATTAATCAGGACAACTGAGATAACTCCCCTCCTCTTCTTCGAAATAACGTCATGGAATTTTTTAAGTCCACCTGAGAGGCCAGACGGCCTCAGTTTAAGGTCTCATCCGAAAGAACCAACACAAATAAACCCTGCATATCTGGACTGATCCACAAGTTTTTAAATCTATGATGAGGACAAGGCCAGAGGTAGAGGGGGTAAAAACGATACCACGGCATTGTGGAACAAGAAATTGCCTATAGGGATAAAGTGAATATTCACAAAGACAATTTTAAGTTGGTATTCCATAAAAAGGGCACTGACAGCCTAATCCACAGCTGCAGCCATCAGCTTCAAATAGTGTGCTGCCCTCCAAGCTAAAATAAGGAATATAATGGAGAAAATGGGAAAACCTCTATTTCAATTGGGGAAAGCTTTCTTCTCATCATAGATGTGGCAGTCCATGATTGAAGAGGTCACAATTCAGTAGGAACCAATAACATTGGAAAGGTTAGGATTGAGATCCTGCTGAGGTATTTTGAATAGCTGGGATGTAAATTAAAATCCAAGACATCCCGGTAGCAATTTTAGGACTAAACATGGCACTGTGCTGCACCAGTCAGGCAGAAACAATTTAGTTATATCAATTCATATTTGAGAAATAGTTTGAAAGGGGGATTTTAGATTCCTAGGTCAATTTCTGGGGCAGAGTGAAGTTCTCCAGATGGCACGGGCTTTACCTAAACTAAATTGGCACCAATGCTTTTAGAGAAAATAAATAAGAGCAACGGAGTTTAATTTAACTTAGTAAGACGAAGAGAGGCAGGCACAAAACAGATTATAGAGAAAGCAAATTAATGGTTCAGAATACATTTTCAAAAAAGATAATCTGGTTTGAAATATATAGTGCAAAAGGAAGAAATAAAGCTCTTGAGGTTTTCTATAGACAATAGGACAAAGTAAAAGGAGGACTGGTTAGTTTATAAAGACATGTTTATGCAGACAGAAAGGTCATATTGGGGTGTCATTGTTCATGGGAAAAGCCTAAGTAGTATCTAATCTAAGCTGCTGAGGGCTACTTTGACAGCTTTCTGACCTAGAGTGTAAGGGATACTACGAGTTATATTGCAATGATATCATACTGGAAAAGAAATGACTGACATCCTTAGGTGCCAATACCAAAACCAATCCTCAGGGATAAAGACAATCAAGGGAGAGCTCAAATAATTTCACGGAGATGCAGAAATCAAGAAAATGTCAATTAACAAAAAGAACGCCTCAACGACTTACTACTGAGAACAGTGAATAACTGTATGCCAAGGACTAAGTCATACAGATTAAAAGAATGTGAATATAAATTAAATAATAAGGTAATGTGAAGATGAGTTAATGAAGAAAAATATACTCTGCAAAGCTTGCAGATAAAACAATGAGGAAAATTACAAGTAAGAGTGAAAGAGCCTCTTTAATAAAACATAAAATGAGTTGTTGGTGGGGAAAAGAGGGACGTGAAATTAGGACAGATTTAAAATTCAGTGCACAGTGGGACATTCTTCTAGTATTGTAAAAGCAAGAGGGTTATGAAAGGAGAATTAAGTCTGGAATTATGTCGGCTCCCAGTGGAGAAATGGAGATGAAGGGACCAATAAAAAGCTGAGAAGTTGCATTAGCTGAGAAGTTGGCTCGCCGACGCAGATCCACCACCAGGGAATTTTCCCAGTGGCAGGAACGGCAGCCATTTTGAATGATTAACGGCCCAATAAAGGGCAAATTTCCCAGAACGTTAGCATTTTGCCTCCCAAGGACTTCCTGGAGTGGCCATTAGAACTATGGCACAGGGAGGGGTCTGCCGGCATCAAAAGATGCCCCTGATGCGCCCACTACCCACCTCCGAAGGCCCCTACACTACCCCTGGAGGGATTTCCCCCCTGGGGCCCTGACTGCTTGGCCCACATGAAAATGTATTTAATAATCCCAATGGCACCTCAAAATGGAAGTGTCCTCACATTCTCCAAGCTGCCTCAGCAGTAGCCAGCTCTCTCAGTGGCACTGCTGAAGCTCCAGAGCTGCTGGGCCTCTGTATGGGCAGGCGTTGTGGGAGGTCCACTCACCGATCTTAACTGGATGCCTCGCCAACCTGGCGGCTCTTAGTTGCTTGCTGCTGGCAATATCAGAAAGGAACTCCCACCACCTCGCTGAGGGTGCATGCCACCTGAAAATCACCTTCACAGCAAGATCTCCACTGCCTCAGCAAAATCTTGCCCATAATTTCTGGTGAACTCAAATGGGATTGAAACAGTGGAAGTATTAAAAACCATGAACATACTGAGCATGGTTTTCAGCCTCTACACTTACCAGAGCATGATAATCCCTCATTTGTTATCAAGGACAGGAAAATTGCATACTGGTAATCACACAAACAAAAACCTTCAGTGATGTCTTGCTGGAAGTATTTACCAGGGAAGATAATAGCAGTATGTCATCTAACAAACTTTGATATAACTTTCATGGAGGGACCTAGAGATTTAAAAGCTCAAAGTGATTGATTAAATGCCCGGATGAGGTGTCATATTCCCAATATATCTTAAAGTACTAAGTGAGACTAAAGATGAAAACTATAAAGTGCCATCATCATGAGGAAGTCAAAGAATACATGGTTACACTGGACTGGAAACAAGACAATGTGCTTGAAAGCAGCCAAATCATAGGGGACTTACAGAAACTATGCACTTCAATCTTTCATGCATTCTCATATTTCAGATGAGGAAAGGCTGCTGCAATGCTGGAAGAACAATCACACCCACAATACACCCATCACAATGGCCAGGTGAGTTAAGATTTAATAACAGCTTATTTCACAATTGCTGTAAAGTGAGTTTTGTCAATCTCAGTCCTGGACTGTTTATGAGATGGATTTTTAGACCAGTATGTTGAGGAACCGACTAGAGAACAGGCTATCCTAGATTTGGTGTTGTGCGATGAGAAAGGGTTAATTAATAATCTTGTTGTACGGGGTCCTTTAGGGAACAATGACCATAACATGATAGAATTCTTCATTGGGATGGAAAATGAAGTAGTCTGACCTGAAACTAGGGCCCTAAATCTAAATAAAGGAAACTATGAAGGTATGAAGTGTGAGTTGGCTAAAATAGATTGGGGAACTTCATTAAAAGGCATGATGGTGGATAGGCAATGGCTAATATTTAAGCAACAAATGCATGTATTGCAACATTTATATATTCCTTTCTGGTGCAAAAACACAACAGGAAAAGTGGCCAACCGTGGCTAACGAAAGAAATTAAGAATAGTATTAGATCCAAAGAGAAGTCATATAAAGTTGCTAGAAAAAGTAGCAAGCCTGAGATTTGGAAGTAGTTTAAAATTCAGCAAAGGAGGCCCTAGAGATTGGTTAAGAGGGGAAAAATAGAGTAAGAGAGTAAATTTGCAAGGAACATAAAGGCAACTGTAAATGCTTCTATAAGTATGTAAAAAGAAAAAGATTAGTGAAGACAAATGTAGGTCCCTTACAGTCCGAAACAGGAGAATTTATAAGTGAGGAAGGAAATGGCAGAGCAATTAAACAACTACTTCAGTTCTGTCTTCACGGAAGAAGACACAAATAACTTCCCAGAAATGTTAGGGAACCAAGGGTCTAGTGAGAAGGAGAAATTGAAGGAAACTAGTATTACTAAAATATTAGTGCTGGAGAAATTAATGGGACTGAAGGCCGATAAATCCCCAGGGCCTGATAATCTACATCCCAGGATATTAAAGGAGGCTTGTCATCTTCCAAAAATCCGTAGATTTTGGAACAGTCCCAACAGATTGGAAGGTGGCAAATGTAATCCCACTATTTAAAGGAGGAGGCAGAAATCAGGGAATTACAGACTGGTTAGCCTAACATCAGTAGTAGGGAAAATGCTAGAGTCTATTATAAAGGATGTGATAACAGGACACTTAGAAAATATCAACGGGATTATACAAAGTCAACATGGATTTATGAAAGGGAAATCATGTTTGACAAACCTACCGGGGTTTTTTGAGGACATAACTAGCAGAATATATAAGGGAGAAGCAGTGGATGTGGTGTATTTGGATTTTCAGAAAGCCTTTGAAAAAGTCCCACAAAAGAGGTTAGTGTGCAAAATTAAGCCTCATGGGATTGGGGGTAATATATTGGCATGGATTGAGAATTGGCAAAGAAACAGGAAACAGAGAGTAGGAATAAATGGGTATTTTTCAGAGTGGCAGGTGGTGACTGGTGGAATACTACAAGGATCAGTGCTTGGGCCCCAGCTAGTCACAAAATATATCAATGATTTGGAAGAGAGAACCAAATGTAATATTTCCAAGTTTGCTGATGAAAGAAACTTGGTGGGAATGTGAGCGGTGAGGAGGGTGTTATGAAGTTTCAAGGCAATTTAGAAAGGTTGAGTGAGTGGGCAAATACATGGCAGGTGCAGTATATCGTGGATAAGTTTGAAGTTATCCATAGGAAAAACAGAATGGCATTGTATTATTTAAATGGTGATAGATTGGGAAATGTTGATGTACAAAAGGGTCTGGATATCCTTGTACGCCAATCACTGAAAGCAAGCATGCAGGTGCAGCAAGCAGTTATGAATGCAAATGGTATGTTGGCATTCATTGTGAAAGGACCTGAGTACAGGAGCAAGGATGTCTTACTGCAGCTGTAGAGGGCCTTGGCGAGACCACACCTGGAGTATTGTGTGCAGTTTTGGTCTCATTACCTAAGAAAGGATATACTTGCCTTAGGGAGAGTGCAGCAATGGTTCACCAGACTGATTCCTGGG
This sequence comes from Cetorhinus maximus, assembly GCF_964194155.1. Taxonomy (NCBI): domain Eukaryota; kingdom Metazoa; phylum Chordata; class Chondrichthyes; order Lamniformes; family Cetorhinidae; genus Cetorhinus; species Cetorhinus maximus. The sequence goes on from NC_135887.1 coordinate 82,685,793, forward strand.
ATGGCAAGATTTGTCATATGAGGAGAGATTGGGCCAACTAGGCCTGTATTCACTGGAGTTTAGAAGAATGAGAGTGGATCTCATTGAAACATGTAAAATTCTGACAGGGATGGACAGACTGGATGCAAGGATGATGTTTCCTCTGGCTGGGGGTCTAGAACATGGGGTCACAATCTCAGGATACAGTCTAGACCATTTAGTGCTGAAATGAGGAGAAACGTTTTCATTCAGAAGGTGGTGAACCTATGGAATTCTCTACCACAGAAGGCTGTGGAAGTCAAGTCATTGAACATATGCAGCAATGGCCGCAAAGCCTCTGGTTCGCTGTGTCTGACTTGCCTGGTCCCAACGGAAGTGGATGAAGGTCATGCATTCCTGAACAGAGCATCTGTAACCTGCTTGACACAAGTATGGACAGCTGATTGGGAGACACCGCAAAGATCACCCACTGAGCCCTGGAAGGAGCCAGATGCATAGAGGGCAGCTGTGACCTTTAGAGCCACGGGCATGGGGTGTCCACCCACAGTTAGCGGAGATTTCAGGCCCAATCATCTGACAGATATAGTTGACTGTTTCCCTTGAGAGATGGCGCCTCCTTCGGCACTGCACCTCAGTCATATTGAGGTAGCTGCTTCGCCGCCTGTATACCCTGACAGCAGGACAGTGGCGTCTTCTGGGGCCCCTTCCGCTTTGGTCTACCTCTTGGCCCTGCGCCCCATGTGCCTGCATCTGTCCTCCCAAAGGTGGCTCCCCTGGAGGCTGAATGTGCACTCCTAGCCTCCTTCCCCTTCTAGCCCCCACTTCCTCCTCAGAGGAGCTGCCTCCAGTGGAGAGTTCAGCTCCCATTCCCAGGCTATGGGAAAGCTTCCAGGAACCTGCAGGCCCAAAAAAGATTCCTCACTGCAGAGTGCTGACCTATGGGTTAAGAGTCCAGAAAAAACAGCTATTATGCGTTTTGAAGTATTGCGGATCACACAGGCAAGTTTCAAAAACTTTGAAAAATCAATACTTGGGAGAGTACATCATGACCCCAGTGAGCCCTCTTATCCCGCCCGTGGATGAGGTTTATACAAATGTGTCCTACCCGCCTGCCCGTTGCGCTAGTGTGCCGACCTGAAGATTGCACGGGCGCTGAAAAATCGGCGCCGATTGGTGAGTCAAGGGCCTTAAGTGGCCCTTTAATTAATGGTGGGCGCACAGCGGATTTCATTGCGCATCTGCCCAACAAAATATCGCGACGGCGCGCAGTGGCGTTGGGAGGCTTGCCCGGCGTCACCGCACGTCATTTTACGTGTGGACATGCAGGGCCTGCCCCCTCAAGCCAACGTGAAAATTCTGCCCTATGTTTCTATCCAGCCATCTCAGGGAAAGGCAATAATGGGTGCAGAAGTCGTTTCCCACATTATTTCTGTGCACCTCCTGGTGAGTCACAATTCATGTCCAAGAAAAGAACTGAAGAAAAAATGATGTAGGGGTGGCAAATTCAATAAAAAGCTTATAGGCTCTGTGACATTCTTACACAAAAATACTCTCCAAGAAGTTTACAAACTTTCAGGAAGGTAAGTAAAAATATATTAGATCGAGTCATACCATGGCCATTAAGCTTCCACACAACAACTGAAAGAATAGTAGAAATAAACCGTTTGTCCTAAAACCTATTATTTTCTTATTTTCTCTACTGGGAAATCTCCCCTAGCAGTATCATCAAAATAAGGACGTCATAACATGGCAGTTCACAGGCAGACGCTGTTGATTTTTTCAAGCTGCAATGTGCTATAGCTTTCCGAAACGCACATCAGTTCGGATGCTAAGACTTGACAAATGCTTAGTGTAAGTGAAGACTGTCTTGGGAGATAAAACTGAACTATGGATAGACATCCATGACCAATTCAGAGTTGTGACCTGAATACTGGTATCACCATTTGCTGCAAAACAGAGGCTGATATCCTCACCTGTACAGTCAACCCCATTGGGTAGGAGGCTAAATCCAAGGGAACATTCACTTTGACAAGACTGGCAAGCACCGTCAGCTGTAACGACAAGTGGAATGTAGGATTAGAAGTTTACAAATAGCTGTTTGGTAGTTCAAAAATTGAGCATTTCAGAAAAAAGACATTTTGTCGACACTTTTTGTCTTGCACTCATCAGGACAATTGTAAGAATACCAATGTCAGGGGAAGAAACAACTTCATAATGTTTGTGATGAAAGTGCTAATTGCTTGGCAAGTGGACTCTAATTGGTAGAGGCATTGCCATGGAGAATGCATTAGTCAATAGTGACTGTCAGTTAACTGTCAAGCATTGTTTGAAATTTAAGCCAGGCAGCTTGACTCTGATTGGTCAAGGCATTGCCCTGAGGAATGAACCAGCGAATGGCTATCACTTATTCTGTTTAGCTAAAACAGGCGCAATGTGCGTACATGTTCTTTCTGTCTGCAAAGAACAGGGTTCTGTGTATTAATATATGTAGCTTCCAGCATGTATTGGAAGCTATATATATTAATACACAGGGCCCTGTTCACAAAGACTGGAGGTTCACCCAGGGATTGGACAACAGCATATGGTACCCAAATATCAACAAGCATGGGATAAATATTAGGACTGAGAGTTGCAGTAGGGAAAAGTTTCAAGAGTATTACATGGGTTGCTCTCAATGCTGATCAAAGAAGCACAGAAATGAGAAGTAACAGTCAAGAGTGGATTCAGAATTAAAAAATGAATTCACAAATCTACTAGAATTCTTCAAAACAACAAGTTATAAAACATTTTTAAGTAATGTTTCTATGAACACTGCCCAGTGAATAGAATTCACTGACATTTTCAGAAGACACCATAAGTATTCCACACGTGAGGCTTTAAAAGATTAAGACTCATGGGATTAATGGCAACTGGACTAAAGAAAAGCAGATGGATTTTAAATGTAGCAGATCAACAGAAAGTAATGCCAAATGGAACAGGAAACAAAAAACATCTGTGCATAATGAAACCATGTCCATTAGGAATGATGGAAAGAGAAGGTTTTGGGTGTGATTATTAACCACTGAAAGCATTTAATCAGGAGAAGTAGATCATGTACTGAAGAGCATCTCATGGCCACTTAACCGTAAGTCAAAAACCACTTACCCTGTATTGACCATTTGTGGGACTACATTTGAACATTGTGTGCAATTTTCCACCCGCTCACCGCAGCACCCCCACTGCCCCCGTCGTCCCAAACAAACTCCCCCTCCGCCGTCAAAAAGACATTGACGGATTTTAGAAAATTCACAGGAAAGCAACAAAGATGATTAGGTTTCCCGGGTCTAAGGAACAACTCATAAAACTAAACATTTTCACTGCAGAAAAGAAGGATGAAAGGGCCATAGGCAAGTTTTGTATATTTTGAGAGGAACACAAAATGTAAATTCAAGTTGGTTACTTAACTTGGGCTCTTAAAACAGGAGGGCATGAGTGTAAAAATGAAGTCTCAAGTGAAAATGAAGCTTTGAAGTATTTTCCACCCGTATACTGAAAAAGTGGAACATGGATAATGGAGAAAACCTATCACATTCATCAAAAGCTCAAAAATCATCTCTGCGGTACCCAAAGTTGGGCAAAGTTAAAGGCAATCGAGCAAAATCTCACAACACTAGTTCATGTGTTAACCAACTGTAATGTAAAAAACTGAACAAGTCTATGGTTAGGAATGCACCTGAAGATGATAACTGTAAGCTGAGAGATGGATGATCAAATACATTATAATAGCTTGCCTGCTGTTGGATCCATGAAAACAGGTTTTACAGAAATCCAGAATTGAATAATCAAGGCAGAAGTTTAAATATAATGGCATTTAGCTCAGCTACCTTTGACTTTGCCCAATCTTGTTTAATTAAAACCCTTCCACTGAGCACAAGCCTTCAGTTAGTGTTATAGGTAAATACAGCTTTCCCACTGCAGTATCAGAAACTATGGCCTGAATTTTACCTTTGGCGGGTGCGCCCAATCGGTGGGCCTGGGAGCAGTTGGGAAACAGGCCCCTGGCTGTGATCGGGCCCCGACCGTGATTTCACGCTGGCTGGCCAATTAATGGCCATCCAGCGTGCCAGCGTGAAATGCACGCTGAAAAGCTCAGCGCTGCCGGGGTGGGGGCAGCAAGAGGGTGGACGATGACGTTTCTGTGGGTGTAGGTCAGCGCTGTGAGAGAGCTCCCTGAAGGTAGGCAGCTGCCTCAGGAAGCTGGAGACCTGAAAATACTAAAATAAAGGTTTAAAAAGCTGCAAAAAAGTGTTCATGTATCATAATCAATCACCTGAAAATATAGCTGATAAAAATGCTGTCCACAGATATTTATTTTAATTTTATTTCATAACGGAAATTTCATCCCACCCTTGGGTTAGATTTGATGAAAAGTACAAAGGTCGCCAACCATAAGGTTGGACGGGCCACGAAAAATTGGAGACAATTGAGCCTTTAATGGGCGTAATTGCCCTCTTAATTGTTGGTGGGCGTGCTTCGGACTTTTGTGCGTGCCTGCCGAGTGAAATATCGCACAATGATGACGGGACGCTCACCCGACGTCTTCTAGCGTGATTTTACGCCCGCTCGGGATGTAAAATTCATCCCTATGTGAACATCTGTAACATCTGTAACTCGTATCCATGAGAATAGCATAGCATGTGTAAGAGAGAGGAACTTACGGATGCAGGAGTGTCTGTCAAAGTGGAGCCGATACCCTGGATGGCAAGTGCAGTAGTAGCTTCCTGCTGTGTTGACACAGTTATGAGCACAGTGACCATCTCCAGAAGTAGCACATTCATTATTATCTTGAAACCAAGAGGAATAATTAATGCCCAATAGATATTAAATTGACATGTCCTACCCGCGTGATTAGGTGACTCTTTGAATTGGATTTTCCAATGTGAAGTGACACAGTATGATTTCCACCTGTTCTGTAGAGCAATTTATATACCTATCCATACACATATCTCTATAGTACATTTCATTTTTGTTCTCCAAGTTGACCTTATTCTCTAGGCTATATTTCAAAACTAACTTCATTTCCCCATTTTTCCTCTCTTCCAATGGGTTTTCCTCCAAAATGTATTTTCTCAGTTGAGCCTCAAGCCTCTGGAGCATCTTTAGTTTCAGGCACTGGATCATGTGAAATAGAAAGGGGCCACGGATAGATCCTGGGGGGACACCACTTGTTCATTTGTTCTATTTTCCACCTTTCTAATTTCATTTTTGGATGTGGGCAGATGGTTAACTGGTGATGCATTATTGAGTTCCAGCAGTTCCACTCATCACCATCGCCTTATCCTGTCACCTATGGACCAAAATCAACCGAAATTGATAAAAATGACCACACCATCTCCCTCCAAAGCATCTCCACTTTCATCCAGCTGGGTGAGACTGCTCTCACTTGGTTCCATTCTTATCTATCTAACTGCAGTTAGAATATCACTTACAATAGTTTCACTTTCCACTCCCTCACCATTGCTTCTGGTGTCCCCCCAGGACATATCCGTGGTCCCCTTCTATTTCATATTCAAATGCAGCTGCTTGGTGACATCATCCAAAAATACAGCATTAGTTTTCACATGTATGCTGACAACACCCACCACCACCTCTCTCGACCCCTCCACTACTAGATTGCTTAACCAACTTCCAGTACTGGATGAGCAGAAATTTCCCCCAACTAGAAGCCATTGCCTTGGTCCCTGCCACCAATTTGACTCTCTCACCACTGACTCCATGCTCTCCCTGGCAACTGCCTGACACTAAACCTGACTGTTTGCAACCTCGATGACATATCTGACACTGAGATGAGCTTTCAACAACATTACCGTGCTGCCACGAAGGCTGCCTATTTCCACCTCCATCATCTCACCCTTCTCTGCCTTGCCTCGGCTCTTCTGCTTCTGAAACCTCCATCCATGCCTTTGTTATTTCCAGACTTGACCATTCTCACACACTTCCTACATTCTGTCCTCCATAAACCTGAACTCATCCAAAAGCCTGCTGCTCATTTCCTAGCTCACACCAAAACACATTCACCCCTCACAGCCCTCTGCTCGCTGACTTACATTGGCTCGCAGTTAAACAACCCTTTGATTTTAAAACTCTTATCCTTGTTTTCAAAGCGCTCCATGTCCTGGTCTCTCCCTATCTCAGTAATCTCCCCCAGGCCTACTGCCCTCTAATTCTGGTCTCTTGAGCATTCCTGATTTTAATTGCTCCATCACTGGTGGCCATGCCTTCAGTTGCCTAAATCCTAAGTTCTGGAATTCCTTCTTTAAACCTTTCCTCCTCACTTTCCTCCTTCAAGACGCTCTGTCAAAACTATCTCTTTGATTAAGCTTTTACTCATCTGCCCGAATAATTCGCTATATGACTTGGTGTCATGTTTGGTTTTACAATGTCTTCTGTGAAACACTTGGGGTGTTTTATTATGTTAAAGGCTCTAAATAAAAACAAGTTTGGTTGTTGTTGTTGAAACCAAAAGCTTATTGGTGGAAACACGCTGAAGGTTAAAATCGTGCCCGTTGTATCAGTGAAAAACTCATATTGTTGTCAAATGAGGAATAAAACTCCTCTCTTTGTAAAACTGGGTCACAGGAGATTTCCAGTAAGTAGTAGAAATGACATAATTGAAAATAACCCTCCTGTGGTGATTTAAGGCAGCAGTGAACTAAACGAGCCCAATTTGGGTAATTGTGTGAACTGAGGCAACTATCCATTCAGCTGTACTCCTGGATAGTTTCATTTTTCAAAAAAGGAAATGCTGCAGAATTCCATCTTTGATTGGTACTGAAATACCTTTGACATTCACACATGCTGGTTGTGGACAGAGTTCTCATATGTTACCTGCACTCACTGAATGTGATCTAAAGTAATGTGTGAAACACCAATCTCTGGTTTGCAGTGCATCATGAGCTCATGCACTTTAGCTATCTAAATGGACTGCATGCTCTACTCAATGAGATATAATCAGTTGTCTGTCAAATGCCAATAACACCAGACCAAACTTGGAGTGATGCGTCTACTCCCATGAGATTTTCAATGATCTATTAGTCTAGCACACAAGATATCACATGGCTTTTGCCACAAAGTTTGGTTCAATCATGAAGCATCATGTGATATTAGACGAGGAGCCTCCCTCACTTGGCAGTTTTCACTAGAGATTCAAATTCAAAACACTGAGACCCATTTGAGTAGGTAATCATCCGGTTGCTATGAGCCTGAGTCAACATTCTAGCTTTTCCACAGCACCTTGCGAGGCTGCTGGTGAATTTACAAGTGCAAGAAACCTTGAGATGCCTATCACTTACCTACCACTGGGCACATGTTCCATAGGTGTTTCTCTTGTATCCACTGATGGCAGAGCAGCAGGTTATGCTCATTTGGTTTTAGTTCAGCTAAAACAAATGCCTTAGTAACAGCTGCCAGTAATGCACAGGCAGCTACAGGAAACTACAGATGAGAGCTGAGTAAGGACCAGTATCTAGGACCAAATGCAAAAAGCTGCATGGATAAGGTCTAAGCACCCTCTATAGCACCTCCAACCACTTGTGAAGTTTAATCTGTGAAGAAGTGTCAAATCTGCACCTTCAATTAATAAACACAGGCCGGAAGTTTCCGGCCCTGTTGGGTGTCATGGCAGGCGCAGGGGGACAATTTGGCGTGAGGGGCAGAAATAGGCTTCACACCAGCGTGAAAGCACAGCGGGATCATCCGATAGTGTCCATCATGGCAGAACACGAATCCCGCTGGAAGCCGGTGTGAACCCGATTTGTAGTAAGGCCCAACCAGAATCGTCCCCCCATGCCAGATTTTCCATCACGCCAGTGGGAAAACACACTGGTCCAGAACACATCTGGACCAGTGTGACATACGGAAGTCAGGATTTACCATCAGGGCCTTGCTCAGATCGCAGACATCTGAGGAGCAGAAGATACTGGAGCCCTACAGCTACCGGACCCTGGAGGAACACGTGCATCGCATGCTGGGTGGATTCTCATGGATATGGCCCTGCCATGAAGCAGCTCACGGAAGGTGGGAGGTCTCTGTTGATGTCTGGGTTCTGCTTCAGAACATCAGGGTCTTGACCAGGGGCTGCTACGGATGATCAGTGAGGGGGGAGGTGGGGGGCAGGGGAGAGGAAGGTCCACCTGTGAGTGGGAGAGGAAGGTGTATCGGGGGGGAGGGCGGGAGAGGAAAGTCTAGGTTTAACTGGGAGAGGAAGGTGTGCTAGGGGGAGGTGACGTTGCGGGTGGGGGTAAGGTTGGGAGGGGGGAGCTGGGAGTATGGCGGGGGAGGAGGGTGTAACAGAGGAGAATGCGACAAGCGGGAAGGTAGGTATAAGGTGGGATGGAGGTGTAAGCAACGGAGTTCGGAGGGGGTAAGGAGTTCGGAGTGGGGAATGTGTCCGGGGGGAGGAAGGTGTCTGGGGGGAGGAAGGTGTCGGGGGTAGGAGGGAGTAAGGGTGGAGGAGTGAGAAAGTGGGACGGGATATCCAGGTGAACGTGCAAGGGAGGGGTGTATGGAGTCAATGACTGCCTCCTGGGGAATGAGGTGAGGGTGGGTGTGGGCGTGGTAGGAGGTAATGGTAATGTGAGAGGGGGCAGAGGGAGCCGGTAGGATGGGAGGCTGAGGGTGCGTCGATAGCGGTAGAAGCGACGGCGAGGGTGGTTGGTGGGGACTCGGAGATAGTCACGGACCCTGGGGGTGGGAAGGAGGAAGTTGGGAAGGTCAATGTGGATGGGGGTGGAATTCTTGGGAAGATAGGGAATGTGCACGTTCACCTGGACATCCTGGAAAGACAAGTGTTCGGGTCGGTAGGTGACGGTGGGGAGGTGGAAGGTGAGGGCAGGGTGCGGGGGCAATTGACAGTGATGGGGAAAAGGACATGGATGACTGGGGGAGGGGAAAGGATGGGGGAGCTGATGATTTACTGGACCATGACCATGGCTGTCGAAATCGAAAGTAAGTGGAGCCTCGTGTTGGACAGGCACAGGTGCTGCATGGGAGTGTGGTCAGTGGGTAGGCGGAGATGCAGATCAGCTCAGATGGACAACTGAAAGAGAACCCCAGCAAGCAGCATTGAAAATGCTCAGGATGGTGGGAGGAGTGTGATGGAGGAAGGCTCCACGTGCGTGGAAGAGTGCTTGCACTAAGCTCCGAAAGGCCCCGTACCAACCCCCCACCCCGCACACGCACACACTTCTCTCTCCAGAATCACTCATGGCTGCATGCAGCTAGTGGAAGGGGGAATGCAGGGGGAGGACTCACAAAGCCTGTCAATGAAGCTGAAAGACACCATCGCGCATTATTCAGTGGAAGTGAATATATTTTCACTTGTTATAAAGTGACAAAATATGTTCACCTGCGCAATCACTTGTTATCAGAATTTCTTAACATTTCTAGGCCCACCACTTCTTCTAGGCAATAAAAACAAAAAATGCTGGAAAAACTCAGCAGGTCTGCCAGCATCTGTGGAAAGAGAAACAGTTAATGTTTTGAGTCCGTATGACCTTTCTTCTCGATGCTGCCCTCCACCTAGGGGTGGCGACAGCCTGTGCAATGGTTGGCCCTGTTATCCTCTGATGACTTTGGTGTGTGTCCTCTGGAGAGCTGAGGTCTTGGGGGCCCCAGCTTGCTTTGGCTGTCCTCCTGTGGACCAGCTGCTCTCTTGGCGGTGACAGAGGATGAGGTTGAGGGGGTCACAGGCAAAGGGGACTCAGAGTGAGAGGACAGCCTCTGAGATTCCTGAGTGGATAACCCAGGGGTGTTCAGCTGCCATTCCTCCTCCCTTCAGGAGCCTGCCTTCTTGAGGGGAGGGGGAACCTGGAGAGACATCCAGGTGCCCCATTTCCTTCTCACATTGCCACTGCAGGAACTCACCCATGGCTGCCATGATGGAGTGCAGGTCTGCACACATCTCCGTGTTCTGCTGCACCAGGGTCTCCACGGTGTCTGCCATTCTGCCCATGGAGACCTCCATACATGCACATGTGGGCATCACTTCATCAGAGAGCAGGCGGACTCACTCTTCTGACTCACGTGCCACTCTGCTGAGGGCTTCCAACAGCTCTGCGTGATGTTCCCCTGCCTTCTGCTGACTCTCCATGGTGAGTTGGAAGGCCGAATCCAGAGGTTCATCATCTGACTCGGACCTCACGGGTGCCTCCTCCCCACCTGTCCTCCGAGCACCAGAGAGCTCTGCAGAACCTGCCTCTTCCTGCTGCGGACTCGTGTCCATGCAAGTGAACACCAGATTGTGAACCCGAGCCTGCTATAGATCTAGGTCCCCTGAGGTGTGTGTCTCTGCGCTGGTGGAGGGTGTGGGTAAGCGCTGTGACGGGTCTTCCAGGCTGCTTATTTCCAACTCTTCAATGGAGGAGATATCCTCTAGGCTGGAAGTAAGTACCTGGAGGGAGCTGAGGGACTGGCTGGCTGAGGGTGTTGGTGGCAGAGCTCCCTGTGAACCAAAGTAGAGATAATTAGAGCATGGCAGCAGAGTCAAAAACAGGAGAGAGAGCACTTCAGAGTTGCGTTGAGAGAGGGATGATGTGGTGCAGGATCCTCATGTGGGAGTTCACTGCCGACCTCACCGTCACCGCAGGCATGGTCCACATCCTCACCAGTCAGTGCAATGGCATGCTCCTCAAAGTTTCTCCTGCATGGAAACAGATGGAAAGATTGTGAGCAGGACACATGACGCTATGTGGAGTGTTTGTGTGGTGAGCGGAGCCGTGGACAAGATGAGGACACGAACACCAGAGGATATGAGCCTGATGGAGATGTGAGGGTGTGTGTGAGAGTTAGTGGTGTTGCCCCTTGAGGTGTGAGATCCCTGTGGATGTGTGATGGGTTTGTGAGTGAGAGAGTTGAGAGTGATGAGGTGGTTAACTTACCCTGGCAGAATGGATGAGACCATTCATCCTCTTCCTGCACTGGATGGCTGACCTCCTCTGTGCTCTGGTGGTGCTGACTGCTGCTGCCACCACCTTGCAGGATGGATTGGTGACTCTGGTGGACTTCTTGTAGCCAGAGCCGATGTAGAGGACATTGCAGTGGCCTTCCACTCCATCCAGCAGGCACCCCAGAGAGCCAGCACTAAATTTTCCGGGCTGCTGTCTTCTTTGCTTCCGGGGCCATTTGTCACCTAGAGCAGTCCTGGTCTGAAGACAAGAAGTAGGCTGCACTTTGGTGCATTTTAAATATGGCGCCCAGAGCGAGGAAGCACTGAGGTCACTGAGGGCATATCCGACCCCGCCTGCCAGCAACCAGAGTGTTTCCCATGAATGCCTTATTAATGAGGCAGAAAATGGGACAATACAGCATGAAAACCTGCCACTCCAGCCGGCCGGTAAAGCAACTTTTTTTAATGTCCTCTACCGCACTTAGTGCAAATCTGGGACGATTCCGCCCATAGGATCACACTGCACAGAAGAGGTCATTTGGTCCATTGTGCCTGTATCAGCTCTTTGAAAGAGTTATTTATTTACTACCCACTCACCCTCTCGTTCCCCAGAGCCGTGCATATTTTTCCTTTCTGAGGATACGTACATTTGTGAATTCCCTTTTGACTGTTACTATTAAATCAGCTTCCACCATTTTTTCAAGCAATCCATACTGGAAAACAACTCTACATACAATTAAATTCTCATCCCCCCCACCCAGCCCCTGCTATTTCTATTGCCTATCTTAAGTCTAGGTCCTCTGATTACTAACCCTTCTGCCATTGGAAACAACTTCTCCTTATTTTCTCTTACCAAAACCTTTCATAATTTTGAACACCTCTATTAAATCTCCCTTTAACTTTCTCTGCTTGAAGGAGAGCAATCCCAGCTTCTCCAGTCTCTCTGCCTAATTCAAGTTCCAGCATTCCTGGTACCATTCTAATAAATCTCCGCCACATGATGCAAAACTACACCCAGCTTACAACGGTGATACTGGAACATAATCCACTCCCCCAAGAGCGCGTCCCAAAAAAGTAGTAACTAACCTTGACAGTTGCGCCCATTCACGTGCTGAGTGTATCCACGTGGACAGAGGCACTGGAAGCTGCCCACTGTATTCACACAGTGGTGGGAGCAGTTGCTCTTCTCACATTCATTCACATCTGCCAACAAAAGACAATCATAGTATTTCATGGGAGTGCAATAATAAGATATTATCACAAGTCCTCGTCATTATTCTTTTTAGATATGGCATGGTTTTTGTCCTTACGAAGTTGAGGAATGTTCGCTAAGAATGGAACCACTTTCAGCCACCCAGTGTCGGAGTGAAGAACTTCCAGGTAGTCACTATACAGTTAGACTGTGTGAACAGTGTGGGCAGGATGTGCTGGAGCCTCAATGAAGCAGGACTTCCGCCCATTGCCCTGCAGACATCCCAACCCTGGCCTATTTTCCTGGGTTAGGGATAATTTCCCATGCAGAACAGGCTCAGGTCAGGATTCTGCCACATAGAGGGAGCCTGCCGCTGCACTGCAGTAAGACCATGCCTGTAGCACCAGAGGACGTGGCAGGAGATTTAAAAAGGGATGGAAGAACCCAATGAGAACACCAACATTCTTTTAGGCCTCTGCCAGATAGAAACCTAATTGAAACATGAGCCCATTGGGCTATTTTGGAAGGAGAGGAGTGCTTCACCAGGCCATCCTCTCCATTAAGAGAGCCTTGGCCAATGACTGCTACCCTGGGCCTATCACCACATTTCTCCACTCAGCCCTGGAAGCTGATGAGCTGAAGCAAAGCTTACCAACAGCCAGGCCCAGGCCTGCCCCCTCCTACCCTGCTGCTCACATTTAAATGTGACAGCTGGGTGGTCAGCAGCAGTCCCAGTGAGGGTGGAGGTAGGAAAAAATGGAACGAGGGATCGGAATGAAGCGGTAAATCTTCCAGCATGATTTCCCTCCCTTTACTAACACTGTCCAATTTGATTTATTTCATTCCATTTCTTAAAAACTTCTGTGCATCTCTTTACAACTTGTAACTGAATTATGGCAAGCTCCTTTGAGACCTATAATTGCATCAGTACAATGCAATATGATAAAAATTAGGCAGCACTCCTCTCTCCCTCTCCCCTCCCACTCAAGAAGTGTAAGATTTTCCGAAACTATTTTTTAAACTGGAGATTCACTTCAAGGATGCGTCATTTAATTCCCCCCACAATCAACATGCTATTCAGGATTCCTTGATTAAGGATAGCTATTCATTCAAAATGTTTTTGGCATCTTCCACAGTATCTATAAGCAATGGTGCCTCATGATTACCTGACTTTCTGCTGTCACATTCTCCCAACTCATGGATCAATGGACCCTTTCACCTTGACTTCAGCTATTGCAACATGAAACCTTCTTCTCCCCTATTTGAAGGTATCTTGGTAATTTCTCAGTCCTGTACTAACTTGTGATCGTAACTTTCTTAACGCCTCTCCCCTCCCCATTGAGTCAGTTCTCCCTTCTCTCCCCAATGGTGTTTTCAGCCTTCACAGTGACTGTGATCGTCCACAGGGGAGGTCAACTGGTAATCTTATCCAAGGCATCTGCCCCAATATATTGGGGATGCAGAGGCTAGTGAACAATGCCTTTGACTCTAATTTTACTCCTTTACCGTCCCCCGTAAGGATATGCTTCCTCACAGCAATGCTGATAATATAAGAAACTCAGCAATGGGATGTCCTGTGGGAGCACAACATTGGGTCACTCAGGATGCCTTAAACTAAATCATCTAGATGCCATATTATTGCCCAACAGTAACAGACGAACAATGAATGGAACAGTACTCTGGGATTAATTCACTCTTGGAAAATCCTGATTATTCACTTAAATCAGAAATCTGTGCTAATTTCCAAATGCTAAAACATAACCAGTAATGCACTGGTGCTAACATCAGATCTTTCACTTGTATCCTGAGATCAGCAAAAGAGAAGGGATAACTTTTTTAAACTTGGGTTCACGTTGAATTGTTTTAAAGGCCAACTACATCACAGAACTTCAGTTAACTTTGGAGTCTTTACTACACAGTACTGGTACAGTATCTGCCACTCATTACCTCAGAGCTCCTCTCTCTGTTTATTGCAGTGGCTTTTTGAACCTAACTGATGCAGATCTATAGTTGAGCTTTCATGCATCACTTCAACTATGCTAATAGCTAAACCACATTTCCCATAAACAGGCATTTGATAAAGTGCCACATCAAAGATTATTATGGAAAATAAAAGTGCATGGTGAAGGGGGTAACATATTAGCATGGATTGAAGATTGGCTGGCTGGCAGAAAGCAGAGAGTATGCACAAATGGGTCTTTTTCTGATAGGCAGGATGTGATGATTAGAGTCCCACAGGGGTCTGTACTGGGGCCTCAACTTTTTACAATTTACATCAATGACTTAGATGAGGGGAGTGAAGAGATGGTAGCTAAATTTGCAGATGACATAAAGATAGGTCGGAAAGTACGTTGTGAAGAGGACGTGAGGGGGTTGCGAATGGATATAGATAGGTTGAGTGAGTGGGCAAAGATCTGGCAAATGGAGTTTAATGTGGGAAAATGTGAAGCTGTTCACTTTGGCAGGAAGAACAAAAAAGCAGAGTATTACTTAAATGGAGAACGGCTGCATAATTCTGAGATGCAGAGGGATCTAGGTGTTCTAGAACAAGAGTCACAAAAAGTTAGTATGCAGGTACAGCAAGTAATTAAGGAAGCTAATGGAATACTATCCTTTATTACAAGAGGGATTGAACATAAAAGTAAGGATGTTATGCTTCAGTTATACAGGGCATTGATGACACTGTGTGCAGTTTTGGTCTCCTTATTTAAGGAAGGATATAAATGCATTGGAGGAGGTTTGCTAGATTGATACCTGGAATGAGTGGGTTGTCTTATGAGGAAAGGTTGGACAGACTGGGCTTGTTTCCACTGGAGTTTAGAAGAGTGAGGGGCGATTTGATTGAAGTATACAAAATCCTGAACGGCCTTGACAAGGTGGATGTTGAAAGGGTGTTTCCTCTTGTGGGTGAGTCCAGAACTAGGGGGCACTGTTTTAAAATTAGGGGACACCCTTTTAGGACAGAGATGAGGAGAAATGTTTTCTCTCAGAGGGTTGTGCGACTTTGGAATTCTCTGCCTCAGAAGGCGATGGAGGCAGGGTCATTGATTATTATTAAGGCAGAGGTAGATAGATTCTTGTGAGGCAAGGGAATCAAAGGTTATCGGGGTTAGATGGAACGTGGAAATCGAAACACAAGAAGATCAGCCATGATCTTATTCAATAACGGAGCAGGCTCAAGGGGCTGAATGGTCTACTCCTGTTCCTTTTTTTATGTCCTTATGTTCTTAAAGACATTCCTCTGAATTTTGAGCACTAATATTGCATATCTGGGCAGTGTGGGGGAAGAGATTGATGTGCAAACCCATTGTGCTAGCTTTCCACCCTTTCCTGCCTATGATCTAAACCTCCAATTGGAGTTCTGGATCCTGGCCCCTTTAGTTGTGGCATAATTGAAGGTCTAGCAACATCAAGTCTCTTGTCTGAAATGCCTCCAACTCTACCTATGTGGAATCCTGCACAATGTAGACATTATCACCAGACAAAAGCATGGAGCTTCCTCTGATTGACTTTCTTATTCGTGGCCCACTGCAGAGCAGACAACCAGAATATGCCGAAAATGGCACAAGTGCCATTATATAATTGACACCCCCTTCCCCCTTTATAAAAAATGATCCCTGGCTACAGGATTTTGATTGACACCAATGCCAGTCCAGATGGGCACAAACCAGGTCCAAATGCTCCAGGCCCATTTATCTCCTCTGATGCTGGTTCTGAATGTTCCAAGTCACCAACCATTGTCTTGTTACGGCAAAGCATCAATTTAGCTAAATTTGTCGTATTCTCCCCAGTGCAAGGATATCTCTAGTATAATGATCAGACATCAATGATCAGTGATCAGGCAGTACACAATAGCTACAGGAGAGGAGTGGGGAATGTCTGGGGTGAGTGGGTTGGTTGGGCAGTTTTGGGGGGGTGGTGGAGGGAGGGGGGTTATTGCCAGTGCTATCAATCAGAGAGAATAGCCAAAGGGTTGTGTTCTTTTAATTATACCAGCTATATTTCCCCCTACAAATTCATTAGTAAAGGGCCAACCTGCATTTGAAATATAAAATTGTCTGTTCAAGAACGATTTTAGGTTTCATTATTTACTTGATGTGTATTTTCACTTCTAAATATCTGTCCATTAGTTCCCTACAGGAACTGTGCTGTCCTAGTGTTGGCTGCTCTCACCCCCAACTCTCCTCTGGTGCTGGATAAGTTCATGCCTTACATTTACAGATTAGGGGAAAAATAAGAGGATATTCAGAACAGGATGTCCACCAATAAGAGTTTGTAGCCAGCTCTTCAAAGTGGTCCCTCAGAAGTGGAAAATTACTGCAATGCCAGATTATTGCATACAGGATAAAACAGCATGTCCAGACTTATTTACAAATAAAATCAGAGAAACAGGAAGGTCACCAAGCTTTTTTTCAGTCCAGTGCTTGATAAGTGAAATTATGATAAGAGAACTAAGTCTCTTGCAACACAATATTTTGAATGAATCAATAATGTTTATCTTTCGTTTTCCAATGTTCCAAGATAAAATGGAGTAATGTGCTCTTCTTCAGCTTGAATATGATCACACAAAACTAAAAACTAGCTGCCAGAACTATAATATTTTTCATGTTCATAAATTTTCTTTGAAGGAGAGAAGCAGCCAAGATAGGAACAGATTTTACGGCTTGAAAGACAAACTGGTAATGCACATTAACAGGCTGTGCTTCACACCTAACGTCAATGGGAAATTATAGCTCTGTCTGTGCAAGCATTAACATTTCAAACATGCCATTCCAGACCCCAGAGTAACTTCATCCTAATTTGATTTCCAAATTGGCAATGCTCCATCACTAGCAGGCTACCCTTTCTCGTCTCTTTTTTGAAGTATAAAAGAAAACGGCCTCTATTCCGAACATGAAACAAGAAAACCCAGATGAAATAAGGGCACTGGCCTAGAATTTCCTCAGAGCTGCTCGGGCTCCACTTTAATTTCCCCAGATGTGCAATGGAAATTCCCATTTACGCCACACTTCTGGTGACCTTACGACAGTGGAGCGAAGCCAGCTGTGAAAAATTTCTGGGTCAAAAGTTCTTATTTATCATAGTGCATTCAAATGACCCCAAGCAATTAAAATCAGTCTCGTCACCCACAGGAGTGAGAGTGTTTCATCTTTCACTGAGCCAAGCTCTGACTCCATCGACACATTTAAAAAACACGTATATCATCATTGTTTCACACAAAAAAAATTAGGAAACATCTTCATGTTTAAGGGGGATAAATTGAATAGTCTCCAAAAACAGGCACTGTGCAATTACTTGATTAAAATTCAGGCAAGTTTCCAACTCCATACTGCCTGCTCATTATAACGGGTTGTGTGTGCAGTCAGCGCTGAACATGCGGTTCATTGGCTGCATGGATCACCAGGAGCCCACAATCATAATTTCATAGCAGCGCTTAAGGCTAGTCTGCACAGCTTAAAACCAGCATGCACCTCTTAAAGGGGAGATGTATTATGGTTAAAGCAGGCAGTGGCAGTGGTGCAGGGAGCAAATCTGTCTTGGGAAACTGTAAGGAATGGAACAACATGAGAAAGTGTAGGATCCAAGGTTCTCAGTCACTCCGCTGGCCCTTCAGACACAAGGCTGAAGGTCAGTGGGAGCAGACAACCATGGAGGTCAAAGCCAGGAATCTATCCACAAGAGGTTCAATGGCCTCACACGAGTGGTCAGGGTCAGAGAATGAATTTTCAAAAGCCATATCCCACCCAACTGCATTACTGACCTCAGGCACTGGTGAATACACCACATTCCTACTCACCCACCAAGAATCTCTAACAAATATTCATATGCTTCGTCTCACCCTCATGCACTTAACACTTCTGAAAACCTCCCACCCACTTCTCACACCTTGTACACACTGCCAGCTGTTCAACCATAACAGTCATACCAGCCAATAGATTGTAACACACTCACTGACCCCTTCCCTCTCTCTTGCAGTACAAAGTGACGCACAACTGGAGGCAAGCAGGAGCTAACAAGAGGGTGA
Organism: Cetorhinus maximus; assembly: GCF_964194155.1. Classification (NCBI taxonomy): domain Eukaryota; kingdom Metazoa; phylum Chordata; class Chondrichthyes; order Lamniformes; family Cetorhinidae; genus Cetorhinus; species Cetorhinus maximus. The sequence goes on from NC_135887.1 coordinate 82,703,913, forward strand.
CAGGGCCGCCTGCATGTCCCAAACCCCATGGAGGAGCCAGTACTGGCCACTGCTGAGGCCATGGCCTGTGACAGGGCTGAAACCATTGAAGATGATGATATCTTCATACCTAATCTTCTTTCTCACATTCCACTTCCCCCTAATTTCACCCATTCTGCTGATTTGCAAGGTACAAGTGGTGTAAGCAGGCACCTCTTCATCATCACAATCTTACACTTGTGGCTTTTTCTTTTTGTTTACCCAGAAGGTGCAATCTGGCCAGGCTGTAAAAGAAAGTGATAATGAAGACACAGCATTGTCATTTGTTTTCATGCTCACAGCCAACTCAGATATTGACACTGTGCATATCTTTAAGGATAGAGTATAGGTAGGATCTGCATGTGGTGAGACACCAGGCATGAAAGGCCTGCAGCCAGGGCAGTGGACAATGGGCATAGATGCCTGGCCACCGGAGGATGAGGTCACACACAGGTTCTGCTAGAGAAGATTCAGATGAGGACTTTGATGGGGCAACCCACAGAAGAAAACTGATGGGTATGCGCAACAACATGCTTTGTGTATTGGCAGGCCCACTAGAAAGCCTGTGTTCAAAGTCAAGGAAAATGGAGGAGATCAGCACCAACTCACAGGGCTTTGCATGGAGCTTTCATGCTTTCCCGCATGAAAGTTGTGGCCAACTCTGTTCACACACGTGTGGGCCCAACCATGAGGCAGCATCTGATGGCAATGTTGCAACTTCCAGTGCAACACAAGCAACAGTAGCCCAATGTCTGAATGCTGCATTGGAAGCTCAAACTGCTGCCATCATGATTGTGGATTATAGTATTCAAAAGGGGCTTGCTGGGTGTCACTGCAGTCTAGCAATCTACTCCAACAGAGTAACAGAGAGAAGATAATGTGTGGAATTGTTGCTGACTTGGGTGGAGATACTGATATCACAGCTCAGCCAGAAAGGGGCTGTCTAGATTGTCCCCTCCCTTTCTCCTCCTCATGCTCCTGGTCCTCAGCTGCACATGTATATGTGGTAGCAAGGGCTGTCCTCTCCTGATGCCAAGGTTATGCAACATGCAGCAGACTACCTAAAAACTTGACATGTACTCTGTTGAATGTTGCATGGCACCTCCAGAGTGCTCCAGACAGCAAAAGCATAGTTCTAGCATGCCCATGACCTGTTCTATCACATTTTTGTGGCAGTGTGACTTTCACTCTATGCATACAGCCCACAAATATGTGGGTTGTGCTTTGCAGTGATGAGCCATGTGGTCAGGGAAAAGCCTTTGTAGTGCAGTAGCCCCCTCCTCTGGTTTGTCATGATGGCTTAAACGCAGACTCCTGCTGAATGAAGGCAACATGGCTGCTGCCAGCCTACTGGGCATTGACTTGAATAATTCACTGCATAGACTACTGAGATGCTGAAGGAGTGAAATCCTTTTTGGTTGTAGTCTATGGCAGAGTTGGCATACGACACAAAGCAATGTGTGCAAGCAATATTGCTTGCACCCTGAGAAAGCCTGCAATCCTAGCAAAGCCGCATACTAGCTCCACTTGCTGGGTATCTGGCAAGAGAGAAGGAAAAGTATTTTGCTCTCTTTTCATAGGGAGCAACAGTGAACTTCCCTCATGCATCAGTGGATGGCAATGTTGCAAATATCTTCAGCTTAGGAAGGAACCTGGCACATAGAACTTCATTTCCATGGCCACCTCCACAGCCACTGACAATGTCATCCTTGCCCTGCTCTGAAGTTGCAATTGGGTTGCAGCAAGTGACAGATTACAGTGAGAACCTTCTTACTGAATCAAAGACATCTCACACATTGCTCCTCTCTGAGGTTCAGGTGGAAGAATTGTTCCATGAATGGCATGACAGAATGGGCAGATATGGCATCTTGCTGAGACCCCTATTCCCCTCCTCCTTTACCCTCTTCTAGCAGCTTGTCCTGCTCTGGGCGGCCTCTGCTCATTCTCTCAGTCATGCTCAATTTCAAGGACAATGTTCTAGTGAGCCCATGGCTGGAAGCAAGTGGTTTGTGCAGAAGCCTAAAGTCAGCAAAATGTCCTGTAGCATGTAAGTAAGCTTAGATGGTGATTTTTAGTAAAAGTCAATCATTCTCAGACTAAACTTACTGAATAAACTAAAAGGGCCAAAGGAAGCCATCTTAGAAGTAACATGTGATTCCTTAACAGTAATCACTTTATATGTTGTTATAATGACAATGAATTGGACAATCCGGAAACTGATTTTAAGATAGTGAACCTCAAATAATTTTGAAGACATTAGATGAATCAATAGTTATTTCGAAAGGCTTGATTAAATTAATAAACCTTTTGAAAAGAGGTCTTTTAACAAAATACATGACGCTGCGATTTTGAAAAACTTCTCTTCAACATAAATTCAACATAATTACTCATGTACCTTACAGTGATGCAATGTATAACTGTATTGAAACATGCGAAACCTGTAAAATCAAATTGCAAGCAATATGTCTTAATGACAATCAACTATTTAACCCTTGATCATGAAGAGAACTGGCATTATTACTTCACCTTTTACAAGTTTATAACCTATTATGTTATTTTTGTCTTTAGATTTAAATTGAGATTAACTTGCTAGAATTACTTTTGTAGTTTTAAATGAACAAGACATCTGCAGTTTTGGAACACACGTAACTATGGAAACAATGGATGAGGACCATTGGCATCTGAGACCTTGATCCATCAATTTATATGAATAGCTAGATCCGAGCCCAGAAACTAAGATTGAGCCTCAGTTATAATCAAATAACTATTAATTAATTTATAGTTTTACCACAAGATTGCTCATTAAACTTACACAGGTTTTGTCTGTGACATCTTTTGGTTATCTCTACCTATCACTGGCCCTCTATCCAGCTCTACTTGTCCCACCCCCTCTTAAACTAGCTTATATTTCACCTCTCTTCTACTTTTACTTAGTTCTGTTGAAGGGTCATTCAGACTCGAAACGTTAACTGTGCTCCTCTCCGCAGATGCTGCCAGACCTGCTGAGTTTTTCCAGGTATTTTTGTTTTTGTACCGGTTAATACTAGTTATGTTTCTAAAGAGATTTTATGTTTGACATTAAGTTTTCTTACAAACCTGAAGTTAAAATGCAGACACAAGTTGGCTACAAAAGAATGTATTTAAATCAGATTATAAGAAAGCTTAGAAACCAAAGTTACACAAAATATAAGGTCATATGTCTGAAATATTGAACAAGTTCTATTAATTACGCACAAAGGCCAAGACCAATTAAACTAAATTTAAGAATATGTCAGCCAATCAATGGGTGACAAGGCCGCATTAACACATGGAGAGGAAGGGTCCTGAACCCTCTCTGAGGGTTAAAAATCCCATCTCCAAAGACACCATTAGCTAGCAGTATTCTGACTGAAGATGCTTATCCAAAAGAAGGAAGAAGATGCACACATAGAGGTCTTTTGAATAACATGATTATGCTTATGTTCTTTTGGGTGATGTATTGGAAGATAGTTTAGTGTAGAAAGAAGACAGAGAATGATACTTTTGGGCAGGTTTCATTGTGTGGATGTATGATTCTTATATATTTTGAACTAATTCTGTGTTATAATTCCATAATTCTATATTACAACTCTGCACTAATTTATATTTTCCTTTAAATAAAACGTCTTTGAATTCACTATCCGTAGGGTCTTGGGTTTAAAGTCTCGTTCAAAACCTGAGTTAAAATGAAATGCCAGTGAATTGGGCTGATTCCAATTAGAATCCATCCAATCAGCACCTTTCCATGTAGACTCCTACACCTTGAAGCAACTATAAAAGTACCAGACACTTGTAGAATTGTTGCAACAACCAGAAGAAATCAATTAGCAATTGACCTGTAAGTAGTTAATGATCCTTTAAATAAACCTGGTGGAGGATCCTTTCTACTACTTAACGTATGTTGAGCTTTGCAAGGTAAAGAGAGGATGTTGGCTGGAATGTTGAGCTCCAAAATGGAGCTGCTGGCGTCAAATTAGTGTTATACATTGATTCACTCTGATCTGCCAGCTCTGCATATGCTGGCAGACACTAGCTGCACATGCCCGGAAGCCTTCACCAAGATGGAGTCTAGTGTATTTCACTGCATTTCATGCCCTTCAGCCACTTAAATGGCCTCCTTCGCACTTTCCCTGTGATTGAGGTCCTCAGTGACGGAAGTATCGCCCATCAAGGACTGTCAGCCAATCAGTGGCTGACATCTCGGCACTGCACCCACCAGAGGCCTAAGGTCATCATGTGATCCCAGGCCAAAGGTGAGTGGGGGCAGGATGTTAGTCGTGGGGTGGGGGTTGTGAGTGGGGAGAGGGTGGTTGGAGGCCAGGGCTGCAGGGTAGCTTTCAGGTGCCATGATCGGGCACAGAGTGCTTGACTACAAGGGAACTTCCCCCACCTGGGATGCTGCTGGCAAACTCCATACGGTTTGCTGAGTGGCCTTTGGGAGGCGTGGAAAATCCATGCAGCCCCTTTTAATCTCTGTGCTATGACTAAATTGTGGTGGGCTCAGGGATAATGGGTGTCAACTGGCTCATTAATGAACCTAATTGACATGCCACCAGCAGCCATCTGGAATCCCACATCCTGCTTAATTGGGAGAGATTTTGTTGCTGCGAGGAGACTGATGTGGGGCCTCTCCCATGATGAAGCGGGCCCAGCCACCATGCTTTCCACCACATAGGCTGCATTAAATCCAGTCCATTATCTCTCAGTTCATTTTTTCTTTCTTTGTTCTAATGCGACATAAGGTTATCCGGTACTTCACCAAAGTATACTGCACCATTGACTATCTGCTGTCTGCCATCTTCACAAACACTTCATGGGGGTTGAGCTGTATGTCTGACCGGCACACAAAACAATAACTTACTACCTTGCTCCCACAGCTACAAGTATGATTCCAAGCTCTCATTTTTGTCTAAGCAGAGACAGAAAAGCCAAGTGAAATACAGGGTTACACATCATTCAGAGTATCAGAGGTTGGAACCATCTGGCTTGACTGAAGCTGTTCAATCGTTTCAGTTTTTGACACCGCCCTCTGAGACCTGTTGGATAGAGGTGGTCCAGAGTTCTTACTGCAGTATTTTATTTTAATATTTGGTTTGAAGACCTCGAATCTATCACTTGAACTCAAATGAAAATGCTATTATATTGTCAGAAACAGTTTTCATCATCTGTACCCTCATTAGTACGAGCTGACATTCTAGCAGAGGAAGAGGCCCAGCAGTCGGCTGTCATTTTTTAAACTTTGGCCCAAATAGACCACCATCGAGGGGCCTAAATCATTTTGCAGGTTCCAACTGGAGCAGTCCACTGTAGTTCATGAATTTAGAAAGGCCAAAAATCAACCAGCATCTACACAGTGATGATGAGCAAGTCAAACATAATGGGAGTGGGTGGGTGGACAGTGGTGTGGGGGGAGGGTGGAGCGGGGGGTTCAAAATGAGATTTCAGGATGGATTTACCTGAACAATATTATAGAATTATAGAGCTAGAACTGGGTAGCAGTGGTGATGGGGCAAGTTCGAGTCCGAAGCTTGACTGAGGGAAGGCAATGTACTGAGGTTGCACAAACTTAAGTTCAGCTTAGACGAACAGAAAAGAAATAAAAACAGAAAAACGCTGGAAAAACTCAGCAGGTTTGGCAGCTTCTGAGGGGAGAGAAACAGAGTTAAAGTTTTGAGTCCATGTGACTCTTTATCAGAGCCAGAAAAGAAGATTGGGTCAGTGTGTGAGGCACCAAGTTTTTGAATAGGAGTTGATTAGAAGAGTTTCAGCATCTCCTGCATTGAGCTGAAGAAAACTCTGGCTTATATTCAATACTTTGTCAACCAGATATATTGACAGTTGTTGAGAGCAAAATCAGAGAGGTAATATTTGCAATCACCAGTATACCAATGTTTGTAATGGCCTCACTAGTTACTCAAGTAATAAAATTCGTAATAAAAGCAAGAAATGCTGAAAGCATATCAACCAGAATCTAGGGAGAAAAGTGATGCGATACTCTGACAACTCCTCATCACAATTATACACAAAATATTTACAATTCACTCCTTCAGATATTGCTTGTCCAGTTGCGATCGGCAGGTTTTATTTCAGATTTCATGGATTCCTAATATTCTTGTTCCTAATATCAGAAATATGAAATCCTCTGATAAGCACCATGGGGGATTCTAATCAGTAAGGGCACCAATCTGAGTCTATTGTTCCCTCATTACCTAGAGATTCCGGGTCAAGTCTATCCCAGATTGCATGGAACTGAAGGATTGCATGATCGTTCTTTAGAATTGTTCCTTTGAAAATCTGAGCATTACTTCCTGTGGTTGCAAATTGGAGTTTCACCAGCCCCAATCTGTCAACTTGGAGCTGAACTTAATTGCTGCTTTTCTAGGTTTAAGATTATCAAGTCCAACAGTGTGGAGGGTGGACTTCACGACAGCAGTTGTTCCATTGAGCTGGCCATGAGAATAATTTGAAAGCACCATATTCAAGCATTGCACAATGACGTCAATGCTAGAAGGTAATGTCATGACAGGTTATTAGTCATTTTATGAAATTGAACATTGTAGCACTGCGATGTGCTCTGTAAAGTAGGAAATAGGAGGAGTAGCCACATACCTGCACACTTCTGTCCATCAGCGAGCAACTCATAGCCGAGGGGGCATACGCACTTGAAACTACCCATTGTATTAATGCACTGGTGCTCACAGACTGTGTGTCCATGTAATTCACACTCATCTACATCTAAAATCACAGAGAGAAGCATAGTAAATGTCATCGTTTTCAGAAATGTAACCGCCAGCGCAGACTACACCAAAAATCAGCATTTACTTCATATTATCATAATTTATTACTCTAACTAATAACGCTCACTACCCTAATTATCACTACTCACCACACTAACCATTAGCTCTTGCTAAACTAATCACCAGGACTTAATACACCAATAATTAATGTTTAGTGGAATAACCACAAACACTTACAACACATAACAATTCTTAGTGAACTAGTTATAATTTACAATGTTAAGCACTAACAGTTACTACAGCAATTAACACTTACAATACGATAATTAGCATTTACAGTATTAATCCACATTAAACATTACCATTAATCAACACCCACAACTCAAATTATTAGCATTTACTTAAATAATCATCCAAATCCATTAATATAGCACCTTTCACAATCTCAGGATGTCCCAAACTGCTTTACCATAATTAAATATTTTTGAAGTGATGTCAATGTAATAACGTAGAGAAGACAGCAACAATTTGTGCACAGCAAGGACCTAAACTATACTAACTCTTTACGCACTATACTAATTATTCACACATCAATCATTAACACTTAACATTTACTATATCAACCAATAATATTTACAAGATTAACGTTATAATAGGAGCAGGAGGAGGTGGTCATTTGGCCCTTTAAGTCTACTCTACCATTCAACAGGATCTTGATTGATCTATTACCTCAACTCCACTTTCTTTCACTATCCCCATATTCCTTAATTCCCTTAGTACCCAAAAACCTATCAACCTCTGTCTTGAACAAATACAAAGCCTGAACATACACAGCTCTCTGGGATGGAGAATTCCATAGATTCACAACAATTTGAATGAAAAGATTTCTCCTCATCTCAGTGATAAATGGTCAACCCCTTATTCTTAGCCTTTGGCCCCATGTTCTAGACTCCCAGGCAAGGAAAATCTTTTTCTCAGCATCTACCATGTCAAGTCCCCTTAAGAATTTTATATGTTTCAGTGAGATTATTTCTCATTCTTCTAACCTCAAGAGAATTTGGGCCTAGCCTATTCAATCTCTCCTTATATCCCTTCACCCCAAGAAGCAAACTAGTGAACCTCTGTTGCACTCCCTATAGGGCAAGTATGTCCTTCCTTGGGTTAGGAGACCAAAACTGCACTAAGTACTCCAGGGGTAGAATTTTGCCCTTGATGGGCGGGCAGGCCCCACCGGCTTGGCAACGGGTGGGCAGCCGATCGTCGCCGCCGAAATGGGCCCCGCCGCCATTTTAAGTGGGCGGGCCAATTAAGGCCCGCCCAGCGGGCTGCCCGACAGGAAGCTATGCGCTTCCTGTGCAGGCGGGGGGAGATTCCCCAACTGCCAGAGTGCGCTCTTTCGCGCATGCGTGTGAAAGAGCGCACATCTCCCTGAGACTAAGTGCTGCCTCAGAGAGATCGCTGACAGTGTTTGAAAGTTTAAAAATGGAAAAATAAAAAAAATATTAATATGTTCCCCTCATGTGACAATGTCACACGAGATGGGACATGTTAATAAATATCACAGAAACTTTATTAAAGTTTTTTAAAGCCGACATGAAACCTCATCCAGCCGGTGGATGATGTTTCATGTTTTTTCAGAAGCCTGCTGGGGCTCCTGGCCTGCCCACCAGCCTTAAGCTTTGACGGGCAGGGCCTTTAATTGATTTAACTACCCGGTCAATGGCCTCAATGGGGCATTGATAGGTCAGTGGGTGGACAGCTGATCGCGCTGTCCCCCCACCTTCCTGAATATTTAAATGGGGCGGGATGACGTCGGGGGTTCCCCCCCAACGTCATCCCGCGTCATTTTCGTGTCGGCAAGCAGGCCCCACCCCCAGCTCACCGACGGAAAATTCTGCCCCAGGTGTCGTCTCACCAATATCCTTTAAAATTATAGTAAGACTTCTTTAGAGATTAGCATATAAGAATAATCCAATCCAGCACAACATTTTGCCTTCCTAATTGCTTACTGTACATGCATGTTAACTTTCTGTGAATTATGTACAAGCACCCAGATCCCACTGAATGCAAACATTTCCCAGTCTCTAAACACTCAAAGATATTCTCCTTTTTATTTTTCCTACCCAAATAGATAACTTCACACTTCATCACGTTGATTTCCATCTGCCCCATGATCACTCATCTGATCTGTCTACATCTCTCTGCAGCCACTTTATGTCTTCCTCAATGCTTACTTTCCCACCAAATTTTGTATCACCAGCGAACTTTGATATGTTGCACTAAGTTCCCTCATTTAAGCCATTCATAGAGATCATAAATAGCTGAGGCCCAAGTACTGATCCTTGCACTGTCCCTGTTATGGGTAGGGTTGGCAGAGAACTGAAACCCTCAGACTCTTTCCCTTACTATCCATAATCATTGTGTTTTAGAAAAGGGAGATGTATGTGTGTCTCTTAGCCCCACTGTGTGTGTGGTCCATTTGAATAACAGCAGCAAGCTTTTGTGGGTTTAAATAAAGAGGATTTTTATTCATGCAATCACCCCACGAGTCTAAATGCTATGGCATTCATGTACACACATACTCAAGAAATACAATTAAAAATACCAGAAAACCTTGCTGAAAAACAAGCTAAAATTGCTTCTTGGACTTGTGTAAGAGCAACAAGTTCCTGGGTAATATATATGATAGGATTCAGCCTTACAGCTCACTATGTCACGTACGTATGGACTGCCCAGGACACACAAAAGTGATGTCCCTTTATGCCCTATCTTAGCTGTAACCTGATCTGCACAACATGAATTGGCCAAATGGTTGGGCGAGTTGCTGCAACCAGTTTTGGGCAACTTTATCACATAAATGGTGAAGGATTCCTCAACATTTGCAAACACCATACAGGGCTTGTATATCAATAGTGACACTGTGTCCGTGCGCTCATTTGACATTGCTAGCTTATTCACCAATGCACTGCTCAAAGAAGCCATAGATATTTGCACCACTGCACTATATCATGGCGATCTGGACCCACCGTCATTGTCTGAATCAGTATTCATTGAACGTATGAACTCAGCAACTCATGTACTTGAGTTCAGTTTTAACAACACTATGTATGCCCAAACAGATGGTGTTGTCATGGGATCCCCTCCAGGCCCAACAAGCTATACAAACAACTATGTTGGGTTCCACAAGAAACAAGTCGTCGATGGAATGGCACCTAACCTCCTACCCCTTGCATATTTCAGATATGTAGATGATATATTTACTATATTTGAATCTGCAGCTTCATGTAAGAGTTTCCTTATACATCTTAATGGACTCGATCCTACACTCAAATTCACCTATGAAATGGAGCAGTCATATGAGCTGTCTTTCCTTGACATGCTAGTTGAGAAATCTGCCAGGGGATTCTTTACTACCTTCCACCTCAAATATACCTTTACTGATCAACATACGTGTTGGGATTCTTACAGTTCCACGCACTATAATATTGGCCTTAATGGCAATCTCGTAAACAGAGCACAAGCCATTTGCTCACCATGCAAGTTTAATGCTGAGATAGGGCGCATCAAAGCCATCCTGTGGGATAATAGCTACCCTGACCAGATCATTGCTCACTGTACATCACGCAAACTCATGAATGGGCCTGAGGCCATTACTTTCAGCCCTGAAAATTGTTCAGTCTACCTCGGCTTACCCTGGAAGAGTAAGGTATCTCAAAAATTTGAGCAACCAGATGAAGTTAGCTGTATCACGCTGCTACTATGCAGTAGCAACATGTGTGGTATTCGCCACTAACAGGGTACTGCCGTCAAGCCAAAAAGACGTTCTGCCTATCACACAAATGAGTAATATGGTATATGAATTTCAGTGCCAGTGTGATGCTAGGTATGTAGGTCATATGTCCCAAAGAGTGAGGGATCGTATCAAATAGCATGTCCCTACGGCTGTTGGCAACAGGCAAAGTTTTGACTGTACCCAGCCAGCCCATGCTTGCAAAATTCAAAACACAGTGCCCAACATTTGATGTGATTCCACAATTGGATAACATTTGCTAAATAATCCTAGGTATGCTAAGAATTACACTAATAACCAATTTAAGATTATCAGTTGGGCTCGCAGTGTGGCTCACTTACATGTGCCAGAAGCTACATATATTCACACACAAGGCCCTGTCCTTTGCACACAGAAGGAACATGTACACACATTGCACCTTGGTCAAATGAACAAAATAGGCAACTGTCAGTCCCTGGTTCATTCCCCAGGGCAACGCCTTGACCAATCAGAGTCAACCTGCCTGGTTTGAATTTAAACAAAGCTTAACAGTTAACTGTCAGTCATTAGTTAACTGGTGCAATCTCCATGGCAACGCCTCTATCAGTCAGTGTTCAGAGTGCCAGCAAATCAGTGCTCTCTTCTCATGTAGCATAAATTGTTGTTCCCTTTACAATTTGGTATTCTTGCAAATTGTTCTGATGAGTACAATATGAAAAGCTTTGACAGCATGTGTCTTTTTCCAGCAATACTCAAATTCTGTACTACCAAACGATTATATCACACATAAGCCAAGATCTTTGGAAAATGTTGAGGCCACCAAGAAAAGAATTTCATTGAAGTTACTAGTGGCCACATAAAAGGTAACCCAATGATTAAATGTACTCATGTTATTGTAAAATATGTCATTTTATGTTTTAGTTTGTACATTCAAAATTTCAACCACTCAGAGAAGTGGCAGTTAAACTATTTTCAAAACATTTTGTATAATCTTATTGTTCATTTTTTAAGAGCATTTTGGTAGGTAATTCTAACTGGTCAATCAGGTTTGTTTATTTTTTTTATAAGTCCTTGTGGTTTATAACTGCTTTTTTTGTTTTTAGTTTGTGCTTTCTCATATCTTCAAATTTGAATAGTTGCGATTTTATTTTGTCATAATTAAGAAAGTGTGACGGTAAAAGTGTGACAGACGGGACACATTACCATATTGTAATATCCGTACTGAGCTGTGCACCTCACCAAGGATTGGACTGTGCTGACTCTCTTCACTCATAAGGCCCATTTGTAACTTACCGATGCAGGATAGACTATCAGCTGCAAGTGAATATCCATTGTCACAGGAACAAAAGAAACTCCCTACTGTATTAGTACATGTTTGCTGGCAGGTCCTCTGACTGCTGTCTGAGCATTCATCCCAATCTGTTAAAGACACAAAAAAGTGACCCCATGTCAAACATTGCCTTTCAAGTTTGTGATAATTGAAGAGGACATCACAATAGAGCCATCCTGTTCAGCTGCTATTGTGAATGTATGCACACAGGTGTGTAAGGGGTAATATGTTACATCAGGACAATTTAAATGGGGTTGTTTTATCAAACCACAACAACATGGAATTAAATTTATCAAACATTGTTAGAGAAATTAAAAATAAGTTCAACATTAAAAAAGCTTCTCAACTCCGGTGAAGTTTACGCAGCCACCAGTGAGGCAGAGAAATTAACAAATATTCTGGACTCCTCTGCTGAATCGTCTGTTTGGGCAGTGAGTAGACGAGCCATTGATAAGGTAGCTATTTGTCCGGTTTTATATCGCACAGTTCGGTTTTCAGCTGGTCTGTCCCCTGTCCGGTACTGGCCACCTTTCTGCCAGTGTTTTTATTTTGGGGTTGTTAACAATGTCCAGGTCAATGGAGGCTCAGCCTCAGACCAGGATGCAGGCCCACAAACATTGATGAGTTTGCCTCACCAGCTGCCATCCCAGCCCTATGCCCAACTTTCAAAATAATGGCCTCCCAAGTACAGACAGATAATGAACTGCCTGCTCCCCAACACTGAAAACAAGGTGCCAACTCAGGACAACAGGAACAGTCAACATGGACAGGTAACCTGAGACAAAGAGGCTTGCGCTGAAGGGTGTCAGCAGTCCTTCACCCGAAAGAATTTAACCCAGGACAACAGCTAATCCACTATCTCCATAGATAAATTGGTCCAGGATAAAGAGAACTTTGGTGCTTCCATGGGGACGTACAATCCCTTTGAGACTCCCAAAAAAACCTCCAAACATAGAAAATCAAAACACTCACCAATTGACCTATATAGCAATACTGCAATCTTCTGAAACCTTAAAGGGCATTTATCTATGATTAGCACTTGAATTTATATTTTTAAAAAACATCTCGAGTTACCCGGACAGGCTTGTACAGGTTACGGGACTGGTCTGCTCCAACCCCCTGTTTAGCATTGGAGAAGAGTGCCAAACAAGTCTGCTGCCCAGTAACCTTGCGCTTCATCAATGACCACCTGAATCGTACAACAGGGATATCCCAATTTTGCTTCTTGGTCAGGCAGCAGAGACGCAAAGAAAATAAGTCTTGCATTAATAGCGCACATCTCATGACCCTGGGAAGTCTCAAAGTGCTTTACAGCCAATTAATTACTTATGAAGTGTAATCACTGTCATAATGTAGGGAACCCTGGAAATAATTTGCACACGGAAAACCCCATAAACAGCTATATCCTTAACGCAGCTAGAATACAGCCACTGCCTTTACATGAATATATGTTTTTAATGGTATCTTATTCCTAACCTGGGTTTCTAACACCATCTTAATCAGAATCTAGATTTTTATAGGTACATTAATCTGAGTCTTGATTTCTCTGCCTGACCAAGAATCAAAATTGGGATATCCCTGTTGCACGATTCAGGTGGTCATTGATGAAGCGCAAGGTTAGTGGGCAGCAGACTTGTTTGGCACTCTTCTCCAATCCTAAACTGGGGGTTGGAAGCAGACCAGACCCGTAACCTATGCAAGCCTGTCCAGGTAGCTCAAGATGTTTTTAAAAATATAAATCCAAGCAGTGTCCTATTATTCATCCAGCTCTTATCAATACAAATCTCACAGTTTTACAGTCTAAATCTAGATTGCTAGCCTTATCTGTATGGATCATCAGGTTTATTTTTCCTGCCCGTCCTGTCAATCATGATATGTTTGGCCCCAAGTGGTTTTATATTGCATAAAATTTGTATGTCATGCTGAGCCATTCATGTGACAGAATAAGGGAGTAAAGGCCAACAGGAATCAAATTCAGCAGCAGTCTAGACAACTAAGTAGTTTATACAGAAACCTTTGGAAATTCTCTAAGTCCAATAGCTAAGGCTCATAATGGGTGAAAAGATCATGAAACTTGGCATAGTCATATCTTGTGAACAGATCAGAAATGAAGCATCATGAAAGTGCTCCCCAGTGACTGTACAGAGTTAAATAGAGACAGTAGGTGATTTATTCTGAAAAGTATGTAAGTAAAGCCAATAATCTGGAGTTAAGGTTGGTAAACTTTAGGAGCGCTTTAGGAGCCACACTTTAGGAACCACACTTCTATAATTCTGTATTTTAAAAAAAATCCAATTGGAACTCGGAAGAGAAAGTACAAACAAGAAGTGATAAAGTCAGCTAAAAACAGACCAAATGAAACCAGGCCCACTTGAAAGCAAGTGAAGTAGCAATAAAGTGAAGGAGGGGAATTTACTAATTGAAAAAAAACAAGCTTAATTAATTAAGTCAATTCACAAAATATATGAAGTTAATTTGTCTGCTGAAAAAGTACCAGTAAAAGTAACATAATATTAAAAACTTATTTTAATTCTGAATAAAATGTTCAGCTTTGCTCATGGAGTTATCTCCGTGATGTAAATATATTCGGACGTAATCTATTAGCCTGGATTGTAGATTGGTTAACGGACTGGAAGCAAAGAGTAGGGATAAACAGCGCATTTTCAAGTTCCTAAGCTGTGACTAGTGGAGTGCCACAAGAATCAGTGCTGGGGCCTTTACAATCTCTAGTAATAATTAGACGAAGAGATAAAAAAGTAATGTATCAAAGTTTGCTGACGATAAAATACTAAGTGGGAATGTGAGCTATGAGGAGGACATAAAGAGGTTGCAAAGAGATACAGACTTGCTGAATGAGTGGACAACAAGGTAGCAGATGGAGTATAATGTGGGGAAGTGTGAGGTTATCATCTTTGATAGTAAGAATAGAAAAGCAGAATACTTTTTAAAAGATGTGGTATTTGGAAATGTTGATGTTCAGGGTCACTTGGGTGTACTCCTACAGGGAACGCAAAGTTAGCATACAGGTGCAACAAGCAATTAGGAAGGCAAATGGAATGTTGGCCTTTATTGCAAGAGGATTGGAGGACAAGAATAAATAAATCATGCTACAAGTGTAAAGGGCTTTGGTGAGACCACACATGGAGTACTATGTGTAGTTTTGTTCTCCATATTTAAGGAAGGATATACTTGCATTGGAGGTAGTACAGCAAAGGTTCATTAAATGGGTCCCTGGGGTGGGAGAATTGTCCTGTGATGAGAGGCTGAGTAAATTGGGCTTATATTCTCTGGAATTTAGAAGAATGAGAGATGGCTGCATTGAAACATGCGTGATTCTGAAGGGCCTTGACAGGATAGAGACTAAGAGGTTGTTTCTCCTGGTTGAGGGACCTAGAACATGAGGCTACAGTCTCAGGATAAGTGCTGATCATTTAGGATTGAGATGAAGAGCAATTTCTTCAGTCAAGGGGTTGTGAATCTTTGGAATTCTCTGCCCCAGAGGGTTGTAGATGGTCCATTGTTAGCTATATTTAGCGCTGGGTTAGACAGATTTTTGGTCTCCCAGGCGATTGAAGGATATGGGGAACAGGTAGGAAAATGGAGTTGAAGCCGAAGATCAGCCATGATCACACTGATTGACAGAGCTGCCTCAAGGGGCCTTATGGTCTACTGCTGCTCTTATTTGTTACATTCTTATATTCCTAAATAATTCAAAACATTGTGGTTTATGAAGTTTCCTTCTGTTTCCTGAGCATTAAACTCAATTTAGAGTGCTTGGTGGAATTTCGATCAATGGATTGGGCTGAGCTGAATATTTTTTTCTCTGCGGCTGCATTAGTTCCTCTGAATTGGCTGCTCGTGATGTCAATCACAGCAAGTCCTGCCGCTTTCGATTCTGGTCTTGCTGCTTGTTAATACCATCCCTTTCAGTCTGAAGAATTAAACAGTTCAATTTTTTTCCCCCCCATTAGTCCCCACCCACACTCACTCTGCTCTGGCATTACTTGACTCGCTGTCCAATATTCCCTTCTATGATTTTAGCTGACACTCCCAGTTGTAAAGGTTTCCTTTCCATTCCACCTTGACCCCCTGTACTTTTTGGCCTGCCCTGAGACAGGTTTCTCTCCGGTCAACCTACCCTGTCATTTCTACTCATTACCCTGGTGCTGTTACTGTGTTTGGCTGTTTCACTGTACTTTTCAGACGAACTTGTGATACCAAGCCAAATACAGTGTTACAAAGTACAGTCAGCCTGCACAGTAACTGGAAGCTGAATGCAACATCCTAGCTCATCTGCTGCCTTGTCCACCTGGTCACCTTGACCATTTTCTGCCCTCAGTGCTTTACAGGGAACCTGTTTGCCTGCTCAGCCCAAGTCTTCTCATCTTACTACTTGCCCACCTGCACTGTTCGCTTCCCATTTCCTTGCCCACTACAAGGGCGAGATATTTGTTCATTCAAAACCCATTCACTTACAGAGTTAAAAGGAGGCCCCAAGTATTTCCTAGCCTGCCTGCTGATGAACACCATCAGCCACCATGCTCACTGACCTGCCCAATGGACTTCCTGGTCCACTAGCGTTCCTGCCTGTCCTACGTGTTTTCTTACCCAAGTGTGAGGTACGAGGGCCCAGAGTGAAAGAGAAGTGGGGGAGACAGGAGCAAAAGAGAGGAAGAATCATAAGAGAGTGAAAGAGTAACATAGAGGAGGAAAGAAAGCAAAAAATGATGGCTGAGCTATAAAAAGATATTTTAGCTGCTTCCGATTTGGTATTGCTCATTGATAGTTAGGGGTCTGGTGCACAATTATGACATATAGATGCTAATATTGAATCTTTGTTTGAAATGATTTTCTTCTTTAAGCTCACTGCTCAGATTGCAACAGCAAATTATGGGATATCTAGTCTTCCTGTGAATCATAATTTTATTTAAGTTTTAATCAGATAAAAATCATCTATCTTAGACAAAATTCTCAATTCATAGTTTAGATGGTATCAGGATATATATATTTCAAATCCAGTTATCTCACACTCTTCTGGAAGTTTCCAGTACAAAGCAAGGAGCTGGACTTAGAAACAGCAATTGCCACACACAGACTCACCACCATGTTAGAAAAATACAGCTGTAGATAACTGTTTAAGTGTAAACTGCTCCCTAAAAGAAATAATTAAATTCAACTGTCCAAGTCTCATCTTCCACTAGCCTTAGATCCAACTGTCCTCTCCCTGGCTTGTGCAATTGCAGGAGATGTGAACCTGTCCATTTATCTCTCACTGTCCAAGGCCCCAAAATCTCATCCCACGTGAGACAACAATTAGGATGTACTTCCTTTAATCCAGTATACGTTATTTGCTAATCACAATGTGGTCTACTCTACACCAAATGCAGGTTAAGTTACTGTTTCACTAAACATTTCTGTTCTGTCTATTTCCCTAAGGCATGCCACCTTAACCCCTATTTTCATTTCCATTTTGATCATTCCAGCTTTGGCTTTAGTAACTTCAGACACTTGGACTGTATTCCAATTTTCTCTGAGAGCATAGGATGGTGACGGATGGGGCAGGACTGTTGCTGCCCAGGGAAAGGGAATGAGGGTTAACATTTATGATAAAGACCTTTTATCAGAACACAACATTGATAGGAACCTGTAACTGCAAGATTGTTTTTTCTCCTCTTGTGACCAGAAGGCCAAAAGTGTTCTATCAGCATTTTACATTTTAAGGTCAAATCCATTCCATATGTAGATTTTCATTTTTCCCTGTTTTCTTCTTGCTTTTTTACCTCAGCTTTCTGACTGTGTGGGTCACTCTCCCATGTCTTTTTATCCTCCAATACTTGTACATTATTTTGTCCTTTATATATCTCACCATCACCTTATGTCTGATCTTACATATCATTTAATAGCTTTCTATGACATGGAGAGAAAGTTAACAGATTGAATGACTTCAAACCGAGATTGACATTTTAGCTCATGTTCTCCCCCTCCCCCTTTCTCATTCCAAATTTATGAAAATGCCTCCTTATCTTCAGTTTGGATGAAGGGTGCACACTGAAATAGCACGGCCAGCCTTCACTCTTTTCAAATGCTGACTGAATTGCTGTGTATTTCCAGCATTCTTTGTTTCTATTTCTCAGCATGTGCAGTATTGTCTATTTATTTTTTTTAAATCTATTTGGTTAGTCATCTTTCAAAATGATTTGAAGCCAAAGAAATGAAGAAATTCTTTGACAGTGTGAAGGAATATAAGACTCACTGCACTGAGAAAATCTTCTTGATGAAATCACAGCATTTGGGGGTTATTCCCCTTCTCTGAGTTTGGAGACTGCTCCCTTAATTCTCAATCCTTTGGGATTCTGATCCTCTCTGTAAGGGAGTGGGGCCTTACCTTCCCTCCTTCTGATACGTGGGGCTGGATTTTCCCCTGAGGCGGGAATCAGGAGTTAGGAGATTTCCTGATGTCACAATCGCTGTTCTTGCTTGGTAGTGCCCGCCCATGTTATTTTCATGATGGAGTGGTGGGAATGGGCTGGAGTTGGGGCTTCCGCCTCCCAAAGCAGAGGCCCCTCAGGGTGGCAGATGCTGAGGCAAGCAGGTTAGAGGTCTGCTTCCGTTCAATGGGACATTAGCCCAGTTCTGTACATGGGTGGTAAGCATCCTAGCACTCACCCCCCCCACTACCTCCAACACTTCATACCCCTCCATATCCCCATGACCCCAAGTCAAAGATAGTCCTCTTAGGAGCTCATAAAATTTTCCAAAATAAACAAAGCTCACAGTCCCCTCGACAGCCATATGAACAACCCCCGCTGAGCTGAATCCATTAGTGGGGTTTGGAGCTCAGCCAAGCATTCAGAATGAGACTCCATTGCACAGCTCTGTCAACAAAGCCTCTAGAGTGGAATACATTAAAGGCTTTTAAGTAGTGGGACAGATGGCCATCTGTGCCACTGTTTCAAAGGCTGAACAATATCTGACCTGTCAATTAATGAAAAGATCCAGGATCAAACTGACACTGTAAAATCTGAATCTTGATACTGTTCAATTCAGGACAGCACTTTATCCACTGGATAAATTAATCTATTACATCTGAAGACTTTTCACTTTTACAGTTGGTCAATTTAATGACCACTTACCTCTCTAAACAAAGCCCTATCATAAGTCACTGCATTAAAAACATACATAACTTATCATGCAGCATTACATTATGATGTGAAGTTAGCAACATCTTTTGAAGAATTAACAGGTGCTGTGGATAAAGCGGAACCAGTGGATGTACTTTACTTAGATTTCAAGAGACCATTGTGGAAAATAAAAGCTCATAGTGTTGGGGGTAACATTTTGGCATGGGTAGAAGATTGTCTAGCTAACAGGAAACAGAGAGTAGGCATAAATGGGTCATTTTCTGGTTGGCAAGATATAACAAATGGTGTGCCACACAATCAGTGCTAGGGCCTCAACTTATTTACAATTTGTATAAATGACATGGATGAAGGGACTTAGGTATGGTTGCTAAATTTGCAGATTACACAATGATAGGTAGGAAAGCAAGTTGAGAAGAGGACATAAAGAGGCTACAAGGGGACACAGATAAGCTAAGTGAGTGGGCAAAGGTCTGGTAAATGGAGTATAATGTGGGAAAATATGAAATTGGCCTTTTTGGCAGGAAGAATTAAAAAAAAGCATATTATCTTAATGGTGAGAGATTGTAAGCTCTGAGATGCAGAGGAATCTGGATGTCCTAATGCATGAATCACAAAAGGATAGTATGCAGATGCAGCAAGTAATTAGGAAAGCTAACAGAATGCTATTGTTTACTGCATGGGGAATTGAATACAAAAGTAGGGAGGTTATGTTTCAGTTATACAGGGCATTGCTGAGACCACACCTGGAGTACTCTGTACAGCATTAGTCTCCTTATTCAAGGAAAGATGTAAATGCATTAGAGCAGTTCAGAGAAGGTTTATTAGACTAATACCTGGAATGGGCAGATTGTCTTATGAGGAAAGGCTGGACAGGCTAGGCTTGTATCTGCTAGAGTTTAGAAAAGTAAGAGGTTATTTGATTGAAACATATAAAATCCTGAGGGGTCTTGACAGGGTGGATGTGGAGAGGATGTTCCCTCCTGTGGGAGAATCTAGAACTAGGGGTCACTGTTTAAAAATAAGCAGTCACCCATTTAAGAAGAGATGAGGAAATTTTTTTTCTCTGAGGGTCGTGAGTCTTTGGAACCCTTTCTTGAAAAAGCAGTGAAAGGAGAGTCTTTGAGTATTTTTAAGGCAGAGGTGGATAGATTCTTGACAAGCAAGGGGGTGAAAGGTTATTGGGGGTGAACAGGAATGTGGAGTTGAGGTTAAAATTAGATCAGCCATGATCTTATTTAATGGCAAAGCAGGCTCAAGGGCCTACTCCTGCTCCTAATTCGTATGTTCGAACTTACCTGTCAAAAGATTCCCAACTCCAGAACAGCCCTCTTCCATGGTTCATGACACCTTTGAACTGGAGTGAACCACATCTCCTTCAGGAACCTTCCTGACTCCATGAAATCACCACCTCCGCAGTTGAGCCACGAGTGCTGGGACTGCAGCGTGCAGGTTCATAACCCATACCCTTATCCCATGCCTTTAATGACACCATACAACGGGAATGGGGCCATGATCCCGGAATCACATCGCACCCGCTTCTTTCTCTCCCCACACCCTCACTCCCCAGCCCAACGGGCGTTGGCAAAATCCAGCCCAAAGTCTCTTCTTCCCTCCCTCAGAATTTAGGGGGAGGTTGTACTGCTTTTCCTCCCACTTACCTTCACATGTGCTCCTGTCAGCCAGGAGTCGGAAACCAGCACGACAGGAACAGAGGTAGCTGCCAAAGGTGTTGTGACAAGAATGGTGACAAACCCGGCTCTCCCCGATCCATCGGCACTCATTCAGATCTGAAAGGGAAAGAGAATTGCAATTATCACATGGGGTCAATGGCAAAGAGACAGTAAGAGCAGAATAAACCTGTCACTGCAAATATATGTAGGTAAAATGAGCAGGCGGCACCGTCAGGTCAATTAAATGTGAGTTCACACTCTTGTTATGAACGTGAGGTTTCATACGATGCTTATGTTTAATTTGTCTCCTTTAATTCAAGGTAAAATGGAGTATGGGAAAGGGGCATGTGACCTCCTACTAGTTCTGCCCTATGACAGGCCCATGTCATTTGGTTACCATAGGAACAGGGGGCCCAGGATAAGTCCTATTGAAACTCAAATAGCAGCTTTCACACTTGGACACAGAGGGAAAAGCAGCTAGAAGGACAAGGGCAGCAGGTGCATGGCAACGCCACCACCTGCAAATCCTCCTCCAAGCCCACATTAATGTGACTTGGAACTATATCGCCGTTTCTTCACTGTCACTGGGTCAAAATCCTGGTACTCACTCCATAACAGTACTGTGGGTGTTCTTACAACACAGGGACCTCAGCAGTTCAAGAAGGCAGCTCATCACCACCTTCTCAAGGGCAATTAGGGATGGGCAATAAAAATGCTGGCCTAGCCATCGATCTCCACATCCCGTGAAAGAATAAAAAAAACTTGATTTTGACATGGCCAGGAATTGTGTTAGTCTGGAATCGTGTCCTCAGTCAAAAAGGCTGCCTCAGGGTCCTAATGCCCATCTCTTACCCGATGATGAGCATCAATTCACCACATGTCTCTGACCAATTTGTCATATATGGAGAGTATATTGAACCAACTGTCCTGCTGCACTTTCCCAATCCTGCCAGCTAGCCTGGTGTTATTGTCTTCAGGTTTACGTGCGAGTCTGACCAGATATACTTAAATGAGGCCCAGGTGTTAAAATGGTCTGGACCTCATGTTGGCAAGTCAAGGGGGGGTTTTATGCTCATGCTGCTGATCCACCACTTGCCCGCATCAGATAAAATTGGAGCCATGGTGACTTACCTTTTCTCTTAAAGAGAAAAGATTGGGTGTAAAACGGGAACTATTGCCAGTGGTTGGGGATTCTAGGACTATGAAGAGGTTAAAAAATTGGAAACAGATCTTTCAACAGTGAAATTCTATTAAGTTAGTAGGACACAATCTTCCCCTAACAAAACCATGCCGACTATCCCTGATCAATTCATGCCTTTCTAAATGATAGTTTGTCCAGTCTCTCAGAATTGTTTCCAATAATTTGCCCACCACAGAAGTCAAACTGACCAGCCTATAATTTTCTGGCCTATCCCTCACACCCTTTTTAAACAATGGTACAATGTTCACAGACCTACAATCCTCTGGGACCTTGCCTGTATCTAGTGAAGATTGGAAAATGATCCTCAGAGCATCTGCTATTTCCTCTCTGGTTTCCTTTAACAGCCTGGGGTGCAATCCATCTGGCTCTGGTGATTTATCCATCTTCAAGGATGTCAGGCCCTGCAGTATATCCTCTCACTATGCTTATTATATCCAATAATTCACACTCCTCCTCTTCAACTAGAATGTCTGCATCATTCCTCTCCTTTAGTGAAGACAGAGACAAAGTACTCATTGAGAACGCTGCCCACGTCTGCATCAACCCACCAGTTACCATGTGCATCTCTGATAGGCCCTACCTTTTCCTTAATTATTCTCTTGCTCTTAATGTACTTGTAAAACATCTTAGGATTTTCTTTGATTTTACCTGCCAATATTTTTTTGTATCCTCTCTTTGCTTTCCTAATTTCCATTTTTACTTCACCCCTGTACTTTCTATACTCCTCTAAGCTTTCTACAGAATTGAGTCTTTTGTGACTATTATAAGCTTTCTTTTTCTGCTTTATCTTGGCTGTGTATGCTTCTGGTTAACCAAGGGGCTCTAGATTTGGCAGTACCACCCTTTTTCTTTGTATGGACATGTCTGCATCATTCTTGTTACTGCAGAATCTCACCTTTGAATGCCTCCCACTGATTTGCCACAGTTTTTCCTTCTAATAGTTATATCCAGTCCACTCTCGCCAGCTCACCTCTCAACTTTGTAAGATTTGTCTTCCCCTAGTTTAGAACTTTTACTCCTGCTCTACCTTTGTCCTTTTCCATAATGATGATAAATCTAAATATATTATGATCACTATCTCCAAAATTGTCCCCCACTGCTTCTTCATCCACTTGCTCAGCTTCATTTCCTAGGACTAAATCTAGAATTGTGCCCCCTCTCATTGGGCTTGTTACGTGCTGGCTAAAAAAGTTCTCTTCAATGCAGTTCAAGAATTTTGTGCCCTCTGTGTCCTTCACACTGTTCACATCCCAATTGATATTAGGGTAGTTGAAATCCCCAAAGATTACTGCCCTACTGGTTTTGCACTCAGAAATCTGTCTACATATTTGCTCTTCTAACTCCCTTCCACTATTAGGGGTCTATAGTATATTCCTAGCAGTGAGGCTGCCCCTTTTTTATTTCTGAGCTCAAGACATATGGCTTCTTTTGATGCTTCATTTAATATATCATCCCTCCTTACAGCTGTAACCAATAATGCTACACCCCCACTTTTTTTATCCCCCTCCCTATCCGGCCTGAAAACTCTATATCCAGGGATGTTGAGCTGCCATTTTTGTCCCTCTTTAAGCCAAGTTTCTGTTATAGCGATTAAATCATGCTGCCATGTGTCTATCTGTGCCCTCAGTTCATTGGCTTTATTTACTATGCTCCTTGCATTTACATATACACCTTTTAACACTGCCAAATTCCTGTGCTGTACACTTTTTAACCTGTGCTGCTTTTGTCTTTCAGAGTCACTCACTAATTCTTCTTCTCCCATTCCCTGCTCTGAATTTGCCCTCAGGTTCCAATCCCCCTGCCAATCTAGTTTAAACCTCTGCCAACAGCACTAGCACATCTCCCTGTGAGGATATTTGTCCCAGTCCTGTTCAGGTGTAGACTGTCCAGCTTGTACAGGTCCCACCTGCCCCAGAACCGGACCCAATGCCTCAGAAATCTCCTACACCAGCTTTCCAGCCACCTGTTCAATCGCCCCATTCCCCTATTTCTATACTCGCTTGCATGTCAGACTCGGAGTAATCCTGAGATTACTGCTTTAGATGTCCTGCTTTTCAATCTCCTTCTGAGCTCCCTAAAGTCTGCTTTCAGGACCTCATCCTCTCACCTAAGTCATTGGTATCAACATGGACCATGACCTCTGGCTGTTCACCTTCCCCAGAAAAATGTCCTGCAGCCCTTCCATGACATCCTTGACCCTGGCACCAGGGAGGCAACATACTAGAGTAACGTCTATGGCCACAGAAACACCTGTCTGTTCCCCTAATTAATGAATCCTCTATCATTACTGCTCTTCCCCTATTCTTCCTCTCCTCCTGTGCAGCAGAGCTGCCTGTCGTGCCACAAACTTGGCCCTGACTGCACTCTTCCGAGGAACCACCGGTATCCGAAACGAAAAACTGATTGGTGAGCGAGACCACAGGGGCTCCTGCACTACCTGCTTAATTTTCTTGGAATGCTTGGCAGTCACCCATTCCCTTTCTGCCTCCAGGCTCCTAAGCTGCAGTGTGACCACCTCTCTGAACATGCTATCCATGTAGGTCTCAGCCTTATGGATGCGCCAGTGACTCCAGCCGCCACTCTGAAACCTGGAGTTCAGGGTTCTGCAGGTGGTGACACTTCCTGCACGTGGTCATCTAGGGCACTGGTAGCATCCACAACTTCCCACATATTACAAGACATGCATTCTACACAGCCGAGCTGTCCTGCCATGGCTTCAATTTACTTCCCTTGCGTTGACTTTATTTTACTTTGGTTTAGTTATGCAACTTTATTTTACCCGGCCTCGACTTAACTTTAGTTCCCTTTTGCTTGTCTTTCTTACTTAAATATAAGTAGCCCTTTCTTTTAAAAAGAATGTGCTTTTCTAATTCTCAGCTACTTGATGACCCTCCTAACAGTGGTTTCTCACCAACCAATGAACTTATGTTTCTCCTGTGATGTTAGGTGCTAGGTGCTGCTGACTGCCTGGCTCAGGCTCCTCCTCTCGCACTCTTGTCTAGGTGTAGACTGCCTGTCCCAGGGTCCTCCTCTAGATTTCCTTTACATTTACTCATCTGGACTATTGGTTGGAGATCATCACCCTGCTCCAGGATCGAACTAACATTGTTTCTCCTTTCCTTTGCCGTCATCCCTGCCCAGAGACTCCACAAGCTGGTGTTGCATGATTCTTGTTTTCTTCCCTTCTGTCTTGACTATAAACCTACATGTACCTGTGATGTTCTTTTTCCCCAATCGTGTGATCCACTTCTCTTTTTTCCTATGCTTGTTTGTGCCACTCCTTTGTAGGCTCCACTGTAAGTGCATCCAACGGGAATGTATATTCTTCCAACCATTTCATCCACTGCCAGACCAACAAGCACTAAGTTGGGATTCCATAACTTTCTCAGGCCTGGTATTAATTCTTTTACTGGTGTTTCCTTTCCTTTGTTTAATTTAATTTAAATTTTATTGGATCAACTCAACCAGGCACGTTTAAAAACAGGCTAGATTAATTAAAAAGTTTATTATGACCAGAATTATTTACAGAAACAGACAGTTTGGGGGTTACTACTGAACAGTCCAACAATGTATGAGAAGCCAAGAAACAATTTGCACGGAGATATGATTAAACAATCCAAGTCAAATAAGGTCCAACTAACTTCTACAGAGATGAAGAAGTTTTCACAAAGAAATAAGCAATCCCATTGAAATGATTCTATCCTATTGTTTGTGTTTACTTGTGTTTCAATACCCTGCTGCCTTTTTATTGCTACATATCACCCCCTCTGTAAATAAATCTGACTCAGTAGTTTACACCTAAATTCAGTGGTCCAACACATCAGTTTCCACATTCAGAGGTGTTGCAAGAATGTAGTGGGATTGCATGTATTCCTTAGTGATTGATTTGCTACGATTCAGAGTTAACTAATACATTTTGGCTATGCTAACCTACATAGTCTACATAGAAGTAAAATGTTTCACTTCAGTCAGAGCTCAGTCTGCTTATGAAAACTTTAGACTGGCTGTGAACAAGCATTCAAGTACAGGCAGAAAAGCCCAAACTGGAACACACAATATACAAAATGTAAACATGAAAATGAGTAGCAGCTGATCTAGGGTTGAGGAGAACTTTATTCTATCTTAACCCACAGGCACCCAATTTGGCACAAAATATGCTGTACGTACTAGAGCTAGTCCAATGACTGGGTCAATCGTGCACAACTGTTGATTTGTGTCTGGATGGGCACGTTAAATTGTCATGCACTGATGGAAGGTGGCGGAGATGAGTCTTGTAGGTGTGGAAATCTGGGAAACGTCCATGGTTTTAAAAACAAATTCTGAAGCTACATACTGGCATTTCCTGGGCTGGAGTTTGACGAGTGCCCATTCAATTGTAAAAAAGCTTGACTAGGCCTCAAACCAAGACAATATCAGTTGAATGACTTGTGAACTCAAAACACATGTAACTCAGAGGAAACCAACTCCTTGGCTTCAAAGCAAAGAAGAGAAAACATCTAAAAAAAAACCCCATCAAAACGAAAACTGACAAACTAATATAAATTTCCCCAGTATGGAAAATAGCAGACTCGAGTCAGTTCCCTGAACAAAAGAGAAAAAAAAGAGGCCCATCTCAGGTTAAGCCAGAATGCAAAAAGATCAACATACTACCCTGTGTGTAAATATTCTCACGGGGCAAGCTCCTTCAGTGATTTTCCCTCTTGGAATTACAGCAATTCTTAAACTGCATGTGGAGACCGGACAAACGAAGACCAATTGCTATTGAAGTGTCTCTAGGGAAAGTATGGGTACACAAACATACCACACGGAATTACTAATAGCTAATGTCAAAGTGGAATTGTTTCACAGTGGATTTGGCAAATCATCTTTGCAAGAGGAGTGCTGGCCAAAAGCCAAATGACATGCTTTCCCCCTCTTTGCTGGCCACAAAAAGAAAAACAGATGTTTTGAAGTGATCTATGTTACATTTGCTATTACATTCCACATCTTTGAACCTACTAACTCAAATTGATATGTAAGCAGATGTTTTTCTGTGTAGTTAGATCTCCAACATTTTCCCTTCCTCACCTGAAGGCACCAGGGTACAGGCTAATGGTTGCTGGCAGCTTTTTTGTTTTAAATTTTCCTGGGAGGCGGGTGATGAGCCGAGTGGCCTCTTTCTGTGCCGTAATGACTCTATGACACGGGTAAGGTCAGATCTCTAACCAACAATTCCTCATGTGCAAGCCAAGATAGTGTCTCAGGAGGATATTTAACTAAAGGAGGTATCACATCTAAGCTTGATCCTGTGCTTATAGGGTTGCCAGATTTTCAGGATTGACCTGGGGCCTCTGGATGTGAAGATTAATTTCCAGGATGCTTCTGCAAACAACCAGGGAGAAAAAATTTATCATGGCATTAAAAAGGAATTCTGTTTCATTATCAATTTCTTTGAATACTTTTGCCCTACAGTTATGAAAACATTGGAGATGGGCGAGTGGTGGTGGGAGAAAAGGCTGTTTAACCGAGAGTCAAGAATCATTGAAATCGGAGAACAAAGAGTCTGTTTGTTTCCCAGTTGGTGCACTGTGAAGAGGCAGGTTACTGGGAAAACAGTCAGGAAAGGGAGCTCTGCCAGATTTTCCCAAACCCAAACTTTGACTTATTTCCCCTTTTCCAGACCAGGAACACTACTTCTGCCCCAGCTGCGATCAGCCCCAGAGCAGGAAGCGTGAGGTCTT
This sequence comes from Cetorhinus maximus, assembly GCF_964194155.1. NCBI lineage: Eukaryota > Metazoa > Chordata > Chondrichthyes > Lamniformes > Cetorhinidae > Cetorhinus > Cetorhinus maximus. The sequence goes on from NC_135887.1 coordinate 82,731,518, forward strand.
CTTGGCTGATCAAGTCAGTGGATGGATGATCCAAAAGACATTTTCATTCTTCGCCTTCACCTGTGCTGTTCTGCTCTACATTTCCACAAAACTCCATTAAAAAGGGCTGACCCAAATGATGTTACTTTGCTTTAGGAAATGGAAAATGCTTCTTTTCTCAAGAATTAGTTCTGAGTTCCATTGTTAAGGAATTGTTAAATTGGTCTGGGTTCACCCATTCTGCTGGTAAAGGCAAATGCAAATTTTGAGATACACTTTTAGTATCCAACACTTGAGGTGGGGGTGGGAGGGGGGGTGAGGGGAGATTGGGAGATCCACTTTCAAGATGGAATTTTGGGGGCTCGTGGTGGGGGCTCTGAAAATGAGCACAAAAGCCAGGGGCGACCCCACTTTGATCGTTTGTGAAACCTTGGCCACATTTTACAGGGGTCGGCAACTAATTAGTTGTCATCAAGGCCCATTGGAGGGCAGGAAGCTCAGCAGTCACAGCCAGGGACTGTGCCTGGAAGAAGAGGATGCCAAGGACAGATGCTGCCCTTCCCTCTCTTGTAAGTGGGGTCTGAGGGTCCCAGGGTTCATGGGCCACTGAATGCATGAATAGGAGGGCCCCTCTTCCCGAGCCAACAGGATGGCCACCAGTGTTCACTAAGCAGTCTCACGGCATGATGGAAGACCCATGCACAGCTCGTAAAATACCTGCACCATTTAAGTAGCTCAATAGGCCCCTGGGTGGAAGGTCCACCCGCCAGCTTCCCAACCACTGGTAAAATAGCACAGTGGCAGAAAGACAACAGTCCTTCCAACCCTGCCTTACATCACCATTTTACAGCTCCCCTGCCGCCAAAATCCAGCCCCCAGTATCCAACACTCAGGGAGGTACTGAGATATGCTCTCAGTATTCAGCACTCAACAGGAGGAGTGGGATTGATTCCCAGTACCCAGCACTCGGTGGGGGAGTGAGATAAACTCCCAGTATCCAATACTCAGGAAGGGAGTGAGATATGTTCCCAGTATTCAGCATTCAGGTTGGTGGGTGGTGCAGTGAAATACACTCCCAGTATCCAACACTAGTTTGGGGGGAGGGGCGCAGTGTGATACAGTTCAAGTATCCAACACTGAGGTGGGGGCACTGAGATAAACTCCCAGTATTCAACACTGGGGGAGGGGGGGTAGTGAGATGCACCCCCAGTATCCAACACTGGGGGATGAGGCAATGAGATACACTCCCAGTATCTGACATTGGGGGGGAGGTCTGAGATTCATTCCCATTTCCCAACACTGAGTAATTAAACTGAAAGAAAATTCCAAATGATGAATGTAATAGGAAAGATATAGAAAATATGCTTTCCATGGATAGGGGCCAAGCATTTTCACATACGCTCTGAGTAAAATTTAAAGCCAAAATAAAAGCCAAAGAGATGAAATCAATAAGAGAAATGCCAGTCAAGGTAAGCTATAATGAAACTGTCAAATAAATTGACCTTTTCTTCCATTTTTTTCAAACTTGTCAATGTGGCATGTTTCACTAAAAGCTTTGTAGGGCTACACTGACACAGGCAAAGTCACAGCCAGTCAGTCCCTCTGTTTCCTATTACTCCACACTGACAAATCAACTCTGACAGTCCGTCTATTACCCAGCTCCTCTGGGTTTTATTTAGTGAATTTGAATTCTGGAGTGAATGCCACAGTGGGTCCTCTCTTTATTACTTAAAGCTGAAATATATTAAAGTCGAACATCACAGTATCTGCAATTTTTGCTGGAGTAGAACTTTGACCCCAGCCCAGCAGTTGGAGAACAGGAAGAGTTGTTATTGTTGTTGTCAGTGTTGTTTGGGTTTAGCTTGGCCGCGCAGCTACAAGAGCAAATCACCAAACTTTCTTTGTAGATTGGGACAGTGTTTGTTGGTTCTACATATTTTATTTCTGGTACTTTTTCCAGCTCTTTTCTTCCTCTGCTTGCATACGTTCTCTTCTACCTTAGAAAGTGAGAGGATTTGACCAACATTTTTGAGTAACAGAGGACATCAGTCTCTAACCTGTCAGCCAAAAGATCAGCACTTCTGGATATCTAACATTAATGCATAAACATCTAGATCAAATCCATGAAGGATTTCACCAATTCGCATACGAACAAGGAGCAGGAGTCGGCCATTCAACCCCTCAGGCCTGTTCCATCATTTAGTAAGATCATGGCTGAACTGATTGTAACCTCTAAACGGCATCCCATCTACCCTCAATAACCTATCACACCCTTGCTTACTAGGAATCTATCCACCTCGACCTTAAAAATATTCAAACATTCTGCTTCCACCCACCACCTTTTCAGGAACAGAGTTCCAAAAACTTACAACCCTCCCAGTGAAAAAATTTCACCTCATCTCTATTTTAAATGGGCGACCCCTTATATTTAAACTGTGACCCCTTGTTCTAGGTTCTCCCACAAGAGGAAACATCCTCTCCACATCCACCCTGTCAAGACCCCTCAGAACCTTATATGTTTCGTTTCAATTAAGTTGCCTCTTACTCTTCCTAACTCAAGCAGATACAAGCCTAGTCTGTTCAAACTTTCCTCATAAGACAACCCACCCATTCCAGGTATTAGTCTAGTAAATCTTCTCTGAACTGCTTCAAATGTATTTACATTTTTCCTTAAGGTAACCAGTACTATACACAGTATTCCAAGTATTCCAGATGTGGTCTCAATAGTGCCCTGTACAACTGAAGCATAACCTACTTACTTTTGTATTCAATGCCCCTCACAATAAGTGATAACATTATATTAGCTTTCCTAATTACTTGCTGTACCTGCATACTAACCTTTTGTGATTCATGCAGTAGGACACCCAGAACCCTCTGCATTTCAGAGCTCTGCAATTTCTCACCATTTAGATAATATGCTTCTCTCTTATTCTTCCTGCCAAAATGAACAATTTCCCACATTAAACTCCATTTGTCAGATCTTTGCCCACTCACTTAACTTATCTATATCTTTTTGTAGCCTCCTTATGTCCTCTTCACAACTTACTTTCCTACCTATCTTTGTGTCATCAGCAAATTTGGCAACCATCCTTTCAATCCCTTCATCCAAGTCATATATAGAAATTGTAAACAGTCCCAGCATTGATCCCTGTGGCACACCACTCGTTACATCTTGCTAACCTGAAAAATACCCATTTATGCCTATTGTCTGCTTCCTGGTAGCCAGCCAAAAATCTATCCATGCCAATATGTTACCCCCTATACCATGAGCTATTATTTTCCGCAATAACCTTTGATGTGACACTTTATCAAGTGCCTTTTGAAATCTAAGTACAGTACATCCACCGGTTTCCCTTTATCCACACCACATGTTACTTCCTCAAAGAACTCCAACACTTGGTTAAACACAATTTCCCTTTTACAAAACCATGTTGACTCTGTCTGATTACCTTAGCTTATCCAAGTGCCCTGCTATAACCTCTTTAATAATAGCTTCTAACATTTTCCCCACGACAGATGATAAGCTAACTGGCCTGTAATTTTCGGCTTTCTGTCTCCCTCCCTTTTTGAATAATGGAGTTACATTTGCTATCTTCCAATCTAATGGGACCTTCCCCGAATCTCGGGAGTTTTGGGAAATTAAAACCAATACATCAACTATCTCACCAGACACTTCTTTTAAGACCCTAGGATGAAGTCCATCAGGACTCAGAGTGCCCGGGTCAGCCCGCAGCTCCAACAATTTACTCAGTACCACTTCTCTGGTGACTGATTTTCCTTCCCCATTTCCATTTCCTGGTTTATAGCTGCTTCTGGGATGTTACTTGTATGCTCAGTAGTGAAAATTGATGCAAAATACTTGTTTAATTCATTTGCCATCTCTTTGTTTTCCATTATCAATTCTCCAGACTCACTTTCTATAGGGCCAACGCTCACCTTATTAACTCATTCCTTTTTAAAATATTTATAAAAACTCTCACTATCGGTTTTTATATTCCTGGCTAGCTTTCTCTCATACTCTAATTTTTCCCTCTTTATTAATCTTTTAGTCATTCTTTGCTGTTCCTTATACTCTGTCCAATGTTCTGACCTGTCACCAGCCTTTGCAGAATTATCTGCATTTTCTTCAAGTGAACATTTTCATGTTCATCTTTTGAACAAACATATATTGAGTGTATGAGCAATAATCTTAGACTGGCTTCTCAAAAGGCTTGTCCGCATTTCAAAGAGTGTGAGAACTTTTGTTTTTGGACATTTCTGGCATTCTAATCATTTATGATCTTGGCTAAGCTACAATGAACATGGTGGCAAGAGCACTTGTTTTTTATTCATTCACGGGATGACGGCGTCGCTGGCTAGGCCAACATTTATTGTCCATCCCTTGTTGCCCTTGGGAAGGTAATCGTGAACTGCCTTGAACCGCTGCAGTCCATGTGCTGTAGGTACACCCACAGTGCTGTTAGGGAGGGAGTTCCAGGATTTTGACCCAGCGACAGTGAAGGAACGGCAATATATTTCCAAGTCAGGGTGGTGAGTGGCTTGGAGGCAAACTTGCAGGTGGGGGTGTTCCGATATGCTTCCCTTCTCCTTCCAGGTGGTAGTAGTTATGGGTTTGGAAGGTGCTGTCTAAGGAGCCTTGGTGAGTTCCTGCAGTGCATCTTGTAGATGGTACACACTGCTGCCACTGAGTCGGTGGAGGAGGGAGTGAGTATTTGTGGATGTGGTGCCAATCACGCGGGCTGCTTTGTCATGGACGGTGTCAAGTTCTTGAGTATTGTTGAAGCTGCACTTATCCAGGCAAGGGGAGAGTACTCCATCACACTCCTGACTTGTGCCTTGTAGATGATAGACAGGCTTTGGGGAGTCAGGAGGTAAGTTAGTAGCCACATGATTCCTATCCTCTGACGTGCTCTTGTAGCCACAGTATTTATATGGTTAGACCAGTTCAGTTTCTGATCAATGGAAACCCCCAGGATGTTGATAGTGGGGGATTCAGCGAGGTAATGCCATTGAACGTCAAGGGACGATGGTTAGCTTCTCTCTAGTTGGAGATGGTCATTGCTTGGTACTTGTGTGGCACAAATGCTACTTGCCACCTGTCAGCCCAAGCCTGAATATTGTCCAGGTCTTGCTGCATTTGGACATGGACTGCTTCAGTATCTGAGTCATCACGAATAGTGCTAAACGTTGTGCAATCATCAGCGAACATCCACATTTCTGACCTTATGATGGAAGGTCATTAATGAAGCAACTGAAGATGGTTGGGCCGAGGACATTACCCTGAGGAACTCGTGTAGTGATGTCCTGGAACTGAGATGATTGACCTCCAACAACCACAACCACCTTCCTTTGTGCTAGGTATGACTCCAACCAGCGGAAAGTTCTCCCCACCTCCCCAATTCCTATTGACTCCAGTTTTGCAAGGGCTTCTTGATGCCACACTTGGTCAAATGCAGCCTCTGAGTACAGCTCTTTTGTCCATGTTTGAACCAAGGCTGTAATGAAGTAAGGAGCAGAGTGATCCTGGTGGAACCCAAACTGATCCTCAGTGAGCAGGTTATTGCTAAGCAAGTGCTGCTTTATAGCACTGTTGATGACCCCTTCCATCACTTTACTGATGATCGAGAGTAGACTGATGGGGCAGTAATTGGTCGGGTTGGTTTTATCCTGCTTTTTGTGTACAGGACATACCTGGGCAATTTTACACATAGCCAGGTAGATGCCAGCATTGTAGCTGCACTGGAACAGCTTGGCTAGGGGCATAGAAAGTTCTGGAGCACAAATCTTCAATATTATTGCTGGAATACTGCCAGGGCCCATAGCCTTTGCAGTATCCAGTGCCTTGAGCCATTTCTTGAAATCACATGCAGTGAATCGACTTGGTTGAAGACTGGCACCTGTGATACTGGGGACCTCCAGAGAAGGCCAAGATGAATCATCCACTCGGCACTTCTGGTTAAAGATTGTTGCAAATGCTTCAGCCTAATCTTTTGCACTGATGTGCTGGGCTCCACCATTATTGAGGATGGGGATATTTGTGGTGCCTCCTCCTCCAGTGAGTTGTTTAATTGTCTACCACCATTCACGACTAGATGGGGCAGGACTGCAAAGCTTAGATCTGATCTGTTGGTTGTGGAATCACTTAGCTCTGTCTATCGCAAATCGTACAGTTCAGTCCTCGCTAGTTGCCATTAAGCTTAGCATTGACGTAATCAATCAGTAGTTTGATAGTGTAGCTGAGTGCCTCGTTCAGCGTGTCCTACAATTGGTGGTAGAATTCATCTTTTTGTTCCTCTGTCTGCTTCTGTTGGTGCATAAACATGGATGAGAGTGAAACTGGCATGCCTTGTGTGGAATCTAGCGACAATGCTTTGATTTACTACCGTCAACCCAACTAACATTTGTGCTGAGCAACTGATAATTATGGGGCCAACTCCATGGGTGTGGTGTTCTTGCCCAGAGTATAGGAATCATCGTTTTACACTCAAGAACATCAAACAGCAGAGCCTAGAGTATCAGAAGCTATTTGTTGTCAGCTTCATTAGTTTCAACAAAGCTCTTGATAGTGTCCATCGACAGTCACTTTGGCACATCACAAGACAGTACGGTGTCCCGTTACGTTATGTTAACATCTTCAAAGCCTTATACCATGACTTCAGCTGCTGCACTAAGACCATGGGTGCCACTGACTCCTTAACTATCATCACAGAAGTACAATAAGGCTGCATACCTTTCCCATTCCTTTTCCTCTTGGTTAATGAGTTCATCATGGGGGAGGCAATGGTGGGTACAGTCTTTGGTATCCCAAGGCAACACCATTGATTAACAAACCTGGATTTTGCGTACAAGGTTGCTTTGCTGGCCGAAGAATCACATGCACTTCAAGACATGACCACCTGTCTTGAGAGTAGTGGCACTAAGGTTGGTCTACAGAGTGCGAGAGGAGGACCCAGTGACAGGCAGTCAGCAGCACCTAGAGGATCTAGCATCTAGTCTATACTCAAGTAGGAGTAAAGGTAACATAAAAGCAAAGGTCCATATTCTATTTAGTTAATATATGTCTGGGGAGCTCAGTCCTGTGATTTGCACATCCTGCGCTATGTGTGAAATCCTAGATGCTTCTGGTGGTCTGAGTGACCATGTTTGCAGGAGGTGCCTTCGACTGGAGCAACTCGAGCTCTGGGTTTTGGAGCATCAGCAGTAGCTGGGGGCACCACGCTGCATTCACAAGGCTAAGAGGTTCGTGGATAGCCGTTTCAAGATATGGTCACCCTGCAGCTTAAGGAAGTACAAACAGAGAGGGAATGGGTGACTGCCAGACAGAAGATGGGGGCCAGGCAGGTAGTGAGGGAATCCCCCAAGTGCATCTCGCTCGCAAACCATTTTTCAGCCTTGAAAAATGATGAGTGACAGTTCCTCTGTGGAGTCCAACCAGAGCCAAGGCCATGGCACTATGGGTGGTCCAGTTGCTCAGGGGGGGTGGGGGGGGGGGGGAGGAAGAAGTGTGGACAGGTGATAGTGGAGGGGGATTTATTAGTGAGGGGAGTAGACAGGTGCTTCTGCAGCCGTAGATGTGACTCCAGGATGGTATGTCACCTCCCAGGTGCCAGGGTCAAGGATGTCACGGAACGGTTGCCGGGCATTCTGAAGGGGGAGGGTGAACAGCCAGAGGTCATGGTCCATGTTGGAACCAATGACATAGGCAGAGAGAGAAACGAGGTCCTGCAAGCAGACTTTAGGGAGTTAGGTAGGAAATTGAAAAGTAGGGCTTCAAAGGTAGTAATCTCCGGATTACTCTGGGTGCCAGTCAGTAGTGAGTATAGGAACAGAAGGATAGAGCTGATGAATGCATGGTGGAGATGGTGCAGGAGGGAGGGCTTTAGATTCCTGGGGTTTTGTGACCGTTTCTGGGGGAGGTGGGACCTGTACAAGTTGGACGGGTTACATCCTCGTGGGGAGGTTTGCTAATGCTGTTGGGATGGATTTAAACTAAGTTGGCAGGGGGATGGAATTCTGAGAAGTAGTTCAGAGGTGAGAGAAGCTGAGATGGAATTAGAAGTTAAAATGCTAGTAAGTGAGTCTGGAAGGCAGAGGAAACATAGGCTAGATAAGAAAGAAGTGAGTTTAACAAGGCTAAATGGAATATATTTTAATGCAAGGAGCCTGAGGAATAAGTCAGACGAGCTGAGGGCACAAATAGGCACTTGGGAGTATGACATCATAGCTATAACCAAGACTTGGCTAATAGGGCAGGATTGGCAGCTCAACATTCCTGGTTGTAGGGTATTCAGGCAGATAGAGAGGGGAATAGAAGGGGAGGGGGGAGGGGGGAGGGGGTCGCAATATTGCTCAAGGAATCAATTATAGCTGTGAGGAGGGATGATAGCTTGGAAGGATCATCAAATGAGGCCATATGGGTAGAAGTAAAAAAAAACACAAAAGGGCGAACACACTGTTGAGTGTGTATTATAGGCGCCCAAACAGTCAGGGAGAGATAGAGCATCAAATATGTAGTCAAATTTCAGAGAATAATAAGGCAGTAATAGCAGGGGATTTTAACTACCCAAATATTAACTGGGCTAGTTTTAGTGTACAAGGTAGGGAGGGAGCAAAATTCTTAAGTTGCATCCAGGAGAACTTTTTTAGCCAGTACGTAGAAAGCCCAACAAGGGAGGGGGCAATTCTGGGCCTAATATTTGGAAATGAGCCCGGGCAGGTGGAAGGCGTGTCAGCAAGGGAGCATTTTGGAGATGGTGGCCATAACTCAGTTAGATTTAGGATAGTTATGGAAAAGGATAAGGTTGGGCCAGGAATAAAAGTTCTAAACTGAGCAAAGGCTAATTTTACTAAGATGAGATACGATTTGGCCCAAGTGGCCACTTGCAGATAATACTGTGTCAGAGCAGTGGGAGGCATTCAAGGAGGAAATAGTGAGAGTACAGGGCAAATATGTTCCTGTAAAGACAAAGTGGGGGACCAAGACCAGAGAACCCTGGATGTCAAGGGACATAAAGGTTAGGATTAAGATAAAAAGTGAAACTTATGGCAGATACCGAGGGCTCTATTGAGTCCCTGCAGGAGTATAAAAAGTGCAGGGGGGAAACTTAAAAAGTGCAGGGGGGAAACTTAAAAAGGAAATTAGGAAAGCTAAGAGAGTGCATGAGAAAGCATTGGTGGGTAGAATAAAGGAAAACCCAAAGGAGTTTTTTAACATATAAAGAGCAAGAGAACAACTAGGGAAGAGTAGGGCCAATTAGAGGCAATCTGTGTTTGGACCCGGAAGACGTGGGTACAGTCGTCAATAAATACTTTGCTTTGGTCTTCACAATGGAAAAGAATTCAAGGTGGAGGACTGTGAAATATTAGAGGAACTTAACATAGAGAGAGAGGAGGTACTAGCAGGTTTAGTGGCCTTAAAAGTGAATAAATCTGCAGGCCCGGATGAGATGTATCCCAGGCTGTTGAGGGAGGCAAGGGAAGAGATATCAGGGGCCCTGGCAGCAATTTTCAAATCCTCTCTGGCCACAGGTGAGGTTCCAGAGAACTGGAGGAGTGCTAACATTGTCCCATTATTAAAAAAGGGAAGAAGGGATAGACCAGGAAATTACAGGCCAGTTAGTCTAACCTCGGTGGTGGAGAAATAACTGGAAAGAATACTGAGGGACAGAATATATCTGCATTTGGAGACTCATGGATTAATCAGGGATAGTCAGCGTGGATTTGTTAAGAGGTCATGTTTGACAAATTTGATCAAATTTTTTGAAAGAGTAACCAGGAGTGTTGATGAGGGTAATGCATTTGATGTGGCCTACATGGACTTTAGCAAGGCTTTTGATAAGATCCCTCATGGCAGACTGGTCAAGAAAGTAAGAGCGCATGGGATCTGAAGCAAAGTGGCACGTTGGATCCAAAATTGGCTGAGGCAGGAAACAGAGGGTGCCAGTAGAGGGATGTTTCTGTGACTGAAAGTCTGTTTCCAGTGGGGTTCCGCAGGGTTCGGTGTTGGGGTACTTGCTGTTTGTGGTGTACATAAATAATTTGGATTTAAATGTAGGGGGTATGATCAAGAAGTTCATGGATGACATGAAGATTGATAGGGTGGTAAATAGTAAATAGCCAAAAACTGCAGGAGGATATCAATGGACTGGTCTGATGGACAGAGCAGTGGCAAATGGAATTCAACCCAGAAAACTGAGATAATGCACTTGGGGAAGGCTGACAAGGCAAGGGATTACACTATTAATGATAGGATCCTCGGGAGTACTGAAGATCAGAGGAACCTTGGTGTGCATATCCACAGGTCCCTGAAAGTAGCAGGGCAAGTAGATAAGGTGATTAAAAAGGCATATGGGATGCTTGCCTTTATTAGCCAAAGCATAAAATACAAGAACAGGGAGGTTATGCTGGAACTTTATAATATACTGGTTAAGCCACAACTGGAGTACTGCGTGCAGTTCTGGTCACCACATTATAGGAAGGATGTGATTGCACTGGAGAGGGTGCAGAGGACATTTAGCAGGATGCTGCCAGGGCTGGAGGGTCGGAGCTGAGGAAGGATTGGATAGGCTGGGGTTGTTTTCCTTGGAGCAGCAAAGGCTGAGAGGGGACCTGATAGAGGTGTTTAAGATTATGCGGGGCACAGATAGGGTGGATAGGAAGGCACTTTTTCCATTAGTGGGGGAGTCAATAACCAGGGGGCATAGATTTAAGGAAAGAGGTAGAAGGCTAAGAGGGGAGTTGAGGAGAATTTTTTTCACACAGAGGGTGTTGGGAATCTAGAACTCACTGCCTGAAAGGGTGGTTGAGTCAGAAACTCTCGTAACATTTAAGTTATTCACTTGTATTGCCATAGCCTCCAGGGCTATGGGCCAAGCACTGGGAAATGAGATTAGTGCAGTCAGATTTTTGTTGAATAGCACAGACACGATGGGCCGAATGGCCTCTTTCTGTGCTGTCAACATCTGAGTCTATGAGTTGCAAGAAGACCAAGACAATGACTGGACGGCAACAAGGCCCTCCCATCACCATCGGGCAACAGAACATCAAGGACATCGACCATTTCCCCTACCTAGGGAGCAACATCTCCAAGGAGGGCAATATAGAGATCAACATCAATACAAGAATCGGCAAAGCAGAATCAGTCTTCCAGCGGCTCCATACAGTCTGGGCATCCAACACCATCAACATAGCCACGAAACTGCAACTCTACATTTTCTGGTAGCTCCAACCAGAACCTATGCCAGCAAGAAATGGAAAAGAACAGCAAAGGTGTCAAGTAAGTTGGATGTCTTTCACCAGTGCTGCCTCCGTAAGATCCTGGGCATCACATGGACAGACAACATCACCAATGAAGAAGTACTACAAAGGACTGGTCAGAGGGATAGCATGACAGGGATGACTGAGACTGTTTTGCCTCTCGGATGTACACCCACCAGAGTGGCAGTAGAAAGGACATCACCAGATGGAAGAAGAAAATGGGGCCAGCCAAAAAGACAAGAGGTACATTTAAAGAGGACCTTCAATAGTGGGACATCACTTGGGGTGGAGTGCAAGAGATTGTGCTGGACCAGAGCTGGTGGCAGAGTTTTGCTGCCCATTGTCTAAGGAACTAAGTCTAAGTACTCAAGAGGATATCAACTGGCTCTGAATCAATTGAGTTGTTTACTGGCTAAATCCAACGATGCTACCAACTATCGCATGCTCTGTAGAGATTCAATTCAAAAATGAACGTTTGTAGGGGAAGAGGAGAGAATATCAAAGCAGAATTCTCTGAACATGGTTATGTGTTTTCTAAAGTACAGATTAACTGATTGTTTATGTTTTAGCAATTTATTGAAGTTCTTTGAAGAAATAACAGGTGCTGTGGATAAAGGGGAACCTGTGGATGCACTGTACTTAGATGTTCAGAAGGCATTTGATAAGGTTCCTCATCAAGGATTATTGCAGAAAATAAAGGCTCGTGGTGTAGGGGGTAACAAATTGGCATGGATAGAACATTGGCTAGCTAACAGGAAACAGAGTAGGCATAAATGGCTCCTTTTCTAGTTGGCAGGATGTGACGAGTGTTGTGCCAAAGGGATAAGTTCTAGGGCCTCAACTCTTTACTATTTATATCAATGTTTTGGATGAAGGGACTGATGGCATGGTTTCTAAATTTGCTGATGTCAGAAAGATAAGTAGGAAAGTAAGTAGTAAAGAGGACATGAGGCTACAAAGGGACATAAATAGGTTAGGTAAGTGGGCAAAGATCTGGCAAATGGAGTATAATGTAGAAAATATGAGGTCGTCTATTTTGGCCGGATGAATAAAAGAGAGGCATATTATCTAAACAGTGAGATTGCAGAGCTCTGAGATATGAACATACAAAATAGGAGCAGAAGTAGGCCATCTGGCCCATCGAGCCTGCTCCTCCATTCAATAAGATCATGGCCGATCTGTTTGTTTCAAATTCCACATTCCCATCTACCCCCGATAACCTTTGATTCCCTTGCCTAACAAGAATCTATCTACCTCCACCTTAAAAATATGCAGTGACCCCGCCTTCACCACCTTCTGAGGCAGAGTTCCAACGTTGTACAACCCTCAGAAAAAAATTCTCCTTATCTTTGTCCTGAAAGAGCAACCGCTAATTTTAAAAGAGTGCCCCTAGCTCTGGACTCACCCACAAGCGGAAACATCTTTTCCACGTCCACCTTGTCAATACAGTACAGGATCTTATATACATAAATTAATTCACCCTCACTCTTCTAAACTCCAGCGGAAAGCCCAGTCTGTCTAACCTCTCACTGGAACATAGAAAGTAGAAGCAGGAGTAGGTCATTCAGCCCTTCGAGCCTGCTCCACCATTCAATATGACCATGGCTGATCCTCTATCTCAACATGATACTCCCATTCTCTCCCCATGCCACTTGATGCCTTTACAGTCTAGAAACCTATATATTTCCTTCTTAAATACATTCAGTGACTTGGCCTCCACAGCCTTCTGTGATAGAGAATTCCATAGGTTCACCACTCTGGGTGAAGAGATTTCTCCTCATCTGTCCTAAATGACCTATCCAGTATCCTGAGATTGTGACCCTTAGTTCTAGACCCCTCAGCCAGAGGAAACATCGTCCCTGCATCCAGTCTGTCCATCCCTGTCAGAATTTTATATGTTTCACTGAGATCCACTCTCATTCTTCTAAACTCCAGTGAATACCTAGTCAGCCCAAACTCTCCTCATACGACAATCCTGCCATCCCAGGAATCAGTCTGGTGAATCTTCACTGCACTCCCTCTATAGCACGTATATCCTTTCTTAGGTAATGAGACCAAAACTGCACACAATACTCCAGGTGTGGTCTCGCCAAGGCCCTGTACAGCTGCAGTAAGACATCCTTGCTCCTGTACTCAAGTCCTCTCACAATAAAGGCAAACATACCATTTGCTTTCTTAACTGCTTGCTGCACTTACATGCTTGCTTTCAGTGATTGGTGTACAAGGATACCCAGCTTCCTTTGTACATCAACATTTCCTAATCTATCACCATTTAAATAATACTCTGCCATTCTGTTTTTCTGACAGAAGAAGTGGATAACTTCACACTTATCCATGTTATACTGCATCTGTCATGTATTTGCCTACTCACTACCTTGTCTAAATCGCCTTGAATCTTAACATCCTTCCATTAGCCTTCTAAATTACTTGCTGTATCTGCACACTAACTTTTTGTGACTCATGCACTAAAATACCTAGATCCCTCTGCACCTCCGAATTCTACAGCCGTTCTCAGTTTAAGTAATACCCTGCTTTTTTATTCTTCCTGCCAAAGTGAACAATTTCACATTTTCCCACATTACACTCCATCTGCCAGGTTTTTGCCCACTCACTCAACCTATCTATAACCGTCAGCACCTCTTTATGTCCTCTTCACAACATACTTTCTACCTACCTTTGTGTCATCTGCAAATTTAGCTAACATGCCTTCATTCCCCTCATCTAAATCATTGATATAAATTGTGAAAAGTTGAGGCCACAGCACAGATCTCTGCTGGACTCCACTCCTGCCAATCAGAAAAAGACCCATTTATGCACACACTCTTTTCTGAAGTCAGCCAATCTTCTTTCCATGCTAATATGTTACCTCTTACACCATGAGCTTTTATTTTCCTTTTTAACCTTTGTTGTGGCACCTTATCGAATGCCTGCTGGAAATCCAAGTACAGCACATCTACAGGTCCCCTTTATCCACAGCACATTACTCCTTCAAAGAACTCCAATCAATTGATTAACCATGATTTCCCTTTCACAAAACCATGCTGACTCTTCCCAATTACCTTGAGTTTCTCTAAGTGCCCAGCTATAACCTCCTTAAATAATGAATTCTAACACCTTCCCAACGACAGACGTCAGGCTAACTGGCCCATAGTTTCCTGTTTTCTGCCTCCATCCTTCTTGAATAGAGGGGTTATATTTGCTGCTTTCCAGTTAATGAAAACTTTCCAGAATCTAGCAAATTTTGGAAAATTAACACAAACACATCTACTACCTCATTAGCCACCTCTTTTAAGACACTAGGATGAAGTCCATCAGGACCCGGAGACTTGCCAGCCTGCAGGTCCATCACAGAATCACAGAAGGGAGGCCATTCGGCCCATCGTGTCTGCACCGGCTCTCTGAGCATTTTAACTTAGTGCCAATCTCTTGCCTTTCCCCCATAACCCTGCATGCTGTTTCTACTTAAATAATCATCCAATGTCCTCTTGAATGCCTCAGTTGAACCTGCCTCCACCACACTTCCAGGCAGTGCATTCCAAACCCTAACTACTTGCTGTGCGAAAAAGATTTTTCTCACCTCGCATTTGCTTCTTTGCAAAACACTTAAACTGTGCCTTCTGGTTCTCGATCTGTTTACGAGCAAGAACAGTTTCTCCCTAACTACTCTGTCCAGATCCGTCATTATTTTGAAAACATCTATCAAGTCTCCTCTTAGCCTTCTACTTTCCAAGGAAAACAGTCCCAACTTCTCCAATCTTTCCTCATAACTGAAGTGTCTCATCCCTGGAACCATTCTCGTAAACCTCTTCTACATTCTCTCCAAAGCGTTCACATCCTTCTGATAGTATGGCACCCAGAACTGTACACGATACTCCAGCTGACATCTAACCAGTGCCTTATATAAGTTCATCATAACCTCCCTGCTCTTGTACTCTATGCCCCTATTAATGAAGCCTAGAATACTGTATACTTTAGAAACAGGTCTCTCTACCCGTCCTACCACCTTTAATGACTCATGTACACATACACCCACGTTTCTCTGCTCTTGCACACCCTTTGAATAGTATCCTTTATTTTATACTGTCCCTCCATGTTCTTTGTACCAAAGTGTATCACCCTACACTTCTCCACATTGAACTTCATCTGCCACCTATCTGCCCACTCCACCAATGTGTCAATGTACTTTTGAAGTTCTACTCTGTCGTCCTCATAGTTTACAATTCTCCCAAGTTTTGTGTCATCCGCAAACTTTGAAATTGTCCCCTGCACACCAAGATCTAGAACATTCATATGTGTCAGGAAAAGCAAGGTTCTCAATACCGACCCCTGTGGAACTCCACTACAAACCTTCTTCCAGCCAGAAAAATACCCATTTACCATTGCTCTGTTTCCTATCCCTCAGCCAATTTTGTATCCATGTTGCCACTGTCCCTTTTATTCCATGACCTATGACTTTCCTCAAGTCTGTTGTGTGGCACTGTATCGAACGCCAATTAAGCTCATTGTTTAGTACCGCTTGCTTAGTGATTGTAATTTCACCAAGTCTGCCTCTCACTTCCACCTCCTGATTTACAGCTATTACTGGAATGTTTTTTGTATCCTCTACAGTGAAGGCAGAAGCAAAATACTTGTTCATTTCATCTACCATTTCCTTATTATTTACTATTAACTCCCCACTGTCACTCTCTAGAGGACCAAAACTCACTTTACTTACTCTTTTCCTTTTTAAATACCTGTAGAAACTCTTGTTATGTGTTATTACATTTCTAGCCATCTTTCTCTCATACTCTAATTTCTTACTGTTGATTAATCTTTTAGTCATTCTCTGTCATTCTTTATATTCTGACCAATCATCTGACCTGCCACTCATCTTTGCGCAGTTAAATGCTTTTTCCTTAAGTTTGATGCTTTCCTTAACTTCTTTAGTTAACCAGATGGTGGGTCCTTCCTTTAGAATTTTTCTTTATAGTAGGAATATACTTATTCTGAGTATTCTGAAATATCCCCTTAAATGTCTGCCACTGCTTCTCTATTGATCTATCCCCTAGCCTAATACCCCAGTTCACTTCAGCTAGCTCAGCTTTAATGCCCACATAGTTGCCCTTATTTTAGTTTAAAATACTAGTCCTAGACCCACTCTTCTCCCATTCAAACTGGATGTAAAATTCAATCATATTGTGGTTGCTGCTACCTAGGGATGCCTTCACTCTGAGGTCATTAATTAATCCTCTCACATTACACAATACCAAGTCTAATATAACCTGCTCTCTGATTAGCTCCAGGATATGCTGCTCTGAGAAACTCTCTCAAAAGCATTCTATGAACTCCTTAACCAAGTCATTACTGCCAATCTGATTTTTCCACTTTATATGCAGATTAAAATCACCCATGATTATTGCCATCCCTTTATCACATGCACCCAATAGTTCTTCTTGTATACTTTGTCCTAAATTGTGGTTACTGCTAGGGGGCCTTGCAGACCACTCCCCACTAGTGACTTCTTTCCCCTACTATTCCTCATCTCCACCCAAACCGATCTATATCTTGATTTCCTAAACCAAGGTAATCTCTAACCATTGCACCAATGCCATCTTTGATCAACAATGCTACCCCTCCACCTTTATCTAGCTTCCTATTCTTGTTGAATGTCATGTACCCTCAATATTGAGAGGGATCCGGATGTCCTAGTGCATGAATCACAAAAGGTTGGTGTGCAGCAAGTAATTGGCAAAGCTAATAGAATATTTTTATTTATTATGAGGAGAATTGAGTACAAGAGTAGGGAGGTTATGTTTCAGTTATACAGGGCATTGGTGAGACCACATCTGAAGTACTGTGTACAGTATTGGTCTCCTTATTTAAGGAAAGATGTAAATGTATTCGAAGCAGTTCAGAGAAGGTTTACTAGATTAATACCTGGAATGGGTGAGTTGTTTTATGAGGAAAGGCTGGACAGGCTAGGCTTGTATCTGTTGGAGTTTAGAAGAGTGAGAGATGACTTGATTAAAACACATAAGTTCCTGAGGGGACTTGACAGGGTAAATGTGGAAAGGATGTTTCCTCTTGTGGGAGAATCTGGAACTCGGGATCACTGTTTCAAAATAAGGGATTGTCCAGTTAGGATAGAGATCAGGAAAAAAAAAATTGGCCGAGTGTTGAGAGATTTTGGAATTCTCTTCCTCAAAAGATGGTTGAGGCAGAGTCCTTGAATATCTTTAAGGCAGAGGTGGATAGCTTCTAGATAAGCAAGGGGGTGAATGGTTATCGGGGGTAGACAGGAATATGAGGTCAAAATCAAATCAGCCATGATCTTATTGAATAGCAAAGCAGGCTCAAGGGACTGAGTGGCCTACCTCTACTCCTAATTACTATGTTCATATGATAAGCAGCTTAAAGAAGGAAGTCAACAACTGGCATGCACTGTTTTGCCCTGACTGCTACCTCGACATATTCCAGTATTCAAAACGGGACCCTTAACTTCACAAAGTTGAGAAATTGAGAAAATTTGGCAGCCTAGCTGAGAATACAATCAAGAGGGAAGTATAACAAAGGTGTGTATTTTTTCTTTTCTTCTTCTTCATTTACAGCAAGGCCAACATTTATTGCAAAGCCCGAATTGCCCTTGAGAGGGTGGTGGTGAGTTACCTTCTTGACAACTGAGTGACTTCCTAGACATTTCAGAGGGCAGTTAAGAATCAACCACATTGTTCTAGGTCAATCTGAGAAAGGATGCCTTAACGACGCTAGTATTTTATTCCAGATTCACTTCTCATTCACTAACTAAATTTAACTTGCCCAGTTGTTGTCTTATGCCTCTGGATCCTGGCATCTAGATTACTAGCACATTGATGAAACCATTATGCTAATTATGCCAAGGTCACCAGTTAGTTGATTGTAAAGATTGTAACTGATGGGAACAATTACTTTTACCTCTCAGCAAATGGGATACGTAGCAAGGCCAACTTTACTGGATATACTCATCCCAAGATTATTTGCACTGAGACCACCTGTACTGGAATACTTGCACTGAGCTTAATGAAACCAAACATACCCATTAGAAGTGAAATTCACCAAAGTCACCCATACTGCCAATATCCTTTATAATGTTACCTGTACCAAGACCATCTATAATGGAGTTATCTGTGGAGGAACGACCTACTTCAAGGATGCCTCTACCAAGGTCACCAGTGCTGAGGATGTCGGGAGTGGGTTTGTTACTTCAGAAATGGGTTACACTGGAAGTGGATTACATCTGGAGCTGTTGGTTCTCATCCTGAACATGTATTTTAAATGGACAAATTTGGCTCTTTAATTTGATCAACATAATGAACGGGCATTTGTCTGAATTATCAGCGAACAGCCACTACCACAGGTAGTCTGGGAAGACTGTCCTGCAGTCAGTTCTTGTTGAAAATAACAAGAGTGACATCACAAGACAGCGAGAGAGAGTGGCGGAGAGATCAGAACCAGCACGAGTGCAGGGAAGCTTCAAAAAGTGACGTCAGCACAAAGGTGAGAGCTGATTGGTGAGTAGCGGTAAGTGTTTTCCTCCGGTTTAAAATAGATTAAGCTAAGGGTTCTAGTTTTTATTTAAAGTACATAAATAATTTAACATTTTTTTACTGTATTTAACTTAAAGTAAGGGGTTTTTTCAACTAGAGGCATTGCAGGGTAGCTCAGCCCCATGTTATGTACTGCCTGCAACATGTGGAAAGTCCTAGACACTCCTTGCGCTGACCGACTACGTGTGCAGGAAGTACCACCAGCTGGAGCTACTTGAGCTCCGAGTTTCGGAGCTTGAGCGGCAGCTGGAGGCACATCTGCAAGGCTGAGAGTTTAGTGGATAGCATGTTTTTAGACATGGTCACCCCACAGCTTATGGAAGTGCAGTCAGAGAGGGAATGGGTGACCATCATTCAGAAGAAAGGTGTCAGGCAGGTAGTCAGGAAATCCCCAGGGTGCATCTCGCTTGAGAACCATTTTTCTGTGTTGGAAAACGGTGAGAGTGACGGTTCCTCTGGGGAGTGCAGCCACACTCATGACACTGTGAGTGATTCAGCTGCACAGGGGGGTGGGGGGGGGAGGAAAAAGAGGGGAAGAGCAATAGTGGTAGGAGACTCGATAGGAAGGGGTACAGACAGGCGTTTCTGCGGCTGTAGACGTGACTCCAAGATGGTATGTTGCTTTCCTGGTGCCAGGGTCAAGGATGTCACTGAACGGCTGCAGGGCACTCTAAAGGGGGAGGGCAAACAGACAGAGATCGTGGTACATATTGGTACCAACGACATAAGTAGAAAGAGGGATGAGGTCCTGCAAGCGGAATTTGGGGATCTAGGGTACTGATTAAAAAACAGGACTTCAAAAGGTTGTAATCTCTAGATTACTTCCGGTGCCACGCACTAGTGAGTATAGAAATAGGAGGTTAATCCAGATGAATGTGTGGCTGGAAAGATGGTGCAGGAGCGAAGGCTTTAGATTTCTGGGACATTGGGACCGTGTCTGGGGGCGGTGGGGCCTGTACAAGGCGGGTGGGTTGCACCTGAACCGGAATGAAACTAACATCCTTGCGGGGAGGTTTGCTGGTGCTGTTGGGGAGGGTTTAAACTAACTTGTCAGGGGGATGGGATCAAAGAACAAAGAACAAAGAAAAGTACAGCACAGGAACAGGCCCTTCGGCCCTCCAAGCCTGCGCCGATCATATTGCCCATCAACTAAAACATTTTGCACTTCCAGGGTCCGTATCCCTCTATTCCCATCCTATTCAAGCTGCCTCTTAAACACCACTATCGTACCTGCTTCCACCACCTCCTCTGGCAGCGAATTTCAGACACTCACTACCCTCTGCGTAAAAAACTTGCCCTGCACATCACCTTTATAGTTTTCTCCTCTCACCTTAAATCTATGTCCCCTAGTAATTGACTCTTCCACCCTAGGAAAAAGCTTCTGACTATCTACTCTGTCCATGCCACTCATAATTTTGTAAACTTCTATCAAGTCGCCCCTCAATCTCTGTCGCTCCAGTGAGAACAATGTTCTGATCCTGAGAGGAGGTTCAGCAGGGGGAGATGCACAGTCAAAACTAGAAGAGAGAGCAAGTGAGTCTGAAAGGCAGAGAAATTATAGGCTAGTTAAGGCACAGGGGAGTTTGGCAAGGTTGGATGGTATTTATTTTAATGCAAGGAGTCTGATGAATAAGGCAGATGAGTTGAGGGCACAAATTAACGCATGGAAGTATGATGTCATTGCTGTCACAGAGACATGGTTAAGAGAGGGGCAGGATTGGCAGCTCAATATTCCAGGATATAGGATCTTCAGGCGAGACAGGGAAGGAGGTAAAAGAGGGAGGGTATCGCAATATTGATCAAGGAATCAATTACAGCAGTAAGGAGGGATGACATCTTAGAAGGCTCCTCAAATGAAGCCATATGGGTAGAACGTAAAAACAGAAAAGGAGCAATCACATTGCTGGGAGTGTACTATAGGCACCCAAACAGTCAGAGAGAAATAGAAGAGCAGATATGTAGCCAAATTTCAGAGAAGTGTAAAACTAATAGGGTAGTAATAGTGGGGGATTTCAACTTCCCCAACATTAACTGGGTTAGTCATAGTGTGATAGATTTAGAGGGAGTGGAATTCTTAAAATGCATCCAGGAGAGCTTTTTAAGCCAGTACGTAGAAGGCCCTACAAGAGAGGGAGTGGTCCTGGACTTAATTTTAGGGAATGAAGCCGGGCCAGTGGTAGAGGTATCAGTGGGGGAGCATTTTGCAGATAGTGATCATAACTCCGTTAGATTCAAGGTTGTCATGGAAAAGGTTAAGGATGGGCCAGAAATCAGAGTTCTAAATTGGGGGGAGGCAGACTTTAATAGTATCAGATATGATTTTGGCCAGAGTGGACTGGGAGCAGCTACTTTTGAGTAAATCTGCGTCAGAGCAGTGGGTCTCATTCAAGAAGGAAATAGGGAGAGTACAGGGCCAACATATTCCAGTAAAGACAAAGGGTGGGACCAACAAATCTAGGGAACCCTGGATGTCAAGGGATATACAGGATTGGATAAAGAGAAAAAGGGGGGGGGGGCTTATGGCAGATACCGAGGGCTCAAAACAGCAGAAGCCCTAGAGGAGGATAGAATGTGTAGGGGGGAACTTAAAAAGGAAATTAGGAGAGAAAAAAGGGGGCATGAAAAAACATAGGCAGGTAAAAATAAAGAAAATCCAAAGTTATTTTACAAGTACATTAAGAGTAAGAGGATAACTAGGGAAAGAGTAGGGCCCATTAAGGACCATAGTGGTAATTTGTGTGTGGAGCCAGAAGACGTACGTAGGGTTCTAAATGAACACTTTGTGTCGGTGTTCACAAGCGAGAGGGACGACGTGAGTATGGAAATCAGGCAGAAGGACTGTGATATAATTAATGAAATTAGCATAGAAAGGGAGGAGGTTCTAAGTGGTCTAGCAGGCTTAAAAGTAGATAAATCTCCAGACCCGGATGAAATGTATCCCAGGCTGTTTGTTGAGTGAGGCAAGGGAGGAGATAGCAGAGGCACTGGCAATAATTTTCAATGCCTCTCTGGCCACAGGAGAGGTGCCAGAGGACTGGTGAACAGCCAATGTGGTATTGTTATCCAAGAAGGGAGGAAGGGATAAACCAGGGAACTACAGGCCAGTCAGTCTAACCTCAGTGGTGGGGAAATTATTGGAAGCAATTCTGAGGGACAGAATTAATCTACTCTTGGAGAGGCAGGGATTAATCAAGGACAATCAGCATGGTTTTGTTAGGGGGAGGTCATGTCTGATTAATTTGATTGAATTTTTCAAAGAGCTGACCAGGCGTGTATGTGAGGGCAATGCATTTGATGTAGTCTACTTGGACTTCAGCAAGGCTTTTGATGGGAGACTTATAATGAAGGTAAGAGCCCATGGGATCCAAGGCAATTTGGCAAATTGGATCCAGAATTGGCCGAATGGCAGGAAGCAGAGGGTAATGGTTGAGGGGTGTTTTTGTGACTGGATGCCTGTGTCCAGTGGGGTTCCACATGGATCAGTGTTGGGTCCCTTGCTGTTTGTGGTATATATAAACAATTTAGACTTGAATGTAGGATGGTTGATCAGTAAGTTCGCGGATGACACGAAAATTGGTGGGGTGGTAAATAGTGAGGAGGATAACCTTAGATTGCAGGAGGATATAGACGGGCTCGTCAGATGGGCTGATCAGTGGCAAATGGAATTTAACCCAGATAAGTGTGAGGTGATGCATTTGGGCAGGACAAAAAAAGCACGGGAATACACGATGAATGGTAGGACCCTCGGAAGTACTGAGGGTTATAGGGACCCTGCTATGCATGTCCACTGGTCCCTTAAGGCAGCGGGACAGGTAGATAAGGTGGTTAAGAAGGCAAATGGGATACTTGCCTTTATTAGCCAAGGCATAGAATATCAGAGCAGGGAGGTTATACTGGAACTGTATAAAACGCTAGTTAGGCCACAGCTGGAGTATTGCGTGCAGTTCTAGAATCTGCATTATAGGAAGGATGTGATTGCACTAGAAAGAGAGTGCAGAGGAGATTTGCCAGGGTGTAGCCTGGGCTGGAGAGTTTTAGTTATGAGGAAAGATTGGATAAACTGGGGTTATTTTCCCCGCAGCAGAGGAGATTGAGGGGGGACATGATTCAGGTGTATAAAATTATGAGGGGCATAGGTAGGGTAGACAGGGAGGAACTTTTCCCCTTGGTGGAGGGATCAATAACCAGGGGGCATAGATTTAAGGTAAGGGGCAGGAGGTTTAGAGGGGATGTGAGGAAGAATTTTTTCACCCAGAGGGTGGTGGGAATCTGGAATTCACTGCCTGAAAAGGTGGTAGAGGCAGAAACTCTCATAACATTTAAGAAGTATTTGGATATGCACTTGCGATGCCATGGCATACAAGGCTATGGGCCTATTGCTGGAAAAAAGGATTAGAATAGTTGGTACTTGTTTGACCAGCACAGACTCGATGGGCTGAAGGGCCTTTTTCGTGCTGTAGACCTCTATGACTGTATTGTATCCTGTCAACAGCCAGTGCCTTTAGGCAACAGTAAATGTAATAAAATAATAAGAAACATATCAGAGGAAGTGATTATGAAAATCTAAACCCCTGTGCCAATGTTTGGGAATGACACCAACAAAAAGAGGTGTTTCCTACCTGTGCATGAATGCCCGTTGTTGTGAAGGTAGAAACCAGGCCGACAGGAACATTTAAAGCTGCCCACCACATTCTGACACCTCTGCTGGCAAGGGGACCTGTTTCCTGTGCACTCATCGAGATCTGCAACATAACAGCACATCGGTATCCGATTGGAGAAGGACAATTTTCCTTCCACTGATCCATACGGGTCTCACTGGGTTATTGAGAATACAAGAGTTGATGAATAAAGCATCATGAAAGTTTTTCATTTGACTCACATGAGACATGAAGAATATACTCTTTGAAAAACTGTCTTCATCCTATGAGTCATTATTTTCACCTCTGAATTATAAAAATAAACAATGGTCGGAATTTGGCGATGGGCTGGCAGATGGGCGAGCTGGCAAAATGTTGGAGGAAAGCATTGGGGTTGGGGGGCCCAACATTTTTCTCCCACTGGCAATATGGTATGGTGGTGGGAAAGCTGACAAATTGACTACTCACCAGGGGTCAAACTGAGCCACTTAAGTGGCCAATTAAGGGCCACTTCCTACCTTCATGGGCATTTTGCCACTATGTGGGGAGATGGCCCAGTGAAATGTGGCAGCCTTCGAGTGGGCTCAGGGGTTGGGCCTTCCCTTAGGGGCACCTGGTGGTAATGGTCACCCCCAAGGCAATGATGCCACTGGTTGTTCACAACCCCCAACCCCCTTCCCCAATTATTGGGGTCTGGTTGCCATAGCCCTGACTTCTTCAAACCTACAGGAACTTTCGTCAAGGGCATCTGGCCATTGAGGTGCCATCTCCGTGGAGCTGCAGCCTCAGCAATGGCCATTGTTCATGGGGGCATTCCTGACGCTGCTGAGCTGCCAGCCTTTGAATTGGCCCAGCAGCTTTTAGGGCTGGGATCCTTAATTGGACAGCAGGCCCGGTGGTGCCCACTAAATTGGCCATCACAGGCAATATGCAACTCTCGTTCCCACTTTCAGCCCTGGCAAGGGGACTTCTGCACTCTCAGGAAAATTCTGTCTGTATGTATAGAGCCTTTCAGGACCTCAGAACATCCCAAAGCACTTACAGGGTGTTAAATAGATTTGTTTGAAGTGTAGTCACTGTTCTAATGGAGGGAATGCAGTTGTCAAATTGTGCACAGCAGAGTCCAACAAATAGCAACATGATAGGTGACCAAATGATTGGATTTTAGCAATGAATAGAGGCCAGGAAACCAGGCAGACTCCCCTACTCGTCTTTTTAATCCATCTGAGGGGGCAGACAGGGCCTCAATTCAATACCTCATTGGGAAAGTGGCACCTCCGACAGCACAGCACTCCCAGCACTGCACTGGAGCATCAACCTTGATTTAGTGCTCATGTCTGTGAGGTGGGACTTGACTAACAACCTTTGGACTCTGAAACAGGAGTGCTACTACTGAGCCACAGCTAAAACCTCCAAATTGTATCAGAAAAACCTTACGGTGAAGACTTCAGCAATCACTTGCTTCAAGTCGTCTGAAATTCTATTTCGCTCTGGGCATGACAGAGAATTGCTAGCGAATTGCAGTCAGGAACCTGAAAGTGAGCTCTGAATTATGAAAAAAAGAGGTGAGGGCACATTCGAGTGCCTGAATTTCATTCCATTCCAGTATCTTTTCGTACCAGTCAGTTTCCGGCTGGAATCCATTCTTTAGCAATGCCCTCAGCTCAAGGAGCAGAGGGGTGAACACAGAGCCAGGCATGGAGGTGTTGAAATCAGTCTGAAAAAGTTACAGAGTAAACCAAAAATATTGCACAGATAAATCTCCCAATAATGTGTGTGAAGAGAAAAGGGGAATGAAGGGGAAGGGTAGTGAAAACGTGGCACCATATTTGCTTCAAAATAAGGATTCCCAATTAAGAACAGTTTTTGTGCATGAATTGACCCGTCTCACCTTGAAATAGATATGTAAATATTTGAAATATTCCTATTCTCCCCTTTAGTTCTTTCCTCCTCTCCCTTTCTCCTTTTACCTTGTTCTATGCTTGCTCATAAATTGTTGGATCTCTAACTGCCCCTAGTTCTGATGAAAAGTCATCAAGCAGAAACTCGAACTCTGGTTCTCTGCCCACATATGCTGCTTCAGCCACCAGGTATTTCCAGCATTCTCTGTTTTTATTTCAGATTTCTAACACTCACAGTATTTTGATTTTAAATCATTCATGCGGCAAGATTGTTCACGGAATAGGTGAGTGACAGCCAGGGACTCAGGTGGTAATCCATATTCCTGGACCCCTGCCCAAAATCGCAGAGTTGAATATTGTGGTCTGCCACTTGAGGCACATTCTCCCTGAGAGCTCCATTTTAATGTGAAAATCTACCGAAATATAAATGAAACCTGTACACAATTCTTCACTTTTCTCACTAGAATACCCGCTGCGTTTATCGTGGTCACATCAGATGTCAGTTCAGGCCAGGCATATTCTGTGCTTGAACTGAAGGATTTAAGGTAGGAAAATGCTTCCAAAACTGTTTTCAGCTTTTGTTTCTGAGAGCCGACTGCAGCATTTTTGCTTTCAGGATTTTATTTTGCTGGATTTTGATGACTACAAACTTTTACTTGTATTTTTGGCAAGAGGATGGAGAAGTTGAAAGGAGGGATGTGATGCAGAATCACTGCGCCAAAGGCAGACAGACAGGCCTCACCCAACCTTGTAGTTGTCTGAGGATCAGCTGCCTTTACAGCCTCCCAGTTTACCAAGAAGGCTGCAATGGACCTGTGTTACCAACTAGAATCTGATCATCAGACAAGCTGCATTACAGTAGAGGTCATTACAGCCCTGAATGCTACTGTTACTGGCTCATGCCAAACTACCACTGGAGATACCAGCAGTGCCAGTCAATCTGCAGTGCACAGGTAAAACAGTCATCAATACAGTGCTCGGTAGAGCAAACTACTGCATCACTTTTTTCTCATGGCAAACTGGCAACAGATAATAAGACATTGCAAATCATCCACATCACAAGATTCCCCAAAGTCCAGGCTATTTACACCTAGTATTAACTATCTCTGCTTGCATACGTTAGCACAGCATGCATCAATGACCCCAATATTAGTGGAACCCAACCAGCAAGAATCAATGGTCAAGGTTGTTGTAATATACCTTTAAGGGATAGCAGCATGTCATCACTAGAAGGGAAATGTGTCATGTGATCCAGTCTCAGTTTCACTTTGGCCTGTGAGCAGAACACAGCATGAACAGCTCTGCTTTCTGACTTTGTATAAATGTTCCCATTAGTCTAGACTAAATAAATTAACCCACAATATGTTTATCCAAACCCTTTTGAGTGATTGGTGCTTTTATATCATTATAAAAACAGGACACAGGTAGCAGTGCAAACCACTCAGCAGCACTCATTGAGTCAATTGAATCGACTCCAACATAAGTTCACTGATGGGACCTATCCCAGTGAGCACTCACAATGTCTTTTAAATTGATGATGCTATACTTTAATCCTGGCTTGAAGTTCACATCAATTACACAGCAAGTACTTTCTGGACATTTTTCTCTCTCATTTCCTTCCCCTTCATGACATACACCATTTCCAGTGAAACAGCAATACTCTCCCTACCACATTCTGCCTGCCTCAGAATTGGTACAAGAGAAAACTCACTCCCAATTTTGAGCCGGATTTTTATCTTTGGACCAGCAAATGCGAATCAGGCCATTTTGCGACTTAACTGCGCCCACGAACGCTGTCTGAGTTCAGATGCCATTTTTGTCAATTTCAGCAGGAGGCAGGTTCTGGATGCAGGTTGCGAGTCACCATTGGGTTCGAGTTCGTGTTTGGGGTAGAAAGATGTCCGAGGTGGAGGCGGATTCCTCCTGTCCTCTGCCCATAAAAGGGCACCAAATCACACAGCACCCACAGATCAGCCTGGATATAGCCCTGATGCACTGCCGGAAGTGACCTTGGAGTATAAGTACTATGTATTTGTTTGCTAGCCAGTACATTGTTGTCCTCTGTGAGCTAGCCCATTGACTGTATTCCCTTGTTATTCAAGTGTTCACTGTTTTATGCTAGTATTGATACTCTACCCTATCTTATCACTTCCCTGCTGCACCAGCCTTTTGATGCTTACTCCTGTTAGTCTCTGACTTTTGAACAAACAGCATGCAGTAGCCCACAAAGCTACAGCAGCGCACTTCACCTGCTGCAACCCTCACTCCAAATCAGACCCTCTCACACCCATAGCAACCATCTCAAAGTCTGAAAGGTTTCAGCAAACTTGAGCACCCAACCTGGTCTACCAGAGGCACCACAAGGAAGTCATGAAATCTCCTCATTTTCAGCCCCCTCGTATACTGGGGAACTCAACATCTGCAGTGACGGATGTGGGTTTCGCACAGGAGGCATTCCCAACCCGCAAGAAAGGCACATAAAACTGACGCAGGTTTGGGAACGTGCAGGAAAATCTGGTATTCTT
This sequence comes from Cetorhinus maximus, assembly GCF_964194155.1. Taxonomy (NCBI): domain Eukaryota; kingdom Metazoa; phylum Chordata; class Chondrichthyes; order Lamniformes; family Cetorhinidae; genus Cetorhinus; species Cetorhinus maximus. The sequence continues at coordinate 82,759,378 of NC_135887.1, forward strand.
GAAAAAATTCGAAGCTTGGTCTTTCGCAAACCAAACCAGGCCTCCACAGCCACGTGAAAATTTGGTCCTCGTCTCCCTGTGCTGTGGAGTAACAGGTCATCTCCTCCCTTCAAAGCTCCTGCCACAAGAACCCGTAAGGATCATATGACTCTTGAAATGATTTTCCACCCTTAGTTTAAATAAAGGAAAGCTTTAACTAATCAGTATTAAAGATTAAGCCTGCCCTCGGGAGCTGGCATTGTGCAGTTCTTCTGTAGCCAAACCCCAGTCTGTGTGAACAAACCCAGGCCTTTCTGAAGGTAATGGGTGGGAGCCTTTTTTTTAAAAGTTAAATTGCATCAAGCTGCCAGACAAAAGTCATACATTGGGGCCCTATTTCAGGGATCAGCAAGTCCAAACATTTGAAGAAAACAAGCCGTCTGTAAAGTACAAATTATTTAAAATTACACTGGACGGCAATTAACAGAAGGGTAAACATCAAATTGAAAATTGCGAGTTGGCTGAGGCCAGGATTGGGGTCATGGTGATGCACCCCATGTTTAAACAAGTTGCTGACACACATGTCCACTCTGGCAATGGTATTGAAGAGTGACTGACACCTGGGGAAATTTATCCATCAAGAGCTGATGGTGACTGGGGGGGAGGAGGGGAAGTGCCATTCACAATACTTATTTTCAAATATATTTTTCTGGAGGCCAGCTATGATTTGGTCTACAATTTGGATGAGTCCCAATTCCACAATTTGGCAGCATGATACACCTGGCTGTACCAGGTATTCCTCCACTGATCCCCACATTGGAATTTACAATGATGGGGCACCATGCCCAGGACTTGCCATCTCTTTTATCACTGGCCATGTAAAAGTTTAGAAGAGGTTTCAATTCAAACAAAGCCAATGGAAATCCTAATGTAAGGCTAGGATTTTGCATATTCACATCCTGACCAAATGTCTAGCCTTTCCTGCGCTGGCAATATGACGGGAGTGCACTGGAGAAGTCATGGATTTCTGGCTTAGCTTCCTGCCAGTCACAGAGGGTTCCAGCCTGGATTTTGGAACTGGAAGTGTGACTGGTACAAGAAGTGAAGCTACAGCAAAAGGGTGCAGTTTATGTCAGAGGGTCAAATATCTGTTGTACTTTATTAATTGATTTAATAGCTTGTTAGTCATCAGGATTGGGGAATTTCACTGCAAATTTTGGGACAAAAAAATTAAACAATATTTTCTAACATTTTCTGTTTATCAAGATAAAGCAGGTACTGCTACAAAAATCACTGCCAGGCCAGATGCAATTTCTCTAGTCTGCTCCATATGATATGCTCTTATGTTGTGTGCAATATGGATTAGGTGGAAAGGAGCAATATAAGAGGAGCATTATTCCATATCTAATCTATACTTTATCTTCAAAAATCTTTTCTAAAGCTAAATCTTTGATCCTCATCTTCAATCCCTTCCTGATTCAGTATAAAATAGCTTTTTTCTGCATCTAATTCATGTAGCACACAACCTTGGAGCATATTATAGAGCAGACTAAACAAAGCTTTGCTTTGTCTGACCATTGTAGTACGTGACATTAGAATACATGCTGGGTTACATCTAACCATGCTGCATCTGGCCTGGCCGTGATTATTGCAGCAGTAACATGCTTCATCTTGATAAACAAAGGAAATCACTGAAAATATTGTTTTAAAACTTTGTACCAAAATTTGCAGTCAAATTCCCCAATCCCAATGACTAACAAGCAATTAAATCAATTGAGCTGAGTTAACCAGTGATCTAATCTGTAACCCATCAATGGCAAGTTCATTGCTGGACTGCAATGTCACAAAAAAAATCATCGTAATTTCAGTCTTTGAGACATTTGGACTCATGCCTGCTCCAGTTGCTGTCATGCTGCTTTTTCTCTGCTACAAGGACACCTGCAAACGAGATATGAAGATGGCGGACACTGACTACTAGCAGGCAGTTGCTGATGGCCATGACCTCTGGAGGCTACTTGGAGGGGCATTGGAAGAGGCAAGCAGAAATGAAAAGCTCAGCTGGCTGAGAAGAGGGCTCAGAGAAAACAGAGGCCAGTGACTCACGCACCTTCTCAGCCCTCTGTCTTCCTCTGCAGCAAATACCAGAGTGGGGCTCCTGAGCCACACCAGACGAGCTCAACACAGAGTTGACCATCATGGTGCAAACCATCATCTTATGAGACATTAGACAGCCAGCTCTATTGTAATGTCACTGCACGAATGTGTATTGTATTCACTATACAGTGCACTGTACGGCTCCAAGCCAGGTATAGTGAGATGAATGATAGCTGTCTCCAGCAGTGAAAGAGTTAATGTTGTGCTCCAGGAACAGGTAGCAGCTGAAGCTATCTGTAAATCGGATTTTGACACTGGCCAGTAGCCAGTTGGCAATTAGCCATGTCTTTCCACTCAGAGCCTGCTGCGGAATGCATTTGGCAAGTTGTCAGTCCTCTGTCACAATCGATCTCACAGATAAATCTATCTGCAGGCAGCATCGGTCCCACAGCTACTGTTTCAAAGAGACCTGATAGCACATGACAGCAATAAAGAGCTCTCCACAACCTGGTCTAAACTAACAAATCAGGCAAAATTTTCCCAGCAGTCTAAGATGTGACCAACTTAAGAGCTGTACAGGAAAAAAAACAATTAATTTGATTGATCAAAAGGGATAACTAATGTAAGGACTGGGGCAGGGTACATGCTGCACAATGTAACATATGCGTTCCATGTAAACTCTGTAGCCCTGAATTTGCATGGATGCTGTCCAGTGGGATATCAATGGGACCTCCAGAGAAATGGCTCCTTCGGGCCATTTCTCCAGGAATTTTGCTGATCTCCCATCAAAATTGAGACAACAGATGAGGAGAGCCTCTGCTAAGGTTAATGCCTCATTAAAATATTTGCTCGCGGTGACATCCTCAATTCTAAATTAACATAGGGGCATAAGAAATAGGAAGAGGAGTCTGCTCTACCAATCAATAACATCATGGATGATCTCCTACTTCAACACCACCTTTCTGCATTATTCCCATATCCCTTAATTTCCCCCAAAAAGTGATCAATCTCTGTCTTGAATATGCTCATTAATGCAGCATCCCTGGCTCTCTGGGGTTGAGAATTCCAAAGATTCACAACATGCTGAGTGAGGTAATTTCTCCACCTCAGTCCTAAATGGCTGTCCCTTATTTTCAGGCTTTTAATTCAGGGGCATTTGTGGAAAACTGCCTGCCGTCTCCCAACACAGGTATATAGTTCTCCTTGCAATTTTTTTTCACCTCCTCCCCTGAAAAAGCTAACAGTTCCAGAGGTGCCTGTAGCCCTCTGATACCTGACAAATGACTAATCACCATGTATAAGCCTAGGCAATTGGTGCCTGCAGGCTATCTGACGGCAGAGGGCACCACAGTTGAGTCCAATCTTATCCTCTTCTGGAGGAAAGGTTTTCAAGCCATTATTGAGAGCAAAGAGTTATGCTCATTTTCTGACGAGCTGTCCAGATGGCGGGTACAATTGTTCTGCAACAAGAAAATTTCCATGGAACAATTTAATTCCTGTCATTTGACCCCGAAACAGCCAATCTGCAAACAGCTGCAATAACATCTCTCACAGATCAGCCAGCTGAACAACGAATCAAAGTGGTTAAATTGTTAACACTATAGTTTACGTCTGGGTCACAATGCTTGCTTTACTCATGAGGTATAATGGCCAGGTAAGAATCTCTGTTTGAGATTTGCACCAGGAAGAGGCAGATATAGGCAGCAGGTGACTTACAATGTTAGCTCCATGTACGTAACATTGCTGAATTGGAAAGAGGCTTGGCAATGGATTGTACAATCAGATTAACAACACACAAGTAAATCCAAGTAAATACAATTATTAGACCACATCATGAGAGGCTCATTATTAGTTATTTTGAATCTTGGCAAAAATGAGCATCAGCATCAGAAATTACATTGGCCGGAATTTTCTGGCCTGGTTGGTGTCGAGCGTCATGGTAGGCGTGAGCGGACAATATAGCAAGGTGGCCAAAAATTGGTTTTATGTCATTGTGAAACCAGTTTGCGATCGTCCGCTCTGCCATCAATGGCGGACCGCCTTTCCCACCGTCCAACAGTTGGGAACCTAATTTCAATGAATTTGATTCTTATCATCTTTCCTGCTCACCGGAATCATCCCCCCCATGCTGGAACAACTGGGCACATTGGCATGCTGTTTCACAACAGCATTTCCAAAGGCATGCACATGGCGAGCTGAACTTCAAGGGGAACTCGGAGGTGAGTACACACCAACATTGCATAGCGCTCACGAGGGTCACCAGTTCGGCTTCAAGGGAGAGGCACTGCGCATTCAGGTGTGGTCACATTTTCCTAGTTGGCTGACAGTTTGATGCTGGGGCAAGGGCTGCATTGCAGTTGGGGTGAGGGGGGGTTGGCAAGGCAGCACGGCCTGATGGTACTGCACAAGCACATGCAGGGTTGGCGGGGGGGGGGGGGGGGGGGGGGGGGGGGGTGGTGGGGGGGGGGGGGCGCGGTGGTTGAGGGAAGCAACCATGCATTAGGGAAATGTTGTATTAAGTGAGCATTCTTCCGCAGCTGAGACAGTTCAGGCGCTTCTACATTGACATGTTTGGAATCAGGCCTCTAGCTTACCTGCCCCCTCAAGAAACTCAGAGGCCTGAAAGTGCCACCAAATGCTCCAAGGCTTTTCATCACTCAGACTGCAAATTAATAAGTGTTTTAGGGGGCTGCAGAACAATTGGATGACTGGGCAAGTTGTACAATCTCCTTGTGAAAGCTGGCCATGAAGCAGTCATTGGTGGGGGTGCTCACAGTCCCTTGCAATGTCATCACAGGTTTGGACCAGTCTCCCTCATGGTTCAAGCTAACAACGCAGCCTTGCAGTGTGGGTTAGGAGAATGCCTGTGCCTGAGCTGAGAGAACAGCATGCAGTGCAATGGGTAAAGCTGCCGCTAATCGGTCAAGTGAAGAGAGGCGGAGGTGGTTGGGGATGTGCATGTCCAGGGAACTGATTGGTGATATATGCCACATGCTGCAGGATTTGGCACCACCGCGACTTGGAGGGCATCCACTGCCAGTTGCCGTGAAAGTGGCTGTGGTGCTCAATTTTTACGCCAGTGGCTCCTTTCAGGGCTCCGCAGGTGATCTCTGGAGGATCTCGCAAGCCTCCACCTACAAGCTCATCCAGGAGGTCATGGACACCACATTTACGAAGGCACAGAACTTTGTGCATTTTGCCTGGGATCAGGCAAGCCAGGAAGCAAGAGCACTGGGATTTGTGCAGGTCTCAGGTTTTCCACAGGTGCAGGGTGCCATCGACTGGACTCATGTGGCGCTTAGATTACTGTAGTAACAAGCAGTCAAATCCATCAACCACAAGGGCCTACACTCGCTGATTTTTGAGCTGGTGCGCGACCACCACAAACGCATCCTGCAAGTGTGCGCATGATTCCCTGGGAGTGTCCATGACTCCTACATTCTCAGTAGGTCTCAGATTCCTTCACCTCCCAGGATCCACAGAGGCTACAGGGATGGCTCCTCCAGGACAAGGGCCACTCACAGAGGACGTGGCTGTTGACACCCGTGTGACAGCTTCAGAGTGCAGCAGAGAGAAGGTACAATGAGGCTCATGCTGCAGCTTGCACTTTAGTGGATAAGTTTCCGGTGCCTGGATCGGTCTGGTGGAACCCTGCAATATAGTTCTTTTTTATTCGTTCGTGGGATGTGAGCATCACAGGCTAGGCTAGCACTTATCACCCATCCCTAACTACCCTTGTTCAAATGGCATTTCTTAAGGGCCAACCACATTGCTGTGGGCCTGGAGTCACATGTAGGCCATACCAGGTAAGGACAGCAGATTTCCTTCCCTAAAGGACATTAGTGACCCAGATGGGTTTTTATAACAACTGACAATGGTTTCATGGTCATCATTAGACTTTTAATTCCAGATTTTTATTGGATTCAAATTCCACCCTCTGCCGTGGTGGGATTCGAACCCTGGTCCCCAGAGCATTACCCTGGGTCTCTGGATTACCAGTCCAGTGACAATACCACTACGTCACCACCTCCCTGAAGAGGGAGGTCCACAGAGGGTGACAGGCATCCTCATCACCTGCTGCACCCTTCACAACTTGGCGCTGCAACGGGGAGAGGAGCTGTCGGAGGAGGAGGAGATGTAGCTCTCCTCCGATGAGGAGCGCATTAATGGGGATGAGGATGAGGAGATCCTCGAAGACGAGGATGACAGCAATGAGGCCATTGCATTGTCCAGACAAGGGTGATGCATTCGGGAGGCCCTCATAGCTTCTAGATTCATGGAGGATGACGACAACATGCAGTGAGGACACTCAATAGATCCTCACATTGCATCTATGAATGTTTGATTCCAGTCTGGCTTATGGCAGCACACCTAACCTCTGTGATAAGGCTCCTGTCATGGAGACACAGCAAATGCCCATAGTCCCAACATTCAGGAGGATGATGATGACATGCAGTGGGGACACACCATGGATCTGCACATAGCTTGTGTGAACGTCTGTCCGGCTGATGGCACCTCACTTGCACTCTGTGAACAGGGTCATATCATGAAGGTGCAACGGGGAAACTTTAACTTCTCCTGATCCTATGGCATCCTTCGTGAGCTGAACCCTTCAGAACCACACTGTCACCGGACACAGATGCTGATGAGATGGGGGCCAGCCACACCTCAAAAAGGTGCTGCGAGCACAGAGAGAGAATGATGGAACTCTGTGCTGCTGGCCCAGGGCATTCTAGCAGCAAAGACAAGCAGGCATGACAGATATGTCCAGTAACTGTAAAGGTACACTATCAATGTGCTGGGAAATTTGCAGAAAGCACAGGGTGAGGCCCTGTACTGAGACACCTGCCTTTATCTTGTGCAGGAACCACACTTTCACTGCAGACTGACAAGAACACTGCTTATCATTGCACGGAACATAGACAGGGTGACATTGTGGATCAGACAGTGTGAGGTGCTCACCAGATTGTGACCCCAAGGCTACTCTAGAGCTAGGTCCCACCAAGATGTGTGTCTCTGCACTGGTGGATGGTATGGGTGAGCGTTGTGAAAGGGTTTCAATTAGGGCGTCATCAGATTCTTCTTCTGAGGTGTCTTTGGGGCCTGAGTCGAGGACCACCGAGGTGGTGGACTCCTTTGGCTGCTGCCCACATGTGCCTGCAAAAGCAAGGAGAGATAATTAGTGCATGGCAGTGGCCTGTGAAACAGGGGAACTGACTCACAGGATGCTTGTCTGACGGATCCTCACTTGGTTGAGGATCACCTTCAGCACAAGAACAGCCCAGATCGTCAACGGCCAGCTGGATGGCTCTGCTTTCAAAATCTGTGAGGACCTTGAAGTCAGGCATTCCTCCACCAGTCTGCAACCTCTCCCTTTTGTTGTGTGCCAGCTTGTCCTGCATGAAGACAGTTAGAGGGTAAGCAGGACGCCTGCCAGGCCAGATGAGAAGGATGCCTGGCATGTGTGGGTGGTGAGCGATGCCATGGACAGGATGAGGACAGGATCCGCAGGGCAGATGAAGGTGAGTGTGAGAGAGTGAATGGTGATGTCCCTGGAACTGGCAGTGAGTGATATCCCTGTGGATGTGTGATGGGTTTGAGAGTGTGAGAGTTGAGAGTGATGAGAAGAGTGACTTACCCTGGTGGAATGAAGGAGATTATTCATCCTCTTTCAGGACTGGGCGGCTTTCCTCTTTTGCAGGGCCTTGGCACTGACCACCGCCTGCCATGCTGGATTGGTGACCATGTTTACTGGTCTTTGCCCGGAGCAGGAGTAGAGGACTTCGTGGCGGGTCTCCACTGCGTCCAGTAGATGCTCGAGGGAGGCGTCGCTAAATTTGAGGGCAGCATGTTTCCTGTCTTTGGCAGCCATCAGTTCCCAGCAGCTTCCTATCCCTTGAAGAGTGCTAGCTCTGTGCAGGGGTGCCCAGTTTACTGAAGGCCTGAGGTGACAGTGGGGTGGGCGAATCAGAGGCCACACTGCCAGCAACCTGGCCTGTTTCCTGGGAATGCATCATTAATGAGGTGGAACACGCCAGGAAGGCGACGATACAGCGTGAAAAGCCACCAGTGCAGCCAGCAGGTAAAACATCCTTTTTCCCACCCACTACCACACATAAGGGGCAGAATCATTCCAGATTTGCACTATTTCATGAAGTGGAAGTGTAAATTGTGGCAGGTATGGAAACGGTGTTGGTTCGTCAAGGAAATTAATGTCAAAACATGCACCTGATTCACACTTGGGAACTGTGGTAAAGTGGACTACCATGTACCTTTAAGAGAATGCAAGTGGACTAACCATGTGACAGTACTGACCAATGTACAGCGTGGGCTACTGGTTAACTGCAAGTCTAGAGCTGGAGGCAGTTGTGGGAGCACGCAGGATTTAGTGCTCTGCCTTCTGTTGCAATAAATAATCACAGTTTGTTCTTATGTTGGTCTCTCTCCGTCATTCGGTTTTTAATTCCAGAACTTTATTGAATTTAAATTTCACAATCTGTGGTGGGATTCATACCCGGGTCCCCAGAGTATTACCCTGGGTCTCTGGAATATCAGTTCAGAGACAATGCCGCTATGCCACTGCGAGCATCAACTAACAAGTGTATATGAAGGTGTGCAATTTGAGTTTACTCGACTAGTGAACTCACAGACTCAAGACATAAAAGGAACCATGTCAGTCTCTCTGTGAAACTGATGTACGACGCTAAGCCTGTGCTGACAATGATGGAAGTGCTCACAAGGTTATTCCTTTCATGGATCCCACAGAGGAGCCTACAGCAGGATGTGAATGTTCTCATGCTGCTAGCAGTAACTTAGGAAGTAAATATATTTCCCCAATATCCTGGCCTTACATATCTTCTCTGTCTTTTCCACCCACTGTTTCCCTGCTATTTGTAATTGTAATTCTAAAAAATATCAAAATTACAATTGCAGCAAATCAGTAAACACTTTAGTTTACATCAGGGTCACAATGCTTGTTTCACCCATGAGTTAGGATGGCCAGGTAAGAGTCTTTGGCTAGGATTTTTCATGCCCGCTGGCATAGGGCGTGATTGGTAGCATGAGCTGACAATATGGTGCGATCGGTTTCACAACGTCATGAAACCAGTTCACGACCATCCGCTCAGCCTGCCAATGGCGGAGAACGCATTCCCCTGCCATTGGATGTCGGAAACCTCATTGTAATACATCAGCATATCATTATTAGGCCTGCCCATTGGAATCATCCCCCCCCAACTGGATTGTCTGTCCATGTCGGTGGGAAAACACGCCGACAGTTTTCACAACAGCATGTAAGCGACATGCACTGGCAGACTGCACAATGCACTGGCAGGCTGCACGATGCACTGGCAGGCTGCACTATGCACTGGCAGGCTGCACTATGCACTGGCAGGCTGCACTATGCACTGGCAGGCTGCACTTTGCTCAGGACTTTAAGGTTTGTTTCCCTACCTTGCTTCAGTCAGCACTCGCAGTCATCAGCGCCAGGCTTCACAGGCAGCACCACATCACTTAAGAGGACTCACGGCTGGTTTCTACCTACCAGATCAGTCGTGTGTGGGAGGCTTTTCAATGGCTGCAGGGCTAGGGCTTGCTTGGTGAAGGGGGAGCAGTGGCCTCAGGCAAGGGAAGAGACTGCCTCCTTCCAATTCAGCAATGTTATGTACATGGAGTTCACATTGTAAATGACTATACTTGCCTCTCCCTGGATGAGAGCTGTACTGGGGAAGGAGGGTATCCCAGGGTGTGTGTGGGGGGAAGGCATGTGTTGATCTATGCAAGTGGCCTTAAGATGGTGATGGCTGAGGAGGCAGGCTCCAGAGGAGATGAGGCCAGATGGACATGTGAAGATATATGTGTGAGAATGGGTGGTGGTGTCCCTTGAGCTGGCAGTGAGTGGGATGTCAGTGAATGCGTGATGGGCATGAGTGTGAGAGTTTAGAGTGATGAGATGGTTGCCTTACCCTGGTTGCACGGATGAGATCATTCATCCTTTATCTGCATTGGATGGCCAACCTCTCCTGTGCAACATTGGCACTGATCACCACTGCCACCGCTTCCCAAACCTGGTTGGTCATGCCACTGCCCATCCTTTGGGCAGAGTGGGGGTAGAGGACATCACAGCAGGCCTCCACAGCATCCAAAAGGCATTCCAGTGACGCATCATTAAACCAGGGGGCTGTAGTCTTTTTGCTTCTCGTGACATCTTCACTGTAGTAGTCCTGGGCTGGGAGCACTGAGAAGTGTGCGCGTGACTGGACTTTAAATATGGTGCCTGACGTGATGAAGCAGCGGAGTGATGGCGAGGCTGGCAAATGAGAGCTCACCCGCCATGGAAACGGCGTATTTCCCGGGAATGCATAACTAATGTGGCGGGTTTGGAATGATACGGTGCGAAAACCCAACATCGTTTTATCCGCCACTACCATATTTGGTGTGGGATGATTCCGCCCTTTGTTTGAGATTTGCACCAGGGAAAGGCAAGTATAGGCATTTACAATGTGAACTCCATGTACATAACATTGCTGAATTGGGAAAAGGCTTGGCAATGAATTGTACAATCAGATAAAGAACACACAAGTAAATCTGGCCATTGCAATAATTTGTCATTTTCCCTGCCTGGTTTTGTACCTCAGCTGCTGGTCTGCTCATCCCCAGGAATGAGAAGCCCTCTTTGAATGGCTATGTTATTAGCACAAAATATACACAGTCACTTTCTGGGACATACTGTAAGTTAATCTTTCAGACCATTCGTTCAGAACCAGTAATGTCTCATCTAAGATTCTCTTACTATTTGTGTTGCTTACATCTGATTTTGTGCTGCAGTTAAGGAATTATGAAGGTACATCAACAACCAGAAACAAAATGTTTATCACTTCACCCAGACATCTTTGATGAGGTGGTGGTGGTGGTGGAGGTGGGGAAGGGGGGTGGGGGGCGGTGGTGGTGCAGTTTATCTGAACCTTCTAACATGTTGCTCTTTCTTCAGCTTAAGATCTTTAATTCTACACGAGTGGATATGATATTTCCATATATACTTAACCCAAATCCTATGCACTCAGCCATCACAGACATCACCCTCTTACTGTAGCATCAGCTCTTCTGGAAGCCACAACCCATGCTGTGGGACTTTCATATTCTCACTCATAGTTTCATATGCCAGTGACTGTCATCTTCTGTAATGGCTATCACCTACAGTAAGTAACTATCCTCTTTAAGTATTTACTTTTACAGTAAAACATAAACAAGGCCAAAATTAACTTTAACCTTTTCTTAAAGTAAAGGTTTGCAAGAGAACTGAAGTAACTTTGTATAATACAATAAATGAATGTCCTGTTCATCAGTACTTTGAAGAGGAACTTCCTATGGAATTTGCAAATAATCTCCAGTCATTGATCAGCACTGCCAACTTTTTTTGTCTTTTTGATGGTCATACCCCTTCCAGCAAGAGTAGCTGGACAATGATCAGAAATGGGAATCTGAACTCACCCAAGGGTATTGTGGCCTATTTTAATGCTGTTGATCAACAACCCAGGATAGTACTTCCATTGCTGATGATCATCCTGCTTCAAACTGTGTGAATGTGGGTACAGATGAAGACAGGCTCTGGCTTAACCCCAGTGTCCTCTGAGGTTGAAGAGTCTTTCATAAAAATGGCTACTTAGAAACATAAAAGTATTAGGTACAGGAGTAGGGCATTTAGCCTCTCAAGCACGCACTATTCAATTGGATTGTGGCTGACCTGCAGATCAGCTCCAATTGAGGGACCAGAGAGTCACCATAACCTGCAAAATTACACTTGGCAGTATTTGATGAGGCAGTGTAAAAGGAGTTTCACTCTGTATTTAGGCTGTGGTATAGCTGACCTTAGAGTTCTTGCCACAAACAGAATTGCAAACATTGGATACTGTTCCATTTCTCAAGATGACATCCCTCTCATTGATGAGGAAAATAAATTGACCAAATTAAAAGGTATAAGATGCTGTGAGTAAATGACTCGCATGACAGCTTGAACTTCAGCTTAAGATATACATTTCCAAATGCGATAGACCAACTAAACCCATGTTTGCATTCCAATCACATTGCACCTGGGTACAGACAACATAAAACATGTGAACCATGACCTAATCATGGGGTCATGTGGCTACAGAGCAGAGAATAAGCAAAAGAAACAAAAGGACTTGCATTTATATAGCATCTTTCAGAATTACAGGATGTCCCAAAGTGCTTTTGAAGTGTAGACGCAGTTGTAATGCAGGAGTCAAATTGCACACAGGCTTCAGTCTGTCTGACATTGATGCAGTGAGCAATTTTATACCATAGCATGAACTGACAACAATCTTCCACCCACACCCTGCTCCCACCTCCCCTATTCCCTTTGCGGAAAGGTATATATAATGCAGAAAACAATCAAGGATGGATAACTCCTCCTATGTAGCTTTTATTTCAACAGTTAGAAAACATCTGGCATAGGGCATTTTACTGCAAAATTCTCAGCTACAAGGTGTCAGAGCTACAGGAGGGAGAACACACATTTGTCAGAGCCACAGGGGTCTAAGCACACATTGTCATAGCTACAGGGAGTCAGAGCACAAACTCAGAGCTACAGGGAGTCAGAGTGTTACTCACAATAAGAGGTTGTGGTGGAAGCATTAATCCAGGCTGGTCTCTTGGTTAAAACTGGTTTATTTCCAAGACAACACCTCAGTGCTACAAACTTCCCAGTCACTTCCACAGTGTTCCAGCTGTACTTTTTTATTCTATTTAGATGTATAATTAATGCCCATCACCTGTTTAACTAGCAATTGGTTTTAACAAGATGATTGCCATATTAACAGATTCCCCTCTTTTCTTTTCAAAATTAAAAACTAAAAAAAACTTGAACACTTTTATTTTTAAACAAACAGAAGGAAATGTCACGTATTCCACGTCTATAATTCCCGAATTTCACACATATATATATATATAAAACACACAAACACACACACACAAACAAACACACACATTCAATTATAAAACAAAAACAATTTTTCATTGCATCATCATAAGATGCCCCTCTTCCAACACATTTGATAATTTCTTACAGCGGGCACTTCTTTTTGTAAAACAGTCTGATAGTTGGTGACTTGTATCAACCCATTTTATCTTAGAGATCTCTTTTCTCTCTAACATCTCCTTTATGCTGGCTAGGTTTATTGGTAGCCTTTTTTCCGGTGACACTTTGTGGAATGGACGTTGTCCCAAAGAAACTGGTTATCAACATAACATTCTCTGGGCAAACTTTTCCCACATTGCCGCTTATATAATATTTCTGTCAATATATTGGGTAGATAAACCCCCATATCTAATGCTTCTACCAAGGCTAACGTTTCAGCAGCTAAGGCGCTTTTCACTACCCTTTTTATTTTCTTGGCCTCCCAAGCCAGTGGACAACATTTATCTTTCTTTCCCACCAAGAATACGATAAACCCTGCTGTGCTGGAGTACCCATCTGGAAGATTAGCATGTGAAGCATCACTAAAAATGATCAACCTCATATCTTCTGGATCACCCAAGGCTGGAAACTTGAGCACACAACTCTCAGAATGTAATTTTTTTAAGTGTTTTATTTGCTCTCAGAACTTGCTCAACTGTAGCTTGTTTCATCATGGTGCTCAGCTCCAACATATCATAACTAGCATCAGGACTAGTCTGAGCGCACAACCAGTTCAACTGCCCAATCAAACTTCTCAACTGTTCCATTTCTTCCTTGGTAACAGGATCCTCTTTTTGTGAGGATCTACCACGGGTTATTGGGATATAATTAACATTTTCTAGATAAGATTGTTGATTCAATGTCACTCCTAACTTGCTCTGCTTAATGTCTAAACCTATGTATTTAAAGGCCCCAGAAGCCTGACTTCCAACCTGGAATTCCTTCTTTATCTTCTCAATTACCCATTGTTCAAATTCTACAGGTCCTCTGCACAGGAAATCTTCAACATGCATGATAAAGATTCCAGCTAGTTTCTCCTTATGGTACCAGTAGAACGTCACAGGGTCTGCCTTTAACTGACTGCAACCTGTTTTCAACAAGACAGACCTCATGGAAAAATACCAAACTCCTGATGCATCATTCAACCCTTAAACACACATTCAATTTCCATAGCTTTCCTTCTACATCCCTGGCTTCTTTGGGTGGTTTAAAAAGAAACTTCCCTTTGAAACTTCTTCCCCTGTAAAAACGCAGCCTTTATATCAATCGATTTGCATTCCCAGGAATAGGATGCCAAAATAGCTTTAAAAAATCTTCAAACTCACTTTCCCCACAGTAGGCGAGTCCATTCTGACATCCTGATCTCCTAGTCTCTCTTCAAAGCCTTGGGCTACTAATCTCACTTTGGCCTTATGTGTGTCATCTGGGAGTACCTTTTCTGTATAGATCCATCTCGGAGATAAAGCTAGCTGTCCTCGGTCAGGTGTTTCAGAATATACCCCAAATTCTTTCCAACTTTCTAACTCTTTCCATTTGGTTTCCTTACCAATTTATTAGCAGCTACTAGAATCGCTTGTTCATAAGGACTTCTACTTCCATTGAGATTGCTAGCTTGCTCTCTTGTTAAGCTGGCCTCTACTCACATTCCTCTCTCTTTCTGGACTGCTACTATATGATCGCCCTCCCATGTGACCAGAACCCCATTCGCAAGTCCGTGAATCTTTTCTTGGGTCATGACCACTTTCTGGTCCACTGTCAGAACTCTTACTGTGCTTCCTGGGTTTCCACATCTTTACCTAGGTTTGCCATTCGATAGGTCTTGTCTCCTGTCCCTCATCCTGCACATTTAGCCAATGTTTGTATTTACCAGTGGCCTTTCCTGCTCTCCCCTATGATGGTGGCATCCCTCTACACACTGGTCCCTTCTGGCACATATGTTACCTTTGTTCCTACTTTGGGTAATTGCCCTTTTGGATGAATAGTGTTGTCCTGTACCTCAGTGTTACTTTGTTCACAATCAGTCAATCCTGTATCTGCCGTCATCTGCTCCTCATAACTACGCAATGTGTATGTATATGTGAAGTGTATGGTGCTTCCTCACGTTCTATGTCCTGTTCAGAGCCTGTAAAGGTATAGTCAGTGCCAATTAACCGTGAAGAATGTACCCTAACAGTTTGATGACTGTGTTGCACAATTACTACTTTCCCATCACTCCCTATAACCTTGCCAGGTCCTTTCCACTCTTTCTGGCTTTCCCTTTCATAATATACCATGTCTTCTTGTCTAAACTGTATTCCTGATGGTCTTATGCAGTGACGTAGGGCCCGCCGAATTTTCTCCGAAACCTCAGCTTTAATGAAAGCTTTTCGGCCCGCATGCCAAGCGTTCAGATGAGCAGAAAAAGTGGAGCTAATGCTAGTCCTTTCTAGAGCAGGGGAAGTATCTGACAACACCGAGGGTAACTTTGGATTTCTTCCATACACCAATTGATACCGACTGTACCCCTCTTTGCGTGCACAGCCCATCCTAGCGCCGTTTGCAGTTTACAACCTGGTTGATTGGCTAATATTTTATGTAACATATCATCTATTACCGCATGGTTTCTTTCACAAAGACCATTACGAAATGGGCTCTCAGCTGCAGTGTGCATAACTATAATGTTTAAATCTTCACACATATCTCGAGATTCCTCATTGGTGAATTCACCACCATTATCTGTGAGGAACTTCGTTGGTGTTCCTAATCCTGTTCCTACCCATTTCTCCATGACCTTATTGACAATGGTCCTTTTGTCTTTACTATGTATTACAGTGGATAGGCTAAATCTGGTTGCCATATCTATGAAGTGCAGTAAAAAAATACCCCTATCCTTGTCCCAAACTTTCAAGTCCATTGCCACTGCATCGTTAAACTCGCTGGCTAGTAGCAAGCTCACAACAGGTCGCGGTGGTATCTGGCAATATTTAAGGCAAATTTCACACTGAGCAGTGATTTGTTCAATAAGATCATCATATCCTTTATCAACCACTCCCGCATCTCGAAGTAGAGTCTTCAGTTTCTGTGGCACCAGATGTGCAAACTGTCTACGTAATTTCCAAATGATCTTCTTTTTGTCCACCAAATTCTCATTCTCAGCAGTTAACAAAACTTCATGAACTTTTTGATGAGAAATCTTCAGCTTCCTTAGTGGCAAACAGTAGTGGCCTGACCCAGTAAAATGTAGATCCACATTTTTCCCAAACACGACTGCTCTAACATTCTTCGTATCTAGCATCATCTGAGCCTTCTTCATCGCAGATCGACTCAATAATGGTATCTCACTAGAAACCACATCAGTACTGATAAACATATTGATCCCTGCTATCTTACAAGGGAGGACCACCCGGTTGGAGGATGTTAATGTATTGTCATCTCCGAACCTGAAGCAGGTAGAGCTTTCATACTCCTTGACCTTCCGCCGGTCTGCCTCATTGAGAGACTCCAGACGGCAGTCAAACCAGTCCATGCTGCACACTGTAGAAGTGCAACCAGAACTGCACAGTTGAAGGAATCTACCATCAAGATACTCATCACTGAATTCAAACTCTCAGTGATCAATACAATTCCATCATGGCAGTCACAATCATCATTTTCAGTTTCAGATGAATCCACCTCATGGGTCACTTCAAAAACACGATTCCTTCGCTGTGGGCAGTTCATTGCGTAATGGTACTGGGAATCACCGAAAAACCATTCCCCTTGCATTTTTTGGGTTTAAACATCTAGGGTCACCATCCCAGACACGCCCTTTTGTCCCTATTCTCAAATTGGCTAGGGTTACAACCATTTTCAGACCTCTTGTCATTAACCCCATCTTTGTATAAGAATCTTCATCTAATATTTGGTCGACCGCAAAATTTGGTCACCATTGAATCCTCTATCCTTTGTTTTACAGCATAGTTGTTCGTATTTTACAGCATAGTTGTTCGTATTTGCTAAAAAAATGGCAGGGAACGACTGTTTCCCCAGAAATTTTTTTAGGGCAGCAGCCATTTGATCTAAGAGAGGTTCTTTCCCTCAGAACTGAACCCCTGTTAGTACTAAAAGACTATCAATGTGAGAAATGCGAGCACAGTCCAGTAATTTAAATGCCAATACCGATTTTGGAATTTCAAGTTCAAATCTCTGTAGCCTCCTGTACAATTTATCAAAATCCATGATATATTCTTCCATGGACTGATCATCTGATTTCCTAAACCTATCAAAGATTGTCCAAGCTTCATAAGCTTCCAATAACTCATCCTTTTTGTAGAACGTATCCAAAAATTGTATCAGACGGTTTAATCCCTCTTCCTGATCCAAATCATCCACTTTTCACTCTGAAAATACTTTACTCCTTATCTTACTTTTGGCTGGTAATGATAACACCAAAGCCATACCTTGCTTCTTCCAGGGTATAGAAATAACCCGGGTCCACGTTTCAACTTCAGCCTTTCATCGCTGATAAGGTTCAGAGTCGGAAAAAATTGGTGGATAGTCAAAGCTTGCGGTTTTGCACCATCTTTCCGCCATTCCATAACTGAAATTGTTAGCAACAGTACACTTCTTTTCCCTCAGAGAACTGAGACAGAAAGCTTCATATACAGCAATCAATCAGCAAAACTTAAAGTTCATCCTCTGCTACCATGTTACTCACAATAAGAGGTTGTGGTAGAAGAATTAATCCAGGTTGGTGTCTTGGTTAAAGCTGGTTTATTTTTCAAGACAACTCCTCAATGCTGCTGACTTCGTAGTAGCTTCCACACAAAGTTTTCCAGCTGTACCTTTTTATTCTATTTAGATGGGATAATTAATGCCCATCACTTGTTTAACTAGCAATTGGTTTTAACAAGATGATTGACATATTAATACAGAGCACACATTGTCATAGCTACTGGAGGGACAGCGCATACTGTAAGAGCTACAGGAACTCAGAACACACATTGTCAGAGCTATAGGGAGTCCGAGCACACATTGTCAGAACTACAGGGAATCAGAGCACACATTGTCAGAGCTACAGGGAATCAGAGCACACATTGTCAGAACTACAGGGAATCAGAGCACACATTGTCAGAGCTACAGGGAATCAGAGCACACTTTGTCAGAACTATAGGGAATCAGAGCACACATTGTCAGAGCTACAGGGAATCAGAGCACACATTGTCAGAACTACAGGGAGTCAGAGCACACATTGTCAGAACTACAGGGAATCAGAGCATACATTGGCATAGCTACAGGAGGGAGAGCACACATTGTCATCACTACAGGGAGTCAGAGCACACTTTGTCAGATCTACAGGAGGGAGTGCACATATTGTCATAGCTTCAGGGAATCAGAGCACACATTGTCAGAGCTACAGGGAGTCAGAGCACACTTTGTCAGAGCTACAGGGAGTCAGAGCACACATTGTCAGAGCTACAGGGAATCAGAGCACACATTATCAGAGCTACAGGGAGTCCGAGCACACATTGTCAGTTAAAAGCAAAATGCTGTGAATGCTGGAAATCTGAAACAAAAACGGAAAATGCTGGAAAAACTCAGCAGGTCTAACAGCATCTGTGGAGAGAAAAAAAGAGTTTACGTTTCAAGTCTGTATGACTCTTTTTCAGAGCGAAAGAGAAGCAAAGATGTGATGACATTAATACTGTATAAGTGGGGTGGAGCAGGTGAAGCTGGATAGAAGGCCAACGATAGGTGGGGGCAAAGGAGAGATTGACAAAGGTGTCATGAACAAAAGGATAAAATGGTCGTGGTACTGTCTAAAGGATGGTGGCATTAAGGTAAGAAAACAGAATGTAGAATGATAGCAGTACAAGGGTAAGCACTCTAGAAAGAACAACATGAACCAGTGACATTTGGCACTTGTGGGTGTGGGAAGAAGGGAAGGGACGGTGGTGGGGAAAAAAGATTTAAATGGTGGGGATAAAACAATGAATAAAAATGAAAATAAATAAAAATAAAAATAAATGGATAAAAAATAAAAATGAATATTGAAAAAAGGGGATAAAAAAGGGGTGAGAATGGAGGAGAGAGTTCATGGTCTGAAGTTGTTGAACTCAATGTTAAGTCTGGAAGGCTGTAAAGTGCCGAATCGGAAGAAGAGGTGCTGTTCCTCCAGTTTGCATTGAGCTTTACTGGAACATTGCAGCAGGCCAAGGACGGACATGTAGGCATGAGAGCAGGGTGGTGTGTTGAAATGGCAAGCGACAGGAAGGTCAGGGTCATGCTTGCGAACAGACCGAAGATGTTCCGCAAAGCGGTCACCCAGTCTGCGTTGGTCTCTCCAATGTAGAGGAGACCACATTGGGAGCAGCGAATGCAGTAGACCAAATTGAAGGAGGTGCAACTGAAGTGCTGCTTCACCTGAAAGGAGTGTTTGGGCCCTTGGACAGTGAGGAAGGAGGAGGTAAAGGGGCAGGTGCCGTGGGAGGGGGTTGAGGTGTTGGGGGTGATGGAGGAGTGGACCAGGGTGTCCCTGAGAGTGGGGGGGTGTGAAGGGAAGATGTGTTTGGTGGTGGCATCATGATGGAGTTGGCGGAAATGGCGGTGGGTGACCCTTTGATTGTGGAGGCTGGTGGGGTGAAAAGTGAGGACCAGGGGGACCGTATCATGCTTCTGGGAGGGAGAGGAAGGTGTGAGGGCAGAGGCGTGGGAGGTGGGCCGGACACGGTTGATGGCCCTGTCAACCACAGTGGGGGGGTGGGGGGGGGGGGACTTTGGTTAATGAAGAAGGAAGACATGTCAGAAGCGCCATTTTGGAAAGTGGCATCATCAGAACAGATGTGATGGAGGCCTGCTGCATTGTTCCAGTGAAGCTCAATGCAAACTGGAGGAACAGCACCTCACCTTCCAATTAGGCATTTTACAGCTATCCAGACTTAACATTGGGTTCAACAACTTCAGGCCGTGAACTCTCGCCTCCATCCTCACCCCCTTTTTATCCCCTTTTTTCAATATTCATTTTTATTTTTTAACTTTTATTTTTTATCTACTTATTTTTATTTATTTTCATTTTTATTCATTGTTTTATCCCCACCTTTTATCCTATTTTCAATCTTTTTTCCCACCACCATCCCCTCCCCCGGCCCACCCCCACAAGGGCCATCTGTCACTTGTTCATGTTGTTCTTTCCAGTGTGTTTACTCTTGTCCGGCTATTATCACATTCTGCTTTCTTACCTTAATGCCTCCGTCAGCGCCTCCTTTAGCCAGTACTACTACCATTAATGCCCCTTTGTCCTTATGTTCATGACATCTTTGTCAATCTCTCCTTTGCCCCCCACCTAACACTGGCCTGCTGTCCTGCCTCACCTGCTCCACCTCCCCCCTTATACAGTATAAATGTCATCACATTTTTACTTCTCTTTAGCTCTGAACAAGAGTCATATGGACTCAAAACTTTAATTCCGTTTTTTTCTCTACACACTTTCTCAGATTCAACAGGTCAAAAGTATGGACAATGTCAGCTTTTGAAGGGATGGGAGCCTCTCGTGTCAATGATAATATCCCCTTTGTGCTGTGAAACTGGATCTCATGGCAAGAGAGCAGGATTACTGACACTGCCCAAATATGTGATTGCTGAACCTTATTGCGTGCATCGCATCTGGAACCTCCCTGAATGGCAGGAGGTAAAGAGAGAAAAGGAACTGAGAGCTTTTTTTCAAAACATGCCATTAACTTTTAGTAGAACTGCTTTAACTAGATTATTATTGCAAAGGAAATGATTACTTTTGAAACATTTCCACAGCTGTAAATGTCCTGCACAGACACACGTGGGAAACTTACATTCCATTTTAGACACTGGTCTTGGTGCATAATAGAGATGGCCAAGAAAGTTTCAATATCAGTCATTTGGCCATGGTCATTGCAATCTCTTCCCACATAAAACGTTAACTATTTTTAAAATCACTTCTTCTGCGATGTATCTCTATCATGCAGACTCTCCACTACCATCATCCGCATTCCTGATGTGGAGTAGGGAATGATCTTTGAGGAAGTTAGAACCAGTGAAGGATAAGTATACTTCCAGGGTAATGGAGGTCCAGAATTTCTTTTGATTTCGTCAGTTATTAGTGGGACGGGACATGCCCATATTATCCTGTCACTAACCCATAAGAAAGCAAGAGTAGGCCATCAGCCCCTCAAGCCTGCTCTGCCAGTCAATAAGATCACGGCTGATCTGATGCGGCCTCAACTTTTCTTTCCTGCCTCTCCCCCATAACCCTTGCTTTCCTTGGCAATCAGAAATCTGTCTAACCCAGCCTTGAATAATATTCAATGACCCAGCCTCTGCTGCTTGCTGCGGAGAGAATTCCAAACACTAACAACCCTCTGAGAGAAGAAATTTCTCCTCATCTCCATCTTAAATGGGAGACCCCTTATTTTGAAACTGTGCCCCGGTTCGTGATCCTCCATGAGAAGAAACATTTTCTCAGCATCTACCCTGTCAAGTCTTATTGAAATGTACAAGAATCATATATGTTTCAATAAGATCACCTCTTATTCCTGCAAACTCCAAAGAGTATAGGGCCAACCTTCTCAACCTCTCTTCATAAGCCAACCCCTTCATCTCAGGAATCAGCCTAGTGAACCTTCTCTGAACTGCTTCCAATGCAAGTATGTCCTTAAGCAATGTGACCAAAACTGCACACAATACTCTAGGTGTGGCCTCATTGATGCCCTGTACAGTTGTAGCAAGACTTCCTTATTTTTATACCGTATCCCCCTTACAATAAAGACCAACATTCTGTTGCCTTATTAATTAATGGCTGTACCTGTATGCTGACTTTGCGAATCATTTACAAGAACACCCAGGTGCCACTGTACCATAGCATTCTGCAGTCTCTCTCAATACAATATTGTTTTTCTATTCTTCCTGCCAAAGTAGACAACCTCACATTTATCCACATTATGCTCAATCTGCCAATTTTTTGCCCACTCTCTTAACTTATCTATATCCCTTTGCAGACTCTTTGTATTCTCCTCACAACTTGCTTTCTTACCTATCCTCATACCAATATGATGGCAATAGTCAATCTCTTCATCCGAGTCATTAATATAGATTATAAATAGTTGAGGCCCCAGCACTAGTCCCTTGGGCACTCCACTAGTTACAATTTGCCAACCTGAAAATAACGCATTTATCTTGACTCTCTGCTTTCTGTTAGTGAGCCAGTCCTCTATCCATGCTCATATATCCCCCACAATACCATATGCTCTTATCTTGTGCAGTAACGTTTTACGTGTCGCCTTATCGAATGCTTTTTGGAAATCCAAATATGTTACATTTACTGGTTCCCTTTATCAATGCTGTTTTTACACCCTTAAAGAACTCTAATAAATTTGTCAAACGCTTTCAAAAACCATGTTGACTCTGCCCAATTGTATTGATTTTCTAAATGTCCTACATTTTAATAATGGATTCTAGAATTTTTCCAATGACAGATATTAGGCTAATTGTCCTATAGTATCCTGCTTCCTGTTTCCCTCCTGTCTTGAACAGAGGTGTAAAATTTGCAATTTACCAATCTGCTGGGCCCCTTCCAGGACCTAGGGAATTTTGGAAGATTACAACCAGTGCATCCATTATCTCTGCAGCCACTTCTTTTAAGTTGCTAGGATGCAGGCCACCAGGTCCAGGGGACTTGTCAGCCTTTAGTCCCATAGCATTCCCAGTATGTTTTCTCTAGTTATAGTGATTGTTCTAAGTTCCTCCCTCTCTTTTGCCTCTTGATTTTCTACAATTCTTGGGGTGCTTTTTGCGTCTTCTAATGTGAAGACAGATACAAAATACTTGTTCAAAGCCTTTGAAATTTCCCCATTTCCCATTATTAATTCCCCAGTCTCGCCCTCTAAGGGACCAATGCTCACTTTAGCTACATTTTTCCTTTTTATATACTTGTAGAAGCTTTTACAGCCTGGTTTTATATTTCTTGCTAGTTTTCTCTCCTACTCCAATTTCTCCATCTTTATTAATTTTTTAGTCATCCCTTGCTGGTTTCTAAAACTTTCCCAATCTACTTCCCTGCCATTAATCTTCACAGCATTGTATGGCTTTTCTTTCAATTTGATACCACCCTTAACTTCCTTAGTTAGCCACGGATGGCGCATCCTTCTGATACAGTCTTTCTTCCTCAATGGAATATACCTTGTTGAGAATTATGAATTCTTAATGTCCCTTAAATGTCTGCCACTGCATTTCCACTGTCTTACCTTTTGAACTATTTTCCCAGTTTGCTTTATCCAACTCTGTCTTCACACCCTTGTAATTGCCTGTACTTAAGTTTAAAACACTAGTTATGGACTCACATTTCTCATGCTCAAACTGGATGTGAAATTCTATCATATTATGATCACTCTTGCCGAGACAATCCTGTCTCATTACACATTACCAAGTCCAAAATAACCCATTCCTTGGTAGGTTCCTGAAATGACTCGACAGAGTGGACAGGTTTCAACAAGAAACAGATAAACTTTATTACAGAGAGTTTTTCAGGTGCTACATGCTTGATCATGACTCTTGTCATGAAGCCCACCCCCTTGATTGCCCATGCTTAGGGCTTATTGTTCGGAACCTCCCAGAACATCATGTGACCCTTGTTAGACAGTAGGAGAGGTTATACCTTCAGCTACTACATTTCCTCCCCCTTTAGTTTTTTTTTATAATTTCTATTTACAGGAAAACATTTGAATATCCAACAACATATACATGTATGCAACTTCAGATGATTAAAGATCAAGTTTCTGAGGTGCTCTCCTTATACAGCTAGAGTGGCATAGCTCTACCACTTGAGGTTCCTCAACAGGTTCTGGAACTGCAGCACAAGGCGCATCATTAGAAAGTGGCAGTTGTAGGTTTGGCAACTCTAAAGTGGCATCGGGCACGACTATTCTAGGTCGATCTGTCACCTCAGGAATTGACGGTTCAAAGTTAATCACAGGCAGAATAGTTTGTTGTTGGAATGTCTCTCCAGCATAGAATCATTTGTAAGCATCTGTGTGCTTACAAACGATTCTATCTTCCACTTGTACTTGGAAATATACTAGACCAGTCTCTAAGACAATGGTTCCAGGAACCCAACAAGATCTACTTCTGAAATTTCATACAAATATTGTGTCACCTACACTGAATGTGTGAGCTTTGTTATGTATATCATGGTTCAATTTTTGTTTACTCTGATTCCGCTCTACTTTCCCCTCTAAATTTGGAAACACTAGACTTAACTGTAGGCAGCATTTCATCAATAATTCAGACAGTGTTGAACCCATAGTCAAATGTGGCATTGTACAATAACTGAGAAGAAAGCGGGAAAGTCCAGATTCCAGATACCTTCTGATAACCTTTTCATGCCAGGCATGAGAGTTTATACAGCTCTCTCAGCTAAACCATTCAATGAGGGATGGTAAGTGGCTGTTTTAATATGTCTGATTCCAATCAGATTCATGAATTGATGAAACTCTGTGCTGGTATAGGCTGTACCATTATCAGAAACGACGATTTCAGGTAGGCCATGTATGCTAAAACAGTGACGCAGCTTCTCGATAGTTACGCTTGATGTTAGCAATTTGACTGCGTATACACCCATCCATTTAGAATATGCATCTACAATCAACAAAAACATGGTATCTAAGAATGATCCTACATAATGTAGGACCTAGATATGTAGTCTAACCCAGGGTCAGCCAGGCAAATCCCACCAATGTAGGGGTGCTAAACAGGCAAATCTTGTTGCTGACAATAGAGACAGTACTTGACCATGCTTTCCTTGTCACTATCGATGCCTGGCCACCAGACATAACTTCCTGCAAGCATTTTCATCTTCAATATGCCTGGATGCGCACTGTGAAGCTCTGTCAAGAGTGCTTCTTTACTTTGCAATGGGACGATAACTCTTGATCCCCACAACAAAATTCCACCTTGACAGCTTAACTCTGTTTCTGGCATGGAATGGTCTCAAATATTCAGATACAGGCGAATTTGACCATCCTTGCAAAACAAAGTCTCTGACTTTCGACAATATTGGATCCCTGTTCATCCAATTTCCAAATTGCTTCGCACACACAGGTGAAGAATCCAAGAAATTCAGTAATAACACAACTTCTTGTGGAACAGGAGCATTTACAAAGCTATCTGGTAACAGGAGACAACTGAGTGCATTCGCAGTGTGTAAGCCAGGACAGTACATAAAAGTATACTCATACACAGATAATATCAAAGCCCAACATTGTATTTTTGCTGATGTTATTGGCAGAATGGCTTTATCCTCACCGAATAAACCCATTAATGGTTTATGGTCTGACACAATGGAGAAATGTTGTCCATGTAGGTACTTGTGGAATTTCCTCACTCCGAATATCACCGATAAACCTTCCTTTTCTAGCTGGGAATAACGTTTCTCGGCTGTGGAGAGGGTTCTCGAGACAGAGCCATTAGGCCTTTCTGATCCATTTTCCATTCAATGTGATAACACAGCTCCTACACCATAAGGAGAGGCTCACATGTTAATACCAACTTTTTCAATGTGTTGTATTACCAATAAACATGACGAATGCAACAGTTTCTTTACTTTCCCAAAGGCTTCTTCCACAACCAACAGTGATTCTTCTTTAACAACAAGTGTAATGATGCTGACACAGTTGATAAATTATGCAAGAAGTGGCTATAGTAGTTGATCATACCCAGGAAGGACTTGAGTTCAGTTACATTGGATGCTGAGGACGCATCTTTTATTGCCCAAACTTTCTCTTCTACTGGATGCAAACCCATAGCATCCACCCTGTGACCCAAGTAAGTAACTTCTGGCACTTGAAATGTTCATTTTTCCTTCTTTAATGGTACGCTGGCTTCCATGAACCTTCTTAGCACTTCCTCCAGTTTGGCTGGTCGACCCTGTGATCAGAACATCATCCAGGTATACTACCACTCGGCAAAGTCTTTGCAAAAGACTCTCCACTGTCCTTTGGAAGATTGCGCATGCAGACGATACTCCAAAGGGTAGGCGAGTGTACTGATAGAGACCCTTGTGAGTGTTAATAGTCACATATTCTCTCGATGTGTTCTAATTGTTGATAGGCATGACTCATATCCAATTTTGTATGGGACTTGCCTCCAGCCAGCTTTGCATATAAGTTGTCTATCCTTGGAAAGTGGTACTTGTCTAGTTTTGCTGCCCTATTTATGGTCAATTTATACTTCCCACAAATGTGTATGGTTCGGAAGGACTTAACCACTGGGACTATGGGTGCTGCCCATTCTAAGAATTGGACAGGTTGGATGATGCCCAGCTTTTCTAACCTGAACAGTTCTGAATCCACTTTCTCCTTCAATGCATAAGGCACAGGTCTGGCCTTAAAGAAACGGGGTGTTACCTGAGGATCCACACGTATCTTGGCCTGCACCTCTTTTGACTTCCCTAATTCATCCCAAAATACCCTGTCGTATTTCCTTAGCAGTTCAGGAACTCCTCCTGTTTTCAGGTGAAATATCTCAGACCAGTCAAGCTTGATCTTCTGTAACTAGTCTCAGCCTAAAAGACTGGGTCCTTCTCCTTTCACTATTATCACAGGCAGCTGGGCTGCCTGTTGCCTGTAAGACACAGATACTGTGGCGATGCCCTTTACCTGAATAGATTCTCCAGTGTATGTCTTTAGTTTAGCGGTTGTCCACTCCAGGTTTGTTGGCTGTATACCTTCAGTAAGGTTTTTGAAAATATGTTCTCCCACCACTGTAGTTGAGGCTCCTGTATCCATCTCCATTATTAGTGGCTTCTCATTAACTTGGATTGTGACAGTGATAGGTTTGGTTTTTACTGTGGTTACATTACTCAAGGAATAAATGTTGGTGTCGGCAGCTTCAGGTTCTGCTGTATTCTTTAGTTCAATCAGGTCAGTTTGCTGCTTTACAGTCTGTTTCAACTTTGCCCTGCATTGCTTTATTAGGTGACCTTTCCTATGGCAGTAATGTTATTCTGCCTCCTTGAATTTACAGATGTCCAGTCCGTGGTGACCTCCACATCTATAACAGCTTACTGATGGAGTCGCTGCTGAAGTGTTTCTACTAGGCTTTTTCATGTTACTAACGGCGGACATTGCATTTCGCTTCGATGCTGTGGATCTGGTTTTCATGCCACGCTCGTCGGTAGATTCCTGCCCCACATGAAAAACGGCGCCATGGTGTATGTGTTACAAAACCTGCGAGTCTCTCGCAGCACTTTCCATGGCGAGGGAGATTTCCAGGACACACTTAAAGTTGATGTCGACCTCAGCAAGTAAATGGCCATGTATGGCGTCGTTCTGAACTCCACAAACTAGTCGGTCCCACAGCATTTAATGTGTCCCCAAAGTTGCAGTGTTCTGTCAACTGCTTAAGATTCACTACATAGATTGCGATGGACACTCCCAGGGCCCTGGCTCTGGAATTAAATTTAAAGTGTTGCATTATTACAGATGGCTTCGGCTGGAAGTGTATTTTCACAAGGTCCACTAATTCATTGTAGGACTTAGAATTGGGCACACTTGTGGCCCTCAGGTTGTGAATGAGATTGTACATCCTACTGTCACATACACTTCAGAAGGATGGCTGTCTGCTTTTCCTCCATGGTAATTTTGTTCGCTACAAAATAAAATCTGAGGCGCGCCAAATACTGGCTCCAGTCTTCCATAGTCGCATCATAAGGATCAATTCTGCCGAAGAGTGGCATGACTGGTGAGTAGTCTTTTCTTTATCTTAAGATTCAATGTACTCATGGTAACATGGCGAGGTGCAGCATCAGAGATATTTTACCCTTGTCGCCAAATATAATGACTCGACGGAGTGGACAGGTTTCAACAAGAAACAGATAATTACAGAGCGTCTTTTAGGTACTACATGCTTGTTCAGGACACTCATCAGGAAGCCCCACTCCCCAGATTGCCCGCGCTTAGGGCTCATTGGGCGGAGTCCCCCAGAACATCACATGACCCCTGATAGCCAGCAGGAAAGGTTATACCTTCAGTTACTACAGTTCCAGAATGTATTGTTCTGAGAAACTGTCCCGAATATACTCTATGAACTCATCTTGCAGGCTACCATTGCCAATTTGATCTGGCCAATTGATGTGAAGATTAAAGTCACCAATGATTATTGCAGTACCTTTCTTGCAAGTCCCCATTATTTCTTGATGCATACTCTGTCCTAATGTGTAGCTACTATTAGGGGGCCTATAAACTACTCTCACAAGTGATTCATTCCTTTGCTATTTCTTATCTCCATCCAAACTGATTCTACATCTTGATTTTCTAAGCCAAGATAATTTCTCACTTTTGCAGTGATCTCATCCTTTATTAGCAGAGCAACCCCACCTCCTTTTCCTTTCCACTTATCTTTTTGAAATGTCAAATGCCCTTGAATATTCATATCCCAGCCTTGGCCACATTGCAACTATGTCTCTATTGGTTATCATATCCTACTGATTTCTGCCAGTTTCTGCTATCAATTCATCCAACTTGTTACGAATGCTGGGGGCATTTAGATAAAGAGCCTTTAATCCTGTCTTTGTACCATAAATGCTTACTATGACCTTATTTGCTGGTGGACAGTTATGTTTGTATGCCCTTGTCCTTTCCTGCCACATTCTGGTTACCATCGCCCGTATCAATACCCTGCACTATTACCTTGTTCTTTCTCTTTAACTTGTCTTTAAGTCCCCTCATGTGAACTCTCCCTCCCCCTTGCCCTCCACTTCACTATTTAGTTTATAGCCCTCTCTACAGTCTTAGTAATAAAATTCATCAGTATGTGGTCCCACAGGTGAAGGCCATCCAGTGGCTCCCTCTTGCGACAGTTCAGTGCCCCATGAATCAAAACACATTTCTCCCACACCAATCTTTGAGCCACACATTCAACACTCTGATTTTATTTACCCGATGCCAATTTACTCGTGGCTCAGGTCGTAATCCAGAGATTATTACCTTTGTTGTTCCGCATTTTAATTTAACCCCTAGCTGCTCGTCCTCCTTTAGAAGTGTGTCTTTCTTAGTCCTAGCTATGTCGTTGGTACCCACATGGACCACGACAATTGGATCCTTCCCCCCTCACTCCAAGTTCCTCTCCAGCCTCAAGGAAATATCTTTAATTTTGGCATCAGGTAGGCAACACAGCCTTCAGGATGCATGCTGTCAGCTACAAGAGAACTGTATCTATCCCCCTGATTATACTTCCCCTACTACAACTACATTCCTTTTAACTCCCCTCATTTGACTGGCCTCCTGCATCACAGTGCTTTGGTCAGTTGCTCATCCTCTCTGCAGTCCCTGCTCTCATCCACGCAAGATGCCATAACTTCGAACCCACAATTGCAAGTGCTGAGGCTCCTCCAGTGCTACCTTCTGGATCCCCATATTCACCTCACTCACAGTAACGTCCTCCTGTCCCTGGCCGCGGACCAAATTCGAAGTACCTAGCCTAAGGGGTGTGACTACCTCCTGGAACAAAGTCCCCAGGTAACTTTCCCCCTCCCTGATGCATCACAATGTCCGAAGTTCAGACTCCAGCTCATCAACTCGGGGCGGAAGTCCCTTAAGCTGCAGACAGTTCCTGCAGATGTGATTGATGTGCATCACACAGGTGTCTGCCATTACCCACATGCTACAGCTGCAATATCTCCTGTTCCAAACTAAAATACATGACCATTATCAAAGGTACCATAATAGCCAAGCTTTTGTAATAATACAGCAATCAATTCTCTTTTCATTGCTTAGTAATTGCAATGGTCGTTGGCATCAGTTCACCTGTCAGATTTGGTAGTTTAGGATGACAATGCAATCACCAGGATTACAGAATAGCTGCCAATGGATTCAATGCTAATTATCCAACATCTCAGTAAATGAATGAACTTCCCTGGGTGGTACTGAAGCCCCAGGCTCTGAGTGAGCTAATCACATTGGAAGCAGTGAAAAGGGCAGCACAGAATAACAGGAACAGAGAGGGGAACCATCTGATTACTGAGGCATTCTAGCCTTCCATTAACTTACCAGGGTGCTGCTGGCATTCTGGTATCTTGTCCAAGTGGCCATTCTTCACTCATGAGCGCGGCCATCCTTTCCATGGATTTTACTACCCTCTCTGGCTGAGGTCAAATACAGCAGTCCCACCACTGCTCCCACTGAATCAACTCATACAACACAGCAAGAGGCCACTCAACACATCATGCCTGTGCCAGCTCTTTGAAAAGAGTTATCCAATTACTCTCGTTTCCCTGGTCTCTCTACATGGCCTTGTAAATGTCCTCATTTTAAGTGCTTATCCCATGCCCTTTTGAAATTTACGACTGAAGCTGCCTCCTCCAACCTTTCAGGCAGCACATTCCAGATCATAACAACTTGCTGTGCAAAAAAATGTTTCCTCATGCCGCCTCTGGTTCTTTTGTCAATCACCTTAAATCTATCCTCCGGTTACTGACTCTCCTGCCAGTGAAAACAGTTTCTCCTTACTTATTCTATCATAACCTTTCACCAGGAAGAGTAATCTTAGACCAGACACAACACTTCCCTAGTCTGGGTGGCTCAGTGGTACATTAATAAGTGAGTCTTTAAAGGATACCCTTTAGGAATCTTGTACAAACTCTTTCCTAAGTCAGCCTTCTACCTTTGCAGCTGACTCCGTTGCTTGTCTCAATCATGGTGAAGCCAACAGGACACACACGAGAGATTTCCTCACAGCCACCGTGGTTACAGCTCATGTCGCAGCCATACTCCCCGCAGCGACCAGAAACTCCTAAGAAGGAAACAAAGACTTGCATTGACATAGCATCTTTCACAACTTTTAAGAAGTCCCAAAGCATTTTACTTGCAATAAAGTGCTCTTGAAGTATAGTCATTGTTGTAATAAAGACAACATGGTGGTCAATTACGATCGTCATATGGAAACCTTAAACCAAATTGACCAAAGTTACTGAATGGTGCCAAATGAAAATATTACTCCAAAAATAATATAGCAGCTTTTACATTAACACAAATAAGATACAGTGTAAATTGAACATGACTTAACAAGCAAATGATACTTCAAATAAAAAGGTGAATTTCACTTTAAATGGTTGATACAACAAAGATACATCTTAAGCAACCACAAGCATTTGCATTACTCCTTGCACAAATGTGGCACCAAATAGCTATGCAGTTCCACAATATACTGCTCTTTATTCACACCGGGTAGGTCAGGAGTCCTATTTGACAACAGCTTTCACCTTTGAATTTCACGGGTATGTTTATCATCAGCAAGGCACGCTGCTATGAACCCTCTCTCCCTCAGGTCACAACCGTCCTAATGGCGTAGCTTTCTAGAGTTCCTTTTCAACCAAACAACCAATAAAGCCCCAGTTCACAGTTTAGCCACTTCTGGAAAAACACCCTGCTCTTTAGTGTCTCTAAGCTATTCACATATCTTTCCAACTTTCCAGTTCTTAAACCTTTTTAGCCAGCTTACACAGTACCTCCAAGAACTTCTATCTCCTTTTTTGCCAAACAGAAAAACTGACCTTGTTCTGAGGGTGATATGCTGTTTCTACTCACATGAATTCTCTATCTTCCTCTTTCTGTCTCTATCTGCTTTCTCTTCTTGTCTTCATCTGTGAGATGATCACCTTTTCCCTCCAGCTCCCCTGCTTGTTGCTCTCCTTTTGTGTCTACAGCTCTATTTTGTGTCTGCCAGCTACACAGTACTGCTTCTAGGTCAAGGGTCGCCAGCTCACATGGACTAGTATTTGTTATCATCCAAGAAAATTATAATTGATCCATTTTCAATAGATGCTAATTCTTAAAAGTCATCTTCAAACATTCTTAAAAACAGTACAGATTCCACTGACATTTTGAAGAAATGACAGATGTTCCTTACTGTACTGCTTCTGGGCCAAAGGTTGTCACAACAGCAAAATGATAATGGCCAGATAATCTGTTTTACTTATGTTGGTTGAGAGAGAGAAATATAAGCTAAAGAAATAGTATATAAAACCCTGAATGGTCTTGACAAGGTGGATGTGGAAAGGATGTTTCCTCTTGTGGATGAGTTCAGAACTAGGGGGCACCATTTTAAAATTAGGGGTCGCCCTTTTAGGACAGAGATGAGGAAAATTTTTTTCTCTCAGAGGGCTGTGTGACTTTGGAACTCTCTGCCTCAGAAGTTGGTGGAAGCAAGGTCACTGAATATTTTTACAGCTGAGGTAGATAGATCCATGTTAGGCAAGGGAATCAAAGGTTATTGGGGTAGATGGGAATGTGGATCTTGAAACACAAACAGATCAGCCATGATCTTATTGAATGGAGGAGCAGGCCTACTTTTGCTCCTATTTCATTTGTTCGTATGTTTGTAGAGCAGAGGAAGGGGGGAATCATTGTGAAACATTCAAAAAAAAATCAATGATTCTCGAAATTAAGTGATATTAATTGCTTATTTTTTATTTGTTCATGGAATGTTGGCATCATCAACAAAGCAAGCATTTACTGCCCCTCCATTCTTATGTTTGAGGTGGTGGTGTGAGCCAACTTCTTGAACCGTTGGAGGATGTGTGGTTTAGCTATACCCAAAGATTTTGCTAGTTAGAGTTTCAAGATTGTGAACTAGCAACAGTGAAGAAACAGCAATATTTTTCAAGTCAGGATGGTATGTCATTTGGAGAGGAATTTGGAGATGGTTGTGTTTCAATGCACATTCTTCCCTTGTTCCTTTAGGTGGGAGTTTGGAAGGCGCTGTCAAAGAAGTTGTGGCTAGTTGCTGCGGGTGGGACACACTACTACAGCTACATTGCACTGGTGAAGGGAGTGAATGTTTAAGGTGCTGGGTGAGATCATGATCATGTAGACTGCATTGTCCTGGTTGTGAGCATCTTGAGTGTTGTTGGAGCTGCATTCAACCAGGCAAGTGGAGAGTATTTCATCACACTCCTGACATGTGCTTTGTAGATTATGGACAGGCTTTGGGGAGTCAGGAGGTGAGTTACTCACTGTGTGGAGTGGATCAAATTGGCTGGAAACTGGTATGAGGCCAAGGTGGACTCAGAACTTCTAGCTGAAGATGGTTGCAAATCTTTCAGCCTTGTTTATACACTGACTTGCTGGGCTCCACCATTGTTGAGGAGGGGAATGTACATGGAACCATATCCTCATTAGTTATTTAATTTTCCATTACGATTAATAACCAAAGCTGACAGGACTTCAGAGCTTTGATTTGTTCCGTTGGTTGTGGGATCCCTTAGCTCTGTCGATAGCATGCATCAAGTTCTGGGTTGTTGCTTCAACAGATTGGCACCTCATTTTCAGGTACACCTTGTGCTCTTGCCCTACACTCCTCATTGAGCCAGGATTAGTTCTCTGGCTTGATGGTTATGGGATATGAGGTTACAGATTATGGTGGAATACAATTCTGCTACTGCTGATGACCCAGAGTGCCTCATAGAGCGCAGTTTTGAGCTGTTAGATCTGTCCTGAATTTATCTAATTTATCATTGTGATAGTGCCATGGAACATAATGGAGGGTGTCCTCTATGTGAAGATGAAACTTTTCCAAAGGACTGTGCAATTGTCAATCCTACCAATACTGTCAAGTATAAATGCGTCTGTGACAGGTAGATTGGTAATGGTGAGGGGGGTAAGGTTTTTCTCTCATGTTAGTTCTTTCACCACCTGTCACAGGCCCAGTCTAGCAGTTATGTACTTTAGTGCTTGGCCAGCTCGGTCACCGATGGTGCTACCTAGCCACCTTTGGTGATAGATATTGAAGGAGTATATTCTGTGCCCTTGTAGTCCTCAGTGCTTCTTCCAAGTAGTGTTCAACATGGAACATGACTGGATCAGCAAGAGGTTTACTTCTTATGTTTTACCTGGTGCCAGAAGACTTCATAGAATCCAGAATTAATGTTGATTCCTCCTGACTGTATACCTCTGTGCCACCACATCTGGTGAGTCTGCCTTGCCAGTGGACTGATGTGTATGATTCTGTGAGTATGACTATGTCAGGCTGGTGATATACTAATCTGTGGGCCGGCTCTCTCAATTTTGGCAAAAATCCCAAGATCCTCAAATGTTGAAAAAGATTTTGCAGGGTTAACTGGACCCGGGTCCCTTTGTCTCTTCCGAATGCAATGCCTAGGTCGATCTTGGGTGGTCTATCTGTTTTTATTATTTGCTCATGTAATACGATCGTTGCTGGCAAGGTCAGCATTTGCTGCTCATACCTAATTGCCCTTGAGAAGGTGGTGGTGAGCCACCTTCTTGAGCTGCTGCAGTCCATATGGTGGAGGTGAACCCATAGTGCAGTTAGAGGGAGAGTTACAGGATTTTGACCCAGTAACAGTGAAGGAACGGTGGCATATTTCCAAGTCAGGATGGTGTGTGGCTTGGAGGGGAGCTTGCAGGTGGTTGTGTCCCCATGTGTCTGTTGCCCTTGTCCTTCTAGGTGGTAGAGGTCATGGATTTGGCTGTCGAAGGAGCCTTGGTTCCTGAGTTGCTGCAGTGCATCTTGCACATGGTACACACTGCTGCCACTGTGTGCCAGTGGTGAAGGGAGTGAATGTTTAAAGTGTTAAATGGGTTTCAGCAGGCGGGCTGTTTTGTCCTGGATGGTGTCGAACTTCTTGAGTGTTTTTGGAGCTGCACTCATCCAGGCAAGTGGAGAGTATTCCATCACTTACCTTGTTCTTATTATACAACTTTTGCGCATGCCCGCTGAGTGAAATAGTGCGAGTGTAGGATGGTGTTGGGACGCTCACCCAACGTCATCATGCACGGTTTTATGCCCAATTGGGTCGGACGCATGCCCGCCCACAGGGCGTAAAATTCTGCCCCTGAGTTCCTTCTCTAACGGACTTTCTGGAGCCCGTCAGGTGTTTATGGTAATCCCAAAGCTTTATGCTTCATTATTGATGTTAGGTTTCTCTTTCAGATTTATTTAATTAACTGAATTCAAATTCACAAACTCACATTAGTCCAGGCCTCTGGATTACTAGTCCAGTAACATAACCATTATACTGCTGCTAGCTCAGATAAGATACACAGAAGCAGTGTTAACTCCTATGTCAACAAAACAAAAAATCTTTCCTCCCCAGGTCTCAGCATGCATCGAACAGGCATGTGCAAAACTCAGCAATCTTAACAAGGCCCCTGGGCCCACAAGTAAAGTACCTGAGGAAATGGGTAATAAAATTGGTCAGTCGTTTTTTTCAGGAAAACGGAAATAGTGATTGGAGAAGACAAATATAATAGCAGTTTATTGCCAAAAAAACCCACAAAGATAGCCCTGGAAACCATTGGCTGGTGAGCCTCTTATCTGTAGTAGATGCACATTACAAGTCATGCTAACAGAGGGACTAGTTAGGCACCTACAGTTGGGGTCTGCAGCCTGCGGCTCTGGAGTCACATACAACACTTCAACTTCTCGTGTGCAGCTCCCAACCTTTTCCAGTTGGATCGCATTAACATGAAAAGATCTAAAACAAAACTAAGCCAAGAAAAGTTAGAGCCATGTTTTTCATATTGAGGGTAAAGGGCAAATCATTATTCTACACTTCATTTTAATTATTCAATTTTTTAAATAAAAACCATCATCATGCTCTAAATAAACCTTTTTGAGTGGTTATAGCAACAGCATGGTTAGAAATAATGCCTTTGGTTTGAGGAACAGGTTTTATGGCTGCAACAATTATTGTTGCTCATACTGCTGAGATGCTAAATTATTCCGAATGTGCTTTAGAAGTTACCTTGTTATCACAAGAACCAATAGCTGGAAAAATTGTCTGAATTCTACAGACCTTAAGTTAAACTTTGTGTTAAAGATGAATTTACTGACAAAATTATAGTTTAAAAAAAAGCCAAAAAAACACGCTAACTCAGTTAGGTCTACTTTAATTGCGATTTGTGGTTTCTATTAACACATAAAATCAATAAGCGTATTTCATTTAATACTTTTGCAAATTGTGCATTCCACAAGACAGTTTTTATTTTACGCAATTTTTTTTAAAGAGCTTCTTCAGGTAAAAAAGGTTGCTGATCCCTGATCTAGAGAAATATAGACTAACAAGAGGGAGTTGGCATTGCTTTAAGTTAAGAGAGGTTTCACCTGACAAATCTAGTGGCTGCTTCAAGGAGATAATGGACAATTTGGACAGCAGAAGTTCAATAGACTGAGTTTTGGTATTTTAGCAAAACTAGGTGGGAGACTGATTAAACTTAGAAGGCACAGAAAGAGGAGGTTGGGGGGGGGTGGCGGGGGTGAGGAGGAGGAATTCTGCAGTAAATCTGAAATTGGCTCGGTCGGAAGAAGTGAAAGGCATTTGCTTCAGAAGTTGAATCCAAATGGAAGAAGGTGATTAGTTGGGTGCCTCTGGGTTCAGTGTGAGAACTGCTACTGTTTATATTGGACATCCATAATTTGGAAGTGAAGACAGAAAACAAAGCGTTCTATTGATGTTAACAAATGGCAAATAACAGGGAACAAGTGGACCAGATACAGGAGGAAAATAAAAGCAGTAAAAGCTGGAAATACTCAGTGGGTCTGGCAGCATCTGCGGAAAAACAGGAGTCAGTTAACACTTCAGGACTTAAACCCTTCCTTGATCTGAAGAAGAATTTATTTAAGGCCTGTAATGTTGTCTGACTCCTGTTTTTCCACCAAAGTGGTCTGTTCTGCTGAGTATTTCCAGCTTTTTTCACTCTTATTTTCAGATTTCCAGTTTTTCATTTTTTTGCAAATGCCAGAAGAATTTGGTTTGACGAGATGATTGGGCTGATGTCATTTAATGAGGACAGATACAATTTATGAGGCTGGGGAAGCAGAATAAGCAGTTGAAACATAAAATGAACGGCAACAGACTACAGGACATGATATAGAAGAGGCATCTGGGATACTCATTAAAGGCACTGGCACAGTATGGAACATTAATTAAGAAAGCAAACAAGTTTTGGGGTCGAGGGAGAAGGACAGAACATAAATCACAAGGGGTAAAAGTGCGCTTGTATAGTACCCAATGTGGCCAAGTACCACCCAGCTATATGGCAATGTCTTTGTCCCATGAAACATCAAATTGTGAATTTGGTCACTACTTTCTGCTTTGCACCATCTTAATTAAAGGCTTGGTCAAAGATAGAGAATTAATGGGAAGGGAGAGGTACCATGAAGTGTGCAAGCACCTGAGAAGATATGTAGCATGGAATATCTCATACTTTACTGACAGACAGCCTCATCATTACGACATTCACCTGCCAGGTTACGAGTATTGAATCTTGGCTCCCGTTAGCTACAGATCAACAAAAAAGCTGTCTTAGTTGAATCAGTGAAGCACCTAGGTATACTTGTGTGGATTCCAGCCCCTCTCAAGCAGAGGTCTGAATACACAGCCCTCATCCCTCTGCTACCCAAGCATCTGATGCAGCAGTTACAACTTCCATGCTAGAAGTTGTGTCTTTGGTTAGGTTATGAGAGGCTCCCCTGAACCCCTCTGCCTCTCCAAGTCCTTCTTCTCCTTTAAGACCCATTTTTAAAAAGTACCTCTTTGACTAAGCTTTTGGTAATCCTCTGAATCTCTCTTTCTTGACTCAGCGTCCATCTTTTGATTACACCTCTGTGAAGCACTTCTAAAAGTGCTAAAGAAATGTTATTGCCATTAACAAGCAATTACTCACCAGTTAGGCCTAAATATTTTGAAGTAATGCAAGTGCGCCCATTGGCCAAGAGCTGGTATCCCTGATAACAGAGACATCTGTAGCTGCCAATGTTGTTCTTGCAGATCTGCTGACAAAGACTTGGCCCCCCATATCGGGAACATTCATCCACATCTAAAAGTAAACACAAGAAAGGAGAGAAGTTGCCTTCCAGTCAAGCATTTCTGGATTATGCAGCTCATGACCAGAACCAAACACCACAGACTCTGTGTATGATAAACAGCAGATATTGTTACTTTATTATTAATTGGAACAAGAAAATGCCATTGCCTTCCAAAAAGAAGTTGGCTAGTATAGTAAATGCATTTAAAATATATTTTTCTCCACTGCACCACAGAATCATAGGTTGCCCAAGCCTCGAGTTTCCACAAGGAGGACTTGTTTCCGGAAAGTGACATAGAAAGCAAAACATGGGGATCTTAATCTTCCCAGCAGGAAAGTAGAGGGAAAAAGGTTAGAGGGCAAATCAAGCCATGCCGCCCATGCTGATGCATCTCTGAGTGATGAGCACAACAGTCATTGCTAAAGAACCAGGGATGTTCCATTTTATTCTCTGGGGCACAATATGATGCACAGATGGGAGAGGAAACATTTACGCATTCTCCATTTCATTTTAGGGGTAAATCTAAAGGATAAATGTTCAATGTCACAAATGCATGGTGCTGCCAACCTGCACAAAGGAAAGGTTAGCAGGCTACCACAACAATCATGAGATTGATCCAGCACTCGCCCATCTTGTTCTGTTCCCTAATACTGTAGTCTGATGTGAATTTGGGCACTGGTTGGATATCATTAAGGAGTAAATGACGTGGTCTCTCCAATGGCACAATGGGAAATGAACTACCCAATGTTGCACTGCACAACAGCTCATGCTGTGATAAATTAACCAATTGAATTTATAAAGGTTCACATGACTGATTGCTATACTAGGTGTGTAAAGACAAATCATTTCAAAACATGATATATTCAGAGAATTGCGTGACATGTTGACATTGCATGCAATGTTTCTTTTCAGTACGCAGGAACTCGAAGGTGGAAACATTGCTCATTGTGGAATGTTTAATTTGGCTATGGGTGAGTGTAAACTGGTGCTTGTCCTTGAAGAAATGCAGTCAGTGAGTAGTTCTTTGACTGGAGGTGAGGGGGATGTTTGGGGGAAGATGCAGATTTTATTCACCTGCCAAAGGTCTTAGTTATGTTACCATTACAATTATGCTGCTTATACTGAACATTTTCTGTATATGTATGTGCTGAGGTGCTGCATAATCATGGTCCTCCCTGCTACATTGAACCTTATCACCTGCCAACAAGATGTAATCAATTAGAGATAATTGCACTGAAATGGTGACTCTCTTTATTAGATGTGTCTTTTGGGGTTCTCTAGCAATATGGCAACATTGGCCATAGGATCACAGAAGGATAGTTTAGTATTTTGCTTCCAATGTTTAACAACTATGCATTGTTGTTTTGCACTTAGATTATTGCTTGCACAGATTTAAAGGGAATGACTGCAATTGTTTGTGTGGTGAAGGTATTAACGTTTGAACATTTGCAGCACTGATTGGCAATTTACTGTAGTTTTTTCACAGATGTGGACTTACTGTGAAGACAGAGTTGTGCTTTGGGAGAAGATTCCTGCAACTATCTCATTCAAAAGACACTTAAAACATTATATGCATTACGAATGAAACAGATTCCAATATGTTTTACTTAATGAGAGAAAAATTGGTACGTACCCTGTGTCACGGAAACTACATTTCAAAATGAAAATTATTTCATGCTTTAGGACATAGTTTACTTATTAGAAATTAATTAAAATGCATTTGGTTAAATTGCGACATCTGTTTTTTCATTGTAAAGGGTGCACTTGCAGTACACATTTTACATTGCCTGTTATTACTGTACTTTCCTTGGGGAGCCTTACTTGGCAGGAAAGCAAATCAGAAAGTTGTACATGCACTGTGAATTCTTTTCTAAGCATTTAAATTCATTGTCCAAAAATTGTTTGCAAATTGCCTCTGTTATGCTCTATTATCAACACACACTGCCCAAAAGGAGAATGAGGTTCGGAATTTACTTCTTTTCTATCTTTGCTAATGGTTCTTGTTATACACTGATTTTATTCAGTATGAAGTGAGATTCAGATGTTGGCGTTTCTAAGTGGAATTCATCAACGCTATACACTGCTTTGGTCTGTTTTCAGGTTGTGCTCTAATTCTTGATGCACGTAGTTTAAATTGGACCATTATATAATGATAAACATTGGAAGTGAAATCTTTAGATTTAGTTCAAGACATTGTGCATTGGGTTTTGGATATGAGTTTTGGGCTTTGCACTTCATAATAAAGAGAAATACACCTTCCATTTAAAGTATAACCCAATGCATTGACAGAGGAAGGGTTGGTGTGCTGGTTGATGCCCCTTGTACAAAATGGATCTCAATCCACAATCTTAAGGGTATTTTGCATAGCAAGCTATACCCTACTTCCTTACAGGATTAAATTGTTTCCTGAATGCTAATTAACCTGAGCAGAATTTACTGGAAGCTGCAAACATTTGACACCCATTGTTCACTGGACTTGGCCAATTAACTTACATGAATTTTTGCATGGCAAGTTGTGGTAAGTAGCAGATGCAAGTGGCACGGTACCTTCTATCAAGCACCTGGGACCTATGTGAGCATGGCATGCAACTGTGTCCCCCTCAACTAATCAGACTGAGGTATTGTTAACGAGCACCGATAGCTTCAGTGTCATTCTGACAGTTAATCCTGGTCCATTCGGATTTGTATGTACAAATGTCAAGATATAGGCCAGAATATCGCCATCGGCGTGCGGGGGTGGGCCCGACACGCCGGTGCGCAAATGACGCGTGATAACGTCGGTCGTGCGTCCCGACGACATTGCGCATCATTTAGATATTTAGTTATTTGCGTCATTTAGATAATCTGAACTGTCAATGGCTTCTTAAGGCCATTAAAAAACCAATTAAAGTTGTTAGCAATGCTGCCTGTCCAACCTTAAGGTTGGCGGGCAGGAGGAGAGCCCAAGCGGCCTTCGTGTTTTTCAGGAAACCTCATCCACGGGGTAGCACTGAACACTACTGGCAGCGCGTTATGCGTACAATGGCGATGCGCAGCCGATCCTGGATGGCGATCAGCTCCGCGCCCGCCCCGCCCAACATAGGTAAGATGCTGCCCATGAAAGTGGTTTAAATATCTTTGTGTTTCTTTTCAAAAAGCATGGTTAAAATTAAAAGTTGTTGTTCACTAAATTTGATTTCTATGATTGATGCATTTTTCTATTGCCATCTCATTTGTTCCTTGGGCTGGAATCCATAAATAAACCTTGAAATACATAGCAGCGTTGAAAGTTTAATTTCAGTTTTACAGTTGACTCCAAGTCGAAAGTTGTTGAATGCTTTATTATTGTACAATATATTTATTTTTACTAGGAGAGGGATTGGCGGGTGGGGTTGGCTGGTGTAGAAACCTTGCTGAAATATTCAGTAAGCTTTCTTTTATGTTGAGTGAGTGGTGGTGCATTTGGTATGTGTTGGATTTGTATCAGATGTTTTTTTTTTATACCGGAGTCGTAAAGTGTCAAACAAAAGCTTTAGCACTTTTTCACATTTAATAAAGTGGTACTTACTCTGTTCATTTTCCATTACATTTATATTAATAATAGCTTCTGTTTGTGCACTGCTTCAAGAAGTGATGACATCACCTTCTTAAGGAACATCAATATTGCTCCTTTAAAACTTTAACTTGTCTTGATTCCAGGTGGAAATCCACTAGAACTTCAGAATAATAGGTGACATCGGGCTCATTTGATGGTGCGCAAAATATTGTCAGATGTCAATTTTAATTATTTTGACCGTAAACTATTAAATTATTTTTGTCCTCACTTGGACAGCACTAAATACATATGCACAGCAATGAAACATATCACAATGAAATATTAACTGTAGCAGTTCAAGAAGACAAATAACCATCTTCTCAAAGGCGGGGAAAAAACACTGCTCTTGCCGGAGGTACCAATATCCCTAGAATGAATTATAAAAAAACAGCAGCCATTTTGAAGTTTTTGAGCAGGATTTTCCCCCGGGCTTCAGAAGCCCGCTGTCAAATGGGGGTCAGAGCCCCCACTGTTTGGGAACAGTTACCCTGCTGTGATTGACCTCACATTGACCAATTAATGACCAGAGGGCGGGCTCACCATCCAATTAAGGATGGCAGGCAGGATCTCAAGGCTGGAAGGCCAATAGGAGGCCCTCCAGTTCTGAAGAAGCAGACTGCTTTTTCAGATGTGAGGGAGAGGGTTTCTCAAGATGAAGGCCCATTCTCCAACTTAAAAAAAAATGGCCTCTGCAGCCAGGCCACCATTGAGGAGCAGGGAGGCTGTGGGGGGTTGGGGTTTCCACCTCAAACAATGATCTGTGGCTGTAGCTGAAACCAGGCAGGCAGTGAGGGCCTCCATGCCTACCTAGAGCACTGGCAGGCGGTCTGCTACCGGGAGATTGCCACCAGGCAGCTGCACTGTTCTTCAACACCTCCAGGGACCTGAAGGCCACCTAGTTGGCCTCCAACAATAGGCCTCAATATGCCTTTAATGCGGTTCCCCACCCCCACTTCTCCCCCCCACCATCCCACTTGTAGGAAATGGCCGGGGGTGGGATTGGGCCAGGGAACTGGCAAGCCAGCTTGTGGCACAAATGTACACTCCCCACCCACATTGGGGCCGAAAGATTCAGCCCTAGAAATAGACCCTGGACAGGCAACAACCTAGCAACATTAGTGGGGACAAGTGGTTGACATTTTTATAATTTATTTTGGAGTGCCAGAAAACATTTGAACAGCAATAAAATCGAATATAAAAGAACATAACGACCATTTGAAACTAGAAGAGCTGAGTGACATAGCTTTAAACAGCCAAGCAAGCAGTTAATAGATATTTTAATTAATTATTTTGTGCTTTTGAAATGGCAACAACAATGATAAAAGAGAAAAGAATTACATTTAGGCAGGATCATGTGGGTAAAAAAAGATAATCAGATGTAAGGGCTGAGTTTTCACTCTGTGGGGGAATTTGTTGAATGTGGCCAGAGTTATGAAACCTTGGTTTCCAACATCACATGTTTGAAAACTTCACGCTGTGAGCCGACAATTTTCCAATGTGCATTGGCAGCATACAAGGTTCCTCATTGCTGTCGCATAATCGGAAATCCTCACTTTCTATAAAATGACTGTCTTTACTCAACTCAGCCAATATCTAAGTAATTTCTGGCAAATCCAGAAATTGAGTGGACTATTCTCATTATTTTACTTCAGTTTTCCAGATTACATAGAACGGAGAACAGGAACAGAGGCCATTCAGTCCAAGTAGTCAGTGTCACGTTTATTGCTCGCACGAGCATCAATTCTAATCCCATGTGCCTGCCATATCTCTTTATACTATTCCTAGTTTCTTTCTTATGTCCATTTATGGCATTCCCCAGCTCATCTCTCCTATGAGGCCCACCCCGTTCCCTCGAGCCATTCTCAGTAACCTATTCAACTTCCTTTCTTGGCTCTCGTTTCAATTGGCATTGCAAATGGTTTTCTTTCCTCAGCTAGTGTGACCCCTTCCCTTTCAAAACTATCATCCCCATCCTCAATAAACCCACCCTTGACCTCTTTGTATTTTCAAACTACAATCCCACTTCCAGCCTCCCTCTCCAAAGTCCTTACAACGTATTGCTGCTTCCCAAACAGCAAGTCCTCGAATAATTTGCAAATATTTATCGGATTTAGAAGCAAAGTATCCTTTAACTGCCTTCTGAAGAAAGACAGAATCAAATGTTGGGGGAGGGGGTAATAATTGGTCAGCAAGCCCAGCCCAATAATTTAAGCTCCAGCTGAAAGCTCCAGGTTTGCAATGCAAGTGGAGTCCACTCTGGGAATGCATTTATAAGTGATTTACAATGTAGTGCAGGAAATTACAATTAAGAAAAAGCATGATTTCTAATATTATAAATGGCACATTTCCCTGTAGATACTGATTTTGATTCAAAATAATCCTCAAGCCAACCTTGCCGATTTTTGAAGAAGTTGGACTGGTTCAGTTTCTCCCGTCTTTTACAATAAGCTGTTTGCTATCCTCCCATTTTTTGATTAACTGGGGGCCAATTCAGCAATCCTGTGACTGGGATTATTTTTCTCCTTACATACTGCTTTTGTACTGAATGTTCCCTGTTTACTGTCAGTGCCCTGGATTCTCCCTATTTCCTGCCAGTGTTTCAGATTCTCCATGTT
This sequence comes from Cetorhinus maximus, assembly GCF_964194155.1. Classification (NCBI taxonomy): domain Eukaryota; kingdom Metazoa; phylum Chordata; class Chondrichthyes; order Lamniformes; family Cetorhinidae; genus Cetorhinus; species Cetorhinus maximus. Next base: position 82,803,419 of record NC_135887.1, read on the forward strand.
TGCATCGTTAATGAATTTCAGATCACTGGCAGTAACTGAGAATCACCCGATGAAGTCTGAAAGTCACAGTATTAATTCACATTTTCTGGAGTCAGATGTGTCTCAGTGTCAAGATCAAGATCCACAAATGCCAGCAATGCAGCCCAAGGCGGTCATTTACATTTGCCGATAGTAACAATGGGTGGAATTTTCCATTCCGGAGACTAAATGTGGTACCGGAAGGTTTCGCGGCACCTTTCCCACTGGGCTGCGGGATGGGAAATCGCACTCAATTTCACGCTTGGAAGCTCATTAACTATGCATTGGTGAGTAGCTCTCCAAATCACATGGCAGGCTGAGCACTGATTCGTCCGCTCCCCATCATCGGCTAATGGAGTCGAAAGGTCCAGACACCATATTTAAATGCCACTCGAACACACACATTACTCTCAGCAGTCCAGCTGCTTGTCAGGAATCTTCTTGTTATGGCTCCACTGAGGAAGAAAGCTGCTCCCAGCTTCAGCAATGACTCCCTCAAGGCCCTCATCCATGGAATCCATCAATACCGGGATGTCCTCAACCCAAGGGATGGCTCCAGGAGGCCCACTAACCTCGCCTCACTGGCCTGGGAGGCAGTTGCGAGGGGAGGTCAGCTCTTCAGGCACCTGCCCAAGGAATGCCATCCAGCGCAGGAAGGGTATGAATGATCTCATCTGCTCTGCCAGGGTAAGTCAGCCTTCAGCTCATTCCAATCACACACTTTCATAATGGCATCATGCACTCAAAGGGTAACACTGCTCAGGGATCTCACGCAATATTAGCCGGAGACATAAGCACTGATTGTCTCATGGACACTTTAACATCACCAGCACTTCATCCATCATGCTCCATCCTCAGCCCTTACTGGGGAGGGCTCAGCACACACAGCAGGCATGCATGCTTCCCAACCTCTCCTCCATCTCTTCTCATCACATTCCATTCCAGCTATCTTCCAGCAGGCCAAGCTTGTCCACAACTGGAGGGTGATATCCCAGACAGGAGGGACTGCAGACGTCCTGGAGCTGTCCCACTTTGAGAAGGATGCTGCTGAACTGGCAGGTGAAGACAAAGATCGCTCCTGTGGGGAAGGTGAGATTGGCCTCTCCCAGCAAGCCAGTAGGGATGAGCCCTCCATGAGTTAATCACAACCTGATAATCACAGTGAATAATAGGCAATGTTGTATTGTGCCTGCTAATGACCTAAATCTATCTTCTCTCTCCTACAGGCACCAGCAGGCCCAGGCAGACCACCAGAGCTACCATCAGCCCCAACCCCCAGGCCACTTCAGAGGAGGATACTGAGGATGCATCAGAGGAAGAATCACCACAGGGTTCACCCACACCCTCCACCAGTGCAGAGACACCCACCCCATTGGGTCAGGGATCTAGACTAGGCTCAGGGTCACGTTCTGGGGAACACCTCACTGACACGTCTCCACAGCAGTCGGAGGCCATCACAACCCAGGTCTCTGGTACTCGGAGGACTGCTGGAGATCAGGCATCCACTGAGCCTGAGTCAGATGATGAGCCTCTGGAAATGGCCGTCTCACACATACTGGAGACGCAACGACAGGTGGCAGAAAATCAGGTAGAGTTGCAAGAGGCAGTCAACAGACTTGAGTGAAGGATGGAGCAGTCCATCCGCTTTCTGTCTTATCTCATGGCTCCAACGCGTAATGCCTTGAGGTCTCCATGGGAAGGGTGCCAACCACCTTGGAGACCTTGGTGCAGCATATCCTGATGGGTTTGCCTTCTGACCTTCACTCCATTGTTATAGGCATTGGTGGGATCCATCAGTAGCCAGGTGAGAGGGTGTTGAGGCACCTGGACTTCCCTCCACGTGCTCCTTCTCCTCAAGAATTCAGGCAGGGAACCTTGGGCACCCACAGGGAGGAGAACCAGCAGCTGGAGACCTAGGGGCCATCCACTCAGGTGACTCCGAGATTTTTCAGCCGATCCCACTCCCCACTACCTGTGACCCCATCACCTCCAGCTGTATAGGCTGAGGAGGGTACACCTGCCCCACAGCAGGACACTCAAAGCAGGCTGGGGCCCTCCAAGTCTTAGCCCTCTAGAGGCTGCCCACCAAAGTCATCAAAGACAACAGGGCGTAGCAGTCAGCAGGCTGTCTCCACCCCTGCTGCTGATGTTGGGGATGCACCAAGATGTACCGGTAGTGTTAGAAAAATTAAGAAACTTTGATATCATTTCTGGGTCACAGTTGTTCAAACACTGTATATATCATGCACCTGTGTAAATACATTTTCTGTTCATGAAAATGGTATCATCATTTGAAAGTGTTGTGCATATGCATCTATGTTCCCTCTTATTGCGAGGATGACCTAAGCTCCCCCTCAGTGATCACCTTCGTTTGTCAGCCTCTCGTTTAAATAATGTGCAGCTGAATCATGATAATTATCCGACCCATGTGTTATGTCAGGGAGATGTGGCAAACTCTTTACTGAAAATGTTTGCCGAATGTGTTAGTAACTTCTACTCCTTACAAGACAACATGGAGTTAGGCGTGTTCACTAGCTTTGGAGGGGTAGCTGGAATTGTTTCTCTAAATGAGACAGCTCTCTTCATTGGTAGTGCCAAAGCTCAAGACCTGTAGCCAAGATGGTCTCTCATTTCTCATTAAAGTGGCAACGACTGCATCAAGTCCTTTAGCGCAGCGTTTGCGCTGTTGGGCTGACTTTCACTTTCCAGAGCGCACAGATACAGGGTTTGCCACTGACTTTTCTGAAGATTAGGGCCTGGTGCATCACGAAGGTTGAAGGTGCAAGTCTGAATGTTGAACTTGCTCTCGATGTTACTGGTTGTAAAGTCCTTTCAGTGCACTGGCATGGCACTAAGAGACAGAAGGAATGTGGTCGTGTCCTGTTGTTGCACCTTACTCCTCCTAGAATCTTGTGGTTATCAGTGTGGCACGGACATCTTCTTCCATGGCATCCTCACATGGAAGTTGACCCTCATCTCCATCTTCAGATTCCTGCCCTTCCTGCTCTTCATCGTCTGAGGAGCTCTCAGCCTCCTCCATGTCTCCCTCTGGCAAGGGATCCCTTTGAAGGGCCAGGTTGTGAAGGTTGGAACAGACCATGATTATGCTGGACACTCTTTGTGGCAATAGGACGACAGACAGGTGTCATGAGCCATTGTTTGAGTGGTTACCCCTTATCCCCAAGCAGCCAGCCCTGTAATCGCTGAGGAACTTCAAATATGTGAGGCACCTGGATGTATGAGTCATGAGAACTCCCAGGGTACCTGGCACAAACATGCATGATGTGCTGCTGATGATCATATACCAGTCGAACGTTCAAGGAGTGGAAGCCTTTCCTGTTAATGAACATCAGGGGCTGCTGCCATGGAGCTCTCAAAGTCATATGTGTGCAATCGATTGCACCATGTACTCTAGGGAAGCCAGAAATAGCAGCAAACCCCAGAAACCTAGCAGTCTGGCTGGCTTCATCGAGTGTAAACTTCACATTATGATGAGCCTTACTCTAGAGGGCACCTGTCACCTCCATGATACTTTTATGTATTGAGGACTGAGAGATACCCCATAGGTCTCCTGTGGATCCCTGGAAAGATCCGCAGGCAAAATTTCTGAGTGCAGCAGTGACCTTCAGGGCCACAGGCAGGGGATGTCCTCCCAGCCTATGAGACGTTATATCCTCTGGCAAAATGTGGCAGATATGATCCACCACAACTCTGGACAAGCGCAGATGTGCGCGACATTGTCTTTCACTCATCTCCAGGTAGGAAAGTCTTTTTCCGTAGACCCTTGGCCATGCGAGTTGCCTCCGTGAGATGGGTCCAACCTCCTCATCCTCTGGGTCTTGCTGGGGCTCCCCTGAAGCATGGGCCTCAGGCCAGGCCTCTTCTCAAAGTTGCGCTTCCTCTAGGCGGCGCTGGGCCCTTCTCCTCAATCAGATCACTGTCACCAGGAAGGCAACATTGAGCACAGGCTCCATTATTTAATCCTCCTTCTCCCTGTGGACTAATAGATGTAACAGATTAATGAATGCTGGGCAAATATAGTAGACCTCCCACTCGCAAACAGAAAGCCAATTTCATGCCCTAGAGCTGCGGCTGCGCTATTAACTTTTCACTGATACAGCCTTGTAGCTGAGGCACAAACTCGCAGACCTAGATGACCAAGACCCACTTACAGGCTGCAGATGCCTCCCCTGACCGTGATCATCCATCTGCAGCCCAGTACCGAGCCAGACAACCCCATCACCACTGACAGTAAGGCAATGAATATACCCTGCACACCAAGCTGTGCCTTATCCCAGTTGAGCAAACAGGCCTTGCCCCTCCCTGGAGCAGGATTACGATGTGCATGCCATGCACAGTGTAGCATGGCCAGCAAAACGCCAGGACTGCCTTCAATCTCTCCCCCTGACTGTGAGGTCCACAAAGCCCCAGGACTGCCTTTAATCTCTCACCCCATACCAGGGACCGAGACTGTCTTTCAATGGGTTCTCCCGTTCCTTCAAGACTGATCACAACACAGCCTGCCTTCCCCACCCCCTAGCCCCATGAGTCTCTGTGCAACCCACCCCTCATGTGCAAGCCTTTTCCCTCCCCCCCTCCAAAGCCTCTGTGCAACCCATCCCTCTTGTGGCACACTAGCACAACACTCAAATTTAAAAGTGCTCAAGGGACAAGGCTTGCTTTATGTGTAAGCGAAGAGGTACACCCGGACCTTTCGATGAAGGTGCATGCAATGCATTTAGTATAAATCTTCAGTGAAACTCAATACCAAACCCTAACTCTAGCCAGAATGATGTCCTCTAGACTCCCTGGGCAGAGTTAAAGTCCAGCGCCACAGCAACATTAAAATACCTGCTCCACACATGAAATTTGAAACCTTTTTACAATGTGATGTAATATGTTTCCACGCATCTTTACATCACATCTCTTTTCTCAGGGTCACTCAATGTGCAGCTCACAACTGAGGATAAAAACTAAAATCAAGGTTGAGAAGCTGGATGCTGCAAAATGCCTGGAGTATTGGACAAAGTCATTAAGCCTCTTGTTCATTTCACTACTGTTCTTCACAACATCCGAGAATGGTACAGCTTTCTTCACTTTGAAGGCAAAGTAAATTCTGTATCTTCTCCTTCCTGCATGTTATAAAGGGAGTTTTGCGTTCTGTAACTAGTATGCCTGAGCTCCCACTGATATTGTATTTTATGCTTGAGGTGCAGTCTGACATCAGAAACTCTGTAGATTTACAGCCATGTGACATTATTAGACTAAATTGCATTGCCCAAGGGATCCTGCTGGTCATTTGTCTGGAAATTAGATTAAGCTGCATCTTCTTACAGGTAGAGAGACAGCACCCCTGGGTTCAATATGGCAGGCATTATGCAGACTCGTTAGTTCATGGCAAATTGACATTAACGTAGGACCTATAGTTTTACAAGAGGTTTTCATAAATCCTACGATTACTTCACCTCTTAATTAATCTCTCCAATGAGCAAAGGGGCTGACAACCATTCCTACTGCTCTTCCAGTTGACAGTGAAAGTCACCACTGCCCTCGAGTGTTTTTGTAACATACTCCTTCCAAACGTCCACAGGAAACATTTCAGTTCAACTTTTGTGTTGTTCACTGCTCCATTTGGCTGAGCGAAGTCCTATTTCATCATAGGCTCAGCTATATACACTTAAGCGTGACAGTAACAACAGTTAAGGCAGCTATTGTTTTATCCTGATGAAAGTAAACACCAACACCACCCCCGCCACCCGCCCCCCACCCCCCCCCCACCCCCCCACCCCTCCCCCACCCCCCCCACACAGGGCCATCTGTCACTTGTTTCTATGTTGTGCTTTCACAGAGCGCTGATCCTTGTTCCGCTATTAACACGTTCTCCACTATCAGCTCCTTCCTTAGTCCCTACCACTACTATTAACACTCCCTTTGCCTTGTGTCCATGACATCTTTGTCAATCTCTCCTTAGTCCAACCTATCCTTGACCTTTTCTTGCTTTACCTGCTCCAACCCCTCTTAAACACTATAAAACCCCATCACATTCCTACTTCTCTTTAGCTCTGAAGAAGAGTCATACAGACTTGGAACGTTAGCTCTGTTTCTCTCTCTCCATGGATGCTGCCAGACTGGCTGAGTTTTGCCAGCATTTTCTGTTTTTATATCATTCTATCCCCCTTGCTTTCTACCCCATGCTACAAGCTGATCAGGTACAGGCTACATTTGCACAGCTACACACAATACTGTGGCATGACTGTAAAGAAAATGAAATTATTCCATTAAACGCAAATATTCTGTGACTGCTGCCACAAACGTATACTTCCTAGAGAGCACACACGATGTATTTGGAGAGTGCATCTGAGATTTTGGGAGCCATAGAACCACTGCTGCCGACATTACAAAAACCCTGAAGCCATACAAATGGTGCAGGTACTGCAGCACTCCATATTGGACAGGATGTTGTGCATGCAATGGTAGCGTGAGGAGAGATCTGATGGTGACATCAATCAGGCAGTCTGTCTGATTTTACGCAACTCTTTTAAACTTGGTCCCTGCATGTCCACCGAACACCTGCGCTAATCACTCAGTCCTGAACATGCACTCACCTGCACAAGGAACACCCAGCTTTCCTTATTTAAAGGGACAGGTATCCAACTTGCAGGTGAAGTCCTTTTGACTACTTCTGCTGTTGTAATATTGATGGAAGTACTGAGATTGTTTTTCAAGGTTATGCTTGCATTCAGGGAGGGCAGAGGATTTTGTCATTTATGGTCTACAAGAGGTTTTGATGGCTGTTGTTGTAGTGCCTATGGGCAACATGACCAACAAATGGAGCAAAGGCTGCAGAGAGGGGAAGGTCTTCGTGGAAGGGTCTCTAAAGAAGATCCTACCAACCGCAGGTTTACTGAGATTGCTTCCCATACATCCACGTGAGCCAGCAGCAATGCCTGAGGAGTCTTAGGTTCACTAAGAAAGAAGTCACAGAACTATGCCACCTCCTTCAACATGACCTGGAGCCTCAGACCAGGACTAGGACCACACTGCCAGTGACCTTAAAGGTCATAGTGGCACTAAATCTCCATGCAACGGGACTTCTAAGGCAGAAATAGGCAAAGTATCCAGCATCTCCCAGCGAGCCATCTACTGATGCCTTCAGGACGTGGCAGAGGCCTGATATGCCCAGACAGGTGAGTACATCATTTTATCTCTAAGGAGGGACGCCAACTCATCAAACACCAGGGACTGAACCTTTGATATTCCCAGCTCTGATAATCACTGGATCATCATCAGAGCTATCAAGCCCTTAAAGCCTGAGCTCATGTTGATTATTGCCCAACGTTGATCAGTGTCAATCAGTCTTACCATAGCAGGTCTTCCCATCCTTCCCCAGAGAGTAACCACCATAGCAGCTGCAAACAGGCATCCCTCCAATCAGAGCACAGCTTTGGTCACAGTGCATGTTCAGGCATGAGGGTGGGTTTCCTGCAAAACAATAGACATCTTTACAGCTGAGTGTCACTGTGTCTGAAAGTACTCAGCAATAAGCGTTCATGAAATGGGCAAATGGCAGAGAAGAAGTGGTTGGTGGGTGGTTTGTACTCAAAAACAAATGATGGAAGTGAGGATCAAGCAATGAATGAGAATCAGTGAGAGCATAAAGTGAAGCCATCCCAGGCCCCTCTCTCATGCTTTCTACTAGGCCCATCTATCCTCTGTGCCAGGAGTAAAGCACTGAATAGAGAAATCCAAGAAGAGAAAGGTCATTAAATACCATTTAGAGTCCCACACTCAACAAACCCATCTCAGTTTAAAGATTGACAATTCTGTGCAAGAAAACCATTCAGAATGGCAAATCAGTAAACTCAGTAAAATAAGTAAAGTTCAACTTTTATTACTCACTGAGGGAAGGCCACAGCCATTAACACCCAAATGTTTTCCTCTGCTGCAAGGTCATGTAAAAACCTGAGCAACAATGTTCACTTGTCAGCCGCTACTGTGGTACTAGAGGAAGTACTGATTAGGGTGTCCAGTGGATTGATGTTGGGACCACTGCTTAGTCCAATTTATATCAACAACTTGTATTTGAAACATCATTTCAGTGGTTCCGGTGGAGACAGATCAGGACTTACCACAAATTAGGGGGGATGATTTTGAATATCCCAGGCCCAGTATGCCAGTGTGAAGGTGGCACAGCTGGGCACTTCTGAAAATGGCTGTGAACCCTGCTGCAGTATCCAAGATCTGCATATTCACCTATGGTAGGTGAATGGCCACCTCTGTATGGGCAGCTGCAGCTAAGTATACGCTTCCCACTGATCAGACTCTTTTGATGAAGGAATGGTAACAACTTTTCACTGCTAACGGCCGAACTCCAACAGCTCTCAAGATGCCTTCCATGTTTTTGGTCAATAAAATCCTTACCCTTTAAGTTATGATTTTTTTTGCTTTTTTACTTTGAGTCAAATAACACATGAGCACAAATATGCTTTTGTGAAATGTGACAGAGGAAGTAAATATGACCAATAAAAGAAATGCATGCTATACACAAGGAAGTCCAAAGTTGGTGGTAAACAAAACCTGGTGTATGTCCAACCTCTGGGAACTTCTGTTGATGGCCCCAGAGAACGTCCTGGAGTTAGTGGTAAATGGTCTTACTTTGAACCCCAATGGCAACCATCCATGCGATCCATTGGAGACCACAATCTGCACTACTGTGTCTGGTTTGGAAGAAGGTATAAGGCCCTCACCCTCCAGAAAGGTAGGAGTACTGCCCTTTGTTGGGACGTTAAACAGAGGGCACGACTGCTCTCTCAGGTGTAAGTAAAAAGATCCCCTTGGCAGTCTTCCAAAGAAGAGGAGGAGAGTTATCTCTGGTGTCCTGTATCATAACGTTCTGCAATCTCTATCCATTTAAATAGTATACTTCCTGCAAAAGTAGACAAGTTCACATTTTCCCTCATTATACTCATCTCCCAAATTTTTGCCCCCTCACCCGACCTGTCTAATTCCCTCTGTACACTCTATGTCCTCTTGATAACCTACTTTCCTATCTATCTATGTATCATCAGCAAATTTAGCTGCCATATATTCGGTCCCTTCAACAAAGTCATTGATATAGATTGTAAATAGTTGAGGCCTCAGCACTGATCCCTGCGACACTCCACTAGTAACAGCTGGCCAACCCGAAAATGACCCATTTATCCTTACTCACTGCTTTCTCTTAACTAACCAATCCTCTATCCATACCAAAATATTATCCCTACACCATGAGCTCTTGCTTTAATGTGGCACCTTATTGAATCCTTTTTGTAAATCCACATCTACAGGTTCCCCTTTATCTACCTTGCTTGCTACTTCCTCAAATAACTCTAATAAATTAGTCAAACATGATTTCCTTTCACAAAACCATGTTGACTCTGCACGATTGTATTGTGATTTTGTAAATATCCTGCTTTTACCTCTTTGGGATTCTAGCATTTCCCCATGACAGGTGTTAAGCTAACTGGCCTATAGTTTTCTGTTTTCTGTCTCCCTTCTTTCTTGAACAGGAGTGTTACATTAACAATTTTCCAAACTGTTGGGACCTTTCCAGAAATTAGGAAATATTGGAATATTACAAACAATGCATCTACTAGCTCTGCAGCCACTCCTTTTAAAACTCTTGGATGAAAGCTATTAGATCCAGGGGACTTGTCAACCTTTAGCTCTAATAGCTTTCCCAGTACCCTTTCCCTAGCAAATTGTGATTGTTGTAAGTTCCTCCCTCTCTTTTGCATCTTGATTTTCAAGTATTTTTGGGATATTTATTGTGTCTTCTACAGTGAAGATGGACACAAAATACGTGTTCAAAGTCTCTGCCATTTCCTTGTTGTCCATTAGTAATTCCCCAGTCTCACCCTCTAAGGAACCAATGCTCACTTTAGTTACTCTTTTCCTTTTCAAATACTAAAATACTAAAACCTCTTACTGCCTGTTTTTATATTTCTGGCTAGTTTTCATTCATAATCTAATTTCTCTCCCATTTTTTTGGTCATTCTTTACTGGTTTCTAAAATCTGTCTAATCTTCTGACATACTGTTAATCTTCGCAGTATAGTATGCTTTGTCCTTCAATTTGATACTATCCTTAACATTTTTGGTTAGCCACGGATGATGCATCCTTCTCATAGTTCTTTCTGAATGGAATATATCTTTGCTGAGATTTATGAAATATCTCCTTAAATGTCTGTCACTGTTTCCCTACTGTCCTAGCTTTTAACCTATTTTTCCAGTTCTCTGTAGCCAACTCTGTCCTTATACCCTTGTAATTGTCTTTATTTAAGTTTAAAACACCACACTTAGACTCGCATTTCTCACCCTCAAACTAAATGTGAAATTCTATCATGTTATGATCATTTTCCCTGGGGGCTCCTTTATTATGAGCGTTTTAATTAATCATGAATCATTGTACATTATCAGGTCTAGAATAGCCTGCTCCTTGTTAGCGCAAGAACGTACCCTAACCTAAGAAACTGTCCCGAATACACTCTGTGAGCCCATTTTCCAGGCTACCTTTACTAATCTGATTTGTCCAATTTATAGGAAGATTAAAATTCACTAATAATTATTGCAAACCCCATTATTTCTTTCTGTATGTTTCATCTTACAATGTAGCTACAAGTCTCACAAATGACTTAACTTTGCCATTTCTTCTCTCTACCCAGATTGGTTCTACATTTTGATCTTCTGAACTAAGGTCATCTCTCATTACTGTACTAATGACATCCTTAATTAACAGAGCTACCCCACCATCATTTCCTAGTTTCCCATCCTTCTGAAATGTCTAATTATCTGGCCATTAACACACTGTTGTTCATGGGAGCTTGCTGAATGCAAATTGGCTGCCACAATTCCTATATTACAACAGTGGTCACACTTCAAAAGTATTTCATTGGCTGTAAAGTGCTTTGGGACATACTGTAGTCAGGAAACTTGTAATATAATTGCAAGTCTTTCTTTTCTTTCAGCTGGCCACTTAAAAAATAATAAACATTTGTTGGCTTTAAACTTTCATAGGTCTGAGCCATATTCCATGGCTTAACTTGAGCCATTTGTTGATTTGGGACACTTTCACCAGGTGCAGTGAATCTGTGATTCACTGGTCATCTAAGAAGCCGCAGTTGTGGGAACCCCTGCTAGTGGAAGTGCCCACCTAAGTCCTATCCCCTTCTGTGTAAATGGTCTTGTTTGGGATGGGAGTTTTACTCTCAAGGGGCCAATCAGAAACTCCATCATAAAGTCAATCATTAGGGCATACCCAGCAGTCTTAGAGGTCCTCCTGGCACAATCCTGCTCGAGACATTTAGTAGGTCTTATAGTATTTTTGTAGTGTAATCACTGTTGTAGGAAATGCGACAAATAATTTGCACATTGCAAAGGTCCCACAAACACCACGTAACAATGTCCAAATAATGACCTCCTCTTGATGAAGGCAAACATAGACAACAAAATTCATTATTGCCTCCAATATGCCGGCCCAACCTTTGGCCAAATGAGGAAAAGAGTATTTGAGGATCAGGATCTCAAACCCAACACTAAGGTCATGGTTTACTGGGCAGCAGTAAACCTATGTGCTTCAGAGACTTGGATAACCTACAGAAGGCACCTCAAAGCATTGAATAAGTACCACCAGTGGTGCCTTTGCAAGTTCATCCAAATCTGGGGGAAGAACTGAACAGAGAAAGAAAAACTGTGCAAGTATTTTTTGAAATAACCCACTCAGCTCCTCATTACAGTCTTGGTTCAAACATGGACAAAAGAGCTGAACTCCCGAGGTGAGGTGAGAGTGACTGCCCGTGAGATCAAGGCAGCATTTGACTGAGTGTGGCATCAAGGAGCCCCAGCAAAACTGGAGTCCATGGGAATCAGGGGGAAAACTCTTCACTGGTTGGAGTCATACCTAGCACAAAGGAAAATGGTTGAGGTTGTTTGAGGTCAATCATCTCAGTCCCAGAACATCGCTTCAGGAGTTCCTCAGGGTAGTGTCCAAGTCCCAACCATTCTCCAGCTGCTTTATCAATAATCTTCCCTCCATCATAAGGTCCGAAGTGATGATGTTCACTGATGATTGCTCAATGTTCAGCAACATTCACAGCTCCTTAAATACTGAAGCAGTCTGTGCCCATGTGCAGCAAGATCTGGACAACATTCAGGCTTCGGCTTGTAAGTGGCAAGTAACATTCATGCCACACAAGTGCCAGGCAAAGGCCATCTCCAACAATCTACCCAGCTTCCATTGACATCCAATGGCATTACCATCGCTGAATCCCCCCACTATCAACATCCTGGGGGTTACCATTGACCAGAAACTGAACTGGACTAGCCATATAAATACTGTGGCTACAAAAGCAGGTCAGATGCTGAGAATTCTCCAGTGAGTGACTCACCTCCTGACTCCCCGAAGCCTGTCCACCATCTACAAGGCACAAGTCAGGATTGTGATGGGATACTCTCCACTTGCCTGGATGAGTGCAGCTCCAACAATGTTCAAGAGGTTTGGCACAATCCAGGGCTAAGCAGCCTGCTTGACTGACATCCCATCCACCATCTTAAACATTCACTCCCTCCACCACTGACGCACAGTAGCAGCAGTCTGTTCTATCTACAAGATGCACTGCAGCAGCTCACCAGGGCCCCTTCAACAGCACTTTCCAAATCTATGACCTCTACCACCATGAAGGACAAGGGCAGCAGATGCATGGGAACATCACCACCTCCAAGTTCCCCTCCACATCACACGCCATCCTGACTTGGAATTATATCACTGTTGTTTTACTATTGCTGGGTCAAAATTTTGGAATTCCCACCCTAACAGCACTGTGGATGTACCTACACCAGATACACTGCAGCAATTCAAAAAAGCAGCTCACCACTACCTTCTCAAGGGCAATTAAGGATGAACAACAAATGCTGGCCTAGCCAGCGACAATCACATCCAATTAGAGAGTTAACAATAAATTATTTCTCACTTAACTTGAAGATTAGAAACTGGCTGCAAACAATCAATATGTGGATTTGGCTACAGGGCACAAAGGTCAGACAGGTGTCAGTGAGGACATTGAGAACTGAAAGTGGCCAGGGTTAAGCTTCAGCGCTGTGGGAATTGCACACCAGGACTGAGAATGGGCTCGTCCAAGAGCAAATCCTGTGTTTTTCACCTTATAGAGCAGCTTTCCATTCCAGTTTCTCTACTCGAGAGTACTTTAATTTTAAATAGCAATTCATTTCAAACTGTCAGTCTTCTGCCTATTTTAAACTTGGCCAAAACTGAAAGTAGTTCCCAGCTGCTTACTCTAACAACCCTCAACCCAACAGCATGTGCTCTGCTTATTAATTCAAAATCTACTTTTAAATAGGTCCAGTGACCTGAACATTTGTCTGATGTGTGATCAACTGCCACAGTAACCAGCTGGAAAATTCTTTTAATGTCAGGCAGACTGAGAGAGTCAGAAATTTGGCACTTTAAAACACACTGCTGACTCTTTCCCACAAACGTCAGAGATTTTTACCTGTTGTCATTACAACTACCCTGAGATTTTGGACAATTACTGCAGCCCCAAATCGCTTGTCCCATTTATAACCCATTTCTGTCAACAGTAACACAACACTGTGGTGAAAATTAGAAAAAAATTCTCTCTCCCTCTTCACCACTTTTTCCTACTTCTGGGGCCGGATTCTGCCATCCTGATGCCAGACAAACCTACACCAGGTGGCCGAAAATAGAAGTGGGAGCTTAAACTAAAAGTCCCCACGCGATTCCTGCAGGCCGCCATTTTGATTAGCGCAGGAACTGTGGCGCTGGTGACCTATTACACTGGAATAGTCAAGTCTGGAGGGAACAAAGGCACGAATGAAGGTTTCAGCAGAAGATGAGTTGAAGAAGGGGTGGAGTCAGGTGATGCAATGGAAGTAAAAATAGGCAGTGTTCGTGATGGTGTGGATATGTGCTTGAAAGCTCATTTCAGGGACCAATATAAAACCAAGGTTGCAAACAGTCTGCTCCATTCCAGCAGCCATCATTCACTCTATCTACTGAGAGAGGAACAGTAGCAGAGTAAGGAGGTTAATAAGTTGTAAGGCATTAACTGCACACAGTGGCCCAAGTAACCTGCTGTTTCAACGAACAGTAGAGCTGTTTGGCAGGAGAGTTCTCACCTGTCCCAGAATGTACCCTTGAGACTCCCTCAAACAAAACTGCCAGATATCAAAGGAGTCATTCTTGAGTGAGGGAGATGAAAAGCTACAAGAACACAAACATTTTATTTAATAGGAACAGGCTATTTGGCCCAAAAAACACAAGTTTTCGGTTGTTACCAGCCCCAGCTAGTGACCGATATTCTTTCCACAATCCTTCCACATTCCAAAATTGTCTGCTCATCCTTCAAACCCTTTTATCCTGCCAGTGTCAGTGGCCTTCTCTCACATCTTATTTCACAATTCTTTATTCTGCTGGGCAGAAATGTTCTGCCTAACATTCCCTCCTACTCTTAACTTCCTCATATTTGTCTCGTCTGATATCTAAGTCATCCGCCATACACCAGTTCCTTACACAGGAGCTGTGTAACCTCATTAGTTTACTAGTCTGTCCCTCTGCTCAAGCAATCTAGGATTTTGTTACCATTTTTCACTGTAGCTAAATGTAGTGCTTTATTTTTATAGATTAATCCACTGTAACCCCAAGATCCTTTTGATGAACAACACACTCAGTGACACACTCCCAAAATCAGCTGTCAGAGAAATGTGGAGTCTCATTAAGGGCATATATATTAAAGTCAGATGTTGATAGATTTTTGGCTACAAAGGGAATTAAGGGCAATGGAGATAATGCAGAGAGGTGAAGTTGAGGTAGAAAATCAGCCATGATCTTCCTAAGTGGAGGAGCAGGTTTGAAGGGCCAAATTACTCCAGCTCCTGTTTCTTATGTAAGTGTCTTCAGAGCACTACTTGCAGGCCAGGAGGAGCAGTGCTCTGGCCTGGTCCCCCAATCTCCCCACCATATAGCTGAGCCCCTTCAGGGTCAGGGATAGAACCCTCTTCCTCTGAGATTGGGGATCAGACAACCCCTCCTGGGATTGTAAACTGCGACCACCACTCTGGGATCATGAATTCGACCTACATGACCCAATGGCCTCCTCCGGAGTGCTCCCCACTGGTCAAATCAGGCTGATGTCTAGGCAGGGAACTTGTCATAGGCAGAAAGCACAGGCTATGGTGCTAAAACTCCACAGACTGCAGGGAAACCTGGGCTTCCGGGATTTTCATATGGTCCCGCCTATGTAACCCAGCCCTGTTAATATCTAAACCAGCATAAGAACACAAGAACGTAAGAAATAGGAGCAGGAATAGGTGTTAAGGACAATGTATAATTAAGCTGAATTTGTGTGTCGAGAAAGGTAAAATGTTTTTGGTTTCATTTAGGTTGTTTGTGAGTCTTGGTGCCTGAGAGTCCAGATAGATTCCTGACTAAAAGGTTGGGTCTTTTTATATATATATATTTTTTTTTTTTAATGAGGTTTTACAACCTCTGTAGTTAAAGAGATGGGTTAAACGGGATTAAATGTGTAGTGATTCTGGGGGAAAAAAACAAGTAGAAAAAAACTTTACTGTTGCCTAGTGACAGTGGACATAGACACAAAAAAAAGACAGGAGTTGAGAGATAGAGAGTTTGGTGTGTGTCAGAGGGAGAAGACAGGAATTTTAAGCTCTCATAAGAAAAACTACAAGGCTATTGGAGACAGTAGTTAACTGAAAAGTCAGTTATAGCACTCAGCAAAGTGATCAGTTTAACAGAGGTGCTACTGGAAGACTGAGTTTAGAGAACTCATTTGTTTGCTCTGCAGTTGAAGAAACAGTGAATTTAGAGTGTGGTTTTTGGGTGTCTTGAGGAGAGATGTGAGTTGTGTGAGGAGCATCAAGTGGATGCTCAGGAATTCACCAGAAGAAAGCCATTTGCAACTGTGCCAGTCCCATACAAGAAGCCTTTGTGTCAAGCTTTTCACTAGTTTATGTCTATAGAGATATTGCTGGGGTAAAGGAATAGTGTGGATTTGAATCATCTTCCTGTGTTTGTATTGAGATCTTTCCAACCTTATTGTCAGGTGTAATATAGTTCATTTTTTCTTGTTTAATAAATATTTTATTCTTTGTGTTAACAAGTTCATCAGCAGTTTCCTGTGAATTTGTTTAGTAACAGGTTTCACTCTGGGATCTGACTTGCCCAGTATTAACAGCAGCTGGGATTGTAACACTAGGTCATATAGCCATCAAGCATGTTCCGCCATTCAATAAGATCATGGCTGATCTGATTTTGGCGTCTACTTCATTTTCCTGCCTGTTCGCCATAGCCCTCGATTCCCCTATAGTTCAAAAATCTGTCTTTCTCAGCCTTGAATACATTAAATAACTCAGTCTCGACAGCTCCCTGGGGTAGAGAATTCCAGAGATTCATGACCCTTTGAGAGAAGAAATTCCTCCTCATCACCATTGTAAGTGGGCAACACCTTATTCTGAAACTAGGACCCCCTCAGTTCTAGTTTCCCCCATGAAGGAAAACATCTTCTCAGCATCTACCCTGTCAAGCATTCACGCACAGCATTTGCGCAACACATGTTCCGGGCAATGAACATCTCCAACAAGAGAGAATCTAACCCTGACACTTAATAGCATCATCATCGCTGAACCCCCCACCACCATGAACATCCTGGGGGGTCATCATTGACCAGAAACTTAGCTGGATGAACCATACAAATACAATGGGTAGAAGAGCAGATCAGAGGCTGGGAACTCTGTGGCAAGTAACTCACCTCCTGTTTTCCCAAAGCCTACCAACCATCTGCAAGGCAAGGAAGGAGTGTGATGGAATACTCTTCATACCTGGACGAGTGCAGCTCCAATAACACTCAAGGGGCTCAACATAACCCAAGACAAAGTAGCCAGCTTGATCGGTACCCCATCCACCACCTTAACCATTCATTCCCTCCACAGTGACAGCAGTGTGAACCACATAGAAGATGCACTGATCCATTAAGAAAGAAACACTCTGTGAGAAGCATGCACCATCCATGGCTAACTAAGGATGTTAAGGATGATATCAAATTGAAAGAAAAGGCACACAATGCTGTGAAGATTAGTGGTAGGTCAGAAGATTTGTAAAATTTTAGACACAATTAAGAGGGAAAAATTAGAGTATTAAAAAATACTAGCAAGAAATATAAAAACAGGCAGTAAAGACTTCTACAAATATATCAAAAGGAAAAGAATAGCTAAAATATGCATTGGCCCCCTAGATGATGAGACAGGGGAATTAATAATGGGAAACAAGGAAATGGCAGAGACTTTGAACAAGTATTTTGTATCTGCCTTCCCAAGAATAGTAGAAAATCAAGAGGCAGAAGAGAGGGAGGAACTTTAAACAATCACCATCACTAGAGAAAAAGTACTGGGAAAACTAATGGACTAAAGGCTGAAAAGTCCCCTGAACCTGATGGCTTGCATCCTCTCTCACCGTCTCTTCAGGTACTATGCCCTAAGAAGGCATTGGCGACTATGGACCTCCATGTTAATCTTGCTCCTAGGGCGTGGATCATCTTTGTTGGTGGTACATTCATTCAGTTTGTGAGACTCTTTAAAACGATCATTCTTTGTCTACCTCGATCTCTTTTACCATCGATCCATCCCATCAGCATCAGACTTTCTAAATCATAGTTTCTTATTTCGTGCCCAAGAAATTCCAACTGTCTCTTCCTGATCTTGGTCAGCACAATCCTTTTGGTCTCAGATTTTGCTAGCACCACTTCATTGGTAGCGTGACTTGTCCAAGGTATCTTCATTATTTGCCTCGAAAACCACAACATCTTCACTTATGCCTCAATTCTTCTCTGCATTTCTTCACTGTTAATCCAACATTTGCTTCTGAATGTCAAAATTGGTGTGATATAGCATTCCAAGATTCTCAGCTTTGTTTTCATGGCTAATCTTGAATTGATCATAATCTTTTTCATTTTTTGAAATGCATCTTTGGCCATTCTAATCCTTTGTCTTATTTCTTGGTTACACTTTCCATCTGATGTTAACATTCTTCCTCAGTAGCAAAATTTATCTACCTGCGTGACCTTTTCATTCTTCACTGTGATCTTACATTCTGGCATGGCTTTCTTTTTGGGTGCGACTTGACATTCCATTTTCTTACAATTTATGCCCTTTCTTCTCATTTTCACTCACTACTCTATCCAAAATATTTTGCAGTTTCTATTCAGAATCAGCAATAAGAATGGTATCATCAACCTATCTTTTGTTATTAAAGTTGTAACCTCCAGCTAATACTCCAGGAGGGTCTTCAATCTCTCTAAGAATATTTGATTTATACAAACTGAATAAATCTGGGGCAAAAACACACCCATGTCTGACCCCTCTTTTGATCTTCACAAAATCACTTAGATCATTCTCAACTTTTATGGCTGCAGTTTGTTCCCAATAAAGATTTCTTATCACTCTAAGATCTTTGCCAGCAAGGTCAAGAGACTCTAACATGCTTATCAGTTCTTCATGTTTCATCTTATCAAATGCTTGACTAGAATCAATAAAACACATAGCTACATCTCTTTTCATCTCTATGGCTCTTTCTGATAGCATGTGTATGTTAAAGATAGCAGGCCTGAACTTCTGCAGAGTGGCAATCAGAGTCAGATTACCACTCAGGTTCTGGCAGTTCGCCAGCTTGTCTTTGGGGTACTCCCTAGATACACTGACCTGGAGCTCGGAGGTTACAGCCCAACATTTCTTGTTCCTCTATCTTCTATAAAACTACATTGAAGAGCTGAAATTTCTGGCTTTATCTTGCTCCTGGCCATTTTCATCAGTACTCGAAGATCTTAGTAATGTGACTCATCAGCCTGATAGTGTGATGGAGTTCACATTCAATTGCTCCGGGCTTTTTAGGGAATACAATAAATATTGATTTACTTAAGTTTTCTGGGATTTCTCCCGTGTTGTAAACTTCATGAAAGATGAGTCAGTTTGTCTATTCCAAAATCTTCTAAACTTTTAATTTGTTCAGTGACTATTTCATCTGGGCCTTTAGCTTTATTGTTTTTCATCTTATTTATTGCTGTTCTTACTTAGTCTTTCATAATCTTTGTACCATCCATATTTTTCTTAATTGTTAGCTTTTCTTCTTGCTTGTTATCCTAAAATAAGTCTTGTAAGTGGCTTGCATCCTAGGGTCTTAAAATAAGTGGCTGCAGAGATAATGGATTGCTTTGGCTTCCAAAATTCCCTAGATTCTGGGTAGGTCCCAGCAAGTTGGAAAACCACAAATGTAACTCGGCTATTCAAGAAAGGAGGGAAACAGTAAGCAGGAAGTTGTATGCCAGTTAGCCTAACATCTGTCAGAGGAAAAATACTAGAATCCATTATGAAGGAGGTAATAGCAGGATATGTAGAAAGTCATAATACAATTGGGCAGAGTCAACATGGATTTGTGAAAGGGAACTCGTGCTTGACAAATTTATTAGAGTTCTTTGAGGATGTAAAAGCAGGTGGATAAAGGGGAACCAGTAGGTGCAGTGTATTTGGATTTGCAAAAGGAATTCAATAAGGTGCCACATAAAAGGTTACTACGGCAAGTTAGGGCTCATGGTATTGTAGGTGATATATTAGTATAGACAGAGGATTGGCTAACTAACGTGAATCAGAGAGTCGGGATAAATGGGTCATTTTAAACTTGGCAAAGTGTAACTAGTGGAGTGCTACAGGATCATTCCTGGGGCCTTAACTATTTACTATCTGTGTTAATGAGTTAGATGAAGGGACTGACTGTATTGTAGCCAAATTTTCCGACTATTTCCTTGGTTGGTTCCACAACATACTGTTCTCAGAAACTGTCCCAAATACACTCTATGAACTTGCCAACTTGATTTGCCCAATTTATATTAAGATTAAAGTCACCCACGGTTATTGCAGAACATTTCTTACAAGGTCTGATTATTTCTTGATTTATGTTCTGTCCTACAGTGTAGTTGCTGTTAAAGAGAAAATGAACTACTCCCACCAGTGACTTCTTTTGCTTGCTATTACTTATCTCCACCAAAACTAATTCTACATCTTGACCTTCCAAGTCAAGATCATTCTTCACTTTGTACTCATGCTTTATGAGCAAAGCTACGTCACTTTCTTTTCCTTTCTGCCTATCCTTCCAAAATGTCAAATACCCCATAATATTCAATTCCCAGTCTTGGTCACCTTGCAACTATGTCTCTGTAAAGGCTATCATATCATACCCATTTATTTCTATTTATGCTATCAATTCACCCACCTCTGATTTATCGTATCTCAGGGTGAATTCTTCAATCTGACTGGTTCAGAAAATACACTGTTGCTTCCCCTGTTCACAAAATGGCCGTGATCGCCCATTGTGGATTTCTAATCACCAGAAGCTGCATTGCAAGATCCCACAGAATATCTGTGGTCAAACCTAAGTGTAATAAATGGATAGCACTGTTTGATTTAACTGCTGACTGCAAAATCCAGGCCAATGTGTAGTCTGGGCTGCAGAGGTTGCCTTGGCAACAGAAAAAAAAACATTGAGTGCATCAAGGATTCACTCTTTCTCTTAAAGGATCAACTTGAAAGCTAGTGGACAGGTGCAAATATCAACCAAAAGGGTTATTGGAATATTAGCCTTTGTCTCAAGGGCACTTGAATACAAAGGGGAGAAAAAGTTGCGTGTTAGCTGTACAGGCCCTTGGGCTAAACCCTATCTGAACACTGTGATCAGTTCTGGGCAACACACCTCACGAAGGGTGTATGACCTTGGAGGAGATGCAGCATAGATTCACCAGAATGATACCAGGCCTTTGAGAGTTCAATTATGAGATTGCATCAAAGTGGTTTGTATTCCCTCGAGTATAGAAGGTTGAGAGATCTGATCAAGGAGCTTAAAATGTTAAGAAAAATTCAACATAGCTAGAAGGGAATCAAGTCTAAGGGGATATAATCCTAAAATTTTAGCTGGGTCATTCAGAAGCAAGATCAAGAAGCACATTTTCACATAAAAGAGTTGTGAAGATCTGGAATTCTCTTCACCAAAAAAAAGCTATGGACAATGGATAGCTGGAGCTTTCAAAATTGGGATAGATAGATTTTTGTTAGGCAAGGATTTCAGAGGACTTGGAGCAAAGGCAGGCAAACGTACTTGAGCTGCAGACCAGCCATGTTCCAAATGAAAGGCAAAACAGGCTCAAGGGGGCAAATGATCTACTCCTGGCTCCTAAGAGTAAGCAGCCTATAAGAGAATCCCATGGCCCACATATGCCCTTACACATGGACAATAGGAATGTTCATGGGTCCTGCACATAAAATTAGAGTATTGCCAGTTTTGCGGGATTTTCAGGTACTCGCTGCGACATACGCAATTTTGTTAAACAGACTGGAATGCAGGGCTCAGGAGCCTGTGGGCTGTCATGTTTTTATAATGATATAAAGGCAACAATTACTCATAATGGATTGTGTAAACATGTGGGTGTTCATTTATTTAGGCTTTCCAAATAAGAGTAGATATACATGGGGGAGAATCTTTGGCTCTGCGAGTGGGGGCAGGACCTGCTCACTGAGGCATAAAATGACGCGGGGTGATGTTGGGCATGTGTCTCGACCTCACCGCGCGTCATTTAGATTTTCAGTTCGATGGGCTCACCGAACTTATCAAAGGCCTTTTAAGGCCATTTAACTAACAATTAAAATAATTAACGGAGCTGCCCGTCCAACCTTAAGGTTGACGGGCAGGCGAAGAGGCCAGGTGGCCTTTGCATTTTTCATGGAACCTCATCCATGGACGGGATGAGGTTTCATGAATGATTTTAAATTTTTTCAAAAATTTTTATTGAAATTAATACACATGTCCCAGCTCATGGGCAACATTTTCCACCTGTCTGGGGGGATGTGCGGGAGCGGGCAGGTTCCCAATCGGTGCCCCCGACTACAGGGTGGGGGGGGGGGGGGGCGCCGCCATTTTACATGGGCGGGCAAATTAAGGCCCACATAGCGTGGCATCAGCCAGGAAGTGCTATGCACTCCCTGTGCGGGCAGGGGGTGATTCCCTGAGCCGGGAGTGCGCTCTTTCACACATGCGCACAAAAGAGCGCACAGATCTCCCCGAGGCAAAATGCTGCCTCAGGGAGATCAGCTCAGGTTTGAAACATTAAATAAAGATGAGAAAAAAAATGACTGACATGTCCCCTCATGTGCCACTGTCACATGAGGTGGGATATATCAATTTCTTTTATTTAGAGATTTTATTAAAAATTTAATAACCTCATGAAACCTCATCCCGCCCGTGGATGAGGTTTCATGTTTTTTCAGAAGCCCGCCTGGGCTCCCGGCCTGCCTGCCAACCTTAAGGTTGGACGGGCAGGTCCATTAATCAGGTTAATTACTTTTTTAATGGCCTTAATAGGCCTTTGACAGTTCGGCAGGTGCGCAGCCGAATCGGCTCCGTGCCCACCAAACTGAAAATCTAAATGACGCAGGGTGATGTCGGGACGCACACCCAACGTCACCCCGCATCATTTTACACATCGGCAAGTGGGCCCCGCTCCCCGCTCACTGACCAGAAGGTATAGCCCCATGTGACAGTTTCACATGAGGGGACATGTCATAAAAATTTTTTCAACACTTTATTGAACTGTTAAAACTTAAAACTAATCTCCCTGAGGTAGCTCTGTGCCTCAGGGAGATTTCTGTACTCTTTCGATGTGCAAAAGAGCGCATTCCCGACTCAGGGAACCCCCCACCCATCCTCACAGGGAGTGCACAGTGCATCACACTGGGCGGGCCTTAATTGGCCTGCCCATGTAAAATGGTGGTGCGGACCCGATCGGGGGCACTGATCAGGTCCGACCCTGCCCACATCCGCCCCCGCACAACCCCCCAGACGGGGGAAAAATTCTACCCATGGATTGAAGACATCAGCAGCAGAGCTGTGTGCCATGTGCTCTGTTCACAGGCCAAAGTGTAACTGAGACAGGATCACGTCACACTTCCACTCTAGTGATGGCATGCTGCTATCCCTTAAAGGCATATTACAGCACCTTTCCTTTTGGCTCTATCACGTTTGATCAATCTGCAGTGACATTGTGAGTCATTATTATGAATTATCTGCATGCAATTAGAAGCTGACTCAGAAATGAAAGGAGATGGATTTTACATTCGGACTTGTTCCTGGGTCAGGGAGGCAGGCAACTAGCCCAAGATTTATGCAGCTGGCTATCCTATGAACCTGTTGGAAAAATGGCAGGTACGGACACTGACAACATTGTGATGGCACCTACCTTGATAAAATGGCTTACTGACATTTATTTCACTGTTGAAGAATGGGTATTTTTGTGAGGTATTCAGGGCTTCCAGAGCCATGAAACCATACCCCAACAAGAGTCAGTATCCATGGGAGGAAAAAAATGAAATGAAAACATTTGTGACAAATTTCCAAATGCTTTTAAACAGGATATGGAGCTGAACTCACAGGCTGCACTCAACAGCTGAACCCAAGCCAACTTGTAAAAATATACCTGCACAGACAGACTTTTGGTGTGAATGATGTGGTCTGTTGAGGGACAACAGTCACAGGGGTTAGAGGGATCAGTGAGAATGCAGTTTTCTGGTCCAGGACAAACAGTCAGTCATCCCAAGAAGCTGTTTGTTTGCTCTGAGCCATTTCAGTGGAGTTCACAGACCTGTGACTGAATATAGTTCAGGTGGCAGTTTCCCTTGTTTCTCTTGAGAGTTCACTAATTTCCCTCTCTTCCTGAACAGGGAAATCGCTTGTGCCAAAGAAAAAGAAAATCTTTTTTTGTTTCCTATTTTATTCTTCTTCCCTAATGGTTTGAAGGGGTGTTGACAATTCTATCATACTTCGCCATTTATCATCTGGGAGCTCAGGGAGTGGTAACTCCTACTATAAAGTGTAAGGTGTATATTGTAATTTCATGTAGACAGGAATGGACTCATTTGCAATGTTCCCTATCAGCTTTCAGTGACTAGGCCCATGGATGAAGAATGGCTGGCTGCTCACCCCCATGTAACTGTAATCCAGACAAAGTTAGCACCTTCAGGGGAGGAGAGGAAAGGGAGGGAAAAGCGTGAAGCCCTCAAGCAGGTCAGAACTGCTTAAAACTTGGCAGACCCAACACAAAAATACTTGGTGTAGTAATTATGGCTTCATGTAATGTGCAGTATACCTTTAAGAAGTATGTTATAAAGGAAGATCACATGATCTCCTGTAACCAATAGAAGAGTAGCGTAGGTTACCTCAGTAGTCAGTAGTCTGTATGGAGCAGGAGAAGTATGGAGATAGAGTTTGGTGTAGAAGCACATATGTGTAGCTGCTGAGTACCTTGTAGATAAACAGAATGTGTTCCACCTAAGAAGTGTCTTCTGATCAGCTCTATCTATACTACCAACTCGGGCATTCCTCAACAAGCGTGCAACTGGGATTCACAAGTCCCCACACTGGGCCAGCTGGAAACTTAGAAAAACCACAGTGAGGAGAGACAGCGTCAAAATGGTAATGTTACTAGACTAGCAATCCAGAGGCCTAGAGTAATGATGCTAAGGCATGAGTTCAAATCCCACCACAGAATTTAAATTCAATTAAATAAGCCTAGAGTAAAAAGCTAGTATCACTAATGATGACTATGAAACTACCAGATTGTCAGAAAAATCCATCTGTTTCACTGTCAGTCTAGCCTACGTGTGATTCCAGATCCCCAGCAATGTGGTAAAAACTTTTAACTGCCCTGTGAAATGGCCTAGCAAGCCACTCAATTGTATTCAAGAAGGTGACTCACCACCACCCTCTCAAGGGAAATTCAGGCCAGATGATAAATGACGGCCAGATCCCATTAATGAATTAAAAAGATCATAGCCACTGGAATAGTAGGAAACTTGGGAGCACCCACTCCACCAGCAGGGAACTCAAGGCAGCAAATGAGCCTGCAGAGGTTACTGAACACACAGTTAATGGACCATAAATGTGGCGGGCAGGCTGGCGGGCAGGGGGGAGAAGGAGGGGTGCAGAAATCACACACTCATTTTGCACTCAATGTGGCCACAACACTGGCAGCTCCAAACAAATTCCACAGTTTACAATAGCACTGAAAAGGCAAATTCGAGGTTGAAACATCAATGCTGAACTCGAAGTTCAGACTAAAAACACACATTGAGACATTTCAGAACTCCTCTTGTAAACAAAAATATTTTTGGCTTGGAAATAGTGCACCTTTAAATATACTGGAAAAATGGGGGATATCTCTTTTGAAGACAGATGCGGAATTGGATGGCAAAGTTCTTACATCACAGATCATATTCCTTGTTTCAGTCCAATGTACACTACTCCACTCTGCATGCAGCATTCCTGCAGCAGACTGTTGGTGTTACCACAGCAGAGAGCTGTCTCAAGCACGTAGAATGATCTGGAATGCAGCTGCGTTGAGCTGCAGGCAACCGCAAGACAGAGGCCAAAACTAACTTCATATTTGAGTTGGAATTTTTGTTTGAATCGGATCTATTTTTAGTCACTGTTCATTGAAAAACAGGTGCCTGTTTGGCATGTCTTATTTCACTTACAGCTCACTTTTATTAGTCTGTTTCTTTGCAATTGCACTGAGATAATCAGCATTTTATGCAGAGCCTGTGGGAGTGAGGCCCATCAGCAGCATCCGCAGTAAGGAATGAGTTTACCATTCATGCACGTATTATGTACTGAGATTGATCAAATTCATACAGATTATAGTGCAATCCTTCAAACATGGCAGTGTCATAGTCAGCATTCCACTTAAAGAGTGTCTCATGAGAAGGTCACTCTTACAGCTCATTTTAAAAAGAAGGGACTCTCAATTAGCAGAGCACCTTTAAAAAGGTGTTTCACTTTAGGGCCCCTTTTAAGTAGAGAACATCAAAAAATGCTCCTCTTTTGTGTTGATGTGTAAATTCTAAAGCAGCCCTTTCACTTATGTTCCAATACCAAACCAATCTAAACCAATTCATTCATTCACATTGGGTATGGTAGCGTAGCGGTTATGTTACTAGGCTTGTGATCCAGAGGACTGGACTAACGACCTGGAGACAATGAGCCCAATTTTAACTCTGTGTGAGTGGATGGGTTTTGCAGGTGTTAAAATCTCACCCAATATAGAGTCACACCATGGCAAATGGAGAATTTGAATTTAGTTCAATAAACATGGAATGAAAAAGTCAGTTTCATTAAGGTTGTTGTTAAAAAAAAAATCTGGTTCGCTAATGTCCAGTAGGGAAGGAAATCTGCAGTCCTTACCTGGTCTGGCCTATATGGGGCTCCAAATCCACAGCAATGTGGATGAAATGCCCTAGCAAACCACTCAGTTCTATTCGAGATGGTTCACCACCACCATCTCAAGGACAACTAGGGAAGGGCAATAACAGATGCCACCCCATAAATGAGTAAATAAAAGCAGCAACACTAAACCAGTTCATTCATTCACACACCAACACTAAAACAACCTTCACTAAACCATTTGTTCATAGATGAGCACTGAATTCAGGGGCAGGATTTTCCTGTCGGTGAGCGGGGGGGTGGCGGGGCCCGCTCGCCGACACATAAAACGGAACTCCCAACATCACTGCACCCCATTAAAATTTTCAGGTAGGCGAGGGCGCAGCAAAATCAGCTGCGCACCCGCCGACCTGTCAATGGCCAATTGAGGCCATTGACAGAATCATCGAAGCAATTAGTGGACCTGCCCTTAAGGTTGGCGGGCAGGCCGGGAGCCCTGGCGGGAATTAGAAAAAGCATGAAACCTCATCCATGGACGGGATGAGGTTTCATGTAGGGTTTAAAAAATTTAATTAAAGCTTTTTAAAAAGTTATGGACATGTCCCAACTCATGTGACAGTGTCACGAGGGGACATGTCAGCGAAATTTTTTTTTCTATTTTTAATATTTGTTACTGTAGAGACGATCTCCCTGAGGCTGCACTTAGCCTCCAGGAGATGAGTGCGCTCTTTCATGCGCATGAGCGAAAGAGCACACTCTCAAGTTTAGGGATTCCACCCCCCCCCCCCCCCGCCTGCACAGGGAGCACATAGCGCTTCCTGGTGGACGTCACGCTGGGCGGGCCAATCAGGGGCACCGACCGGAGGCGCACCTCCGCACGCCCGCACTTCAACTTCGCCCCCGACGGGGGGAAAATCCTGCCTCAGCTGTTCAATCACACATCAATATTAAACCAATCCGTTGGCACATATGGAACACTAAACTAATCTATGTACTCCTATACAGGACTTTTAAAAATACACAGCAACTGGTAACAGGACTTTTACTGTTTAGTTGTTAATCAAAATTACTGAGCAACCAGACTATCCTGTTGAAACCAGATGGCTGGTTGCCCTAGGAACACAGTTTAATGGTGCCGCAAATATAATCAAAATGAGTACACTGAAAAGAAGCAGTTAGTGATCATTATGACAAAGCTCCTCAATAACTGGAGCAATTTAAACAATAGTGTGTAAATTACAGGCCTGGATAACCACCAACAAAGGAGGTGTCTTTAAATACACAAGTTATATTTCTAAACAGACTTAAAAGGATTTTTTCCCATTGACTGAACTGAGTGTGCTCGTCCCTATCCCCAAACAAAGGGTTTCTGAGCATTGCTGGTACAATGAAACGGAGAGCGGAAATGGCCTTGCAATGCCCTACAGATCAAAGGCAGTCACGGTCTATTCCCCCATTCAACTGCCACTTGCTGGGGTGAGTGCTCTGCTGTTCTTGCTGGTGGTTGTCAAAGCTACAGCATGCCAAGGGGAGATGAATTGGTCTGCAGGGGCCCGTAGAGAATTCAAGGCCTACAAATTGGCAGGCCTGCTATTCTTCCACGGGCCAAATGATGTCAGCAAATGCAGCTTCTACCTGTTAAGGTTAGTAAACCATGAAGATTAACTGCCTTCAGGAAAAAGGAGACAGAAGGAGGAGGCAAGAACTGTACAAATTCTGAAAATAAAAATGATTTCAGCAAGGGGGAGGAAATGTTTGAAATCCCAGTGCATATTGCTATTTAAGATCTGATTTGTTTTATTATTCCCTCTATTAAAGTTCGCTTATCAGCATAATATTAGTCAATGCATGTTCACAGTGGCCAGAATTTTATGTCGTGCGGACGGGTGTGCACCCAAGCCAAACAGATGTGAAATAGCATGAGATGACGTCAGGTGAGCGTGGCGATGTCATCCTGCACTCGCACAATATTTCGTTCAGCAGACGCATGCAGCAGTCGGAAGCACGCCTGCCGACAATTAAGTGGGCAATTAAGCTCATTAACAATGCAATCAACAGCAGTTTTACGTGGGCCATCCACATTTACGGTTGAGAGACTGGCCATTCTCCAGGGCGGCATTCACATTTTTACTCAAGCCTCGATCCGGGGCGGGATGGAATCTCCATGGGGAAATAAAATAAATAGAGATATCTGGGTACTGGTTTTTTAATGGGGTATGCTTTCAGGTGCTTGATTGTGCTGAATGGACATATTTTGCAGCATTTTTGTCGTGCCTTTTAGCCTGTGGAGGTCTGAAGCTCTCTGGGGCAGCTGTCTGCCTTCGGGGAGCTCTCTCAAAGTGCTCACCCGCACCTCAATTACGTCGACACCCGCCCTCTTCTCTCCCCTATCCCGGCAGCGCTGAGCATTTCAGCACGCGTTTCACGCTGTCTGCCCATTAATTGGCCAGCCAGCATCAAATCACAGTTGGGGGCCGATCGCGACCAGCGGCCCATTTCCCATCCGCTCCCAGGTCCACTGATCAAGTGCGCCTGACAACTGAAAAATTCAGGCTGGTGTTTTCTTTGGTTATTAACCTGCTTTTTAATCCCTCACATAAAAGAGTAATTAAAAGTTTCATTATAGATGTTTTTTGTGTCTCTAATAACTTGATGGCTAAGTGTATTCTTGGTGTGGTTCTGAATCATACAAACCCAGAAGGTGGCAGGTCCTTTGATTTGTACTCAGTCAGGGTAGCAGTTGGGAAAAGACTATATTGACCCTGGACTGGAAAAGGAAAACAATCTGCTAGGGTTTCAGCTCCTGGTCATTATCCAGTGAGCCATATTGGAAAGTGCGTAAGAGTTAGGACTCAAAGGCACAACTATGATGACATTACCCCCTGCGGAATCTCACAATGATTTTGTGGCTTAGAAGGTTAGTTATAAGGGCAAGTTGTGCAAAAATGGCTTGTTCTCCCCCTAGATAGCAAGATGATCTAATCAAGACGTTTAAAATGTTGATCTCAGTCCCCAATCCAAACTCTGTTCCCGAGCTACTGACTCCAGCCCTCTCCCCGGCATCTGTTTGAGACTAAACTGGACTGTTTACAGCCTTGGGATCATATCTGACAAATATCCACACCATCACTAAGACCGCCTATTGACAGTTCCGTAACATGGCCGCTGCCTCACCTCATCTGCTACTGAAACCCTCGTTCATGCCCAACATGCTCCTGGGTGGCTTCCCACATTCTACCCTCAGTAAAATTGAGTTCATTAAAAAATCTGCTGCCAGTGCCTCACATCATGACCTGTCTGACCTGCTGAGCGTTTACACACAGGAGGCCATTCCGCACATGTCCACACCGGGCAACAAAGATCTGATAACACTAATCCTATTTTCCAGCGCTTGGCCCATAGCCCCAGAGGCTATAGCAATGCAAGTCAATATCTAAATAGTTCTTAAATGTTTCAAGAGTTTCTGACTCAACCATCCTTTCAGGCAGTGAGTTCCAGACTCCCACCACACTCTGGATGAAAAAATTTCTCCTCAACTCTCCTCATAGTCTTCTCCCTCTTACCTTAATCTACACCCCCTGATTATTGACCCCTCTACGAATGGAAAAAGTGCCTTCCTATTTACCCTATCTATGCCCCTCATAATCTTATACACCTCTATCAGGTCCCCCCTCAACCTTCACTGCTCCAAGGAAAACAACACCAGCCTAACCAATCTTTCCTCATGGCTCAGACCCTCCACCCCAGGCAGCATCCTGGTGAATCTTCTCTGCACCCTCTCCAGTGCAATCACATCCTTCCTATAATGTGGTGACCAGAACTGCACACACTACTCCAGCTGTGGCCTAACCATTTCTAGCATTTTCTGCTTTTGTTTCAGATATCCAACATCTGCAGGATTTTGCCTTTTGTATTTTGTATTAGAGATAAACCGCTCAGTCCAGGATCAGGAATCTGTGAGCATGAGAGACCCTAGCCTTTTTTTTAAATCATCTAGCTGCCTGACTGTGCCTCAATCCTGTGCCTTTAAACATTGCTGCATTGATGCCTTTATCTCACTGCAATGGCTTGCTCTCCAATAATGACTTTTTTTTTCTTTTAGCAGCACATCTGAAAATTTTTCCTCCCTTTCCAACAAAGTTTTCACTTTTCTCTTGAAGGTGTCAACTCTTGCTGAACACAATTTTACAGGCTTTCCAGTAT
Organism: Cetorhinus maximus; assembly: GCF_964194155.1. Taxonomy (NCBI): domain Eukaryota; kingdom Metazoa; phylum Chordata; class Chondrichthyes; order Lamniformes; family Cetorhinidae; genus Cetorhinus; species Cetorhinus maximus. The sequence goes on from NC_135887.1 coordinate 82,833,980, forward strand.
CTGAACTGAGGGATCATTCTTCTGGTAGTAACAGTTCTTATGAAAGTTCCACAGACCTGAAACGTTAACTCAATTTCTGTCTCCACAGGGACTGCCTGAACTGTTGAGCATTTCCAGCACTTTCTGCTTTTATTTCCATGTTCATCTCTGTTCATTTTCTGTAAATACCAATCACAATCTGCCACTAAATTTGCAGAGAACAAAACAGCCCTGTGCCAGAAATTGTAGATGGAAGGATAGAAAACGAGGGAAATTATTTTCTCCACTGGCTTAAGCATTGACTTCCTCTATCACTAACCAGGTGCACTATAGCAGCTCACCAAGGCTCCTTGGGCAATTCTTCCCGAACCCTTTAGCACTACCACCTAAAATGTCAAAGGTAACAGGTACAAGGAAAAATACATCACCCTCAAATTTCCTTCCAAGTCACATGCCCGATTTGGCCATATATCATCTTTCCTCCATTGCTGCTGGATCAAAATCTTGGAACTCCCTACCTAATAATATTGTAGGAGCACCAGAACCACACAGGCTGCAGAAGTTCAAGTAGGAGGCCAACTTTCACCTTCTCAAGGGCAATTAGGAATGGGTAACAGATGCCAGCCTTGCCAGCGCCACCCACAGCCCAAGAACGAATTTTAAAAAGTAGTGTTCTCCCTCGAAGATTATGCATTGTCAGATTATTCATGGAACCAATATTCTTCTAGATTAAAACTTTGGTCAAATGGAATATGTTGCGAGGAGGCAAAACAACTTCAATGACAGGTGAAGATATATAATCAATTGACAGGATGGTTGCTAAAGAAAATTAATTCTGCACCAGGGTTTTAACTTGTTTTGCCTCCTTGCAGCACATTCCATTTGAGCAATGTTATAACTTAGCAACAATTTACCCCATATCATAAAATATAGCTTTCAGAATGACCCCTCCAGTGCTTCACAAATTTAATTGTAACATTTCTAGTGGGTAAGGGGAGGTTACTTTAATCCACCTCCTTCACTGAACTCACTAAATTCACCAGAAAATGCCAAATAACTGACTGTATCTCTACTAGATTTAATTCAGCTCCCTCGCACTGTCAGCCTCAGTAATTGTTCCCAGCTGGCTAAATATCAGTTGTTGCAAATCCAACTTGTTCACACAGACACGCTCAGTGCCTCCTCCTACAAGATCAGTGTGCCCTATTGTTCTTCTGGTCAGATATTTACTTCCAAATGGAATCCAGAAGGACAGACCGTGATCCAAGTAGAGACCCATTTTCAGTGTACTGACCTTTGCTCCTCCTATTGACTATCTGGTAGAAATATATGGGACTGTTAGCCCAAATACTGAGAGGAATGTCCCTGTACATGTACAGTACAGACACAGTGTCCCAGTGGCTATTTTTGGGATATTGAATAGTGCAGCTCTGTTGGCTAGGAACCTGTTAGTTGTGAATGAAGCTCACAGTCAATCATTTTTCTGAAAAGGTTCAGGCAGCAAAGATTGCATACACACTGTTATGGGCCTTTTGTAACACTGGGACATAGTCACTATCCCTTCACTCATCATTTGAATGTAACAACAGGTAGATCAATCCAAGCAGAAATCACACACATGGACAGCTCAGTTTCACGGAGTCATTCATTGCAGTTGCTTAGCTGGTACGAAGCAGGACGAGTGATTGAGGTATCGGAAGAGGCAAATATCCCATATCCTGAACGTATGCACCCTGCTAAGTATCACATACTAAGACATGTAACAGATGAAGAGAAGAGGATAAAATGTGTGAAGCAGTTTTCCAAAACATTCCAAAGATTCCAGAATCAGCATGGCTCGCCAGTCATCTGTGGGATTTAGCCAGGATGCATAGTGGACAACTCAATACTCTCTCAGTGCAAAACTGATACGCTGCCCTCCTTGGAGTAACAGTCCCAGACCTCATGTTCTCCGCAGTGCTGGGTTACCTATTTGTAATTATCTTCGTTAATCCTCAACGCTTTTCTTAAAATAATTTCTATTTCCTAAACATTTACTGTCCCTTACAAGTAATCAATTCCACATATCCATAACAATAAAGTAAGAAACTAAATTAAACTCAAATAGCTGGATATAAATAATCCCTAAAGGAACTGAGGTACTTCTTGTAGATTGAAGGATGATCTGATTGAGGTTTATAAGATGAAGGGAACAGATTGTGTTCAATTAGACAGTTTATTCCAAATAAAAAGGTTAAGGAGGACAAGGGTCCATAAGTTGTAAGGCCATATCTAAACTATATTTTAGGAAGTGGGCCTTTTGCAGAGAATAATGAACCTCTGGAACAGGCTGCCAGCTGATATGGTGGGATGTCAATTCAATAAATTCCTTCAAGCAAGAGCTAGACTTGTTTCTGGCTTGGGCAGCGTTCACCTTAGATAAAGGAAAGATAATGCAGTATCATGAGGGCAGAATGATCTCCTGGACTGGTTTTGATCACCTAAAAGAGATACAATTCCCAGATTTTTTAAAATCAAGTTGATCTGGGATTTTATCTTGTTTTGCTTCTCCCCAGAAGGTCACATGGTTTTGGAAGCAGTGGGGAGTGTGAGGAACCTAGGTCCCTTTAAATCCAAAGTGCAATTAAAGGCAGAATCATCCCAGATTTGCACTAAGTGTGGTAATGGGCAGGAGAAAGAACTTTTTACCTGCCGGCCGCAATGGCAACTTTTCACGCTGTATAGTCGCAATCCCACCTCATCAATCATGCATTCCTGGGAAACACACCATTTCGCTGGTGGGCGGTCTCCAATTCGCCCACCACACCGTCACCTCGCTGCTTCTTCAGACCGGGCGCCATATTTAAAGTGCAGCATGTGCACACCTCTCAGTACTTCCAGCCCAGGACTGCTGCACAGAAGACATGGCCCCAAAAGGCAAGAAGACTGCAGCCCCCTGATTCAGTGATATATCCCTGGAATGCTTTTTGGATGCGATGGAGGCCCGCTATGATGTCCTCTACCCCAGCTCTGGCAACAGGAGGGGCAACAACATCACCAATCTGGTTCGGAAGGCGGTGGCAACACCCTGCAAAAGAGGACAACCACCCAGTGCCGAAAGATCTCCGTTCCTCCAGGGTAAGTCACTCTTCTCATCACTCACAATTCACACACTCACAAACCCATCAAACATCCACAGGGATCTCACTCACTGCCAGTTTAAGGGACATCACCATTCACTCTCTCACACGCCTTCATTGTCTTCATCCCATCCATGGGACCACTCACCATCCACACATGCCAGGCTTACATATCATCTGGCTTGACAAGGCATCCTGTTTACACACTCTCCATCTGTAATCATGCAGGACAAGCTGGCACACAACAAAAGGGAGAGGTCACAGACTGGTGGAGAAATGCCTGAGATCAAGGTCCTCACGGACTTTGAAAACAGAGACATCCAGCTGGCCGGTGAAGATCTGGACTGTTCCTGTGCTGACGGTGAGGATCCAGCAGTACAACATCCATCAACAACCATCCTGTGAGTCAATTCCCCTGTTTCACAGGCCACTGCCATGCACTAATTATCTCTCCTTGCATTCGTAGGCCCATCTGGGAAACAGCACGACCCAGGTCCTTGACTCAAGCCCTAAAGACATCTCAGAAGAGGAATCTGCTGAAACCCTCATAGAGGACCCATCACAGCGCTCACCCACTCCCTCCACCAGTGCAGAGACACACACCTCGGTGGGACCTAGCTTTAGAGAAGCCTCACAATCTGGTGACACATCGCACTGTCTAATCCACAGCAAGCGGAGGCAGGCACTTCCCAGGTTTCGAGCACTCAGAAGACTGCTGGAGACCAGAAATCTGCTGAGTCCAAGTCAGATGGCAAGCCTCTGGACTTGGTCATACCTCAGTTGCTGGAGCTGCAAAGGCAAGCTTGGGAACGTCAGGAAGGGATGTCTGCTGCATTCCTCAGATTACAAGGCACGATGGAGGAGTGAGTCCACCTTCAGTCTGAGGCGATAGCGCCGGCATGCCAACGCACCAAGGTGAACACTGGTAGGATGGCAGCCGCCATGGGAACCTTGGTCCAGGACATCGGTCCTGCATTGCTGTGTGGGCTGAACTCCATCACTGACGCCACAGTTGGCCTCCAACAGTGTCAATGCAAGAGGGATGTGGGGCAGCTCCAACTCACTCCAGCTTCCCCTTCCCCTCAAGGAGTTAGCCAGGAGCCCTTGGGCACCCATAGGAAGGAGGATCAGCAGGTGCACACCCCAAAGCCATCCACCCAGGTGACAACTGGATTGTCCGGCCCATCCGAGTCCCCTTTTCCTATGACCCCAGCAAATCCAACAACATAGGCCAAGGAGGGTGCCACTGCCACACAGCAGGACCACGAAAGCAGGTCTCAGCCCTCCAAGGATGCCCATCAAGGTCATCACAGACAGCCCAAACCAATCAGCAGGCTGCCTCCACATCCGTTGTGGATGTAGGAGGAGCACCAAGATGAAGCAGCAGAGTTAGAAAGTGTTAAGATGATGTAATTGTGCAGCTTGGGCATGGGTGTTAATCACTTGTACATAATGTTCACTTTGTTAATTAACTCCCAAGAATGTCTTCTTGTCTATGGCTGCTTGTTCTGATGAGCAGTGTTCGTGTCACTCAGATCTGAAACCTTGGTCCCTGCACAAGATAAAGGCAGGTGTCTCAGTCCAGGGCCTCTTCCCTGTGCTTAGTGCAACCTTCCCGGCACGCTGATGGTGCCTTCACTGGTCACTGGTCACACCAGTCATGCCTGCACCTTGATAGAGCTTATCGTTGCTGCCAGGATGTCTTGGCTGGGCAGCACAGAGTTCCATCATCCTCTCTGTGCTCCCAGCACCTTTGAGGTGCGGCTGGTCCCCCATCTCATCAGCATCTGTGTCATGTGACAATGTAGTCCTGAAGGGTTCAGCTCATGAAGGATTCCATAGGATCAGGTGCAGTTAAAGTTTCCCCGCTGCATCTTCATGATATGACCCTGTTCACAGAGCACAAGCCAGGTACCATCAGCCAGATCGAAGTCAAACTTTCGCAGATGCAACGTGAGGATCTATGGTGTCTCCTCACTGCATGTCGTCATCATCCTCCACAAACCTAGCAGCTATGAGGGCCTCCCGAGTGGGACTGCCTCGTCTGGCCAGTGCAATGGCCTCACTGCCATCATCCTCGTATTCGAGGACCTCCTCACCCTCATCCCAGACAACGTCCTCCTCATCAGATGAGACGTGCAGCTCCTCCATCTCCACCTCAGCCAACTCCTCTCCCCGTTGCAGCGCCAGGTTGTAAAGGGTGCAGCAAGTGATGATGATGCATGACACCTTCTGTGGACTATATTGCAGGGCTCCACCAGACCTGTCCAGGCATCGAAGCCTCATTTTCAACATTCCAATGGTTTTCTCCACCAAGTTGCGAGTTGCTGCATGAGCCTCGTTATATCTTCGCTCTGCTACAGTCTGAGGCTGCCACACGGGTGTCATCAGCCACGTCCTCTGCAGGTAGCCCTTGTCCCCGAGTAGCCAATCCTGCAGCCTCTGTGGACCTTGGAAGACCTCAGGGATCTGAGACCTACTGAGAATGTAGGCGTTGTGGACACTCCTTGGGAATTGTGTGCAGAATCGTGTGCAGACCTGTAGGATGCGTTTGTAGTGGTCACACACCAGCTGAACTTTCAGCATATAGAAGCCCTTGTGGTATTGACCGCTTGTTGCTAAGCACATCTGAGCACCATGTGAGTGTAGTCAATGGCACCCTGTACCTGTGGAAAACCAGCGCTCTTGCATCCTGGCTTTCCTGATCCCGGGTGAAATGCACAGTTATGTGCCTTCACGAAGATGTGGGTGGAGGCTTGAGAGATCCCACAGAGGTCACCTGTGGAGACCTGAAAGGAGCCACTGGCATAAAAATTGAGTGCCACAGTCACTGGATGCCCTCCATGTCCCTGTGGCACCAAATTCTGCAGCAGGTAGCAGATGTGACCAACCAGTTCCCTGGACATGTACAGTCTTCGACAACACTGGTTCTTGGTCATCTCCAAGAATGACAAGCGCCAACCATAGACTCTGGCTGTAGCTAGGCACTGACCAGCGACAGCTCACTGTGACTCTTCAGCAGCGTGCACAGGAGCCCCAACCGCCCCCTCTTCCAGAGCATGCTGCTCCTGCCTCTGCCCAGCCAGGCACCTCCATTGCTCTTGTCTCCTTCGTCTCCGCTCTCTGAATGCCACGAGGTATACAGCTAGTTCACCAGGCACCATGATCCTGATGTACTCCTCCTGCAAGATGAAAGAGGGAGTCACGTGAATTAGCTTGGATGCACCAAGAACCTCTCTTGGTTAAGTCTGAAGGCAGCTTAATGCATCCCCCCACCTCCCGCACGTGTTTGTGCGCTACTATCAACCGCTGTACAGCCCTTTCCCCCCTCCACTAACTTGCCCCAACCGTAGTGCAGCCCTTGCACCCCCCCCAACTCGCCTCACCGCAATGCAGCCCTTGCCCTGGCAACGCACTGTCAGCCAACGGGAAAATGCGACTTGCCGGTGCTGCCCACACCTAAATGCACAGCACCTCAACCTTGAGGTCCAACAGGTGACCCTCGTGAGCACTGCACAATGTTACTGTGCACTCATCTCTGAGTTCCTCATGAAGTGCAGCCCACCAGGTGCATGCCTTATATATGCTGTTGTGAAACACGTCGGCGCTGTGATGTGCTTGGATGATCCAGCGTGGGCTGTTGATTTCGGTGAGCTGGGCTTATAAAGATATATTACAATGAAGTTCCTGACCTGCAGCAGCGGGAAATGCGGCCCGCCATTAACAGGTGAAGCAGATGATTGCAAACTAGTTTCATGAGGTCATGCAACTGATTTTTGGCCTTCCCGCCATATTGTCTACTCACACCCGCCATGATGCCCGACACAAGTGGCGCAGAAAATTCTGCCTTAAGTTCTGGGAGAATTGATCACTTCCTGGGTATGAGGTCATTAGGCTTCTAAGAAGTTGAGTTCTGGCTAATTTGCTATGGGGTTGGAAGCTGAAAGAAAAGAGGCTAATAAAAGCTATTTCGGGATATCAGGTTTCAGCTTGTTGCATTTTCTGCTGAACACGGGTCGAGACAGATCTCCCGGTGAAGGAGTAAGGAGAGTTCTCACACGTAATTTCTTGGTAGCAGAAGAAGAGGAAGAACCTCTCTGTGGAATAGACAGTTTTACCAGGGCCAGCTAGACTGTTTGACAGAGTTTATTCAAGAACTTAAACAAAGGAGTCTCTGGAAATCTATGTTTTTAGGACTGAGGTGGGAGAGGAGGTTCATCAAAGTGTGCCCTGCTGGTGATAACTGTATCTGGAAAACTCAGACTGAGTGGAGTGGTTGGCGAAGGCCCTTGGAAGATTCGACCTGGCTTGGCAAGGAGTAATAAAACTCTGCTGCAGAGCTGGAGAAACTTTGGGATTGCCCTTGATCCTACATGTGTGCCATAAGTATTTGGAATATCAGTTTAAAGTGAAATTATGTTTCTGTTTGAAGTCATTTGCCTGCTAATTATTTGAATTATGTTTATTTTGGTTTGTTTGTTACGGTAAAAGTTTTAAAAAGTGAAATGTTGTTCATCGGTTTCTTCTGTTGGGTTGTTTGGAAAACTTTTTTTTTAAGCCTACGGGAATCGCACATATTGCAATGCACAGGCATCACAATTGCATGGGACAAGCTAGCTGTCTTTCCCTGTCCATCATTGTTCAAATGGCCACTTCAACCAAGTAGTTGACATGTGCGCGACTGATGTGAATTAAAATGAAGAGAATTCACTGACTCAATGCATTAACTGTAACCCAGCTTTAATTGAAATTAAATTTAAACACACAATTAGGTTCTGACCAAATAATCAACATACCTCAGAAAATTGCTCAAATTTCTTGTTTGCAAAGGCAATAAAGCACAACTAAATTGTGATCCCCAGGGAGCCCCAAATACACATGGGCTCTCAGATCTCCTTTCTCAGTAACATTACATTACTGTATTATACTTAACAAGCCTGCCTGTTGTAATTGCCACATGCACAGTCTAAAAGTACTTGCAAACCTTTTCATGAATCCCCAGGAGGAAGTAGGATGCTCTTTTTGTCTCTAACCTTTTCCTGAAGTGTTCCTTCACACATATCCCTATAGGTATTCAGCTGAAAAGAACTCTCCCTTCTCATGTTGAACGCACTCCACATCCACATCCACACTAGGATGAATCTCAATATTCATATCTAACTGCAAATTACCTTAACTTCTTACTTCTTCTATACATCTTAAAAGTGAGTAAGTCCATAATAACCAGAAAAGATGTGTGGTAGATGGTGGGACTCCCCAGACTTCATGTCTCTTCTCCTCTACAAGAAAGAATCTCTCAAAATCCTTGCAAGGTAATCCATAGATGGTGCCAATAGTAGAGAACTAGGGTGAGTTGCCAAGTCAGCATTTGATCATGCAGCATCTATCTCAACATTTTGTAGAACACAGCATCATTCCTTCCCTCCCTCTCAAGTCTTAACTAAGATACACCCTGTCACTGAGATAGTGTTTAGACTGAGCACCAAATTAAGACTAGAGGAACAAACTTCACATACTTTTGACACAGCAGAAAATAGTAGGCAAATCCACACACACAATATTTAATGATTAAACTATGGTTGGTGTAATTTTTTTATATGCTGAGAGGGTTCTGACAAAGGTTTGACAGCTGGCCAAATTAGGTGACAAGAATGGTAGATTTGGGAATACTGTTGAAAAGTAGAGACACTGCAGAGAAAGATGTGTGTGAAAGACCAGGGAGGATGTGAACCAGAATTCCCAGTGGAAAAGGTGTTGTGACACAATGGAAGGAATGCAAAAAAGTGCATTTGACACAAATGCTCCTCAAATACCTGAGTTGCAATAGGACAAAAACTTATAAAAGAATCAAGTTTTCGTAGAGGCCAATGTTACATTCTCAATACCAGTTTCTTTAAACTGATTTCTGTTTGGAGGTCAGTGCCTGAACACAACCAAAAAAGACTCTCTAAAATGGACATTTTGGTTCTGGTATGACAAAAACATACTTATATGGCTATACAATTCTTTGTCATATTGAGTTTATAAATCTGCGCAGAAATAACTATAATTCATATCCGCGGTGCTGCCCTTTCCCCTGACCTCCGACAGTCACATGATCCATTTAGATGCTTCAATCACGAAATAAAAGTGCCTTATATGACTTATTCAAGGCAATAATAAATATAAAAGCTTTTTTTATTTTGAAACGTCTTCCTTCAAATTAAATTCTAAAGACTAATAAAGTGTGAAAAAATTCACGTAATGCAGTCATAATCAGTGATACAGTTCTCTTCAGAAAATTTTGCGCAGGACCCTTCTCTCCTTGATACCAGGTAAATATATATTATTGAAATATAAGTATTGTATTTTTTACTTCTGCTTTACATGTAAACATAAAGGATTGAGTTCAAAGAATTTGTCTCAGGTTTAATTGTCTCATTATTATAGAGAGGCCTGTTAAAAATGAAAAAAGCTTTTGAAAGTGGATGGATTCAGAAGAGAAAGAAGAAGCAGCAGCTTGAAGGGCAGATAAAACAATTACCAAAAGTTGAGTTATTTCACTGCAAAAAAAGGAGGGACCTCATACTCTTGAGAGTCAGCCAGGCCCACAGCAAACACAAGCATCCACTTCTTCTACTAAGATAGATCATATAGATGTAAATGTGACTACTACACCTAAGAATGTTACAGAGTCTGAAATCCCAGCTGAAGGATATAGACGCACAAAGTCCAATGATCTTGGTCTCTGGGTTGTCTTGGCTGAGAATGATATTTCATTCTGGACACAGAAAGGTCCCTCAGAGTGTCAACATTGGGACGGCCCATTTGAGGAATCGAAGCGGTCATTCAAAAACCAAATTATATATTGTTCAATGGGTCTAGTTCATTCAACACAAGTTAATGGTGAAAAATACAATCAAGAGTGGCTAGTATCTTCTCCAACAACCGGTTGTGTTTACTGTTTTGTCTGCAAACTCTTCTCAACATCATTGACAGCACTGGCTAGTGATGGGTTTAATGACTGGCGAAACCCTGTTGGAATTCAAAATCATGAGAACTCTGAGTATCATAGAAAAGCTTTGCTTACACATATGATGAGGCAAAGTGGGTTAACCTTGGATTCACACCTGGAGGAGCAAGAGTACTGGAGGCATGTACTTGAATGTGTTATTGCAGCTGTGTGCACATTAGCAGAACGTGGACTAGCTTTAAGGGGATGCAATGAAAAGTTTGGCTCGCCACATAACGGGAACCTTCTTGGCTTGATGGAACTTATTGCTAAGTTTGATCCATTCCTTGCCAGCCATATAAAACATAATGGAAGCAGTGGATCTGGGAAGCCTTCATATTTGTCTAAAATAATATGTGATGAACTCATCAAGCTTATGGCTGAAAAAGTAAGAGGATCTATTTTGGATGACTGGAGAAAAGCAAGATACTTCAGTTTGTCGTCAACTCGACACCAGATCTTTTAAATGTTGATCAACTAACTGTTATTGTAAGATGTGTGTCACCCAGTGATGGTTTTCCCATTGAACACTTTCTAACTTCCCTTTAATTAGAAAACCATAGTGGTGAAAATATGGCCAATATGGTGCTGGATTATCTAGGCGATGACTGCAAAGTTGACTTCAGTAAGTGCAGAGGACAGTGACATGACAATGCAGCTAACATGGCAGCAAGGTATAATGGCATGCAGCAAGAGAAAAATAAAAATGCTATATATATGTATTCCATGTGCTGGACATTCACTGAATCGTGTTGGCCATGCTGCAGCTGCCTAGATGTAATAAATTTGTTCGCCGTTGTGCAACAATTATCCACATTCTTCTCTGCCTCTATAAAATGCTGCACAGTACTCAAATCATTTTTGGGTCCTGATTCTAGTACCAAAACATCTCTCTGACACTAGGTGGGAGGCACATGCAAAGTTTACTTCAGCCATAGCTCAGAGTTATGGTTCAATTATGGATACTCTTACTCATCTTCATACTAATGACAATGAAATAGGTGATACAAGGAGAGAAGCTGGCATTCTGCAGGAGAAAATGGAGGAATAAGAGTTTGTGTTCATGTTAGAACTTTGGAATCATTTGTTAGACCAGTTCCACAAAACCAGCCAGGCCCTACAGGATCCACAAATAGCCAAGTGTGCAAAGCTAAGTCACTCTCTCACTTCTTAACAGAAACCCGAGGAAGTTTTGATGAAATTGAACTCAAATCTAAAAGAAAACCTACCTGATGTAGACTGCAAGTGTGTGAATAAAAGGAAAGGAATGAGAAAAAGTCAATGATGGTGATGCACCAAATGCTGATGAAACGCTTTCTCCAAGAGACAAGTTGAGTGAAATCCTTTATTCCTATGATGGATGCACTTGAAACCAACTTGAAGAAAAGAGCAATAATATATGAAAAAGTTGCAAACAATTTTTTGTTTTTGGTTGAAAAACAGCTGTGTGAAAGTATAAAACTTCTGATGAAAGACTACCCTGATGATGTTGGCGTTAACCTCATTGGAGAAATAAAGCTCTTCCATGCTTATATCAAGGAAAATTATTCAGATAAAGGAACTTTATGCCACCAAGACCTGTATCAAGTCATCATCCAAGATAAGATTTAGTTGGCTTTCCTTAATATGGAAGCAATATTGTGGCTCTTTTTGAGTCTAATGATAAAAAACTGCTCAGGTGAAATATCATTTTCATGACTAAAAAACATCAAGAATGAACTGCAGTCAACAATGCTGCAAGGAAAGCTATGTGCCCTAAGCATTATGTGCATCAAAAGTGATAAATTTCACAGCTTAACATTTGAGGACATCATCGATGACTTTGCTCTCCAAAAATCATGAAAGAAAATGTTTTAAATGTTTAACTTTATGTGATGTGCAAACAGACACACTGCAGGTTGTATTACTGCTTCCATTTAGTAAGCTGCTGCTTTGTGTAACAGCTTTTCTGTTGGTGTTGATAAAAAGTTTTCATATATAATAATGAAGAAATCATAAACATATTTTAATTTGAAAGTATTATATAATGCAAACGGATATGTTGTATGACATGTTTTAGTTAGATTATAATCTTTTCTTTGTGACTTTGCCTTTGTATATATGCAAATATAAAGCTTTCATATTTATATTTTCAGTGTCCTTTCTGTGAGAATAGTAAAGTATTATTTTTATTGTAAGGGCCTCTTAAACTTGACATAGCTTAAGGCCTCAGCATGTCATAACCCGGGCCTGACCTTCAGCATATGAAAAGCAATATATAGATGTGTGTGTATGTTTGTGTGTGTGTGTGTGTGTGTGTGTGTGCGCGCGCACGTGTACGCAGTGTATTTTATATTTGTGTTTCTTTTCTTTGAGTGGTTTTCCTTAATCTATTACTGACTTTAAAAATTGGAACAGGAAAATCTCCTTCATAAACTGCATTATACATTTCATTGAATAGAATATCCCTAGTTGCCCTCGAGAAGGTGGTGGTGAGCTGTGTTCTTGAGCCACTAGAGTACATGTGGTGGAATGTTCCCACAGTGCTGTTAGGGAGGGAGTTCCAGGATTTTTACCCAGCAATGGTGAACAATGATATCCATTCATGTCAGGATGGTGCGTGACTTGAAGAAAAACTTGGAGATGATGATGTTCCAAAGCAGCTGCTGCCCTTGTAGGTGGTGAAGGTTGCAGGTTTAAGAGGTGCTACCAAAGAAACTGTCTACTTCAGTGGTCTTCATGAGCACCTTACTCACAGCTTTGTTACCATTTACTTTAGAAGTTTGCCCTACTGTCCCTTTTGACTCTACTATAGAGAACAGCTCGCCTCAATTAATTTTGTCAATTGTTTTCATAATCTTGGGAACACAAGTTCAGTCACCTCAAAGATAAACTTACTCTAACCTTCTTCATAATAAACCTGTGACATTGAGAATCATTATGCAGCAATGACATTGTTACCGGTTATCTTTAAAATACGCTTCAGTCCCCATATACATAATCATGTTTGGAGCCTTATCTGAAGCAGTTGTTATCCAGTGCTTACATGAGTCTTCATAACCGTACCAGCCCAAATAATTTACAAACATTAGGTCGCTACAATTCCACAAGTTTGGATGGGTGGGAAGTCTATTTTACTCACCATCAATGTCTGAGTGGTTGGGTATACTATCACTGAGATGATGAGTGGACCTTCCATCATCTGAAATTAAAAGAATAAACAAAAAAATGTCTATCAAAACCCAACTTGAGTATTCAGGTCTATCCCTCCAATATTGAGTAGACTAGGCTATATCCTGTAGAGTTTAGAAGAATGGGGGGTGATTTAATTGAAAAGTATAAAATTCATAGAGAACGTGACAGGATAAATTCTGAGAGACTGTTCGTCCAAACAAGAGGATCTAGAACTAGGGACCATAGTCTCAGGAAAAGGAGTTGCTCATTTAGGACTGAGGGGAGGAGAAATTTCCTTTCCTGGAGAGTTGTGAATCTTTGTAAATCTCTATCTCAGAGGGCTGTGGACATTCCATCATTTTGTGTATTCAATACTGAGATCGATAGATTTTTGGGCACTAAATGAATCAAGGGATAGGAGGATACGGTGGGAAAGTGGAGTTGATGTAAAAGTTCAGCCACAATTTTATTGAATAGTGGAGCAGGCACAAGGGGCCATATGGTCTATTCCTGTTCCCTTTTCTTATGCTAACATCTGCAAATTTCATTTAAAAAATACAAATTAACCAGGATTTCCTACATTGTGCATTCCCCTCTCAAGTCAATGGCATTAGCAAGAACAAGTGAACTTCCCATCTCTAAATAAATCAATGATAACTTGTATCACTCAAAAAAATGTTCTCTCTCAGCCCTCCTATCTTGGATAAAGCCTAGACAGTATGATTACATTGACACTAAAGCAGCTGATAGCTGCCATGGTTACCTGAGCAGGAGATTCCTTGTTGTCCTCCTCTGCAGAAACAGAGGTTGGGTGCGATGCAATAACCATTCCCACATCCAAAGGAACAAACAGCTATAAGCAGAGCAAAAAGGTTAACGTGCAACAAAATGTTATTAAAGGAAAAAGTATGCACTATTCCACAGCAATTCAATCTAGAAAACAGTCTGCAAACAATTAATAATTAGTTTCTTTTATTTCAGAAAACATTTTTCCCCATTGCCTGATTTTTCTGAGCTACTTTATCACTGCAGTCATAATTTGGGACAAGCGATGTGCTTCAAAGGACATATACAACACTACTCTCAGCCACTGGACCGGAGATATGCAGCAATATCCCAGTGGGAAATAATTTTCACTGGGCCAGAGGTATGCAGCAGTGGCCCTGGGGATATCTCCTTGCTGGGACTTTATCAGATGTTTATACACAAAGTCGGAGGAGAAATCATAGGCTGACACAATGGGATGGAGTGGGTGGAGAGAAAGAGAACAAGTGGCTAATACATGGGAAGGGCAGTGAATTAGATACCGATAGGATAGAGATCAAAGGCTGACAGAGCAGGCATTTGTGGATATTGGGTGAGGACCAAGCTTGGATTGAAAAATGAAGGCCTCACACTTAGATCAGATTCTGACACTTACTGTTCAGAATCACACATGAAGACTATCACTTGGAGGGCACAGTGCTTCTCTGTGCATATCTCAGGAGAGTAAGCACCTTCAGGAGAGATAGGGGGGCATGAAGAAAGAGAAGCACAATGAGTTATGTTGGTGTATCCCCATCTAGATGGCACAGAGCAGCTCCACATGGCATTCCCAATACCTGATCAAGAGTATGCTGGCCCCTGCCAGGCTACACTGCTGCCCTCACCTGTCTCTCACTCAGTACAGATACACACACAGGGAATGTCCATACAAAACACAAACCATGAGCAGCGAAATTGTTGTACAGCAGCACAGGTTTTGAAGAAGGTTGACACAGCAGGGCTAAGTTTTGTTGAACACTCATCATCAGGAGGATAAGATTCCTTAAAAAAAAACCCACATTGAAGCATTTGCTCTCAAGGTCTCATTTTAACTTACGGATTATACACTGTCCACTGCCCAGGGTTGGGCTCCACCCTAAGCAGCATCCATTCCCATACCGTGATTGACACACATGAGGGCCTTGGCGATACCTGCAAACAAAAGGCAAAAAGAACTGCCTCAGAGAGATCTTGGTCTGCATAGCAGAAGAAAGAATTGCATTGATATACATAATGAACGATAAATAACTTCACACCATTCCAAAGCGCTTCACAGCCTAAAGAGGACTTTTGAAACATAGTCACTGTTGTTTTATGGGCAAGCACAGAAGCTATTTTACACACAGAAATGTCCCACAAACATCAATGAGATAAATGACCAGTTAATCTGTTGGTTGGTGGGGGAATGTTTGCCAGGACAGTAATTACGAAACCTGTCCCCCAACATCACAAAGTGGTTAATGTTGGCATCATGAAAACAAAGGCCAATAAGTTGCCTCATCAGATCATCATCCAAGTTTAATCAACAGCAGTTCTGTAGCAGTCTGTGACTTTTAGTGATAGCGTGGTCATGTCAGTCAGAAGGTTGTGAGTTCAAGTCCCAGTACTGAGAACGTACACTGACATTTCAGTGCAATACTGAGGGAGTGCGGCACTGTCAGAGGTGCTGTCTTTCAAATGGGATGTTAAAGCAGTTCCCCATCTTCTCAAGTGGACATAAAACATTCCAGGGCACTATTTCAAAGAAAAGCAGGGGAGTGGGATCTTGCTGTGTGCAAATTTGCTGAGACGTTTCCAACGTTCCTTCAAAACTAGTTCAATAGCTGTAATGCTGTAAAGTGCTTAGGGACATCCTAAGGATATGAAAAGAGCAATTGAAATATAAGTTGTTTATTTCTTTTCAGACAAACACTTCAAGAGGATCACCACTCACTTCAGCGTTTTTTGCTTGTCTTGTTATCCTGTTTTTTTCAACGTTATTGCAAAACAAATGACAAAGTATGATAACTGTGTGAATGCAACTTAATTGAATCAATTTTAAGAGGAAGGTACAGCAGCCACTCCGATTGACTCCAAAATTCTAGCCAGGGGTTTACTGAATAAATGACATAATTTACATTCTATAGGTTGATGTATCCTCTATTGTGTACATACGCAGTCAAGTAATATCAATCACAACACACAATCCCAGTTTCACAATGTTGAAAATTCATTTGAGAAACAAAATACAATCCAAGTTAGCACCTGCTTCAAGGTAGGCAGGAGCCATATTCACCCAGACATCTGACATTTTTCTCTGCATCAATGACATACAACACAACAGCAACGCCAGGCATTCAATTTGTCAATGGCAGTCATTGCTTTCCAAGATTTACTCCCTAGCAGAATTTTATACTTTGGTTACCAGCCATAGCAGTAGTTTTGTGATTGCAGTGAGGTTAGCGATAAAGTGTGAACATTGCATGACCATCGCTTTATTTTCTAAAAATATACTCACTTCATAAAATTTGTAAATGTACATGACGCAACAGTTCAAAATTGACAGTAATAAAGTGCAACACAGATGTGCCTCATTACACTGCCCTTTACGGGTTATTTTTACAGTGCACATTTACATTTCATGTCAAACATTCTCTGGACCATCACTGATGGATTTCTGTTCAATGGCAGTTTGTCTTCTGAACATTTTCTTCAAATGTTCAGTGTCAGCTTGATTCAGTGGTAATACTCTCTTTGCTTAATCATGGGTTCAAGCCCTACTCCAGAGAGACAAGCACATAATCCTGGCTGAGACTTCAGTGGAGTATTGAGAAATAATGGCACCTTATTGCTTTTGTGAAACCTTGTGCAAAATGACTGCTGCCTTTGCCTACAAATATAGTTCATTGGCTATGAAGTACTTTGGGCATCCTGAGGAACAAATAAATAATTTCCAATGCTAAATTTATGCTTTTTACGAATGTGCAAGATGCCTTTTTCTTCCATTTCTTTTCATCAGAGTTCTTAATGGTGTACTCCAGACCGATTGGTGTATGTTACCATCTCACACAATATTCAACACCAAACTATGCATTGCTGCCTGTTGCATAGCATTCTGGAATACAACAACAGGCAAGACCCGAAAGTTCAAATATTTGTGTCATTTGAATGTGATGCAAATGGAAAATCATGCGATGAAATAAGACCTGGAAGCTATTACAACTTGGTCTGATTTCAATCTAGATTTCTGATCTAATTTGTACAGCACTCATGGTCTACTTAGTTAAGAGCATAAGAACAGAAGTAGGTTATCCAGTCCCTTGCGCCTGCTTCACCATTCAATTAGATCATGGCTGATCTATACCTCAACTTCAATTGCCTGCCTTAATTCAATATCCCTTGAAACCCTTAGCAAACAAAAATCTATTAATCTGTCTTGAAAGTTTCAATTACCTACAGCCTTTTTGGGAGAAAATTCCAGAATTCTATAACCCATTGGCTGAAAATGGTTTCACTCCCAAAAAGCTCAACTGTAACTTTAAGATTATACCCCCTTGTTCTCAATTCCCCCACCAGAGAAAATAGTTTCTCTACATCTACCCTATCAAATTCTTGTATCATTTTAAACATGTTGATCAGATCATCTCATGATCGGCTTTTCTCCTGATTTCCTTTAAATTGTGTTCTTTAATAATGTGTCTCAGGCTCTTAGAATCAACTGGCACTTTTGCTGGTATACCCTCAATTTTGAACATAGCTGCCACATATTATTTGACACAAAGTTCACCTTTTATCCAGCTTTCTCCCTTACAATGAAACAGGTAGCCCACCTGTTCTGAAGTGTTCACCACGTTTGTGACTTGACACCTTTTGTCGTTTTGTTCATTGCCCTCAGTTCCATTGTCCTTTGTCAGAATTTTTGTGACTGGCAGCTATATAAGTAGGAAATAGGAGCTGGTTCATTTTTCTACAGATCGGATTTCCTTTTGTTGAACATCAACCTACATGCAGATATGCGCTTCCTCAGAAATAACACCGGGCAGAATTTTCTGCCTGTCGGGCAGGCGGAGCTGGAGCGAGCGTGTGCGGGCGCGGTCTCAATCAGTGCCCGTGATCGGGTCCGTGCCGCCATTTTACACGGCGGGACAATTAAGGCCTGCCCAGTGTATTTGCTGACTCCTGTGGATAGTGGGAGTGTGCGGGCGGCAGCGGGCGTGCACAGACCGCCGGGTCCAATGGTGACCCGGCAGTCTGTTTAAAGGCCTGGCAGCCTCCTGTAGGCTGCTCACAATGGCCACTTCGATGTCACACTGCAGGGGGTCGGCTGAGCAGGTCATGCTGGAGGGAGGGGCAGAGGAGCAGGGCAGACTGCAGGGTCTGCCACAGGAGCAGGGCAGACTGCAGGGTCTGCCACAGGAGCAGGGCAGGCTGCAGGGTAGACCAGCAGGGGGCCAATGCGCCCCTCGCTTTTCAGATGATTGCCTTGCTGCCCTCCTCGAGGAGGTGGCAGCATGGTGGGAGGTGTTGGTACCCCAGGATGGGAGGAAGGGCCCCCCCCCAACATGATCAAACGTGCCTGGGAGGAGGTGGTAAGCTCCCGCAACATGGTGCGGTGCACCTGGATGCAGTGTCGTAAGCACTTCAACGATTTGTTGTGCCCTGGAAGGGTCAGCACCATGTTGGCATTGGGCATTTAACCCAGCAGGTAGCATTAGCCTTTGAGACCCCCCCACCCCCCAAGTCTTACTGTCATGACAGCATTGAATCATGTTGGGCATTTTTCCTATGCTGGGTGGGCAAGCAGATAGTGCCCATGCATAGAGTGGTTCATGAGGAGATGAATCCTTCCCCATACCATGTATTGCTCTTAGTCGCAGATGACTAGTCTGGGGGCAACCTGCAAAAGATGCAGCTAGGCACATACTCAGAACTCCAACACATGTCCTATTCACGGTGATGAGATGGTGGAAGGGAAGCCTCAAGGTCTTGTGGCCAAGAACCATCTGTTGCCCTCATCGCTGCATGCAGTTGTGCCTCCTTGCTATGGGAGCAAAGACCGTGTGTTTCCTAAAGTGATGGGTGCAATCCAAGGTGGCCGTTGTGAGGGGTTGGGAGCAGGCGCACTATCTTCGTGTGACTGATCAGCAGTAGCTGGGAGAGGAGACACTGGGGGCCTGAGATGGGCCACTATGGTTGGGGTGCGCGTGCAGAGTCCATGTGCAAATTGCCGCAATGAATGGTGTTCTCTCTTTCTCAGGAGAAGAATGCTCATAATGAGTCAGAGCGTTCAAGAACTGGAGGCGGCCAGGCTCACCTGATGAAGTTAAGCCGCTTCGAACAGGAGGCCCTGAAGCTTGAAAGGCGCCATGCGCCCAGGTCAACTGATGTCAGTGAGGCTAGGGTGGAATGGACAGGTATTTGAGGCCAACAGTGAGATCCGCTTAGTCCTCCCAACTTCGATAGCACTGACGATTGTTTGATTTGTTATTGTTGCATCATTGCTCGGTCACAGAGTGATAGAGTCAGAGGTGTGGATCACAGAAAAAGGCCCTTCGGCCCTTTGAGGATGTGCGCGTCAAACATCTTCCTAAGTCTCCTAATCCCATTTCCAACCACTATCCCCATGGCCTTGTATGCCATGGCATCGCAACTGCACATCCAAATACTTATCACATGTTAGGAGGGTTTCTGCGCCCACCACCCTTTCAGGCAGTGCATCCCACATTCCCAACACACACTGTGTGCAAAAGGTGCTCATCACATCCCCTATCAACCTCATGCCACTTACCTTAAATCTATGCCACCTGATTACTGATCCCTCCGCCAAGGGGAAAAGTTTATTTCTGTCGACCCTATCTATGCCCCTCATAAGTTTATACGCCTCAATCATGTCACCCCTCAATCTCCTCTGCTCCAGGGGAAATAACCCCAGTCTATACTATCTCTCCCCATAACTCAAACTCTCCAGCCTAGCCAGCATCCTGGTCAACAACCTCTGCACTCTCTCCACTCTAATCACATCCCTCCCATGAAGCACATTTCAGAACTGCACGCAGAACTATAGCTGTGGCCTAGGCAGTTTTTCTGCACTTGGAACATTACCTCTCTTCTTCTATATTCTATTCCTCAGCTAATAAAGGCAAGTATGGTATTTGCCTTCTTAAACACCTTATGTACCTGTCCCGCTACCTTAAGGGGACCTGACGACATGCACACCAAGGTCCCTCTGATCCTCGTTACTTTCCACAGTCCTACCATTCATCATGTATTCCCGTGCCTTGTTTGTCCTGCCCAAGTGCATCACCTCACACTCATCCACATAATATTCCATTTGGCAGTCATTAGCCCATCTGACCAGCCCATCTATATCCACCTGTAATGTAAGGCTATCCTCCTCACTATTTGTCACCCCACCAATGTTCGTGTCCATAGGTTCTGGAAGATTGAGCGCATAATGAGCCGGGAGAAAGGGAGTGCCACTGTGCGCACACTAACTGATCCACTGTCCTTGTTGCTCCTTTCAGCATCATCAGAGCAAGGCCCCAAGGAGGAACTGCAGGTGCCCCCTCTCACACCTGGGGGTCCTCAAGTGTCACCTGCGTCACACCATTTCTGCGAAGCAGGCACCAGCGCAGATATTAGCACCTTGGTGGGCATTGGAACATCGGCTAGTGTCCTGGGGCACAATGGAGGGGGCACTTCACATTCGCTGGAGGATGGGCAGAAACAGAGAGTGCCGATGGTGCCAGCAGTCGGCAGACTGCAGGGGACCAGGCACATGCTGAGTCGGGGCGTGATGATGTGCCTCTGGAGTCGTCCACGGCGCAGCAGCTGCAGGAAATGCGGCCGGGTGTGCGGGAGCATCTGGGAGCGTTGCATGAGACTATGCTTCACTTGGTGTCCGTGGTGGAGGAGTCCACGCGGAGCATCAGTGATGCAATGAGCCTCATGGCAGAGCGTCATGCTTCCTCCATGGAGAGAGTGGCAACTCTCGTGGAGAGGCACCTCCAGGAGAACACTCAGATCCTCCTGCGGTTATGTTCGGACCTACAAGCCCTCACCGCGCCAGTGGGCACAGCTGGTCAGTGCCAATGTGGGTGATGGTGTGGGCTTCAAGCTTCCCAGCTCGTTGCCCATCCATCGACGGTGAGCAGGGAGATCCGGGGCGACCTCATGTTGGTGCAGCAGCTGCCTCATATCTGCAGGCTCCTCTCACCGCGCTCCGGATGAGGGCAGCAGCTGCTCCGCCCCTCTCCCAGTGACCACTTCATCGGGTGAGGCTGCGATGACTGGGGAGATGCCAGCTGTGGACCTGGCAGATCCCTCCCAGGCGGGGTCAGCACAGGCTCCACGGGCCAGAGGACGGCCGCCAAGGTCATCGAGGCCAACAGGACAGCAGAGTTAGCAGGCTGTCTCAGATGCCACTCCGAGCGATGGGGCGGCACAAGACATAGCACTCACTAACGTAAGCATAAGACACCTTAGGCACACCACGGGTTTATCACTGGTGCTTTTGTGTTGCCCGAGGTTAGGTCCTTATAATCTTTTCTGCTTGCTTAATGTTTTGTTTTGGATTTGTGAGAACATCTGATGTTTAAAATAAAAAACAGATGTGTTACCATGGCTGAGGGTGGCTCCTTTGTTCTGCATGTGTACATTTAAGATAAATATCATGAGTGTTTGTTTGGACATTCAAGTTTATATCCAAAGCCCTTAGTTCCTGCTGATGACCTGGCAGATTTTGCACTTAGGTGCCAAGTATGGAAGCGCCAGGCAAGGCTGGTCCTGCTGATCCATTTGTGTTGAGCTAGCTGAAGGTTTGTTGGATTAAAGCCTCCTGGGTGTTCCTGCCTCCCCGCAGTATGCCCAGGTCAGTGCCTACCCCCTCAGCATTTCCCTGTGCGTGTTCATCCTCAGAATCAGTGCTGGACTCATCGTGTGCAGCCGCAGCCACTGCGTCAACATCTTCATCGGCCACTGCGTCCCCCCTTTCCAGTGCAAGATTGTGTAGAGCGCAGCATGTAACCACTATCACCGACACACGATCTGGGGAGTACTGGAGTGCGCCCCCTGAGCGGTCCAGGCAACGGAAGCGCATTTTGAGAAGACCAATGGCTCTCTCCACCACAGCCCTTGTGGAGGTGTGGCTCCTATTGTACTGCTGCTCAGCTTCTGTTCTTGGATGGCGGAGAGGCGTCATGAGCCACCTTCTGAGGGGATAGCCCTTGTCACCCAGCAGCCATCCATCAAGCGGGGCTGGAGCACTGAAGCGCCCTGGCGCCTGGGAGTGTCTGAGGTTTTAGGTGCCAAGGGAGCTGCCTGGGTACCTTGCACAAACTTACAGAATCAGCATCCTGCGATCACACACTATCTGCACGCTCATGGAGTGGAAGCCCTTCCTGTTGACAAAGGCACCGGGCTCACCTGCTGGTGCCTTGATGGCCACATGTGTACAGTCTATTGCACCCTGGACGCAGGGGAAGCCAGCAATGGCCGCAAAGTCTCTGGCTCGCTGTGTCTGACTTGCCTGGTCGCAGTGGAAGTGGATGAAGGTCAATGCATGTCTGAACAGAGCGTTTGTAACCTGCTTGACACAAATGTGGACAGCTAATTGGGAGACACCTCAAAGATCACCCATTGAGCCCTGGAAGGGGCCAGAGGCATAGAAGTGGAGGGCAACTGTGAGCTTCAGAGCCACTGGCATGGGCTATCCACCCACATAGTTAGGAGAGATCTCAGGGCCAATCATCTGACAGATATAGTTGACTGTCTCCCTTGACAGTCGGAGCCTCCTTCGGCACTGCACCTCAGTCATATTGAGGTAGCTGCTTCGCTGCCTGTATACACTGACAGCAGGATTGTGGCGTTTTCTGAGGCCCCTTCCACCTTGGACAACCTCTTGGCCCTGCACTCCTTGCGCCTGCACTTGTTCCCCCAAAGGTGGCTCCCCTGGAGGCTGAAATTGCACTCCTAGCCTCCTCCTCATTCTAGCCCTCCCTTCCTCCTCAGAGGAGCTGCCTCCAGTGGACATGTCAGACTAGGCTAAGGGGAGGCCTCCGGAAAGCTGCAGGCCTGATAAAGATTCCTGACTGCAGAGTGCAGACCTGAAGGTTCAAAGTACACAGAAAGCTGCTGGAATTCGTTCTGAACTACTGCAGATCACACAGGCAAGTTTAAAATACTTCCTCCAATAAATACTCCACAAAGCAGAGCGACGACCCCACTGAGCCCTCTTATCCCGCCCGTGGATGAGGTTCTTGGAAAAATCTCTTACCCACCTGCTGGTTGCGCCCCTGTGCCGACCAAGATCACACGGGCACCTGAAAATCACCGACAATTGATGAATTAACGTTAATTAATGGCAGGCGTGCATCGAACCTCATCGCGGGCCCGCCCAGCAAAATATCGCGATGGCGCACGGTGAGGTCGGGATGCTCGCCCAACATCACCGCGCGTCATTTTACGCACTGATGTGTGGGACCCACCCCCCGCACGTCAAACAGAAAATTCTGCTCACTATTTTCCTTCATCTTTATTGTCCTTTTGTTTTGTTACCATCATTAAATTTATCTTCTTGATGATGGTTTTTGACTCATTCTCCATTCTGCTTTCTGATAGCCCATTGAACTACGCCAATTTTGAACGCTTGATTTGATCACAGTCTTTCTCTAATAGTTGACCCGACTTCTTTGAATCATAGCCTTTGATAATATATGTTAAAAGTACACAATTTAAGTTGCGGAATTCACACTTTACTTGGTCATGTCTCAGTCATGTTTGGAACTGATCCACCATCAGTCCTGATTTTGGCTCAGCTGATTTCTCACACAGACTTTGCCTTCACACTGGAATGATTAGTTAGTGCTGCTTCAGTACCATCCCAACCAACACTCTCCCTAATCAGGGCATTAATAAAGCTTATTATTCTTCTACAACTTAATGCAGCAGAGACCTTTTCTGCTCAAGTTCAGGGTTATTGAATTTAATCATTTCTGTTTTCTGTCCTTTCAATGGGCAACATGGGAGAATGTGCATCTAATACAGGCAGCACCAAGCCAATGCTGTCATGCCCAGGACAGATCCTTGAACCACATGTAGTCAGATAATGTTTATATAGAATTGGTTTCAAATGAAATTGAAATCGCTTGTTTTCCAAGGTCAATGTGTTCATTTTCCACATTCAGCCAGAGCTAAATGTGTTATCTACAGGACTCCACTCCCTCTGCCATGCACATATATAGGTATATAGTTGATCTCCCATGGCACTGTCTAGAGTAAATGTAATCTAAAACTAAATGGGGATTAGAAAGCAAGACATAATTGGATCACAATGAAAAGCAGAATTCAGTCTCCCTTTTCAGTCATCCAACCTGTCCTTGTCTTTGTATAAGATTTTCACAAATATGGTAAATTGGGAAGCAGAGAGTTAGGAATGGATCCAACACAGAAGATTCTCTGCAGAACTAGATTGAAAAGCTGGGAGGTACAAAAATGAAGTGCTACATCATTGGTGAGTGTGTAGTTAGCACATGTCAAGTTTATACAGTTTCCGTTGTAAATATGGACATGGAATTTATAATGGAAAGGTTGATCAAATATACTAAGTCAATCTCCTGTGGAATTTTACATGGTAAATCAGAGAACATTGTCTCTTACTTAATTTTCTCTTCCTGCTCCCATATTGGTGTTTTTCTCTTTCTTCCACTCCAGTTCTGCTTCTCCTCCTATAAGTTTTCATTCTGCTTCTTTGTCTTTTTCTTCTTTCCTTTTGGATGGGAAGTAGTGGATGGTACGGCATGGCTTAAGTGTAGTGAGGGAAGGAGCCTTCAAGAGTTACAGGCTGGGATTGGAAGAAAAACATGGCCCTCAAGTGTTCCTTTCCCACCCCTTCCCAATTTCTAATGCTTCCCCTTCACCTGACTCCATTCTGTCCCCATTCTCCCTCCTACACTGCCTCTTCTTTGATAAACTACCTGCTGCAATCTTTTATCCCCCCCTTGACCTTTAACTTTCCATTGAAGAGTAGGGGATGAGGTCAAAGGCCACCTCCCATCCCTCTCATACCCTATTTTCCTATCTGTTTCTCTTGAAGAGACTTCATTTGTTTTCGAAGCTTAGCTTGTTTTTTCCCTAAAGAAATCAAGTTAAAATGAGGAAATAAAGTGCCTGTCTGCCTTTCTTTCTATTTGCACATTTCTCTCCCCCTTCATTTCATAGGTGTTAGAAATTAGTGTCTGTTTTATTAAGCCATTAACGATAATCTTTTAATAACTGTCAACAACCACTTTTCCTTTTACCTATTGGATAGATATTTTGAAAGATTGCAAAAAAACGCTCCTTCCAGCTGCCTTGAAAATTCAACTTCTCAATGTAGCAGTAAATCAAGAAAGGCACGTTCCCACGCTGCACTCCTTCAAGAGTTTACAGAACAGAAAACAAAGGCAATGAGCATGAACTCAATTTTTTTTTCTCACACACACAGACTCTTCTTATTGAAAAAAAAACTATATTCAATAATTTATCTTAATTCTTTTTACCAAAGCTTTTGAAATTTGTTCTTTCGGCTTTCACCTGATTTTCAAAAATGTTTTAGCAGAAAATGTTAGACAGTAATTTAAAAAATATTGGCCACTGCCGTGGATTGGACAGCACTGATACACCCTAAGAAATTAGGTACACTGCACATGTTCAGATGGCATAATCCAAATTCAACCCACACCATATCAGCTCTGGACAAAAATAACAAGCCCAAACCCCTGTTTTTATGAGTGGCTGAGGCTTTCAAATACAAACTATAATGAGAACAAGAAAAGGCACAAAGGTTAATTCAGTAGATATGTGTAATCTTATTGCGAAATACAATTTTCAAAATTGTTGCTTTTGGTTTAAGCCCTTATTTTGCACATTAGGAATATCAGTTATCGTAAAGAAAAATATCAGCAAAAAACTTCTTCCAGAATGCATTTTGAGAGAATTATTGGAACCTAGTGGCCAGATTGTGCCATCGGTGCAATGAGCTGTCTGTTATAAATACAGATAAAGGAATTTATATTGGAAACATTGACACAAACAATGTGATAAAAATGTGACAATAGAAAATCAAGTGGTACAGCCCACACAGCGAGGCCTGTTTAAAATGGTGCCATGCTGATGTCCCAATATTCACCAGAAGCCTGTGAAACTGCAATATCCTGACATCACATAAGAATATAAAAAAGCAAAGCAGGAGTAGGCCATTCGGCCCTTAACACCTGCTCCACCATTTAATAAGATCATGGCTGATCTAAATGTGGCCTTAACTGCACTTTCCTGCCTGGCCCTGATAACGCTGGACTCTCTTGTAGATCAAAAATCTATGGGCCGAATTTCACCCATGTCAAGTAGGGTCGGCGGGGGTGGTCGGGAAGCCAACCACCGCCCGCGATCGGGGCTGGAAGGTAATTTCACTCAGGCAGGCCAATTAAGGCCCGCCCAGCGTGAGACGCAAGTGGCAGCGCTGCCTGTGCGGACAGAGTGGGATTGCGAGCCGAGCGGGCACGCGAGTGTGCACTACATAATCTCCCTGAGGCACAGAGCTGCCTCAGGGAGATGAAGAGATGTGAAAACAAAATGTAATGAAACATGTCCCCTCATGTGACTCTGGGGCACGTTATTAATGAAAAATTAAAATTTTTGTTTTATTTGTATTTGCTTGTGGAAACCTCATCCCGCTCGTGGATGAGGTTTCCAAAAAAGTGTAAAAGCCGCTTGGACTTTTCGCCTGCCTGCCAACCATTAAGTTGGGCGGGCAGCGAAAAATTTATTTTAATTAACATTTTAGTGGCCTTAATAGGCCTTTTAATTGTTGGCAAGCGCCCGCCAACAGAAATATCGTGCGAGTGCACGATGACTTTGGGACATTCACCCAACATCATCATGCATCATTTTACACTTGATCGGTTCGGGCGCACATGCACCCGCCCACCAAGCTAAAAATTTTACCCGATATAAATCAGCTTTGAATATATTCAATGACCCAGCCTCGATGGCCCTCTGGAGTAGAGAATTCAAAAGATTAATAACCCTCTGAGAGAAGAGCTTCCTCCTCATCTCAGTCTTAAATCAGAGACCATCTAGAAGGACATGGGCAGCAGATAGATGGGAACACCACCACCTGAAAATTCCCCTCCAAGCCACTCACCATCCTGACTTGGAAATATATCGCCGTTCCTTCACTGTCACTGGGTCAAAATCTTGAAGCTCGCTCCCTAACAGCACTGTGGGTGTACCTACACCACATGGACTGCAGCGGTTCAAGAAGACATCTCACCACCAACTTCTCAAGGGGAATTAGGGATGGGCAATAAATGCTGGCCTAGCCAGCAATACCCACATCCAGTAATTGAACATAAAAAAGGAAAGCAGCGACTGGGGAGGCAGGTGTAAGGTGTGGGGGTGGGGTGGGGGGGGGGGCGATTGTGTAAGGAAGAGACTTCGGAGGGGGGAAATAGTTCAGAGGGGGGGAAGAGTCTGGAGCATTGAAGAAGTCCAGAGGAGGGAAGGAGTGCTGAGGACGGAAGGCATCCAGAGGGAGGAAGGAATCCAGGGGGGAGGAAGGAGTTCAGAGAAGGGTGGGAGTCCAGGGGGAATAAGGAGTAAGGGCAGAGGAGGGATTAAAGATGGGGGATATCCAGGTGAACATGCAAGGGAGGGGCCTGTGGAGTCAATGGCTGCCTACTGGGGAGCGAACTGAGGCAATGGTGAGTATGAGAGGCGGCAGAGTGAGCCGGAAGGGTGGGAGGGTGAGGGTGCGATGCTGGTGGCAGAAGGGACTCGGAGACAGACAAGGACCCTTAAGGAGGAGGTCGGGAAGGTCAATGGGGATAGGAGTGGGATTCTCAGGAAGATAGGGAACGTGCATGTTCACCTGGACATCTTGAAAGAAAAAGGTTCGAGTTGGTAGGTGACGGTGGGGAGGTGGAAGGTGATGCCAGGGTGTCAACTGTGATGGGGAAAGGACATGGGTGACTGGAGGAGGGGAAAGGATGAAGGAGCTTACAAGAAACTTGGCTACAGCCATGTTTTTCAAATCGAAAGTGAAAAGAGCCTCGTGCTGGATGGGCACAGGTGCTGCTTGGGAGTGTGGTCAATGGATGGGCAGAGGTGCAGATCAGCTCAGATGGACAACTGAAAGAGAACCCCAACAGGCAGCATTGAAAATGCTCAGGACAGTGAGATGAGTGTGACAGAGGAGGGCTCAGCATGCGTGGGAGAGTGCTTGCACGAGGCTCCGAAAGGCCCTGCCACACACACACTTCTCCCTCCAGAATCACTCGTGGTCCAGCTACATGCAGCTGAACAGCTAGTGGTGGTGGTAGTGGTGGTTGGGGGGCGGGGGGGGGGGGGGGGTGGAATGCAGGGGTAGGGGGGGGGTGGAATGCAGGGGTAGGACTCGCGAAGCCTGTAAATGAAGCTGAAAGACACCATTACACATTATTCAGTGAAAGTGAATATATTTTCAGGTTATAAATGACAAAATGTGTTCAATTATGCAACCACTTTGATCACAATTTCTTAACTTTTCTAGGCCTACCATTTTTGCTAAGTGCTGCCCTGACATCCGTAGCAGGGGTGGAGACAGCCTGTGCAATGGCCCTGTTGCCCCTGATGACTTCAGCGTGCATCCTCTTGAGAGCCGAAGCCTTGAGGTCCCCAGGTTGCTTTAGCTGTCCTCCTGTGGGCCAGCTGCTCTCTCTGCAGTGACAGAGGACGAGGTTGAGTGGATTACAGGTGAAGGGGACTCAGGGGGAGAGAACAGCCACTGAGATTCCTGAGTGGATGACCCAGGGGTGTCCAGCACCGCTCCTCCTCCCTTTGGGTGCCCGGTAGCCCCGGCCTGACTCCTTGAGGGGAAGGAACACCTTTTCTTTTCTTTCAGGGTATTCAGGTGAACGTGCACGTTCCCTACCTTCCTGAGAATCCCACCCCCATCCCCACTGACCTCCCCAATCTCATCCTTCCCACCCCCAGGGTCCATGACTGTCTCCGAGTCCCTCAAGGAGTAGGGGGATGTCAAGGTGCCCATTTCCCTTCTGTGTTGCCACAGCAGAGACTCACCCATGGCTACCGTGATGGAGTGCAGGTCTGCACACATCTCCGCATTCTGTTACACCAGGGTTTCCATGGCATCTGTCATCCTTCCCATGGAGACCTTCAGATGCGCATGTGGGCAACACTTCATCAGACAGTAGGAGGACATACTCCTCCAACTTGCATGCCACTCTGTTGAAAGTTTCCAACAGCTGTGTGTGATGTTCCCCCGCCTTCTGCTGACTTTCCACGATGAGTGGAAGGCCGATTCCAGCTCATTATCTGACTCGGACTTCACAGATGCCTCTTCCCTAGCAGTCCTCAGAGTACCAGGGAGCTCACATGAACCAGACTCTAGCTGCTTCTGACTCATGTCCGTGTGTTAACCACCAGATTGTGAACCTGAACCTGCTCTAGATCTAGGTCCTACCGAGGTGTGTGTCTCTGCGCTGGTGGAGGGTGTGGGTAAACGCTGTGATGGGTCTTCCAGGCTGCTTATTTCAAGCTCTTCAATGGAGGTGGTGTTCTCTTGGCTGGAAGTGAGGACCTGGATGGAGCTGAGGGACTGGCTGGCTGAGGGCATTGGTCGCTTGGCAGAGCTCCCTGTGAACCAAATTAGAGATAATCAACGCATGGCAGCAGAGTCAAAGCAGGAGAGAGAGCACTCACAGTTGCATTGAGAGAGGGATAAGGGGGTGCAGGATCCTCACATTGGTGTTCGCCACTGACCTCTCCGTTGCACAGACACGGTCCACATCCTCACCAGTCAGCGTGATGGCACGCTCCTCAAAGTGAGTGAGGGGCTTAATGTGGGTCTGGGACCTCTCCCTGCTGTTGTGAACCAGCTTCTCCTGCATGAAAACAGATGGAGAGAGTGTGAGCAGGACACATGGCACTTTGTGGAATGCTTATGTAGAGCAAAGAAGCACTGAGCTCACGGTGTGGTGGGAAAATCCGAGCCTGCCTGCTAGTGATCCAGCGTATTTCCCATGAATACATTATTAATGAGGCGGGATGCAACGAGAATGGGACGACATGGCGCAAAAAGCCGCCATTGTAGCCGGCGGGTATAACTTCTTTTTTCCTGCCTGCTACCGCACTGAGAGAAAATCTGGGATGATTCAGCCCTATATCTTTTTTAAGCATAATGAAATGTCTCCTTAAATGTCTGCCACTGCTTATTTACTGCCTTACCTTTCAACCTATTTTCCTGTTCCACTGCAGCAACTCTGTTTTCATACCCTTGTATTTGCCTTTATTTATGTTAAAGACATTAGGTTCAGACCCACATTTGTCACCTTCAAACTGAATGTGAAATTCCATCATGTAATGATCACTCTTGCCTAGAAGGCCCTTTACTGTTAGATCATTAATTAATTCAGTTTATTACACATTACCAGGTCTAAAATAGCCTATTTCTTGTTTGGCTCGAGAATATATGTTCTAAGAAACTGTCTCGAATTCATTATGTGAACTCATCCTCCAGTCTACCTTTGCCAATTTGATTTGTCTAATCTATGTGCAGATTAAAATCACCCACGACTATTTCAGTATCTTTCTTACAACCCCCCATTACTTCTTGATGTCTTACAATGAAGCTACTGTTAGGGAGCTACTCTCAACAATGGTTTCTTTCCCTTGCTGTTTCTTATCTCCACCCAAATTGATACTACATCTTGATCTTCCAATCCAGATCATTTCTCACTCGTGTATGGATCCCATCCTTTATGAACAGAGCTAATTCACCTCATTTTCCTTTTTTCCTATCTATCCTACGTGTCGAATACCCTTGAATATTCAGTTCCTAGCCTTTGTCATTTTTATGTCTATGTTATGGCTATTAAATCATAACTATTTATTTCCATTTGTGCTATCAATTAATCCAAAGCCTTTAATTCTGTCTTTTTACCACTTTTCCTTGCTCTGACCCTTTTTTTTGGCGCACTGTTATATTTGCACACTGTGTCCCTTTTTATCACACTCATTATCATTCTCCGTATCCCTAACCTGTACTATTGTCTTTACTCGTTAACTTTCTAACCCCTCACATGAACCTTTCCCACCTCCAATGCCCCCCCCCCACCCCATTATTTAGTTTATAAAGTCCTCTCTAAAGCCCAAGTTATATGATTAACCAGGACACTGGTCCCAGCATGGTTCAAGTGAAGGCCATCCCAAAAGTACAGCTCCTTCTTTCCCCACACTGCTGCCAGTGCCCAGGAATCAAAACCCATTTTCCACACCAATCTTAGAATCATGCACTCAACTCTCTGGTCTTATTTACCATATGCCAATTTGCTCATGCCAAATGTCACACAGCCCACCCAGTTAGTGCAATGCTAAGGTCGCAAATTTGGACAATAATAGTTCCTGTTAACGAATTTGTGTGTCACTCTGCAAAGCTCAGGCATGACACTGAAATATGCACTATTGTTCCAGGAGTTCCGTGAAACTGACCGCTGCCCACGATCAGGCCCCGGCCATAATTTCACACTAACTGGCCAATTAACGGACAGCCAGCATGAACTGATGCCTGGGTGGGGGAGGGAGGAGGGTGAGTGTGGAAGTCAGCGCATACGCGCGGGTGCGCTCAGTGAAAGCTCCCTGAAGGCACAGAGCTGCCTCAGGGAGCTGAAGATTTTTAACGTCAAAAATAAGGAATTGAAAAATGAAGAAAACATGTTCCCTCATGTGACACTGTCCTGTGAGCAGGGACATGTTAAAAATGAGTTTTAAAAGTTTATAATTTTTTAAATCACTGATCGAAACCTCATCCCACCCATGGACGAGGCTTCGCAAAAAATGCAAAGGCCGCTTGGTCTATTCGTTCACCCGCCACCCGTAAGGTTGGACGGGCAGGGAAAAATTAAATTTAATTAATTAATTAATGGGCTTAACAGCCCTCTTAATCGGTGGTGGGTGCACTGCCGACTCCCATGTGCGCCCACCAACTGAAATATCGTGTGAGTGCGCGATGACGTCGGGGCGCACGCCCAACTTCATTGTGCATTATTTTACTCCCACTGAGGTCGGGCACACGCCTGCCCGACGAAGGGATAATTCTGCCCCATCAGTATAAAATATTTTGGCATCCTTCACCTCGGAGCTGCCACTAATGACTACTTTCTTCCAACATTAGAAAATATTGTTACTGGGAATTCAATCCCAATTGCACATTCCTTTGTGCCATTAATAAGGTTAAAACTGGTGTCTTCATGTTTCATTAACTTAGGCTCAGGCAATGAACACCAGCCATGCCAAGACTTTATTTCCATCTGCTTCTCTCACAGTTTCATTTCTCTGGCCCCAGCCTCTGTGTTCTCCTTGGTAACATGCACTGGCTCCTCCTCTATTTACATTCAATAAGCACTCTCTCTGCTGGTGTTTTCTTACATTACACAAAACTGACATAATGTTTTATCATGTCAAGGGCACAATCATCACACATCAAAGCATTACTGCGTTAAAGACTTCCAGTACCACTCAGCCCCTGACCTCATTACAGCCTTTGTCTAGGCATGGACAAAGGAGCTAAATTCCAGAGGTGAGGTGAGAGTGACTGCCCTTGACATCAAGGCAGCATTTGACTGAGTGTGGCATCAAGGAACCCTAGCAAAACTAGAGTCAATGGGAATCAGGGAGAAAATTATCTGCTGGTTAGAGTCGTACCTAGCATAAAGGAAGATGGGTCGTGGTTCCTGGAAACCAAATCAGCTCAGCCCTAGGATATCATTGTAGGAGTTCCTCAGGGTAATGTCCTCAGCCAAACCATCTTCATGCTTCATCAATGACTTGCCCCCTATCATAAGGTCAGAAGTGGGGATGTTCACTACTGTTTACAGTGCCATTCATGATTCCTCAGATAATAAAATCCCTGTCCAGATGCAGCAAGACCTGGACAACTTCCAGGTTGGTCTGTTAAGTAGCAAGTCACTTTTTCTGCATATAAGTGCCCAGGCAATGGCTATCTCTAATAAGACAGGGTCTAACCACCTCACATGACATTCAATGACATTACCATTGCTAAATCTGCCATCATCAATGTCTTAGGGGGTTACCATTGATCAGAAACTTAACAGAATGAGCCATAAATATTGTGAATACATGAGCACCTCAGAGCACCTTCATGAACACCTGGATATTCTGTGGCAAGTAACTCACCTCCTGACTCCCCAAACCCTTTCCAACATCTAAAAGGCACAAGTCAAGAGTGTGATGGAATACTCCCCACTTGCCTGGATGAGTGCAGCTCCAACAATGCTCAAGAAGCTTGACATCATGCAATACAAAGCAGCCTCTTGATTGCCACTTTATTCACTACATTTAACATTCACTCCCTCCACCATTAGCACACAGTGGCAGCATTGTGTGTAATTTACAAGATGCACTGCAGCAACTCACCAGGCTCCTTCGACAGCAACTTCCAAACCTGCAACTTGCACCACCTCGAAGGACAAGCACATAGGGACACCACCATTTGCAAGTTCCCTTCCAAGTACCTTCATCACACTAACTGCAATGGTTCAAGAAGATGGCTCACCACCACCTTCTTGAGAACAGCTAGGGATGGGCGACAAATGCTGGTCTTGCCAGCAATGCCTACATCCCATGATTGAATAAACTTGTACTATTAGCTCAAATATCACGTTAATAAAAAGCAACAAAATAGTGTTAAATGAACTGTACCAACTGCTTAAAATATACTGCACAGGTAGGAAGGTTCTCAATGAGGAAAAGCATCCAATAAAAATGAACAAATGCCTCCTTCTGTGCAGTATATGAACCTAAGAAGATTTTCTTAATGACCCGAGTACAGGTAATAAAATAAAATTTACAACATAATAAACATATAAAAACATGTATACTGAACAACAAAATCATTAAATTTACCCTGAAGCTTGCCTTTAATGAAATCTTTTCAATTACGTTTTCCACCATTGGTCTGCACCTCTCTTGTGTGACCTGGCTCAAGTTCTGCTTCTTTCCACAACTATTATTGTCACAGGCTTCCCTGAATGGAGAGATTCAACCATGTAATGGACTATAATCCGAAGGGTGTACCAATTTCAAACTGTGTGCCACATGGCAGACTACTAAACTAATGAGGATGTTTTTTAAAATCAAGAACCAGCTGTACTATCCCTGGCTTTCTCCAGCCCTGTCTATTATAGTCATAAAAGCATGTTAGTGTCCCTGCTGGTGTCCCCTCAGAAATACTATCAAACACTTTGTTGCAAAGTTTCCCTTTCTGGCAATTGTGGCACTTTGCATTCCTGACCGAACATATATGCTGCATTCAGAATCTCTTGCATTGATCATAGAGTTGTTGTTTCTCCCTCTATAGAAAGGAAGCAAGACATATTTCAAAATAGCACTTCTCACATTGACTGGAGGTCTCAAAGTGCTTTACAATCAATTAAGAACTTTTTGAAGTGCAGTCAATGTTGCGATGTAGGAAACTCCCACAAACAGCAATGTGATAATGACCAGATAATCTGTTTTTTGTGGGTTGATTAAGGGATAAATATTGGCCAGGACACTGGGGGTAACTCCCCGGCTCTGTGAAATAGTGCCTTGGGATCTTTTACATCCACTGAAGCAGGTAGGTGGCACCTCCAACAGTGCAGCACTCTCTCAGCACTGCATTGGAGTGTCAGCCTTGATTTTTGTGTTCAAGCCCTGAAGTTGGACTTGAGCCAAAAAACTTGTGGCTCAGGGGCACCAACTAAGCCATGGCTACATGTTTCAGTTTGGAAGAATGTCTTCACTAGGTGCTTTTCCTATTTGCCATGACCTCCTCCATATCTTGAAATCTATGTAATGTCAATAACCCTCGCTGGTTGGTGCCCTTGTTATTTTTCTTTATGTAAGAAGCGGTACCATTCATAAAGTGAAAAAAAAAACAGACAGAGAAAGACCAGCTGGTGTATTGAGTCTGCCTCATTCAGTCGTGATGCCTTAAATGCATCATGATTCATAACAGCCCATATCCACCATCAGCCAAGTAATTTCCTGGGATAGGCAAAAAATATATATACTTTTTAAAAACCCTAAGGCCAATTTAAGTAGGAAAAAAATCTGGAAAATTCCTCTTTGACCCTGTAGGCAAACAAAAATGACTCCAGGTAACCACATCTGACCATGATTTATATTATTTTGTTTTCTAACTACTTTATGTATGTGGAGATCTCTGTTCCAGCCGCAGACTGCTCTAGCTCTCTTGTGGAGGTATGCAGTGAATCAGCACTCACCACACTAGCCCGCAACTCATTCCATGGGACACTATCCTCTGGGAAAAGTAGTTCTCGATATCTAACCCAGTTTTGCCCTTATGTAACTTATGCACACAATCCCTTATCCTCCTTCATGTATTAGATTGAAATAGTATGTGAACATGAATGCAGTCTAGTCCCTTTGTAAATGTAGAGTCAGTGTATCACCAAAGCACCCAGCTTCTTAAGACAACCTGAACCTTTTCTATAATCACCCAACGTATTTGAGTGCTCAGCCCAGATTCACTCAGAATAGGCAGTTTCTTCAAAGCTGAACTCAGTCCAGGTTCAGAAAAAGATGTTCTCACCCATCCTGTGCAACTATGGGAAAAGAATGGGATGTCCCTGCAACCTATAAGTAGCACTTTCAAATGCTTGATTTTGAACATCTTAAATTGCTGCTTTGGTGACAATTATATCTTTTTGTAGAATCTCATACTCAGCCTGTTCTGTGCCATGCACTTGTAATGCCCCGGTATAAAATCACTATGAATTGCTAATGTTTACGAGATTCTAACCCTGCCTATTCCCTACTATTCACCAGATTTTTTTCTTCCCTGTATCTTCATGAGAGCCACTTTCCTTGTAAAATACAGTATCTCCTGTGGATAAAGAAAGATTGTCAAGAAGGTTAAAGAGAGTTGTTACATACACACATTTGGAAATGGAAATGGACTTTTTAAAATATAATCACCATTCCTTTATCGTTGCTGGGTCAAAATCCTTGAGTTCCTATCTAACAACACTGTGGGTGTACCTACACCGCATGGACTGCAGCAAGTCAAGAAGATGGTTCAACAACACCTTCCCATGGGTAATTGGAGATAGGCATTAACGCTGGCCTTGCCCGTGATACCTACATCCCATGAACAAATAAAACAAACACACATGATCCAGTGAACCTGCCAATAGTTGGATCCCCATTCTTGGCCTCTGAGGGTTCCACAGCCCTTCTTATCATCCTTGCAGATAAGCGTACAGTCAGAGGTGATTTTACACAGGGATTACTGACACATAACTCCCAGCTAACAGCTCATTGACACCAAGAGCTTGTCAAGAGCTCTGACAAAATTCCTCATGGAAAAAGTTATAAGCTCAGCTGATCTGAAATGCTCAACACATCTCTTCACACTTATGGTTAGTTCATGTTTAAATAAGAGTCCCAAAATCCAAGGCACCACCAAAACAGAACAGAAAATAAGCTAAGTCAGGAAGTCTTGACTGATATGACACCAAGCTAGGATTTGAAAAAAGGAAATTATTTTGCAAGAAATAAAGATTGAGCGACATGTGGTTTTCTGTGGGTTTCAAGACTTGGCAAAGAATATGTTCAAGTAGGATATGCTAGAATGAATCTTGATTTCAATAGTTAGGGTGCAGACAGAGACAAGAAAGTTTGTAGTGCAGAGGAAAAGGTTGCAACTTGAGATAAGAGATGGATCCTTTATTGATTATCTGACCACCATTTGGGGGTAATATTCCATAACCCACAACATCACAGTACTCTAGCTTCATGTTCATAGCCATTAACGCTTCTTGTGTCAGTAATTTCAGGTAGCAGCAAAGTGCTGTTCTACACGTGTGATCGGGGGAGTGGGGAATAGTGGATATGACATCACTGATTTAGGCACACCTCGGTTAGGAGGGGAAGGTGCACCTAATTTTTGTTCATTATCCATTTTTTTCTGCTGAAAAGTATACAACTGCACATAAGGACAGAGCAGCAGAGGTCAAACATGGGCAAGGAAACCTCCTTCTGATTACCACATACTGCCCTCAGCTGATGAATCAGTACTCCTCCATGTTAAACATCACTTGGAGGAGGCACTGAGGGTGGCAATAGCTCAGAATCTACTCTGGGTGGGGGACTCCATTGTCCATCACCAAGAGTGGCTCGGTAGCACCACTACTGACTGAGCTGGCCGAGTCCTAAATGACAAAGCTGCTAGGCTGGGTCTGTGGCAGGTGGTGAGGGAACCAACAAGAGGGAAAAAACATACTTGATCTCATCCTCACCAACCTGCCTGCCGCAGATCATCTGTCCATGACAGTATCAGTAGGAGTGACCACCGCACAGTCATTGTGGAGGCAAAGTCCTGCCTTCACATTGAGGATACCCTCCATCGTGTTGTGTGCCATTACCACCGTGCTAAATGGGATAGATTTCAAACAGATCTAGCAACTCAAGACTGGGCATCCATGTGACGCTGTGGGCCATCAGCAGCAGCAGAATTGTACTCAAACATAATCTGTAACCTCATGGCCCGGCATATCCCCCACTCTACCATTACCATCAAGCCAGGGGATCAACCCTGGTTCAGTGAAGAGTGCAGGAGGGCATGCCAGGAAATATCTAAAAATGGAGTGTCAACCTAGTGAAGCTATAACACAGGACTACCTGTGTGCCAAACAGCATAAGTAGCAAGTGATAGACAGAGCTAAGTGATCCCACAACCAATGGATCAAATATAAGCTCTGCAGTCCTGCCACATTCAGTCGTGAATGGTGGTGGACAATTAAACTACTCACTAGAGGAGGGGCTCCACAAATATCCTCATCCTCAATGATGGGGGAGCCCAGCACATCAGTGCAAAAGATAAGGCTGAAGCATTTGCTACATTCTTCAACCGGAAGTGCCGAGTGGATGATCCATCTCGGCCTCCTCTGGAGGTCCCCAGCATCACAGATGCCAGTCTTCAGCCATTTTGATTCACTCCATTTGATATCAAGAAATGGCTGAAGGCACTGGATACTGCAAAGGCTATGGGCCCTGACAATTTTCCAGCAATAGTACTGAAGACATGTGCATCAACACTGGCATCTACCCAGCTATGTGGAAAATTTCCCAGGCATGTACTGTACACAAAAAGCAGGACAAATCCTACCCAGCCAATTACCACCCCATCAGTCTGCTCTTGATCATCAGTAACGTAATGGACAGTGCTATCAAGCAGCACTTGCTTAGCGATAACCTGCTCATTGACGCCCAGTTTGGGTTCCGCCAGGGCCACTCAGCTCCTGACCTCATTACAGCTTGGTTCAAACATGGACAAAAGAGCTGAACTCTCAAGGTGAGTTGAGAGTGACTGCCCTTGACATCAAGGCCACATTTGACAGTTACCATTGTCCAGAAACTGAGCTGGACTAACCACATAAATACTGTGGCTACAAGAGCAGGACAGAGGCTAAGAATCCTGTGGCATCAAGGAGCCCTAGCAAAACTGGAGTCAATGGGAATCAGGAGGAAAACTCTCCAACGGTTGGAGTCATACCTAGCTCAAAGGAAGATGGTTGTGCTTATTAGAAGTCAGTCATCTCAGCTCCAGGACATCAATACAGGAGTTCCTCAGGGTAGTGTCCTTGGCCCAACCATCTCCAGCTGCTTCATCAATGACCTTCCTTCCATCATAAGTGGGGATGTTCGCTGGTGGTTGCACAATGTTCAGCAGCATTTGCGACTCCTCCAATACTGAAGCAGTCCATGTCAAATTGCAGCAGGACCTGGACAATATCCAGGCTTGGGCTGGCAAGTGGCAAGTAACATTTGCACCACACAAGTGCCAGGCAATGACCATCTCCAACAAGAGAGAATCGAACCATCACCTCTTGACGTTCAATGGCATTGCCATCATTGAATCCCCCACTATCAACATCCTGGGGGTTACCATTGTCCAGAAACTGAGCTGGACTAACCACATAAATACCGTGGCTACAAGAGCAGGACAGAGGCTAAGAATCCTGTGGCGAGTAACTCACCTCCTGACTCCCCAAAGCCTGTCCACCATCTACAAGGCACAAGTCAGGATTGTGATGGAATATTCCCCACTTGCCTGGATGAATACAGCTCCCGCAACACTCAAGAAGCTTGACACCATCCAGGACAAAGCAGCCACTTGATTGGCACCACATCTACAAACATTCACTCCCTCCACCCCCGTCGAACAGTGGCAGCAGTGTGTACCATCTGCAAGATGCACTGTAGGAATTCACCAAGGCTCCTCAGACTGCATCTTCCAAACCCATGACCACTACCATTTAGAAAGACAAGGGCAGCAGATAGATGAGGACACCACCACCTGCAAGTTCCCCTCCAAGTCACTCACCACTCTGACTTGGAACTATTTCGCCACTCCTTCACTGTTGCTGGGTCAAAATCCTGGAGCTGCCTCCTAACAGTACTGTGGGTGTACCTACACCACATGGACTGCAGTGGTTCAAGAAGGCAGCTCACCACTTCTCAAGGGCAACTAGGGATGGGCAATAATTGCTGGCCCAGCCAGTGAAGCCCACATCTCATGAATGTATAAAAGAAAAGCTACTTCTGCCACCTACCTCACGGCTAGGGAATTGGCTTCAATGGGTCTTTCACCCTTGATCCTGTAATATTGTTATCATAAAAATCCTTACACACCTTCCTGCTGTAATCTACAGACTTTTGCAATCAAGGTCAGGTAGTCTAATCACTACTTCCTCATTTACCTTTTTTATCTTACCCCTTTCAAACTCAATGTTGTCCTACATATGTGCCTAATCCCTTAGCCAAGATGGGGTTGCCCCACACAAGGGGACCCGCCGTGCCAATAAAATTTCAGTCAGTGATGGATACGGAAACAAACAATGTCATAAGATGGCAAACAAATTAAAGTTTTACTGAATACCAGGTTAAACTAGATAGCACTCCCCTCCCCACCCCACCCCAGGAAACAACTGCAGGGATCATAATGGGCGATTAACCTGCACCCATTAATTGAAGTGCAGACAATATGCTTTCAGGTACCCAGGAAGCACAGCCTGGCTAGGAAGAGGAGGAACAGCAAGAAGAGATTGATGATGAAGCCACGTCATCACTTGATTTCACACACAGTCACCAGCTCGGGAACTGAAAATGTGTGTTTCTCACACAACCTGCACTTGATGAGGCATCGGGCACGATTGTGATGCAGACAGGGCAGGGGACAAGCGCAGGTGCCAACTCATCAGAGGGTGGAGGTGCACGGGGGTTC
This sequence comes from Cetorhinus maximus, assembly GCF_964194155.1. NCBI lineage: Eukaryota > Metazoa > Chordata > Chondrichthyes > Lamniformes > Cetorhinidae > Cetorhinus > Cetorhinus maximus. Next base: position 82,874,349 of record NC_135887.1, read on the forward strand.
TGCTGCAGAAGTCTCAAATGAGCACTTTGATGGGAAAGGCTTTGGAAGAAGATTAATAGGTATGCACAGTAAAATGTTTGGTGCATGGGAAGTCTGTCTAAAAGCTTGTAGTCACTTTCAAGGGCCATGGGTGAGTCCAGCACCAACATGGCACAGGGCTTCTTGCAGAAGTGGTGGCCAACTCCATCAACGCACTTGTGGACCCACCCATGGATGCAACGTCTCATGGCTGATAACTCAGCTTCCATTGCAGTACAAGCTGCTTCTACCAAATGTCTGACTGCTGCCAACATGGCAGCAGATACCAGTGTTCAAAGTGCTTTCAGGGTGCCCGTTCAGCATTCAGTCCTCCAGGACATTGCTAGGATTGCACTGGTGCCACCCTGGGGAGTGGCACTGTCTCCATGGAGCACAAAATTGCCTTCTCTCAGAATGACCCGGAAGGCATCAGACACATAAAAGCTCATCACCACAGTCACTACCACTGGCATGTGGTCCTTGCTCTGCTCTGATGTTGGGGTTGTGGCTGCAGCACGTGGCAAATTTTAGTGAGGACATCTTTAGTGAAATGCAGATGTCTCACACATTGAGAAACAGGTAGAATAATTTCCTGCTGAAAACCCTTCTGTCCCTCCTCCTCCTCCAGCAGCTTGTCCTGTTCTACATGGCCTCTGTTTATACTATAGGTCATGTTGCATTCCAAGGGAAGGCCTGCTAGTACACTTAGGCCGAGAAACAAGTGGCTTGTGCCGAAGTCTTGAAATCAGCAAAATGTCCTTCAGCATCTGCCACACCACTCCCTGTAAACGTTTGCAAATTGAAACAACTGTAGAAAGCGCCAAGCTCTTGTAGAATCATTGCAAGAGCCAGACAAATTCAAGCAGCAAATAATCTTTTACACAGTTGCAATCTCAATAAATATCACTGCTGCAAAATCCTTTCTGTTACTTAAGTGTGTTAAGTACTGCAAGTTTAGGAGAGGGAATAAGCTGGAGCATGGATCTGCAAAATGGCAGTGCTGGCATCAACTCCGCTTTGCATGCTAATTGCTGTCATGACCTACCTGTTCTGCATACTTGCAGAGGCCATTAGCCACATGCACTCCAACACCTTCACCAGGATGGTATCTGAAGTGATTCACATCAGAAGTGTGTCTGTGTACAGCATACATTATTTCAACCCCCATGTGGCACTCAAATCACCCAAACAATGGACATTGCCAAATCCAATTTCACGTCTACCATTTACTCTAGCTGGAGCTCCTTTAAGAGAAAATGATAGCAAATCACTTCATCCCAGCTCTGCCCCTCCCCGGAGAATCATCAAATTAAAAAATGCCTCTTTAAATAACCTGAAGGAGCCCTACAAAATTCTTTGGTCACAAGGTTCTGTGAATTGACTAACCTCTTCCAAAACACTTTTTAAATACCTGTGAATGAAGCCTTATTTTAAATAAAAGCTTGTGCTGCTAATCTTTTATTGCAGTTATTATACGGTAATGATGTTCTTTCTACAGTGTTTCTGTTTTGCTAGGAAGTGGCCCACTGTGCAGTCCAATACCACCTGAAAAACACCAACATCTGGTTCCCATTCCCACACATCTGAATGATCTGGAGCCTGGTTTCTGCAGTAATAACAGTACCCATTTTGCCAGCCTCACTAGCCAGTTCTAGCTCAGCTGTACAAATGTTGTTTGAGTTCATGTGAAGCAAATAGACTTTCAGAACATGAGGAGATGCGGAATATGAACAGAAAAGGCAGAGGCCCAGTAGGGTAAATGTAAGATTAGCATCTCTCCATTTCCAAACATCTATTTGCACTTTTTCCTGTCTTCTCTATTTTCTCTCCTCTTTTGCTGGGGACACTGTATCATGTTGAGGTCCACAGGAACCAACCACCATCTGGTACTATATTCAAGTAGCCACTCAATATGCATGTAAATGAAGCTAGTCAATCTTGCCCTTACCCAGCAAACACATGTGCATGTTTTGGAGCAGAGGTCAATGGATAGTAATCAGGACCAGGAACTCTGGCTGATTCAATCTCATTCTTGCTGAGGTTTTGGCACATACATGCAGTACATTTGATTTCCTTTATCAACAAAGCACATAAGGATCCATTTTATATGTCGATGTAAGTGATACCAACAGTCAGGTCTCAGTAAATATAGTCATACTGAAAGGGTTGCCAACAAATGGACAGCTTCTTCCCAATAAACATTAAATTTCAACTTCCCAAACCTTTTCCCATTCAAATCCATTTTATAGCTCCCAAAGGACCATTCACTCTTACCGTGCAGAATTCCAAAGGAATCAGATCCTTCTTTCCTATTCTGGGGGGAGGCAAGGCGTAGTGGTATTGTTGCTAGAGTAGTAATCCAGAGAACCAGGGTAATATTCTAGGGACCTGGGTTTGAATCCTGCTATGGCAGATGGTGGAGTTTGAAGTCAATTAAAAAAAACTGGAATTAAAAGTCTAATGATGACTATGGAACCATTGGTGATTGCTATAAAAACCCATCTGGTTCACTAGTGTCCTTTAGGGAAGGAAATCTGCCATCCTTACCTGGTCTGGCCTACATGTGACTCCAGACCCACAGCAATGTTGTTGACATTTAAATGCCCTCTGAACAAAGGGCAATTAGGGATGGCCAGTAAATGTTGGCCTAGCCAGCGACGTCCACATCCCATGAATGAATAAAAAAATTGTCCATTGTATGGAATTTCTAATAGAAACAAAAGTTCCAACTTTAAGAAATGTACAAATGTCAGCCCAGGTGCTGCAGCACATTTTGGAAATCGGATCCATTCCCCATTAAATAATTGCCCTTGTTGAGTGTTTTGTGTTGCTTAGAATGAGCTGCTGACTGCATGACTGTGTGGGTAATGAGTTGAAGGCTTGCCAGACACTTTAGGAATCTGGAGTTTATAGACCCTGGCCCACGTACATGGTTACTTGGCCAAGTAGTTAATGTGTTCATCAGGATTCAATTATAATCCTCATCACACCATTACCTTTAGAATGACACAGTAGAATGATTGAATTTATTACAAGGACAATGAAGTCTGGGGCCCTGAGATGCATCAGACTGGGTCATAATAGATTAAGTTCAGAAGCATTATATTTGGGCATAAATCATTTCAGCCTAAGTAAAGTGATGGACTTCACACTTAGAAAATTCGCTTTCCCTCCCCACATATGCAACTGTCAAATCATTTCAGGGTAAAATTTTCACTGAGGTTTTCTTAATTGCCTGCTGTTAACTGCTGTAGAAGAGCTGTGGAAATCCAAGAAAAAGCACGTAAATGCTGTTTTCCCTCATATTTCCCAGGCCTCCACAGATCTACCACCTAAATCGCAACAGAAGATTAGGAGAATTGTCCCAGTGAGCCTACCCAGTGTCATTAGGCATAACCCATAACCTGGGATGTTGAGAAGTGAAAAAGTTCAAAGGGCCACTGGTAGGTGACAACAAAGTGACTTTGGAAAGGCGTTTAAAGATGAATTCTTGGTTGTTCTATTGGGGGAGTGACGGGAGGGGAAAAAATCCAAGGAAATATACCAGAAGCAATGAGAATACATTGTCCCTGGTTTGCTGATAATGCTGTCACTTACAAGTGGGGGGAAGCAGTAGGTTCACTTCTAGTACTATATAGAGATAATTGTCGATCCAATTCCCCAACGTTCTCTCCAGCACGTGGGGGCAGTAACACTTTCCAATGCATTTCAGATCCTAACCACTCGCTGTGTGAAAAAGGTTTTTCCTCATGTCGCCATTGCTTCTTTTGCCAATTACCTTAAATCTGTGCCCTCTGGTTCTCGATCCTTCCACCAACAGGAATAGTTTCTCTATCTACTTTGTCCAGTCCCCTCATGATTTTGAACACTCTATCAAATCTTCTTCTCTTGTCCAAGGAGAACAACCCCTGCTTCTCCAATCTGTCTATTTAGCTGAAGTTCCTCATCCCTGGGATCATTCTCATTGAGTCTTTTCTGCACCCTCTCTAATGCCTTCACAACTTTCTTGAACTGGATACAATACTCAGAACTGGATACAATACTCCAGTTGAGGCCGAAGCAGTGTTCTATATAAGTTTAACATAACTTCCTTGTTTTAATACACAATGCCCTTATTAATAAAGCCCAGGATGCCATATGATTTATTAACCACGCTCTCAAACTGTCCTGCCACGTCCAATGATTTATGTACATATACTAGGTCCCTCTGCTCCTGCGCCCCCTTTAGAATTGCACCGTTTATTTTATATATTTTATATTGTCTCTCCACATTCTTCATACCAAAATGAATCACTTCACGCTTCTCCGCAGCAAATTTCATCCACCACTTGTCTGTCTATTCCACTCTATGTCCTTTTGAAGTTCTACACTACCCTCCAAAAGAACATACTCTGATCATCCTTCATTTTCTGGCATCCTGAGATCATTGTCTGATTGTTTTATAACCAAGGGTTATATTTCCTGAGTCACTATCTGGCATTGTCAAGCTTCACTCCACACCTTCATCCTCCAGCTCAGTGACTCACCAGTGACAGCTCCACATCTACACTATCTTGGCAGCCACAGTAACTGTACTTGGGTTGGTGAGTACAAGAGAAAGTGAAAGTGACAGGGCTGCAAAGTATCTGCAACTGGTGTCAGAAGTAGTGGATTTGGGATCCCTGCCTGTTTCATTGTACTCTCTCTCAATTTGCCGGATCAGAGAACACAAGCGAAAATCAATAGCTTATCAACAACTTATCCTGAAGAAGAATCATATGGACTCAAAATGGTAACTTCTGTTTCTCTCTCCACAGATGCTGCCAGACCTGCTGAGTTTTTCCAGCATTTTCTGTTTTAATTTCAGATTTCCAGCATCCACAGTATTTTGCTTTTAACTTATCACAGTTCTGTTTTCACTGAATATCACCTTAGCTTGAAGATTGCGTAAATTGATTGTTCAAGCTCTGATAGGTTATCTTAATGACAGCATATTGGATCTGCTGTCAGTTACAATGCACGTCTGTGGGGAGAGGACATCAGGTTCTCCATTTGCTGCAGCTTGGGAAGGGTTATTCCCCAGGATTTAAATGGTCTCGCTTTCCTTTGCTGGACCCTCCACATACTGTTGGCTGGTATTGTGTGCTAACTTAAACTTGAGGAAAAAGCAGAAACATGAAATAGCAGCTCCCGCCTCCAATCATTACCTCAAATTATTGTTAGTAATCAAAGTAACAACAGGCATTGTAAGGAAGGTGGGACATTGGAGGTGAACTTCAAAGAGCAGACATGATGTGAAGGAATATAAAGTGGAGGCATCCATGTGGGAGACACACTGGCACATGGAGAAAAACATGATCTGCAAAAAAAATACCATAGATCACCTTGTAAGAAAGTCATTGGGATTGATGAAGTGCCATAGTCACTTCCTTTCACATCGCACTAGCAACATTGGTAGATGTATTGCCTCCAAAAAATGCATCCTTCCTCTGCTTAATTTCACAGTATTACTTCCGTCTCATTTTCTGTAAAGTTTATAATCTGTTTCTCCGCTAATTATCTAGCTCGGAGGACCTTTAAATCTTGCATGGATCCTTAGATTCTGTTTTCCTCTGCCTTTTCCCCAGGTTTTCTGAACCTGCCTGAGTAGAACTGCCCAATTGTTGGCAGCACTCTCATACCAGTCCTGTCCAAAAATATTTAAATTAGCTGGGGTCAATGTCTATCTCAATGGGCACCACCACTACCGCTAGTAGAGCGGAATGCCAGGGATTAAGGGCTCCAAGTATCCAATTAGCAAAGTGAGAAACCTACTGTTTCTCCAGATGCTTAAATAGCAAGCCTTGCTGAAAAAAATGCTTTTCTTGGTTTGGGGGCTGTGGTGGGTGCAGGGGGAGTGGTGGGGGAAGGTGGTGGGGACGGAAGGAGGAGGAAGAGAAAGTACAATTGACCAAATTTCTGAATCCCTGATGCAAGTATTTGATCTTTTGGGAAACTGGAAATTTCAAATCCATTTCCATTCTCAATGACAAATGTCAGGATTAGTAACGAGAGACAGGCAAAATTTGGTAACTGGTATTGTTGTCAATGCTTTCAGCTTGTTATAGCTAAACACTGCAGGGTTTTCTAGTCCTTCTGTTACAATGATTAAAAAATGGATTTTCATTTAAACTGAGTGCATTCAGAGGTACAATTCCAAATGTATTTGCTAGTTGAAAGAGCTGTCTACCATGAATATTGGACTATTTGAAAACGGGCACTCACAGATCATAGGGCAGAATTTTGCCCTTGGTGGGCAGGCTCAGCAGGGACAGTCGGGAAGTCGACCGCCGCCTGCAATTGGCGCTGCGCCGTGATTTCAGCGTGAAACGCGAGCGGCAGCACTGAATGCTGTGTGCGGGTGGTGGAGGAGGGCGAGCGGGGCCAGCGCTAACTTCCCGCATGCATGTGAGTGAGCACTGCATAGTCTCCCTGAGGCACGGAGCTGCCTCAGGGAGATGAAGTGCAATAAAAAAAATAAAGAAAATAAAAATTTAATAAGACACGTTCCCTCATGTGAGTCTGTCACATGAGCAGGGACATGTTATTAATTCAATTGCAAAGCTTTTGTTTTATTTTTATTTGCTTTTGGAAACCTCATCCTGCCCGTGGATGAGGTTTCCAAAAAATGCAAAGGCCATTTGGCCTTTTTGCCTGCCCGCCAACTGTTAGATTGGATGGGCAGCAAAACATTTAGCTTAATTGATTAGTTAATGGCCTTAACAGGCCTTTTAATTGCCGGCGGGCACGCTGCCATCTCAGGCGTGTGCCCACCGACCAAACTATCGTGCCCTCGGTTGGCCAATGTCAACGCGCGTCATTTCACGCTCGAACGGATCAGGTGCGCACCCGCCTGCTGAGTGAAAATTTCTGCCCATAGTTTTACTTAACTAGGATTCTGAAATTGATCTGTCATGGCATAGTTGATTTGTTCACTGTTTGCAGAGGCACTTTTCATTCATCGAATTTTAGCCTGAAGGCACCACTATATCCAGCGAGGCCTTGTTAACCAAACAATTCTCTTAAGCAACTAACTTGGCAAATGAGCAGATAAGTAGTCACTTGTGCTACCAGCACAAGCACTCATTTTCTGGGACAACAGAGTCAGTTGCAGGAAAGAAGACAGACACTTATTTGGAGTGGAGGTGCACTCAGGAGAAAGGAAATTAAAGGAAGCAGAAAGAGGAAGTAAGAGAAACAAGTAGAGAAGATTTGTAAAAGAAAGAAACAGAATGGTGGTCATTGGAGAAGTTTGTAAAATGTTAACAATCCTCAAACTGAACAAAACAAGATGAAAGAACTAGTAATAGACTGTAGGAAAAAGCCAGTTAATAATTTGGTGCCTATGATGATTCATGATGTGGCCATTAAAACAGTTACTAACTACAAGTACCTAGGTATCAAAATAGATGATAAGTTGAATTGAAGAGAACAGTTTACGGATGTGATGGTCAAGGGATATACACAATTATACTACCTCAGAAAATTTACATCCTTTCAAGTAACTCCTACAATCATGAAACTCTACTCTTATGGCTGTAGTTGTGAATGATATCCTTTTTGGAAGTGTCGCCTAGTATTGTTGTCTTAGGAAAGTAGACTCTTTAAGGACACAGAGATTATTGAAGTAGGCAGGAACGGTATTTGATGAACAGATCTTTCTTGACAAAATTGACTTAGAATTTTGATGAAAGTAAAGAGTGTCATAACAATGAGAGCCACCCCTTGGTTCAGTATTACTGCTGGTAGCATTCAAGGAAAAGGCTACAATTCCTCGGATGCAGGACAAATTGTTTTTTGAAGGAGATAGTGGTAGAGAGGCAGAGGGATTCAGAAAGAGTGTGGGGCCTGAGCCTAGTGGGATGACAGCCCAACTGCTAATGGTGGAGTGAAGTAAGTATGGAATGGATAAGAGGCCAGTGTCGGATGGAGAAATTGGGAAACTGGGAACCAATGTAGGTCAGCAAGGTCAGAAATGATTGCTGAGTGGGAGTCGGTTACAAGCAGCAGAATTTTGCTTGAGGTAACGTTCAGAGAGAGAAGAGGATGGGAGGCCAAATAGGGCCACATTGGAATAGTCAATAGTCTCCAGCACAGCTAAAGTGCAAAAAGGAAAAGTTTCCATTATTAGTTACAGAGAATACTCGGCCGAGGTTGAAGCATGGCTGGACTTTATCTTGTTCTGTACCTGTCACAGGAGCGGAGAAAGCAAGAAAGGTGTGTTCCCATTCACTGGCAATGACAGTTCACATCTCAGTAAACACCAAAAAAAAATCACAGAAACTTGAAAAAATAGGCCACTGAGTGGAACATTCCAGGCAGTTGAAGCATGGTAGATAATGGGTAAGGTGCTGACATGTGTGTGTGATTGTTTTTATCAGTGCAGCCCACACAACCCTTTATTAGCTGCATTCTTGAAACACAGAGATTTATTGATGTGGTGTGGAAACCTAATGACCTTGGAGTTAATTAGTGGGAGGATTTAAGATCAGGAGGGTGGGCCCCTAATGTTTATCCTGCAGTGCTGACAGACTTATTACAGATTATGTGTCCATGGTCACGACTTGTTGAAGCCAGCGATAACAGTTTAATCAGCTAGCTCATGGGTTTGGGTCTTCAAATTAAATTAAGAACATGTAATAGGACCCTGAAAGACTTTCAGCTTACCACAGCTTCTGGACAGATTTCAGAGCCTGAACAATGCTAACTGGCATTTACTTTTACATTTAATCCATGTGGCAGATGGTATTTACTCCTTTTTTAAAAAAAATCCAATTTTCTCTCCTATCCTGATGGCATGGTTTAACAAAGGGCTGGTTATCCACCAACAACTCACCCAAGTGTCTGACCTTCACACATCAGCCAAGGCAGCAAGTTGTCTACAAGCTATTCATTAATAGCAGTCTCAGCCAATCCCACTACAGTTCCTCGTGATATTCCTGCATGGCAAGCCTTCGATCTGGGAGTCATCGGTTAGTGTGTTCTGTGCCTCGGAGATATGCAGAGATGATACACCAGGTTTCAATGTCTAAACAGGATTTTTATTTTACAAGTGCTTTTTAAAATGTCTGCTCTCATGCTTACAGCTGCTTCTCTCAGTTTAGTTTCTCTTCTGTAACCACACCCAGAGTTGACTAACAGCACACAAAACAGAGAAGTCATGGATACACATAATCAAACAATGAACAAATGAATACTACAGGTAGTGATCAGGAAAAGGACCCCATGGCATTCTTTAATCCACTCAGAGATGCTCAGACTAATTGTAGCTGCCCCAGATAAGGTCAGTTAACTCAGCACAGGCAAAGGATCAAACTGAATCCTTCTGCTCTGTATAGTCTGATGTTACATCAGATAGTGCATTTATTCACTGAATTTGGAGAGCTGTAGGCATTTACTCAGCCATGAAGTATGTATTTTCAGGTTTTATTATAATTTCCCTGCATTTGGATCCTTTTTGAAGGCTGAACTCTTAAGTAAAATTCATGGAATCTGTTCTTACACTGGAGTTCATGGTTCATTTAACATTGGCTCGGCTCCATGGTGTTTTTACACAGTATAGTTTAAATCATCAATCATTAGCATTATACCTTGGTCATGTAGCTATTTGTTTCAATGTGTATTAGAACACTTTGTTCAATATAGAACTGGAGTAGGCAAAACCAAAAAAGTTTGTACAATCTCGGCCTTGCTGTCGCAGTGAATCACTGAGCCAATCTCGGCCTTGCTGTCGCAGTGAATCACTGATCCAATCTCGGCCTTGCCATCGCAGTGAATCACTGAGCCAATCTTAGCCTTGCTGTTACTGCTGAGTGATTCACTGCGATCAGCAGCTTCCTCTGTTGAACTTTCCTTGGGCAGGTCACAGAGTAATGTTGACAGAGCAGTGGAGCTGGCTGCCAGTCCATCCCCTCAACAATTTGAACATTGTAGAACTACTCTCACATACAAAAAGGCATCACAAAGCACTTGACAAGCAGAGAAAAGAGTGGATAGCAAACATTAGGAGGAAAGAGACAGACTGGAAATTAGGGGGAAATCACAGCACAAAGTAAAAGGTAAAGGTCTCATATATGCTACAGAAAATATATTTATCACTAGAATTTAAACTTAAAATTAGTTATTCACAACAACAAACAAGCATTTTGTTTTTTCCTTCCCTATTTTTGTCGACAATTTCTGAGCCACAAGCACCCTCTGCTACCTCCATCCAGTGGCCATTTTTAAAATTCATTCATGGGATGTGGGTGTCACTGGCTAGGCCAGCATTTATTACCCATCCTTAATTGCCCTTGAGAAGGAGATGGTAAGCTGCCTTCTTGAACCGCTGCAGTCCATTACTCATATCTGAGCTAGACGATGAGTACCAGGATATCAATTTAGTACCGACTCACTGAACAAATAGATTTCAGCCACCACTGCAGTATAAACACTACAATTCATCTGAAGACTGCCCTCCCCATGCAGATTTACAATGTAAGAGGCAAGTAAAGGAAATACTGTTAGGAATAGAAATCAAATCACAAAGAAGCAATAAGCTAGGGACAGTAAAAGTGAACAAAGCATGTCGTATGGTCAGACTTCAAAACATGGTATTAAAAGAGCTGACAAATGAAATTGGATACTTCTCACCAGTTACCTAAAAGAAATTGTGAAACAGTTGGGTTAAGGGATTGGACAGAGGAAAATGTGGTTCCAATTTATATAGGAACTGAAGGATAACCTAGTGAACTTTGGTTATGTGAGGATCACGTAGTTTGGAAAATAATAGAATGTATCCTGAAAGAGAGAACATTGAGACATAGCAGAATGATCAAAGCAGTCAAAATAGACTTGCAGAGGTCAATGTTGCTAGACAAAGGCATTAGAGTGCTTTCAGAATAATACTCAGCTAGTTAACAAGGGGAACTCAGATCTCATATATTCAGACATTAGCAATGCCTCTGATTTAATAAACATGCTATCTGGAAATTACCTTTTGAAGTAGATAATAGAGAAAAATGTTTTGCTTTGGACTCTATTTGTGCCAGAGGATGCAAAGGGAGCAACATCTACATGGAAAGAGGAGACTAATGGGTACCAATGGGATCAGTTCCCTAGTCTTTGTTGTTTTCAATGTAGATCAATGACCTAAAGGGATAAACGATAACAAAACTCGCGTTAATTATTGAGAAGAAACTGGAGGGGTGAACAGCTGGAGATAATGGGAAACCATTGACTAGCTGCAGAGAGAAATGTGGAAGCTGGGGGAATGTGCCGAAAAGTGGAGATGTCATGAAAAAAAAGAAATACGAAGTCATGATGCTGGAGACTATAAAATAAATGGGAACAGTCTAGAGAAAACAGCATAGGAAACAGGTCTGGGAACAGAAAACATCTTGAAACTGTCAATATGATGTGAAACAATGGGAAAAAGACAAATAGGATCTTTAGATGTAAAGCAGGATGGACAAAGCACAAGTCCCAAGATAAGAAGAGTTGAATAGAGGTAATACATAACCTTCTTCATGGTAAGCATGGTTGGTTTACATATATCTGACAAAGAGATAGACAGTGCATAACCATGCAGCCTGAGTGGCTGCTTGATTCCCTTAAGGGGTTAGAGTGAAATTTCCTAGCTTTTTTCCCCCTGAAATTAGGCCAAGTTTATTCACCTCCCTCTTGGATAGCCAAGAATTGGGGAGGGCGGTGCATGGGGTCATACTGTCTCACAGCCAGGTGAGATTGGGTGGGATTAATGGACTTACAGGCCTTCCCTGACTTGAAAAACTCAGCCAGGCAACTCAATACACACAAGATATATGAGAATAAGGTCAGGCTCGCCCATGTTATCAGTGTCTAGGCCGACACATGAAGAGGTGTTGAAGAGCAACCACCAATTGTGGAACAGTACTCCGGTGAAGATCAACACATTCCTGGAGCTGAGGGGAGAAAACTGACAACCAAAACTTGTTCGGATAGAAAACTTTCAAGGGAATTAATACAGGTTGTTATGGTTGGATTGACCCGAGGAGCAGCAGGTTCTATTATCGGAATATGATGTATTGTGATTCTGCCTTCATTCTGCCAGAAGCTTCTAGATTCCATTATTCCTGATACCATGGGTTAAGAACACTTTACCCAATGTACATCATCCTTTTCTTAATGAATAATTAAACATGGGACCATGCACTTCCAGGGACCAGGAGCTGACAACATTATGTAACCTCAGAAAGGCACAGGCTGCAGGTGACTCAAGAAGGCTGGTTATTCAACAGTTAGTTAAAAAATATTCCTTACAAGATGCATGGATAATCTGCTGTGGTTCAAATCACAGGACCAGCAAAAGGACAGGCCACTCCAACATTGCATATGTTCAATACAGTGCAGCAATAAAACAAGTGTGAAGCATAGAGTTGAATCTCTCCCCCTCTGAAAATCTAAGCTTTACAATTCACATTCTCAATCTCAGCATGCCTCTCAGGATGTCATCTGTCCTGCTGCATGTATACTTCTACTCCTCCAGTTGCATTCAACTCACAGTATTTTAGAAGAACACTTCAAAAAATGTTTGATTCAAAGACGAGTACGCTGGAAATCTGAAATGAAATCAGAAAATGCTGAAAATACTCAGCAGGTCTGGCAGCATCTGTGGAGAGAGAAACAGGGTGAATGTTTCAGATCAAATCACAATCATTCCAAACTCTCTCACATTGCTGTCACAAATCAAAAAACATAGGAACAAGTACCAACAGCGATCTGTGACTCATGATTAGCCCTCAATTGGAGCATAATTTAAAATATTTCCTTTTCCTAGTGGTTTCTATTGTTTTTTCATTCTTTCACAGGACAAGGGCGTCACTGGTTAGTCCAGCATTTTTAATGCCCATCCCTAATTACCCTTGAGAAGGTGGTGGTGAGCTACCTTCTTGAACCACTGCAGTCCATGTGGCATAGGTACTAATCAGAATTACTTACTTCTAGAATTACATACTTAATCAGAAACTGTGTAAATGTTACATTGGAATAGTTATCCCAAAGTGAGTTGAAAAACTGACCTTTGATCTCGAGGACCTAAGTTCAAATTCAACCCAGAAAGGGACAAAGACGTATTTCTTTTTAAAGAATGACTGATAACATCATGTGGGAACTGGCAGGCAGGAGTTACTAAACCTAACAATGTGATGACATTCAATTAGTGTCAGTACAGATTTGGTCTGTGACACAGCATACAGACTGAGAAGAGTTACTGAGTTCAACAGTCCTGAGAAGCCCTCTTTAAAAGAAAAACAGATTTGCAATTAACTAGTACGTGACGACGCCATTCAGCGCCATTTACTTGCAGAAGTTAATATTGACCTGAAGCTCGCCATGGAGATAGCGCTAGCAATGGAAGAGTGCTGAGAGGGACTCACAGGCTTTGCAGTATGTGCAACATGGCTCCATTCTTCAGCTGGGGTGGGAACCTGCCGCCAGGCATGGCACATAAACCAGGGAGACAACCGCAAAGCGGGAAACAGTTCCTATTGCTTGAAAAACAAAAAGAAATACAGGAAACATCTCACCAGGGATTCAGAAATTAAATTGTTACTGATGTGGCGGTAACCATGTACCGGAAACCTGCAGATTTAAAGAAGCAGAATGCCACTACTGTCACAAAAAAGGACATGTTGTAAAACAGTGCAGGGGAAGATCAAGACAGCCATTCAGACAGCAGGTCAAGCCAAATGAAGTGCACAATATAAATGAACCGGAAGCTGCTGAGACTGATGTCTATTCCCTACACAATCTCAAGGCCAAGAAAACTGAACCAATCACTGTCACCTTTCAAGTGAACGGGAAGCCTCTAGTCATGGGAGCCTTTAGTCATGGGAGCTTGACACAGGAGCATCGACCACAGTGGTGGGAGAACACATCTTTAAGCACTTAAGCAAAGGTACCCAGCCACTGAGTCTGGAGAAAACCATGGCTCAGCTGAAGACGTACACTGGAGAGGCAATACTGATGAAAGGCATCACCTCTGTACCTGTATTCTACAGGCAACAGACAGCCCAGCTGCCAGTAATGTTGTATCAGGAGAAGGACCTAGCCTTCTGGGCCGTGATTGGTTGAAAGAAATTAAACTCATCTGGTCAGAAATTTTTCAAGTTAGAACAGGAGAAATTCCTGAACCGTTAAAAAAATTTTGACAGAGTATTCCGAGATAAATTGGGAAAGATAGAACGTCTACAAGCAAAAATATACGTAGATTTGGAGGCAACATCCCGGTTCTTTAAGGCAAGAGCTATGCCTTACGCCCTAAAAGAGAAGGTGGATGCGGAATTGTGCCGTTTGAAGAAGTTAGGAATAATCCAGCCAGTCCAATTTTCAGAATGGGCAGCACCCATAGTCCCTGTGATAAAACCAGACCAAACCATTCGCATTTGCGGAGACTACAAAGTAACTGTGAACAAGGCTGCTAAATTAGACAAAACACAATCCCAAGGATTGAAGATTTGTATGCTAAGCTTGCAGGAGGAAAATCCTACACCAAACTGGACATGAGCCATGCATACCAACAGCTAGAGCTGGACAGCACATCTAGAGGGCATGTAACCATCAACACGCTTAAGGGCCTGTACCAATATATACGTACCTACCCTTTGGTGGGTCATCTGCCTGTGCGATTTTCCAAAGGACCATGGAAAGCCTAGTACAAGGACTTCCCCGAGTAATAGTGTACCTGGATGATGTCCTGATCACAGGATCAATGGAAGCCAAACATTTGGCCAACCTACAAGAGGTTTTAAGGAGATTTTTGGAGGCTGGGGTACGATTGAAAAAAGAAGTGTACTTTCCACGTGACTGAAGTCACTTATTTGGGTCATTGAGTGGTTGCCCAAAGGTCGCATCCAGTACAGGAGGAAGTCAGGACAATCAAGGAGGCGCCCTCTCCTACCAGTGTCACTGAGCTCAAGTATTTTTTGGGCATGGTAAATTATTATGGTCTCTTCTTGCCAAATTTGTCAACAGTATTAGCCCCTTTGCACTTATTTTTGAAGAAGCTCCATAGCTGGTCTTGGAAGGCACAACAAAGAAGCCTTCATAAAAGTCAAAAAGCTTTTACACTTATCTTGTCTACTAGTACATTATGACCCTAAGAATTAATATTAACCTGTGATGCTTCTCCCTATGGAGTGGGAGCTTTGTTGTCACACAGGATGGAAGATGGTTCTGAAAGGCGAATGGGCTATGTCTCCAGAACCCTCTCTGCAGCCAAGAAGGATTTCCCACAACTTGAAAAAAAAGGCTTATCCGGAATATTTGGAGTAAAGAAATTCCATCAATATTTGCATGGTCGACATTTCACAATAGTGTCAGATCACAAGCCACTAATGGGTTTATTTAGTGAAGATAAAGCAATTCCACCAATTGCTTCTGCTAGAATTCAAAGATTGGCTTTGATTTTGTAGGCATATGAGTATACCTTTATGCACCATCCGGGCGTGCAAATAGCAAATGGAGATGCCCTCAGTCATCTTCCTTTGCCACATAGCATTACGCATGCTCCAGTGCCATAAGAAGTTGCACTTGTGTTGTATTTCCTGGACTCCTCACCGGTCTGTGCAAAGCAGATAAAGAGTTGGACAAACTGGGATCCAATTTTATCAAGAGTCTGAGAACAGGTATTGCAAGAATGGTCAAATGCACAAGTCTCTGAAGAGTTAAAACCATTCCATGACCGTAAAACCAAATTAAGTTGTCAAGATGGAATCTTGTTATGGGGAACAAGAGTTGTTGTCCCTTCACAAGGAAGAGAACCACTATTGACAGAGCTTCATAGTGCGCATCCAGGAATTTCAAAAATTAAGATGCTCACACAAAGTTATATATGGTGGCCAGGCATAGACAGTGACATAGAAAAAATGGTTAAACACTGCCTCCAGTGTCAGCAACAGCAGAAGTTGCCCTTTTCAGCTCCACTGCATCCTTGGGAGTGGCCTGGTCAACCCTGGGTGAAACTACATATAGATTATGTGGGTCCATTTTAAGTACCATGTTTTTAATGACCCTCAACATGCATTCCAAGTGGACGGATGTGTATGAAGTTAGATCACCGACATCATGTACAACTATTGAAAAGCTGCACCAATATTTTAGAGTACATGGCCTACCAGAAGTCATTGTTTTGGATAACGGTACTGCTTTCATTAGTACGGAATTCCAGAGATTCATGAACCTAAATGGGATTAAACATGTCAAAGCAGCACCGCATCATCCCTCATCCAATGGGTTAGCAGAAAGAGCAGCACAAACTTTTAAAACAGGAATGAAGAAATTATCCGAAGGAAGGTTAGAAACAGGAATTTCACAATTTCGTCTCAACTATTGCATGACTCCTCATGCAACCACGGGTTCAACATCATCTGAATGACTAATGAAACATTACCTTCGTACAAGGTTGAGTCTGGTGTTCCCTAACTTAGAGGGGGAGGTAGAGAAGAACCAACGTTGTCAGAAAGTGAATCATGACATTCACAGCAAAGCGCGAAAATTTACTGTGGGAGACAGTTTTTGTGCTAAATTTTGGAACTGGGCCAAGACGGGTTCCTGGTTTAATTGTCTCTGAAACAGAACATTTGTCATACCAAGGGCAGGTTTTTCCGGTTGGCGAGCGGGGGCAGGGCCTGTTTGCTAACGCGTAAGATAACGCAGGAATATGTTGGGCGTGAGTCCCGATGTCAACCCGCTTCATTTAGATTGTCAGCTCGGTGGGTGTGCAGCTGAATTGGCCTATTAAGGCCATTAAAAAATCAATTAATATGATTGATGGACCTGCCTGTCCAACCTTAAGGTTGGTGGGCAGGCCGGGAGCCCAGGCAGGCCTCAGATAAAGCATGAAATCTCATCCAGGGGAGGGATGAGGTTTCATGGGGGTCTTTAAATTTTTAAGAAAGGTTTCAATAAAACTTATGGACATGTCCCCACTCATGTGACAGTGTCAGCTGAGGGGACATGGCAGGGGAATTTTTCAAACCTCTTTATTTCAAGTTTTACATCGGAGACAATCTCCCTGAGGCAGCACTTTGCCTCTGGGAGATCTGTGCGCTCTTTTGCGCGTATGCTGAGGGAATACCCCTCCCCCCGCACAGGGAGCGCATAGCGCTTCCTGGTGCACATCACGCTGGGTGGGCCTTAATTGGCCCGCCCACTTAAAATGGCTGCACGCCCCCAACTGAGGGTGCCGATCAGAGGCCCGCCCACCGGCGCCCGCTCTCACTCTTCCCCCCTCTGATGGGGGGAAAATGTTAGCCCAAGTGAAAGTGGAAAACTGGATTGTTCAAAAACATGTGGATCATCTAAGAGGTAGAGAGACACTTCAACAACCAGTTACTACACCTGAAATTGAGGTCGATACTTTGATCCCTGACATGCTAGATCGATGGAGAATAGAGATACCTGGTGTCTCTGTTGAAGTAAATAATTCTGAACTACCATTGTCTAAGGATGTCCCTGATGCTGCAGTTCCTGTTCAAGTCGATCCAGTGGAAGAATCTCAAGTCGTGGAGCTACGTCACACTAACCAAATCAGAAAACCACCTCAGAGACTTAATCTATAATTGCATGAACTGTATATATTTGTATATGTTATGGATTAAGATATTCTTGTAAATGAGAGGTGTAAAACAAAATTAAAGGGGGAGGAATGTAGTGATTGCAAGTAAAACCTTTCATACTGTTTTGGGAATCACGTGACTGTACAAATGAATCAGCCCTAAGTGCGGGTGATCTTAGGGGCAGAGCTTTCTAGTCGTGGACCTGGTTCACGCATATAGCTTCATCAGGAGCTCTGTAAATAAAGTTTACTTTTTCTAACAAGAAACCTGTCCAGTACACCAAGTTTACTGCACCTAGTAAACCCTTTCTCCATAATTAACTACATTTCACACCCCAATCTTTTGTCAATTTCACATCCAATCTTACCTCCAATTCCAAGAACAAAAATTCATGATTTTCTTCGTCTCCAATATCAAGCCCAATCATGAAGCTACTTCACTCTTTTCCCACTGTTGCTGAGCTCCTCCAGTTTCCCACTTACTCTAGCCCTGAACTGAAAATAAAAACTGCAAATGCTGGAAATACTCAGCAATTCAGGCACTAACTGTGGAGAGAGAAACAGAGTTAGCATTTAAAATTGATGACCTTTCATTAGGTCTGGGTTCATCAAACTGAAACATTTAACTCTCTTTCTCTCTCTACACAGATGCTGCCTGACCTGCTGAGTATTTCCAGCATCTTCTGTTTTTATTTCAGATTTCCAGCACCTGCAGTATTTTGCTTTTACACTAGCCCTGAACCTAATCATTCTATATGATTTCCCCATGTCTCCCTAAGCTCATCCCTCCAAGAGCCGCCCCTTGCTGCTTCAGCACTCCATGCCAAATTCCTATCCACTCAAAGCTGCTTCCACCTCCACAACCTGCTGCTCCTTCTGTGCAGACCCTTCACTCAAACCATTTGAAGCAGATTGCAGAGAGATTCCGCTAATAGCTTCCTCAGATCTTCCATATGTTTCCATTTCAAGTCACCAAGAGCTTCCATACATTAAGCCAAGTGTCTTCTGCTGATTCACCCCATGTTTATAAATGGATTTATGAATGTGTCCAAAGGTCCCTTTACTAACTGCAATATGCAGTACAAAAGCACCTCTACTCTCCCTCCAGAACCTGTAGCACTGCCAGCAGCAAATTCCTGTCAGGGTCAGAGGCCATCATTTTTCTTGGTTGTAGAGGATGGGTCAGCACTGCAGTTTCTCACTTGCCTGTTCAGACCGCCAACAGGAACAGCTGAGCAGCTAGATATAAAAATTCAAACCTCATTTTTCCAAACAACTGCGTGCGCATAATTATTTTAAAAGAGATGTTTCTCAGGGCAGCAGTGCCCTATAATATTTTAGAACAGCTCTTAATGGAACTTGAACTGCAATATAAAAAGAGAAAGAGGCTTGCATTTATGGAGCACTCATCATATCTCACAAAAACATGTCAGCTTTCCTCACATAAAATAAGTCACTTTGAATTGCAGTTTATCCTGTGATCTATGTGAATATGACAGTGAATTTGTATACAAGATCCAACAAACAAATTAAACAAAGGGCCATTTTATCTGTTTGGGTGGTATTGGGAAAATGTTGGCCTCTGCACTGGTAATATTTTCTGCTCATCTTTGAATAGATTAATAGGACCTTCAGTATCAAGCTGAGCCGCAGCTCACCTGAAGCAGGATATTGCAGGATATCGATGAGCATATTGTATCCTTCCTTGTGATACAAAACTGCCTGGGAGAAGTCAATTTTGTTAGATACAACACACATTAAAAGTAGAGCAAAACTCTCTCCATACTGCCGATCATGCACTCCTAGGTCAGGTAGAGAACAACTTAAACACAAACACCTCCATATTGGTCAACAACATACCCTACGTAATGTACAAGAAAGGCTTAAATGCAGGGTTGAGCTCTCTCCCTAGACGGTCCTTACAAAAACCTCAAAAACAAGTGAATTTAGGACAGGTGGGAAGTAAAAATTGTGAAAATTTCAACCCCAAGCCACCCATTTCTGGTTTTACTGGAGGCGGGGCTGGTCCAATCTGCTCTCAGGAGGTAGGTTAGTCATGGAAATCTTTTACGAAGGTAGCATACCTCTCCTTTGACATGATTTTTATTTTTTCACTAATGTTGGCTAGTTTTCTTGGGGCTTTGGAAACCTGACAGCCAAAGGGAGGTGGGAAGGACCAGGTCTATATGCCAAGTGCCTTTACGGCACTACTTACTGCCCATTGAGGCAGAAGTTTGCAAAAGAGAAAAGGGATTTACATATCCATGTTCAAAAATTACTAAAAGCTAGTGCACAGCCCAAGCAGTAATTTTAAAAAGGCTATTGGAATGTTGGCTATTATCCTAAAGGTTTTGGAATACAAAAGGGGAGGAAGTTATGCTTCAGTTATACAGAGCCTTGTTCAAACCCCATTTGGCACACTGAGTTCAGTTTACAGTAGCTCAGTGAAAAAATACTGGCCATGGAGGGGGTACAGTACAAACTCACGAGAACAATGATATCAGAGTTTAAATACATTATGAGGGAAGATTGAATGAATATGGGCTTGTATTCCCTTGAGATTAGAAGACTGAGAGATGAGGCATCAAGATAAATTTAAGATGATAGAAGGATTTGATAAAATAGATCAAGGAAATCAATTTCCACTGATGGCGGAATCTTCAACAAGGAGCACAATCTTAAGATTAGAGCTAGACTATTTAGGAGTGAAATCTGGGAGCACTTTTTACACAAAAAGGATAATAGAAATTTAGGCCAGAATTTTTCTCTCAGTGTGCGAGCACGCGTCCAACACACTTGAGTATAAAATAGCATGTGATGACGTTGGGTGAGCGTCCTGACATCATCACGCACTTGCTTAATATTTCAGTCAGCAAGTGCATGAGAGAGTCAGCAACACGCCCGCCAACAATTAAGAGGGCTATTAAGCCTAATAACGGCGCAATTGTCTTTAATTTTATGTTGCCCGTCCAACCTTATGGTTGGCGGGCGGGCGAATCGGCTAGGTGGCCTTTGCTTTTCAGGAAACCTCATCCAAGGGCGGGATGAGGTTTCAGAGATTAATTTATAAAAAAATAAAAATGTTTGGACACAAATTTCAGCATCCATATGCATAGGTGGCTCATTCTGATGCGTGGGCATTTTTTACGGATTTTAAAACCTGTTTTTATTGAATTTCAATTCTTCAGTTCCCTGAGGCAGCTCTCTGCCTTTGGGGAGCTTTCATTCCGCGCTGCCCCACACTCGCACTGACTCCAGCGCTCACCTTCCTCCTGCCCCCACCCTGGCAGTGCTGAGCCTTTCAACACACCTTTCAAGCTGGCTGGCTGTTAATTGGGGCCCGGGTGAAATTGCAGTCGGGGGCTGATCGCGGGCGACAGTCTGTTCCCCGCCTGCCAACCCGAAAATCCTGCCCCTAGAAATGCATGGAAATTTGTAACATTGAGATCAATAGATTTTTTTTTATTAAATAAGGGATATGGAGCAAAGACAAGTGAATGGGGCTGCGGTACAGATCAGCCACAATATAACTGAATGGGGGAACAAGCTTGAGGAGCTGAACGGCTGACTACTTTTCTCAGGTTTCTCATGCCAACTTCAATTGCTAGCCATTTTCTGCCCTGTTGTGATCACTGGTCCTTCTATCACTTGTAATGGTGTCTTGTCCCTTTCTTCGCCAGCTGGGGTCTCTGATCATCGTCTCCTGAAAATAAAGCACTTTGGTGCATTATCAGTTTCTTTCTTGCTGGACATTCAACATTCTTTTTGCAAACTACATGATTATATGTTATAGTCCGATATGGAAAAGACATTAATATATTTCCAAGGATTAGTTACTGTCAAACAAAAAAGCATTAAATGCGTTGGAAGCAGTTCAGAGAAGGTATACTGGACTAATACCTGGATTGGGCGGGATGTCTTATGAGGGAAGGTTAGACAGACTAGGCTTGTATCTGCTGGAGTTTAGAAGAGTAAGAGGCAGCTTGATTGAAATATATAGAACTCTGAGGAATCTTGACAGGGTGGATGTAGAGAGGATGTTTCCTTTTATAGGAGAATCTAAAAATAAGGGGTCACTCATTTAAGACTGAGATGAGGAGAAAAATCTTTCTCTCAGAGGGCCGCAAGCCTTTGGAAATCTCTTCCTCAATAGGCAGTGGAAGTATAGTCTTTGAATATTTTTAAGGCAGAGGTAGATAGATTCTTGTTGAGCAAGGGAGTGAAAGGTTATCGGGGGATAGGCAAGAATGTGGGGTTGAGGTTACAATCAGATCAACCATGATCTCACTGAATGGTACTCGAGGGGCCAAGTGCCCTACTCCTGCCCCTAATTTGTATGTTCATATTTAATATGCTATCAATCACTGAATTTCATCATTGATGTCAATGTATTGAGAAATTATTTTGATAGGCTGGATAACATATAAATTTCCAGCCATTGCATTCACCACTTCTCTTCATAAGTAGATTAGAACAAACGTCCTACATGACTGCGGATCATTCAGGAGGAGATGGGCAAGCTGGGGGGAGGGGGTGCAGGGGTGAAAGCTTTTGATTGACAGCTGTGTCTGAGGCAAAGGCTTGGATTGAATCTGCAGAGAAACAAAGTCAAAGTCAATCATTTGTTATGGTCCATTTGATTGACAATTCTGTGGCCAAGGGCCGAGGCTGTTCATCTCAGCTCAGTAGTTAGTCTGATGCTAACAGAGACTGAACAAGGCTGATGCTCAAATGGCAGTGTTTCACCATTCAAGAAATGAGTGGTTGTATTTCAAAGATCAATATTGAGAGGCAGTGCTGCAGTAGCATCATTCTTGTTCTGACAGTTTGAGAAGAGTAATAAAAGGTAGTAATTATTGTAAATATATACAAAAATATTGTTCATTTACCTTGTTTAACGTTATATAAATGTATTTTCCGGTCCATAGCTTGAGCCTTGATCTGTTAGGGTACATATTCATCTCTCTGCTGTACATGCATTCAAAGTGCAGCAAGTAATATGGTCCAGTATGTTAGGATACAATGACAAGGGTACTTGGTTGGATTTCTAGGTTTTCTTGGGCAAGTAAAACCACATTCTGCTTCACAGGGGCATATGGTCTGCTCAAGCAAATGGCGGTGATGGAATATGGGGCTGGGTGGGTGGGGAGTGGGAAGGCGACCAGGGACTGAAACATGGAAAGGGGAGAGGATCAGGGCATTCCATGTCTCACAAATAGTAACATTTTGCTAGTTAGAACAGAAAAGGTTTTAAAGGTCTTTTGCAAACTAGTATCAGTTAACTCTCTTTGAAGGCAATTGTGAAATTTTGTATCCTGGTCAGTGAACAATTTTGTGTGCAAGTTTTGAACATTACTGAATTGATGCCAGAGATGCACGTGTTTTTGTCATTGCTTGTGTCAATAATATCCATCTCAAATGTGTGTGTGAAAGTAGCTAACCTTTTAATTGGCTTTCCATGGGATTTTCATGTTATTGTGATTAACTCTCTCACAATTCTGTCTTATTGTTTCTATGATCACTATTGCTTGATAGCTCAGCCTTCAAAGGGATTGAGAAAGTATATAACATGAGATTCTTCCAGCACTGAGCTGTTCAGGCATTGTGCCAAATATCCACTCAGAAGCACTGAAATCCATGATGTTACGGCCAGGTGAGAAAGGGGTGAACTAACTCCCCCTATTCAACCTCCTCGGTTGGTCAAAACAAAGGTTTTCTTTTTCACGAGTATATGCCTTATCCCAAATTCAAATGTTTATGGAGTGAGCAATAAGGAGCCAATCAAACAAGGTTTTCTTGATTTAGAGAAAGTCCAAATTTATAAACCACAAACCCAAGGAAAATAATAAAAAGGTGATGTCAAGCCTTTGGCTCTCATTCAGGCCCACACCCACATACGTGCACATACACAGGTATCAGAAGTTAGGGTCCGAAAGAAAAGTTAAAAAAATATAAGGTGAAGTGTCCTTTGATCGTCCTCAAGGCGTAGATTTTTAAATGTTGTGGACAATTTGGATTAACTGGTTTCTTGGATACGGTGAGATGCAGGTGATTTTTTTTTTTATTCATTCACGGGATGTAGGTTTCGCTGGCTGGGCCAGCATTTATTGCCCATCCCTAGTTGCCCTTGAGAAGGTGATGATGAGATGCCTTCTTCAAGCGCTGCAGTCCATGTGGTGTAGGTACACCCACAGTGCTTGTAGGGAGAGAGTTCCAGGATATTGACCCAGTGACAGTGAAGCAACAGCGATATATTTCCAAGTCAGGATGGTGAGTGACTTGGAGGTGAACTTCCAGGTGATGGTGTTCCCATCTATCTGCTGCCCTTGTCCTTCTAGATGGCAGTGGTCATGGATTTGGAAGGTACTGCCTAAGGGGCCTTGGTGAATTTCTGCAGTGCATCTTGTAGATGGTACACACTGCTGCCACTGTGCATCGGTGGTGGAGGGAGTGAATGTTTGTGGAACGGGTGCCAATCAAGCGGGCTGCTTTGTCCTGGATGGTGTCAAGCTTCTTGAGCATTGTGGGAGCTGCACTCATCCAGGCAAGTGGGGAGTATTCCATCACACGCCTGACTTGTGCCTTGTAGATGGTGGACAGGCTTTGAAGAGTCAGGAGGCGAGTTACTCATCACACGATTCCTAGAGCAACACCCTAGTCACACATTTAGCTGCAGGGTTCACATAATTTAAATCTTCCATGTTGGCTAACTTTGCACCACGTGCTATCTGACCTTGGTTGACTTTAATCAATTATGCAACACGTAATACCATACAACCCAAATATCCAAATGTATTTGATTATCATTATGACATCCTTCCCTTACTAAATTGAAAGCATGTCATCTTTGTTTTGCTCGTGCTTTTTTTCTTCTACTTCATCTGAACTTGTGTCATTATCCTATGTGACAACTTTCCAAAGAATGACGTGAATTCTCAAAATCCATCAATAACATTTAAGTCAAACTTCCTTCACAACATTCCAAATTTGAGTGTGACATTTACATGTCTGTCAAATTTTCCTTCATGACTTTCTGCCTGGTTTGGTGTTTATAGCATAGGCTCCATCCCTTACTAAACTTACTGCAATAAATTTTGCAAACAAGCTTAACAAATCATTATTTTCCTAACTGACTGAGTAAGTTAGTTTGTTCAATTATGAATGTCAGCTAAGCTCAGTGTATCACAGTCCAATATAGTCTTTTGTTTAGTGGTTCACTTTGCTATCTCTCTGTTTCTTCAACTAGTGTAAACTGAACTCCTGACTTCCCTGTCACTACTTAATTGTGACATCCCTTGTGACAATCATTGGCATGTAATTAGATGCTCAATGATCCATTCCAATTGCTTTCTCATGTCCTTGCAAACATCACACCCAGGAACTTTAAAAATCACAAGAGCAGCTGTCAGCGTACATCTTTTTTGTTTTGAACATAATTACAACACATGCGTTGTGTCAAGATTTGCTTTTTTCAACTTAAAATCACCTTGTTTTTTAAATCACAAATTGTTGCTCCAGAACTGATTCCCAATTTTATTTTCTATTACTAAATCACACAAAACCTTCATATAGCTTTATTGGTCTCCTCTCATGCTGTGGTCTGCCTGCCGTCTCAGGAAATCAGGTCATTGCGTACTAAGGTTAATAAGTGTTGCTGTTCCCTCTGGAATGGATGTTTTTCCCTTTGGATAGCAAGCTATCTGCCTACCATCAGCATTGCTGGCTTGGACTTCTGGATTGCTGGATGCCAGCTTCACCTCAGACCCCATATCTGGTTCATCTTTTGCTCGTCCTTGTCACCATGATACTTTTTGACACATGAAGAATTTCTGTCACTCAGTACTCCTTCTGGCGACAGTCATCACTGTTTCCCTTCTTGCTGATGACGGTGTATGGCGGTATCCATCTTACTTGAACTCTCCCGTCCCAGCTGTAATTTATCACCTAGCATCACACCAGACTGTCTAGCGCCCCTTCTCTGGTCTGCATAAAACTTTGCAGCACCCTGTTTCTCAGCATCATGATCTTGAAACTCCTGATCAATATTGATGTC
The DNA here is from genome assembly GCF_964194155.1 of Cetorhinus maximus. NCBI lineage: Eukaryota > Metazoa > Chordata > Chondrichthyes > Lamniformes > Cetorhinidae > Cetorhinus > Cetorhinus maximus. Next base: position 82,900,013 of record NC_135887.1, read on the forward strand.
ACTTAGCTCTGGCACCTCGGTGCATATTTCCATCCAAATAGAGCCCTCAGCTGAGCTATTTCCTGTCGTAGTGGGTGGAGTTGCTCTGATAGCAATGCCTCCTTCCAATTTTTCCCCTCAGCCTGAGCAATCCTCAGCCATTTCTCAAAAGATTGTTTTTATCATTCCACTTCCCCATTTGCCCATGGCCATTTAGGGGTCACTCTGTGTTGAGTGCCTGTGATTTGCATGTTATCTGTAAAATGAATTGTGGCCCAATGTCTGAATACAGAGTGAGTGGTAGACCATGCCTTGCAAATATTTCAGCAGACACTGTTTTTTCTCCTGTTGTAGGCTTCATCACAACATACTCTCAGTAACGGCTGTAATAGTCAATCACCACTAATATAGACTCTCGTGATGGAGGTAGGCCTAAAAATTCAACTAGTAAAAAATCATCGACCCATGGTCCAACTGGTGAGAGTGGGCTGTACATGTTTCTGGTGGATTGGGTCTGCTGACAAGTTGGAATCAATGACATTTTGACAAACTGCTCCACATCTTTTTCCATCCGGAGTCACCATACATTGTTAAATTTGCTTAATACCAAGCACTCCTAAATGGCCCTCAGGATCTAGTGCCACCAGTCTAGACCTAAGATTTTGTGTCACTACAAGCCTGCTGGCTCTGAGAACACACTTCATCTCATATAGCGATGTACGCCTTGAATTGGCAATTCTCCCAATTTCCAGTTTGGATTCTCTATCTGATGTCATTCAATTCTGGATCTTTGGTTCTCTTTCAATCTCTCTGGTTGCCATTGCTCTGGGTGTATCATGAACTGCCACAAACCGCACAAACAATTCAACTTCCTTCTCTGGTGAGGATCTTTACATTTGATCCTCCCTCAGTAGTCACGATAGCAGGTCAGCAATGTTCATCTTTCTAGCAATGTGAACCACCTTGTGCCTGTACTGCTGGAATCTCAAAACCCATCTTTCGATTCTGACACATGGTCTGGATCTGGGAGACTAAATCATATCTAATAGTTTGTGATCCGTCACTAATTCAAACTCAATGCCGAACAAGTACGCATGGAATCTTTCACGTGCCCACACCAATCCCAGAGTCTCTTTCAACATCTGAGAATATCTCCTCTCCACATCCGTCAAAGCTCTGCTTGCTTAGGCAATGATTCCCAGGTTTTCAGCATTTTCACCCGCACTGCTCCTAATCCTACTGGGCTAGCATCTGCTCTGACTTTCATTGGTGCATTTGGATCATAATATTCCAGGGTTCGAGCACTTGGTAAGATGTCTTTCAAAGCTTTGAAGCCAGGTTTCTGTTCTTATCAAATCTGAGCTATTCATTCTTTCTGGTCAACCTCAAAGGATCAACCAGGGTAGCAAAGCTTGGGATATACTTCGCACAATAGTTCCAAAATCCCAGAAAATCTTTCACTTTGCAGGCATTTTGTGGTTCATGTGCCTCTTCTATTGCTTCTAGCTTGTCTTTGGCTGGATTGATTCTGCAGCTTGTGAGTTTTGCCCCGTGAACGTTAGCTTGGTCACACCTAGCAAGCACTTGTCCTGCTGACTACAATCTAGCCAATCTCAGCATTTCATTATGTTCCTCGCTATTGGCTCCATAAATAATGATGTCATCTGAGATATCAGCTGTTCCTGGGATCCCTTATCACACTATGGATTTTATGTTGGTAAATCCCTGGTGCTGCATGACTGATACAAGAGATTGATATTTGGCATTGAAGTCCACAACGAGTGATGTAAGTTATTACCTTCCTTAAATCAGGATGAACCTCCAGCTGGTGGTGTGCCCACTTTATGCCTAGTTTGGAAAATACCTTGCTTGTTGACAACTCTTGAAAGACTTTGTCCACAGTGGGAATTGGGTGACACTCTCTTACAACCGCTTCATTCACCTGTTGCATGTCAACCAAGAGCCTGTCGTCACCATTCGGTTTAGGCACAACTACACAGGGCTCACCCACAGTGTTGATCCTTCAACTGGCTCTATGATGTCATGGTCGATCAGTTCCTTTATCTTAGCCTCAACTTTCCCCCCTCAGACCAACAGGTATTCTGCGTACAGACTGAACTACAGGCTTCACATTGTCGTCAATGATACATCTCTTTTGTTGGTTGTATGACTTCCTAATTCCTTGAAACAATGGTCGAAAGTCCTCTCTAAGCTTCGCATTGGATTTCTCAGAATTCACTTTCAATCTGATGTCTGGCAACCCCAAGATTTGGGCAGCTCCTCTAGTCAGAAGAGGCTCACCATCCACCTCAATCACTACAAATTCTGCTTCTACACTCTGATCCCAGCTTCCCACGTCCACACTGAAGCATCCAACAGTTTGAAGTGGGGTTTTAGATGTGTAAGGATAGAGATTTTTGACACACTTTTGAGATGTGCACTCGATTCTCTGTCTTCAATTGCTCTCACAGTGCTCTGTCCATGACATTACTGTCACTGCCTACAATATTGCTCACTTCAACACCACCAACAATCACTGGAACTTTCTCATGGTCGCTCCCATTGACAGAAAACATGTATCCAAGATTGCTATTCGTGTCCTCACTCTATGCATCTTCTTCAACTCATCTCACGGTTGTGCTACTTTCATCTCTCTTTCCTTCACGTAGTTTGTCAGGCTCCCCTCTCTGTTCAGCTTTGCTTCTGCACTTCTTAGCAAAATGATCTCTGCCCCCACATTTTCTGCATATCTTTCCCTTGGAAGGGCAGCAGGCATCTTTGCCATAGTGCCCCAAGTTGCCACATGTGAAACTCTCTTTGACTTTTGCGGTTTACATTTACATATGCCTGGGTTCCATTTTGTTAACTTCCACTTCCACTGTGCCAATGGTAGAGGTGGGACCAAGTCTCATGCTGTAAAATTGCCCATCCACGGTTTCCAATGAAGCTGCTATTTTCAAAGTGTCATCTGACATGAAATCACCACCTCTTTCCAGCAGCAGACACCTCAACTTATCCAACTTGTAATGTCAGATCACGTGATCCATTACCTAGTATTCAGATCCGTCGCAATATAATTGCGCCCATCTGACACCTGCCTCAAACAGGTCACAAATTGGGCTACTGTTTCCCCCTCTTTGTCTTATCTGACAGAAGGCATAACTTTGGAAAGCAGCATTTGATGTCACCACATAATGCTCCTTCAAAGCTTTCACTGCACCTTCATAATCTGCCTTTTCACCCGTGTCAGGCAATGTCTTGAAAGTCTCCCTCATCAAAGCACCAACATTGAACAAGAAAAAAGCCCATCTCTGCACTTTCTGAACCACTGTCACCCCATCCAAAAACCGACTTTGACTGTCAGCATACACTGGAAACTCCTCCAGCCATGCTTTCCAATTCACGCTGATGGTACTGGCATCACCCATCGGATCAAACGGCTCAATTCTCCGGACTGCAGACATAACAGCTCCAGCAAATGCCATGACACAATCCTTAATATCTCTATTTATCTTCATTGCCAATGTCACACACAGACTGAAAGAACAACATTCAGTCACAGATTTAGCTGCAGGGTTCACATCATTTAATTCCCCATATTGGCTAATTCCAAACAACATGCTATCTGACCTTGGTTGACCTTTATCAGTGTGCAACATGATATAGTACAACCCATGTATCCAAATGCATTTTATTATTATGATACTCTCAAAGGGAACATCTCCCAACTATGTTGGCACACATCAAGCACAGGCGACTTCACCGGCTCGGGCATATTCATACAATGGAATATAGTTGCATACCCCAATGATTTTCTATATGGTGACATAGATGAAGCCAGAAGACCATTAGGACGCCCTAAGCTCTGTTTCAAGGATTACCAGTGTGAATACCAGTGTGACATGAAGGCTCTAAACATTGATTTTCACACGTAGGAGACATTAGCTGATGACAGAGGAAAATAGCAATATTACCCATGGGCTGGCATGCAACACCAGTGGCTACAGCGACTTGACATCAGGTGCCAACACCAAAAAAAACCAAGACACCAGATAACCACTTCATTTGCAACACTATTGGCAGAACCTGCTTCTCCTGGATTGGCCTCTCCAATTATCAGCAAAAGCGCACTACATGAAACTATCCCTTTCCCAATGGATTTGATTTGCTGCATATCCATGAACCAACCAATGGTTGTCACTTATTTTGTTTAGCTGAAACAGGCACAGTGTATGCACATGTTCTTCCTGTCTGCAATAAACAGGGCCCTGTGTGTTAATATATGTAGCTTCCAGTACACGCAAATGCACCACATTGTGAGCCCAACTGACCACCGTAAATTGGTTGTCAGCATCATTCTTAGCACATTGAGGATTATTTAGCAAATGTTGTCCAATCGCGGAATCACATCTAATGTTGTACACTGTTTTGAGTTTCAGGTTAGTTGGGCACCTTGCCCATTGCAAACAGCAGAAGGGACGTGCTGTTTGATACAATCCGCCAGCCTTTCAGACATATGGCCTACCTACCTAGCATCACACTGACACTGAAATTCATATACCACATTACTTATTTGTACGATAGGCAGAACATCTTTTTGGCTTGATGGCAGCTGTTAGTGGCGAATACTACACTTGTTGCTATTGCATAGTAGCAACATGAAACACTTCACCTGTTGCTCTCTCTTTTTATACAGCATAAATATGTTGTTTCCCCTTATAACTGTATTTTCTTGCAAATGGTCCTGATGAGTGTAAGACAAAAAACTTCGACCAAAAATGTCTTTTTTCTGCAATACTCAAGTTCTAAACTACCAAAGAACTATTGGTAAACCTATTATATCATCTTCACTATATATTCATCATTTATAAATAAGTTAGATTAGAAGTTCTAACTTCACCAGTCACATACTGAATGTAGCATTATTCACATTTCAAATTGACCAAAGGCATAGTCAGATGATGAGACAACTTTCAGTGCCCTGTTACTCCTAATAGGATGATGTTTAACTCTGGGTTATTCAGCCTAATACATGTACTCTCAGTTATCAAGGAGCTCAAGTCTCTTGAAGGGAATCTGACACAAATGTGCACACAGAAACTAAATTTAAAAACCTGAACCATGACCTCCAGAAACAGATGACATGCCTAAATTCACCGTATGCAATACCTTTCCACGTAGGACTCCGAGAACCCCATATTTTTTGTGCCTGTTTAACTTTCAAAAGTGGTCCCATTTTCCCAGTGATCAATGTACTTTGAAACAGTTGTCCAGCCTTACTGATATTGAATCAGTCCTGTTCAGTAAAGAAATCTTCCTCAAGACAGCTGCTGCATTAGTCCCTTCCCTGATGATTGAAGGCAGAGGAAGCGAATCCAGGCTGTCACCACCTCATCAGATAATCAATTTTGAGCGTGGTATTTCAGATGAGGAAGGCTAATGCGCTACTTACATTACATAAAGTCACTCTCTATTATAGGCGACCAGAAAGCCAGATGTAGCAGACAGGCACAGATGTGTTGACATTACTGGTCAGCCCTGTTTACCTCAATGCGGTTACCCAGCCCAGAGTCATCATCTAACATAAGCATTCACTTTTCAGGTATTAACCTAGGTGGAGTTAGCTGTTTGAGCAGTGGTCCTGTATCATTCACACACCCACACCCCCATGCACACACCCACATACCCCCACACACACACCCACACACTGGTAGTAGTGTTCACTCTAAGTACTGTAACTTCCAATTTCCAGTTAATTTGCCTCTACTGCTGTTTGAAGCAGGCAGACTTCAGTCACTCACTCTGTGTTCCTTGGCATCAGCACTATTTTCTCTGGCAGCTTGTGTAAACGGCTTCATTGAGTCAGTTCAAGTAAAATGATCACTGGCAGTCTCCTTCCACACCTTAATGACGAAGAATTTGCAATCCGCAAAAACCACCAGGATGTGCCAGAATGAGGAATAGTGCTAATTTTCCTTCGGCTGAAAGCCACTTTTTGCCTTTTCCTTCTGCATTTCCCAAACCAGCAGCATCCACTTGACAAATTAGAGATACCATCTGAGCACAAGCTTTGCCAGTGATCTTAATGGTCACACCTTGACATCTCTGGGTTCACCACCACCACCAACCCCTTGCCTCAGTACTTTGATCATTTCAGTTGACTTAATTCAATCCAGTTCTCCTTTATTCAGTTATTATCTGACCACAGGGAATTTCTATTTCCAACTTAATCTCAAAACTTGATAACAGCAGCAAAACACAACCAGGTATCTAGTTACCAGTCCCTCGGTTGGTCGCAACAAGGGTTTTCAATAAAAAAAAATTTCCCCTTAAATGTCTTTACCAACCCAAAAGGTATTTACTTTAGGAGTCAATCAAACCAGGTTTTCCTGATTCAAGGAAAGAGTAAATTTATTCTTTACTAAATCCGATAAAAGACACAACAACACATACAGATCTCAGAAGTAGGAAAGTTAGACTCCAAATGAACATTAAAAGGGTATACAATTAAGTCCTTAGCTTGTCCCTGAGGCGTCGATTGTTGAACATTGAAGTCATTTGAAGTTAGCTGGTTTCCTTTAAAATTCTGGGGTTGAATTGAAGTTCAGGTAACAACCTTGCTGATGTCAATTTTAAGCTTGAGTGATCAAGGGAGGGGGAGGGGAGCGAGCGCGGAGGAGGGGGAGGGGAGCGAGCGCGGAGGAGGGGGAGGGGAGCGAGCGCGGAGGAGGGGGAGGGGAGCGAGCGCGGAGGAGGGGGAGGGGAGCGAGCGCGGAGGAGGGGGAGGGGAGCGAGCGCGGAGGAGGGGGAGGGGAGCGAGCGCGGAGGAGGGGGAGGGGAGCGAGCGCGGAGGAGGGGGAGGGGAGCGAGCGCGGAGGAGGGGGAGGGGAGCGAGCGCGGAGGAGGGGGAGGGGAGCGAGCGCGGAGGAGGGGGAGGGGAGCGAGCGCGGAGGAGGGGGAGGGGAGCGAGCGCGGAGGAGGGGGAGGGGAGCGAGCGCGGAGGAGGGGGAGGGGAGCGAGCGCGGAGGAGGGGGAGGGGAGCGAGCGCGGAGGAGGGGGAGGGGAGCGAGCGCGGAGGAGGGGGAGGGGAGCGAGCGCGGAGGAGGGGGAGGGGAGCGAGCGCGGAGGAGGGGGAGGGGAGCGAGCGCGGAGGAGGGGGAGGGGAGCGAGCGCGGAGGAGGGGGAGGGGAGCGAGCGCGGAGGAGGGGGAGGGGAGCGAGCGCGGAGGAGGGGGAGGGGAGCGAGCGCGGAGGAGGGGGAGGGGAGCGAGTGCGGAGGAGGGGGAGGGGAGCGAGCGCGAGAGGGGGGAGGGGAGCGAGCGCGAGAGGGGGGGAGGGGAGCAAGCGCGGAGGAGGGGGAGGGGAGCGAGCGCGAGAGGGGGGGAGGGGAGCGAGCGCGAGAGGGGGGAGGGGAGCGAGCGCGAGAGGGGGGGAGGGGAGCGAGCGCGAGAGGGGGGAGGGGAGCGAGCGCGAGAGGGGGGAGGGGAGCGAGCGCGAGGGGGGGAGGGGAGCGAGCGCGAGGGGGGGAGGGGAGCGAGCGCGAGGGGGGGAGGGGAGCGAGCGCGAGAGGGGGGAGGGGAGCGAGCGCGGAGGAGGGGGAGGGGAGCGAGCGCGGAGGGGGGGAGGGGAGCGAGCGCGGAGGAGGGGGAGGGGAGCGAGCGCGGAGGAGGGGGAGGGGAGCGAGCGCGGAGGAGGGGGAGGGGAGCGAGCGCGGAGGAGGGGGAGGGGAGCGAGCGCGGAGGAGGGGGAGGGGAGCGAGCGCGGAGGAGGGGGAGGGGAGCGAGCGCGAGAGGGGGGAGGGGAGCGAGCGCAAGAGGGGGGGAGGGGAGCGAGCGCGGAGGAGGGGGAGGGGAGCGAGCGCGGAGGGGGGGAGGGGAGCGAGCGCGAGAGGGGGGGAGGGGAGCGAGCGCGAGAGGGGGGGAGGGGAGCGAGCGCGAGAGGGGGGGAGGGGAGCGAGCGCGAGAGGGGGGAGGGGAGCGAGCGCGAGAGAGGGGGAGGGGAGCGCGGAAGAGGGGGAGGGGAGCGCGGAAGAGGGGGAGGAGAGCGCGGAAGAGGGGGAGGGGAGCGCGGAAGAGGGGGAGGGGAGCGCGGAAGAGGGGGAGGAGAGCGCGGAAGAGGGGGAGGAGAGCGCGGAAGAGGGGGAGGAGAGCGCGGAAGAGGGGGAGGAGAGCGCGAAAGAGGGGGAGGAGAGCGCAGAGGAGGGAAGGAGAGCGCGAAAGAGGGGGGAGGAGAGCGCGAAAGAGGGGGAGGAGAGCGCGAAAGAGGGGGGAGGAGAGCGCGAAAGAGGGGGGAGGAGAGCGCGAAAGAGGGGGAGGAGAGCGCGAAAGAGGGGGAGGAGAGCGCGGAGGGGGGAACGAGGGGGAGAGAGGGGAGGACGGGGAGGGGAGTGGAGGTGGGGAGTGGCGGAGGGGAGGTCGGAGCAGGAGGCAGAGAGAGAGGTGGCAGGAGAGGGGAGGGATAGGGAGAGAGGGGGAGAAAGAGAAAGGCGAGAAAGAGAAAGAGGGGGGCAGAGAGATGGGAGTGGGAGAGGGAGGGAGCGGCAGGGGGCGGGGAGGGGGAGGGAGTGGGGAGGGGGAGGGAGCGGGGAGGGGGAGGGAGCGGGGAGGGGGAGGGAGCGGGGAGGGGGAGGGAGCGGGGAGGGGGAGGGAGAGGGAGCGGGGAGGGGGAGGGAGCGGGGAGGGGGAGGGAGCGGGGAGGGGGAGGGAGCGGGGAGGGGGAGGGAGCAGAGAGCAGAGAGGGGGAGGGAGCAGAGAGGGGGAGGGAGCAGAGAGGGGGAGGGAGCAGAGAGGGGGAGGGAGCAGAGAGGGGGAGGGAGCAGAGAGGGGGAGGGAGCAGAGAGGGGGAGGGAGCAGAGAGGGGGAGGGAGCAGAGAGGGGGAGGGAGCAGAGAGGGGGAAGGAGCGGGGAGGGGGAAGGAGTGGGGGGGGCGGAGAGAGCGGGGAGAGAAAGAAAAAGTATGAGATCACTTCCTGCTCCCTTCAGCAGTGTTTCCAGATAACTTATTTTTCTACCTGTTTTTGGCTTGGCAAAACCAATTCTTAAACCTGCTGTCCCAATGTTCCAAGAAGGAATTTGATTAAACATATCTTGTCGTCATTGTTGTCGAACAAGTAATCACATTTTTGATCTTTCATCTCAGAAACCTTTGACACATTTCAAGATAGTAGAAGCAAACAGAAAATTGGGTTATTTAATTCTCCACAGAGGATTTTGAATGTCTGTTGGGTATTTGGCTGGTTAGAAGTTCCTATTATCTTGACAGAATTATCACTGATTGAAGTCCAGCACTTTGCATTTTTAATGCCTTTCTTTCAAGAATTCCATTTTGAAGTGGACCTTGATACCCCTCAGGTGTGGAATTCCAAGAGCAGCAACATGTCAGCAGTGCAATTCATATAGCAACTTTCCAGAAAAGGTCAACTTACAAGCAGGTGACTTGTGGCAGCCAATTTTGGTCAATGTCTTTACATGTTTTTTTTTTAAGAAAACAAGTGCTCTTTAAACAGTTCAATTTGTTTTTGGTTAGCTGACGAAGTTATAGGTAGATCTCACTCAGACACAATTTGCTGTCGCCATGACACTACAGTCTTATATCTTGTTTCAACATGTGCTGGCACACTGAGGTTTATTGGGCAAAAAAGCACTTCAGATGAAATTCAGACTATTTTGAAGGGATCCATGTCATGCTTTAAGCAAAATTTACCAGATAAAACCATGCAGGATATTATACAATAAGGAGACATAATGTTCTGATCTCTAAAAGAGCCGAGAGCGATATTACTCTACATTAGCCCTAATGCACGTACGAAGTCAACATTAACACGTAGTAACCTCAATTCTAAAATCGTGATGCAAACAGCAAAGAAGACCAACCATGTTCAAAATTGTAAGTTTAAGCTCCCAGTTATTCTTCTCCTAATTATTGTAATATGCTCACAATGACTGGGACACAGGCATTGATCGTTAAAGTGTATGGAAGTTTGAAAAATTGAAAAAGGCAAAAACAGCAGCCTTCACAGAGACCTGGTACAGATCCATTGTAGAATAAAGCAATACATAATTAAATGCAAAACTCAACTGTTTCAGGACTTCAGAAACATTTCTGGACACATTGGAGTAGAAGGAAAAGCATAAAAGAACCAAGGAGGTCCAAAGTAGAGGACCACCAAGGTGCACCACTACCCTAGGTAATAGATCCACTGACAGCAGCAGGGCTACCAACAGTAACTTGCATTTATATAGTGCCTTTAACATAATAAAGTGCCCCAAGTTGCCTCACAGGAATGGTAATAAAACCAAGCCACATAAGGAGATATTAGGGCAGAAGACCAAAAGTTTTATCAAGAGGTAGGTTTTAAGAAATATCTTAAAAATAGGAGAGAGAGACAGAGAGAATGGGCAGTTAGGGAGGGAATTCCAGAGCTCAAGGCTCACCTTTACTTCACCAAATTGTGGCATTGTTAGGGCCTGATCTGCAACCAAGCAGCAACCACAATACTGTGCTGCCAATAGTTGTAATTCAGGCCACATTTCAAATTGGGGAAAATTTTGGGCACCTTACCTTCAAAAGGAAATTAATACATTGACGAGAGTTCAGAGAAGAGCAGGAGTATAAACCTGTGTCTTAAGATTGATAAGTTTGAGGAGAACCAGGCATAATCACATTGTAAAATGGCATTATGTGAACAAGCAGAGAATTTATTAGCAGCTAAGGTGTAGGTGAAGATTATAAATAGTGGATGATGCTTGTGAAAGTGTAATTACTGCTCAGTATATGATATTTGCCCACCACCCATCTCACAAATTGAGGCAGTTAAAGAGTGGAAGCAAATTTGCAGGGCATTGTAGGAATTCTCTGCATTAAATCTGATTTAAATTATTTAACATTACCACTGATCACATACAGGAAATAGAAATACTGTGATAGTAGAAAGTAATAACGTTAATCAAGAAAATATTTAGATATATGCAGTGGTATGAAGTTAAATTACAATCTTGGGTATAATCATTTTTTACATCACTCTGATGTAAAATTAAACTAGTTCTCATTGACACAGGTTAAACGATTATGCTACAAATTGCATTGCACCTGAATTGGTCCCTTACTTCAGCATTAAGTACACATTCTTCTCTGCATCATAACCATATATTAAACTCATCCTTTTGAAAGATGATGAGTATTTGTAATTATTCCTTCCATTTACATCTATTCAGCACAGCATTCTGAAGAGAGTAATATGAAGAGCAAACAATTATGCTTTAAGGTGCTTTCCTCAGCTACACCACTCAGGCATTCTAAATGTACCACAAAGCTATAAAGACAGCATCAGTCCCACATGCTCAGAGGCAGCCTGCTCTAAACTGTCTAATTCGAGCAGCTCTGTCAGCTGCTGTAGCAGCCTCATGCAACATTGGATCGCAAACGTGAAAAAAAAATGGGAGAGCTCAGATCTGAACAGGGAGCCCAATGTGATACTGCACTGCTGTATATATTCTGGCTGAGTCTTCAAAATACACTTAGGACAACATTCATCAGACATTGCAACAGGCTGGGATCATTGTTAATCCCAGCAGTATGAGAGAGCTGTATTAACAGCAGCATAGGCCATCATTAGTCACATGTATAAATCCCATGGTCGGGCTCCTTTACTCTCCCCAGCATCAAATAATGCCTTCAGTACTCATAGTTTAAAGGTATTCAGAAAAAAAAAACAGGCAAAATATTGTCAAAGTTAATTCTGGCTCTTGGCAACCATTTCAGAAGTTCTAATTATTCCATCATTAAGCATCTTCATTCAGAATGCTCCTCATTGCTAATATAAAATCTCCACCAGAGAGACCCCAGCAGATAACTGACAGGTCTGGTGCAGGTTAGGTGGAAAGTAAAACTCAGTATTCTGACCCATGATGTACATTCAGATTAGCTGCAAAACAGGCTGCACGACAGTAAAGCTTCTACTTTATGCAGCTTTATCAATCACTCCCTGACTATTTTGTATAATTCAGGCGCAAAATATAAGTCCCTCTTCACTGCCCCATCGATCATTCTCTAATTGGCGCAGCATAACTTAGTGCATCACAGATTTGCACTACGTTACCCGATCAATCAATGCCTGACTGGTTTAGTATAATTTAGGTGGTGAGTACAGTTAAGTCTACCCAATTTATTTAAACCCTGTGGGGAAGGTTCTGCAAATATTAACCCCAACCCAGAAAAATAATTTAGCAAAATTGTAGATTCTGTCTCTTTTTATAACCTCAGTTAATCAACTATGGAGTGATTTTCCATGCTATGCTTTCTCGAGAGTCTCAGTGGAACAGGGAGCCTTATATTATGGAGAACATTTATCTTCATTATCCCTATAACCTTCAATCTCATTATTGATCAACAGAAGGTCGTTAAACATTGAAGGCACTGGGATGACCCCATCAATTCTGTGTGACAATTTAACAAGCAGTCAGCCTTTGCAAACTGATAACATTCTTAAAGCATGACTGTACAGCTCTGAGAAAACTTATGATGGGATGATGAAAAGACCAAGCATACCATAACAGAGCTACAACACATGGGAATTATTATACTATGCACTGAAAGAGGCACAGACTAAAGTTTTCATGGGACTAAGGAGTTCACGCATTCAACCATGTAAATACTACATCCACCCATCTACTGGTAACTGCTTTCTACATTTGTAACCCATTCCACTGGCAGGTTAAGGTCACTGTGTTATTTAAAAACAACTGACTCTTAATCAACAGAAAGTGAGATAAAAAATTCAGCAGGTCTGCAGCATCTGCGGAGAGAGAAACAGAGTTAAACATTTGAGCCCGATACGAATCTTCTTCTTCTTCTGTCCCAAAGTCATACGGACTCGAAACATTAACTCTGTTTCTCTCTCCACAGATGCTGCTAGATCTGTTGTGTTTTTCCAGCACTTTCTGTTTTTATTTCAGGTCTCTAGCATCTGCAGTTAGTGTGAGTACAGTAGGCTGCTGGTATGAATATATTACATGATTGATTGGGAGAGTACATTCATTAGAGCAGATGCATTAGGTGGTCGCAGGGGTACATCAGCTGGTTCATTGTGGTAGATGCATTAGCTGGTTCATTACAGCAGGTATGTTCAGTGGTTCACTGGGGCAGATACATTAGGTGATCATTGTGACAGATACATTAAATTAGGTGGTCCATTGGGGCAGGCACATTAGGTGGTTCATTGGGTGAGGTACATTAGGTGGCTCATTCGGGGAGCTACATTAAATTAGGTAGCTATTTGGTGGGGTGCATTTATCAAACAATGTCACACCATCATCTACCTCTGCTGTGAAAATTACTTTGCATGGTGATCCTATGATTCAGCTTCTCAAGTCTCGGATATGGGGTCCAGCTATACTTGCTTCTGGGTCCATTACAGAGGTGCTGCTTCTTACTCCTTTGAAATAATTACCTGGTCTTTCTGCAAGACTATCCTGTGCATGGTCGGTTGACAATCTGCTCTATTGTGGACTCTAGCCCACACACTTACAGGCACAAAGCGAGCTACCAGGAAATGGAATATTATCAGTGATGCAAAATCCAGTCATTTAAGAAAGAGATGCAGAAGGAACAGAGAAAGAAAACAGACAAAAATTGTCCAAACTAACTTAGGTATTTTTCAAAATCTGATAACCTGAAACTTCAGTCCTCCTCACACGAACCCTATTGGCTTCAGATCGGTGAGCCAATCCTGAGTAGATTAAGTAAACTGAAGAATATGCCCAGCTCTTTTGAACAAAATTAACTATCTAGTCAAATTATGTTTGATTATTTGGAACCGTTGGCCTATATTTTGCATTAAAAATAGCAGTGAATCTCCAAGAGATCACCAGTTATTATGGAGTAAATTAGATGGCAACTTTCAGAGCCTGCATATGCACCGTTAAACACAAAATCAGAAGTTGCTATCCAAGTTATCTTGCTCCACCAAAGGCTGCACTTTTCCTCTACTTCACTGATAGATTCAACATTGAAATCCATTCAAGGGTGTGAAGTTTCAATGCTCACCCACTAGTTACCCGTGAAACAAGGCAGAAAAAGTTAGGGCTGGTGTATTCAGGTGCAAGTGAATTTTTAGCAGCATGATAATTCACAATTATTGCCAAACACTCAAACAATTTTAGAAGTATGGAGTCTCATTCCTTCAAAGTTTAATTAGTGTTGGAGAATTAAAAACTATTAAAATACATTGTTTTGAAATCTTTCTGTACATGAATTTACAATGAATTAAACCTAATTTAAGCTTCCTGTTTTAGACTGTTTGTGTCTTGGGAGGATTCTTCAATCTGATTGGTTGAAGAGCCAGGAAATTGCTTGCCTTACTCACACCCACCACCTAGACTCCACCCCACCCCCCCACCCCCCACCGGCCCTATGGAGAGGGTGTGTGCTGCAAAGAATCTCCAAGTATCACAAGTTGCCTCTCCAAAAGTCCAGCAAAGTCGATGGACATCTGTCGATGTGATGAACACAAAGCACAATGTGGTAAGCACAGATCCCTCAACACTGAAGTGATCACATCATACAAAATCCAGGCCATCGCATTAATTGGCTGTTTTATAGTCTTCATTAGCTTTATTAATGCAGCAGGGAACGCAGACCAAGAACTAGCACCTGTTGTAGGGTGGCTGAGTTGTACTTTTAATGATAGAGGTGATCTGCAGACACTTTTTGGGTGGAAACATTAAGTTTATTTACAATATACTCAGCAGCAACTACATGTGTGCTTTCAACTCCAACTCCATCTCTACACTGACTGCTGAGGTAGTCCGCCCTACTCTCCTATTGTTACGACAGATTATGTGATCTTGCCTAACAAGTATTATTCTTAAAGGTACATTACACACTAAATAAAACCATAATGGCAGATGGTGAAATTTGAATTCAACAAAAACCTGAAATTAAAAGGCTGATGATGACCATGAAACCATTGCCGATTGTTGTAAAAAAAAAATCCATCTGGTTCACTAATGCCCTTTAGGGAAGGAAATCTGCTGTCCTTACCTGGTCTGGCCTACATGTGACTCCAGACCCACAGCAATGTGGTTGACTCTTAAATGCACTCTGAACAAGGGCAATTAGGAGTGGTCAATAAATGCTGGCCTAGCCAGTGACTCCCACATCCCATGAACAAAATTTTTAAGAAGTACTCAAGGGGCCCATGTGCAAATTTCGGAAAGATAAGGTTTGGCACAACATTAAACATGAATTTCAAAAAAAAAGTTGAGATATGAAAAGAAATAACTTGCTGAGCAAAAAAAAAGTCAAAGCAATAATAATAAAAACAGAAAATGCTGGAAAAACTCAGCAGGTCTGGTAGCACCTATGGAGAGAGACACAGTGTTAATATTTTGAATCCATACGACTCTTCTTCAGAGTCAAAGCAATGATAATTTTAAGAAAAGAGTAATATATAAAACTGACAATTAGAGCATGATGGGGTGAATGTGTGTGTCCTGCTCACTCCCAGCTTCAGACTGGGTGAGTGTGCCTGCTGGTGTGTGAGGGTGAGGGCGAGGACGAATGAGACCCCTGAGACTGAGTGTCAGAGTGAGCCAGATTTACACACATTCTCCCCTCTCTGACCCTTCCTCACACACACTCCCCCTACCCTCACTCTCCCATTCCAGCCCTCCCCCTCTATTCCTCCCCCTCACCCCCTCCGCACTCCATCGCCAGTCACAGCCTGCCTCCCTCACTCCCTACTCCCTCATTCACACAACTCCCTCTTCCACCTCCTCCCTCCTTACTCTCCCCCTCCCCCCATCTCACTTCCTCCCTCCCCCTCACTCTCATCCTCACACACATACTCCCCCTAGCACTCCACCTCCCCCTCACTCTCCCATCACTCTCCCCTTCGCCTAAACCCTCCCTCCCCACTCTCCACTCTCCCTCCCACCTCACTCCCTCTCTCCCCTCCCTCCACGTAGCACTTCATCTCACCCTCACTGTCCACATCACTCCCATCATTTCCCTCACACCCTCCCTCTCCACCACACTCCCTCCCTCTACCCCCGCTCCCACTCCCTGCCTTTAGCCCCGCTCCCATTCCCTGCCTCTACGCCTCTCCCCCAGACTCCCTCTAACCCCTCCCCCACATTCCCTCCCTCCCCTCTCCCCCTTTTCCCCCAGATTCCCTCCCTCACAACATCCCCCATACTCGCTCCCTCCCCCTCCCCAATGTACAAACTCCCTCTCCTGCCTCTCCCCCTCCCACTTCCTCTCAACCCTTCTTCCCACCCCCCTCCACCACGCTTTCTCCCTCCACCTCCCCTACCTCTCCTTCCCTCTCCAACACACTCCCTCTGTCTACCCACCTGCCTCTTCCCCTCGCCTTCTCCCAAGCCTTCCCCCTCCGGCCTCACCTCCCACTCTCCCAACCCCTCTCCTCCCTCTTACACCCTGTCCCCCTCACGCTTAACTACACTCACCGCCCTTTCCCCCTCCCTCACTCCCCTATTACCCCTTCCCTCTCTCCCCTAACCCCTCCCTCTCCCACTCTCCTCCTCTCTCCGTCTTCCCCCACGCCCCCATCCCTGTATCCCCCTACGTCCGTCTCCAACCTCTGTCCCCTCATCCATCTCCCCCTCCTTCGCCTACCCGCTCCCCATTCCTTCCCTCCCACTCTCCCCATCCCTCCCCTCCGTCCGTCTCCCATCTCCCTCCCTCCCCTCCCTCCTTCTGTCTCCCCCCCTCCCTCCGTCTCCCCCCTCCCTCCGTCCATCTCCCTTCCTCCCCTCCATCCGTCCATCTCTCTCCCCTCTCTCCGTCCGTCTCCCATCTCCCTCCCTCCGCGCTCTCCATCCGTCCGTCTCCCAATATCCCCTCCCTCCGTCTGTCTCCCGTCTCCCTCCATCCCCTCCCTCCGTCTCCTGTCCTCCCGTCCCTCCGTCCGTCTCCCGTCCTCCCCTCCCTCCATCCATCTCCCATCCTCCTCTCCCTCCGTCTCCCGTCCTCTCCTCCCTCTATCTGTCTCCCGTCCTCTCCTCCCTCCGTCTGTCTCCCGTCCTCTCCTCCCTCCGTCTGTCTCCCGTCCTCTCCTCCCTCCGTCTGTCTCCCGTCCTCTCCTCCCTCCGTCTGTCTCCCGTCCTCTCCTCCCTCCGTCTGTCTCCCGTCCTCTCCTCCCTCCGTCTGTCTCCCGTCTCCCTCCCTACCCTCCCTCCGTCCGTCTCCTGTCTCCCTCCCGCCTGTCCATCTCCCGTCTCCCGCCACTCCCTCCGTCTCCCATCTCCCTCCTTCCGTCCCCCATCTCCCTCCCCTCCCTCCCTCCGTCCGTCCCCCATCTCCCTCCCCTCTCTCCCTCTGTCTCCTTCCCCACTTCCATCTCCCTCCACGCTTCCCCGCTGTCTCTCGTTTCCAACCCCCACTTCCGTTCCCCTCCCTCCGTCGTGCATCCCCCTCCCTCCCCCCATCGCCCGCCCCCTCCCCTCCCTCTGTCTCTCAAACCCCTCCCCTCGCCAGATTCCTGTCTGCCTCCACCATCCCCCGTCACTCTCCCCTCGTCTCCTGTCTCGCTACCCCGTGTCTCCCGCCTCCCTCCCCTCCCTCCGTCTCCCGTCCCCACGCACCCAGCCCCGGCACCATCCCCACATCTCCCCCCTCCCTCCGTCCGCCTTCCGTCTCCGTCCCCTCCCTCCATCTCCATCCCTCGACTCCGTCTCCCATCCCCATCCCCCACCCATTCCACATCACCCACCCCCTTCCTTCCCCCTCTCCCTACCTTCCCTCACGTCCCGCTCCCCCCACCCCTCCCAACTCCCTCCCATCTCCCGGGTCCCTTCCAACTACGGGGCCCTACCGTCTCCCCCCCGCCCCGATGCCCCCCTCACTCCTCCCCACTAACAACCCCCTCTCTTCCCTCCCCCCACCGACCCCCTCGCTCCCTCCCCCACCAACAACCCCCTCCCTTCCCTCCCCCCACCGACCCCCTCGCTTCCCTCCCCCCACCAACGACCCCCTCGCTCCCCTTCTCCCCAACACCACCCTCACTGCCCTCTAATCCCTCTCCCGCACTTTGACCCCACTCCACCCGGCCCTCTGACCCCTCCCCCCTCTCTCCCATCCCTACCCCTCCAACCCGTCTCCCTCCCTCATCCTCTAATCACTCTCCCCATTTCTCCCTCACCCCTCCACTTTAACCCCTTTCCAACCTCCCTCACCCCTCCCTCACAACCCCATTTTCCCCCCTCCAACCCCTCTCCTCCTTCCAACTCCTTTCCCACCCTCCCTCTACCCCCTCCCTCCCACCCTCCACTCTGCCCTTCTACCCCAAATCCCTGTACCTCCTCTGTCCCTCCCATCCCTTCTCTCCCCTCTCACTCCCTCCCCCCTACCCAACCTCACTTCATCTCTCTTCCTCCCCCCACACCTCCTCACTCTCCTCCCCTCGACACACCCCTCACTCCCCTCGACACACCCCTCACCCCCCTACCCGCCACGCACCCCCTCACCCCCCTCCCCGCCACGCGCCCCCTCGCCCTCCTCCCCGCCACGCGACCCCTCGCCCCCCTCCCCGCCACGCGCCCCCTCACCCCCCTCCCTCCACACACCCCTTCAACCCCTCCCTTCTCTGCCTCTTACAGTCCCCCTCCCCTCCCGCCACCCCCTCTCCCCCACAATCCCCCTTCCCCCACATCCCACTCACTCCTCTCCCCCCAGATCCCCCTCACACAACTCCCTCCTCTCCCAACCCCACACATCGCCCTCACTCCCTCGTTCCCCCCTCGCTCCCCTCTTTTCCATACACCCCTCACTCCCCTCTCCCTCACGCCGCCTTTGCCCCCTCTCCCTCGTGCCCCCCTCTCCCCCACGCAGCCCTCATTCCCCTCCCCCCGCGCCCCCTCTCCACCCTCTCCCTCGAGCCCCCTCATTCCCAACTCCCCCACGCCTCCTTTGCCCCCTCCCTCGAGCCGCCCTCATTCCTCACCCCTTGCTCCACCCTCTTCCCCATGCACCCATGGCACCCATGACCCTCATGCCCCCCTCGCTCCCCTCTGCTCCCCATCCCCCTCGCTCCTGCCCCCCCCACGGCCCCCTCGCTCCGCCCCTGTGGCGCCCTCGCTCCCCCCCTCCCCGTGGCCCCCTGCCTCTCTCTGGCCACATCCCTCCCTCCCCTCGGCCCCTCCAGGCTCCCCGCATACCCCATCCCCTCTACCCTCACTCTGCATACTACTCCCCACATCCCCCCACTCCCCTCCCCATCCCCACACCGCAACCACTCCATACCCGCCACGGCCCTCCCACCGTATCCCACCTCCTCTACCTTCATTCCCCATACTACCCCACTCCCTTCGCCCCACAATCCCCACACTCCCCTCCCAAACCCCTCACCCACCCATTCCCCTTCCCAACCCCACAGCCCCCCCCACACTCACCTCCCCCTACATTCAGCCCCACTCCCCACCCCCTACCTCCCCTCCCCCCACGCCCACCCACTCCCCTCCCCCCACGCCCACCCACTCCCCTCCCCCCACGCCCACCCACTCCCCTCCCCCCACGCCCACCCACTCCCCTCCCCCCACGCCCACCCACTCCCCTCCCCCCACGCCCACCCACTCCCCTCCCCCCACGCCCACCCACTCCCCTCCCCCCACGCCCACCCACTCCCCTCCCCCCACGCCCACCCACTCCCCTCCCCCCACGCCCACCCACTCCCCTCCCCCCACGCCCACCCACTCCCCTCCCCCCACGCCCACCCACTCCCCTCCCCCCACGCCCACCCACTCCCCTCCCCCTACGCCCACCCACTCCCCTCCCCCTACGCCCACCCACTCCCCTCCCCCTACGCCCACCCACTCCCCTCCCCCTACGCCCACCCACTCCCCTCCCCCTACGCCCACCCACTCCCCTCCCCCTACGCCCACCCACTCCCCCACACCTTGCCCCCACCACACCATCCCTGTTCCCCTCCCTTCCCCCAGCACCTCGACCCCCACACCATCCTGCTCCCCTCCCCAAACTCCTCTCCCCCATCACCTCCACACCCCCCCACCACACCCCTCACCCTCAGGCTACCCCGCACTGCCCCCACTTGCCCCCTCCCCCGCACCGCCCCCACTAACCACCCTCCCATGCACCTCACCCACTCGCCCCCTCCCCCGCTCCGCCCCCACTCGCCCCCCCGCCCCCTCCCTCGCACCTCCCCCACTCGCACCCCCCCGCCCCCCTCCCTCACACCTCCCCCACTCGCCCCCTCCCCCGCACCACCCCCACTTGCGCCTCCCGCCCTCACTCGCCCCCCCCACACCCCTCCCCACCCCAGGCTACTCCCACGCCCCTCCCCACACAACCTTCCCCCCACACCAACCCCATACCCCTCCCCCCACAGCTCTCCACCCCACACCCCTCCCCAACCACATGCCCCTCCTGTAAAACACCCCACCCCCAGCCACCCCCACTCCACTCCCCTCCCCTGCAGACACCTCCCCTCCACCCCCACCCTCCCCACCCACACCACCCCATTCGCCCTCCCTCCCACACCACCCCCATTCGCCCTCCCTCCCACACCACCCCCATTCGCCCTCCCCTTGTCCTCCCATCCACCCACACCCTCACCCCGCCCGCCCCCCCATCCCCCCCCCCCACTCTGAGTATCCCTGGGCCATGAAGCTTACCTTAAAAACTTATCTTGCTGCTCTTCCAATCACAAGTTATTTTCCCTTGGCATTTGCTGCTGATAGGCTGATCCAGAGAAACCAGCCTGTGATTGAATGAACAGCTTTACAGCATTTTTCAAATATAAATCAGTTGAATGTCCAACAAGTTGAGTGAGCCAAGTTCAGAGGCCTCGGTGGCTGCAACCAGCCCACAGGCCATCAGTTGGACAAGCCTTTATTAAGGGATATGGGGCAAAGGTACATGGAATTAAGTCGCATTTCAGCCATTATCTCATTGAATGGCGGAATAGGCTTGTGGGATTAAGTGGCATGGCTCCTGTTCCTATGTAGTAGAAATGAAAGGGGACATTGAAAGCCTAATTAAATCACAGATTTCAAAAGAAAATTATGAATTGCACTTGATAAAAAAGCAATTAGGCTAAATTTCTACAAATTCCCAACATTTGATGACTTTAATGGAAATAAAAATGGGGTGAGATGCAAAATGGGCTTCCAATTCACTATTAATTGTTTTATATTATTGTACAAAGTTAAAATCTAACCTACAGAGGTTGCCAGGAGTTGGAAAAGACAGCTGCAAATTTGAGCTTGAGGAAATGTTGACTCTTCCAGGCCTTAAAGTTGGACAAAAGTCTAACAATGTAGCAAAAGCCCTGGAGTCAATGGTGCCAGAGAAGTGGCGTTTGGTGTCGACAGCATATGTCCGATTGCTGATTCAATGTTGATTGATAAAGTTGCCAAGGAATAGCATGTAGACAAACAAATAGGATGAAAACACGACTGAAGCCCTGGAGCATGGTGTAACAGAAACCATTTTCAGATAATGTAACCACATTAAGGCGGCAAATAACAAGGTTACGATGCCACAGAAATGGACTCTAGCAAAGAGACAGTGGGAGAAATAAAATCTTTAAATCTCTTGTTCACTTACGACTTCAGTTGGCACCTTCGATAGTCGACTCATTCCAGCAACATTTTCAAAAATTCATAAACACTTAGAATAATAAAAGTAGTAATTGAAAATGCTGAGAACACACAACCAGTCACTCAGCATTTCACTGGCACTGAAAACTAAAGGACAAGCAAATATTTTTGTACGATTTTGGGTGCAATGAAGGCTGTACATCCAGAATGCTAGCCTGGATTTTCTATCAACAGATGCTTCAAGCTGAAATTCAGCCAACATTGCTATTCCTGGTCACCCTCCCAATGATTCTAGCTGGAAATATAAACACCATTAAGTTCAGCTATGATGGCATCAAATATGCTACAGCCAATTACTTGCTTGGCTCACACCTAAATAATGGCCTCTTGAGCAAGGTACCATCGGACAGCTGGCACCCATGGAACCAGGCCTCAAAGAGAGCCAGCGCTATCAGAGAGAAAGCAAGAAAATTAGGGAATGGTGCTTCAAACAACATTGATCTAATAATGTGAGTGTGAGAATGACTGTAGGAAAATAATCTCATTGAGCTTCAAATGATCATAAACTATGAAATGGACCTCTCATCAAGACATTGGTTTCCATTAGCTCTCTGCTCCTTTGATCTCTTTCCACAACTGGTTGCCATTCCCGTTTTTATAAGGCAAGTAAATTTTAATCTTTCCTTTCAATAAAACTTTGATCTCTCTTGTCCTCTCCAGGTCTGTAATTCACTAAAAGCGTAGGCAGCAGTCCCAAAGTTAATTTCAAATCTTATGAGAGCTCAGAGTATTTGTACAGGTGGTCTGTGGTTTTGGCAGGTAGCTCCAGAACAAAGCCTTATGTGGCTCCATACACTGAACACTCTCAATCTCTTAGTATACAAACTTCCCAAGCTTGGCATCCCATTCAGTCTTCCTGACAGGAATCTGAAAACCCAGCACACTGTTTCATGCTAGCAAAACCATGCAACAGCATAACAGAGGGAGAGTCATACCTCATCCCAAATTCCATCAATTTTGGTGCCAGTGGGTAAAAGTATGGATTCAGCCTAGCCACGCTACCCAGTAACATCAACTAGTTGCCGGCAGTACAGCTACTTGTCCCAGGTACCAGTGATGGTTTGGCACTGAAGGAAAAATAACCCAGTAACAGATGGTGTCTTCAGGTGAAGAGGGGGAAAATAGAGGAAAAAAAAGGAGGGGGAAATAAACCAACAGATTCACCTACCTCAAATTAACCATGACAGGCACCTAACCAGATCCAAGTCAGGGCAGGAAATTACCTGAAGCCGGGGCAGGGTGGTGACCTACCCAGAGACGGGGGTGCAGCGACCCAACCAGAGACGATGGGGAAGGAGTGGCGACCCACCGGAGTTGGAGGGTGGGCTGGGGGAGGGGCGGGGGGGGTGTGCTGCAAACCAAACAGCCGAGCCATTCATGAATATAGGCAAAACTCTGCTCTGCGGCAGCTCAAATGAATGAATGAATTTGCCCTCACTCTTACAAATGCATCACTTTCAGTGTATGCACTTCTACAACTTGGAACCTTCCGCAAGCACACATTGTGGTCAAAATGCCCAATGATTTCACAGACTTTCACATACGCAAACTTTTGAAAACTTCATTTGAAATTAAAAATAAATAGCTTTTAAAATCATATCAAGGAGAGTTGGTTTGCAGCAGAGACATTTCATTACTGTGGAGACATGAAAGAGCTTGTAGCAGCCCCACTTGGCATTCTTACAGAAGTGCAGCCCGACTGTTTTTGGTATTACAGAGCAGTTCCTATGAATTCATTACATGTCAGGAAGCTTTTAAAAATTGCTTTAAGGATTAACTCTGTCACAGCCTGGTTACTTTCTCAAGTCTCTTCATGATGCTAAATATTATTCACATTACATATACAAGGAAAACAAAAGCATGCATTTCACTTTGTTCTGCCTCCTCTATCACTGCCCCTCAGTCATTGTTTCCTTTCATTATTGCCCCCTCCATCACCAATGCAAAAATTACTAGTCCTTTCCACTGTTGCTCCGTCATTGCCTCCCTACATTACTTGCTATTACTGTCCCCTTCATTCGTGTTTCTCTCTGTTGCTGCACTTTCCATTATTCTTGCACGATCATTCTCCTTTTATTACTGCCCCCTGCAATATTGTTCTTCTCCATTATTTCCCATTCCAATACTGTTTTCATTGCTGTTCTTTCATTACTGCCTCCTCCTTTACTGTTCTTCTACAGTGTTACTCCTTCAAATATGAGAATCACATAGAATTTACAATACAAATACAGGCCATTCAGCCAAAACATCTACGTAATCTTCATGCTCCTCCCGCTGTAATTCATCTCATTCTACCACCATGTCCTTCTATTCCTTTCTCTCTCATGCTTACCTAACTTCATCTTAAATACATCCTCGCCATTTGTCTCAACCATTCCATATGCAGCAAGTTCCGCATTCTTTCCACATTCACAAAAGTTTCTCCTGATTTCCATACTGGATTTATTATTTTATATTGATGGCTTCTAGGTTTGGACTCGTCTTCCCTAGGCCTAACCTATCAAACCCCTTCAGAATTTTATAAACCTCAATTTGATCACTTCTCTTCTGGAGAAAACAGGCCCAGCCTGTTCATTCTTGCCTGGCAAGTTTCTCCACAGCTTGTGTGTTATTTTTTGTGATCTTTCAAATGTGCTCTAACCAAGGTTCTTAGTTTAACAAAACATTTCTGTTTTTGATTCTATTTCTCTAGAAATGAAGCCAATGCTTCATTTGCGTTTTTGTTGATAGCTTTGTTAACCTGTATTGCAATGTTTAATGACTTGTGCTTCTGTAACCATAGATCTCTTTTACCTTCTACCCTCCTCATTTAGACTCTTATTTTCCAAGTAGTAAGTGGTCTTCTTATTCCCCCTACCAGAATGTACCATCTCACAGTTATATATACTGAAATTCATTTGCCATTTACACACACATTCTGCAAGTATGTTCATGTTTTCTTGCATTTTTGTCACAGTTTTGCTCAGTATTAACGATACCCCTAATTTGGTGTAATTTGTGGATTTGAATATGGTGTTTCCAATTCCCAAATCCAAGTCATTTCTGTAAATAGTGAGCAACAGTTGTCCCAGTACTGGTCCCTGTGGAACGTCACTTCTCACCTTCTGCTCGCCTGAGTAGCTACCTTTGATCCTGACTTTTTTTCTGTTTCGCATCCACTTTATCTGTTCTGCCACTCATCCCGTGACTCCACATATATTGATTTTAGTTGAGTCTATTATCCAGTATTTTATCAAAAGCCTTTTGAAAGCCCATGTATATTATGTCCATTGCATCACCCCTGTCTACTCTTTCTGCCACTTTTTCCAAAGAATTCAAAACAGTTAAACATAATCTTATTGAAATTTGTGCTGACTCCTGTTTATTGTATTTTCACCTTTAGATGCTTTTCTATTGCACCTTTGAGTAACAATTTCATTACCTTTCCTACCAGTAATGCTGAGTTAACTGGTCTTTAGTTCCCTGGATGTGTTTTATCACCCTCTTAAACATAAGAATAACAACTATCCGCCAATCTTCTGGCACTATTTCCTTTACAATAGTACCTCTGCTATGTTAGCTCTGCCTTATTTTAGTATGCATGGATGCAATCCAAAGATCAGGGGCTTTCCCCTCTGAGTTTGTCTAGTTATCAATTATTTCCTTCCTTTCTATCTAATTGATCTCCCCATTACTACCTCTATCATTGTTTCCCTCCAATGCTACTGTTTAATATTCCTCCTCATTGCTGTCCTCTCCACTACTGTTCTCTCCATTTTTGCACCCAACCCCACCTCCCCCCAATCCCCTCGATTGCTGCTGTCTGATTACCATGCATTCCATCACTGCCTCTTCCATTACTGCCTCCTCTATTACTGTCACTGACCTGGCACAGTATAGGAACAAAGTTGGACTGCGGTGAGGTTATAAAATTCAGTCCAACTCATTGTCCTCTAACAAAGTTAACATTTCAGAAACTATATGCTACTTAAAATCAATTTGCACAAATAATCAACTGTAAAACAATTATTTTAACCACATCTTTAAATTCATGAAATCTGGACTGAAATGGTACATTGTAAGACATTTCCAAGCAACTCGTTTGCACACAGTTAATTATTCTTTTACGAGTACTATCCAGCATATGCCTTGCAGTGAATTTAGAGAGAGAGAGAGAGGAAAGAGGATGTTACTTTATTCTCACTGAGCTGGTTCCTCATGTGGCCTGTTTTTATCATCTTTCGTGAGCACAGGGAATTGTTCCTGAGGACATCCAGTACATACCAATCCACATCCCAGCACCCAAAAGAACAGTCCTGAACATTAACATTGGGCCATCTTTTCAACAATTTTAATGGCAGTGAATTCAATGGAACTACCAACGTTAAAGTAATTAGATTGTTTCATATCCTGTGCAGCCAGGACCTGCCCACTCTCACATGCCCCTGTGCTGCTCAGCAGAGTGCATCTTGAATGCTCATTCATGGAGGAACATGTTCCTCCATATATCTGCTGCGATTAATTTGGGAGGGTTTCTTCCATGCACCTACTGGGAGGTCTGTGGGAGGACCCCTTTTTATGTCTGCTGGGAGAGGTTTCCATGCATCTGTTGGGCAGTGTTTGGAAGGGGGCCTCCATACATCTGCTGGGAGGTGTTTCAGATGGACCTCCGTGTAATTCTGTGGAAGGGTTGGGAGAGGGCCTCCAAGCATCTGTTGAGAGATGTTTGGGAGGGGACCTTGGTACATCAACTGGGAAGGATTTGGGAGTGCCCCTCTGTGCATCAACTGGGAGGTGTCTCAAGGAGAACTGGAATTTTCCATGCTGTTTTTCTTTCCAACCCTGACTCCTTCACATTGTGTCATTGGCATTGATGCATGAATGTATTGTGTAACCTTTCATTAGTTTCCTTTGGCTCCACACAAACTTAACAGAAAATGGACAGGTCTGACAACATTATGTCATCAGATCAGTAATGAAGGTTAAACATTCTGTTTGAAGATTCCTCCAGTGTCCTGTTCTCCTCTGCTAAAGTTGTTCAATACTCCAGGAGCAGCCTGGAATGCAAAGGTAGCCCCCAGCTTCTTTTCTCTACTGCAAACTATATTCTTAAACCCCTCTCCACAGTCTCCTCCACCCTCACCTCCAACAAAAAGTGCAGGAGCTCATGGACTGCTTTGTCGCTAAGATCAAAACCATCTGTTAAACTGCCTCTGCTGCGTCCCTCACTTCCACTTGTCCACCTGGTCAAATCCCCCTAGCCCTGAACTCACATATTTCCCTACTTTCTCTCTTATCTTCTCTCATGTCCTCTCTCAGCTTATATCATCCATGAGACTCACTTTTCCACTCTATCCTATTTCTACTAAGCTGTTGACCAGGCAATTTCTGCTCCTGGTCCCTATGTGAGCCAATATCATAAATGATTCCCTTGCCTTTAAATCTGCTGTTATAATCCCTTTTCTCAAAAAAAACACTTGACCCCACCATCCTTGCAAAGCAGCATTCAATTTCCAGCCTCTTCAAAGTCATTGAACGTTTTGTAACCTCCCAAATTTGTTTCCATCTTTCCTGAACTTCGTATTTGAATCGCTCCAATCAGGTTTCCGACTCTGTCACGGTACCAAAACAGCTCTTATTAAAGTCACAAATGACAACCTGTGTGACTGTGACAAAGGTAAACTTTCCCTCCTCATTCTTCTCGACTTACCTGCAGTCTTTGACATGGTTGACCACACCATCCTCCTCTAACACTTCTCCACTCACTTCCATTCTCATCCATCTAATCATGAACAGAGAATCACTTGCAATGGCTTCTCTTCCTGGCACCGCAACATAACTGTAGTGTCCTCCAAAATCTGTTCTCGGCCTCAGGGATTCTTTGAGGACATCCCCACCAACATACAAACAAGGAGCAGGAGTGGGCAATTCAGCCTCTCGAGCATACTCCACCATTCAATAAGATCTGATTGTAACCTCAAATCTGCATCCAGCCTACCCCTGATAACCTATTACTCCATTGTTTACCAAGAATCTATCCACCTCTGCCTTAAAAATATTCAAAGACTCTCCTTCCACTGCCTTTACAGGAAGAGAGTTCCAAAGGCTCACAACCCTCAGAGAAAATATTTTGCCTTATCTCCATTTTAAATGAGTGACCTTTACTTTTAAACAATGACCCCCTAGTTCTAGATTCTCCCACAAGAGGAAACATCCCCTCCACATCCACTCTATCAAGATCCCCCAGGATCTTATGTTTCAAACAAATCACCTCTTACTCTGCTAAACTCCAGCTGATACAAGCCCAGCCTGTCCAACCTTTCCTCATAAGACAACCCGCCCATTCGAGGTATTAGTCTGGTAAACAAGATGTCCAAGGATGTAGGGATCAAACATCCCCACCAACTCATGGGGCTCCCTGGCTCGTGACCAACCAAAATGGAGAAAGCTCACCCGGGAAGGCACCGAAGACAATGAAAGACTTCATCTAGAATGTGCAAAGGTGAAGTTGAGACAACCTTCAAACAACTCTTCTGCCTAACCCTTCAAGCGCCACCTGCCCAGCATGTGGCAGAGTCTGCAAATCATGACTTATCAGTCATCCTCTCCCTGCCAACTGTCTCAGGTTACATCAGTCTGTTTGCAATCTTGGTGTCACATTTAACCCTGAGATGGGATTCTGATCTCATATTCATGCCATCACTAAGATCGTCTATTTCCTCCTCTGTATCTTTGCCTGACTATATTGCTGCCTCAGCTGGCCTGCTGCTAAAACCCTCATTCATGCCTTTTTACCTCTAGACTCAATTATTCTAACACACTTCTCGTTATTCTTCCACATTCTACCCTCTGCAAAATTCAGGTCATTCAAAACTCTGGCGCTCATGCCTCAACTTATGCCAAGTCACGTTCCCCTATCACCTCTGTGCTCATTGACCTACACTGGCCCTGGTCAAGCAACATCTTGATCTTAAAATCCACATCCTTGTTTTCAAATCCCTCCATATCTCTGCATTCTCCTCCAGCTCCAGAACGCTCCTAGATATCTGCGCTCCTCCAATTCTGGCCTCTTGTACATCCCCAATTTTAATCATTCCAACACTGGAAGCTGCGCCTTCAATTACCTAGGCCCTAAGATCTGGAATATCACCCCCCCTGCCCCCCCCACCCCCACCCCCACCCCCCCCAACCACCCCCACCCCCCCCAACCACCCCATACCTCTCTACCTCAATTTCCTCCTTTAATGCACTCCTTAAACCCTATCTTTATTGACCAAGCTTTTGATCATCTGATCTAATATCAAATACTGTTGCTTGGTGCCAGATTTGTCCCTGTGAAGTGCCTTGGGACATTTTATTATGTTAAAGGAGCTATATAAATATAAGTTGCTATTGTATCATGCACCACTTTACAGTCAAGAAGGTGCCTATCAATGTTCCCCTTTGGGCATGACAAAGATTAGCAGATTTTCTTCCTTTTCAGATCAGTTGATGGCTTCTGCCCAGGACCTCCATCCATTTTAATTTTTTTTTTAAATCAGCAAATGACATCTGGAGCCAATTTAAAATTATACTATTCTTTCTTCTCTCAGTCCTCTTTCCTGTCTCAATGATGCTGATTCCTATCATGTAAAATTTCACAACCAATGGTCTACCTCTGGTATTTCATGAGTGAATCTAGAAAGTGAGTGTCAGCATGCTATCCACCTGTGGGAGGCCTCACAGTCAAGTCCCTATCCTATTGTCCCCTAGCTTCCGCACCTCAACTTTCCAGTATCAGCATGAGTTCTGATTTCATCCATCCTTTTTTCCTTAAGGCACCAAAGCCAATTGTAGCACCCCAACAGGGCTAGGGAGAGGAAAAGAATGGCCAGGGCTCCTAATCACTATCCACTGAATGTCAGATGAGGACAATCTTGTATACAATCACTGCACGGCACAGTCAAGAAACCAGGTGACGCCCCTACTGTTCAAGGCTCAGGCATGTAGAACATATGAACATACAATTGGGAGCAGGAATAGGCCACTCAGCCTCTCAAGCCTGCTCCACTATTTAAAAAGATCATGGCTGGTCTGACTGTAACCTCAACTCCACATTCCCACCAACCCCCATAACCTTTCACCCCCTTGATTATCAAGAATCTATCTACCCCTGCCTTAAAAATATCTGCTTCCACTGCCTTTGGAGGAAGGGAGTTCCAAAGATTCAGGACCCTCAGAAAAAATAATGAATGACCCATTATTTTTACTTCTATTCTAGATTCTCCCACAAGAGGAAACATCCTCTCCACATCTACCCTGTCAAGACCCCTCAGGATCTTCTATGTTTCAAACAAGTCGCCTCTTACTCTTCTAAACCTCAGCGGATATAAGCCTAACCTGTCCAACCTTTCCTCATAAAACAACCCTCCAATTCCAGGTATTAGTCTAATAAACGATGGGTCAATTAGAAAATGTATTGGAGAAAATACTGGTAACTGGAACCATACACTACACAAGGAGGTAGTTCCCTCAGACTTTTTAAAATGGCATAAGCTCCTTCCTTTAAATAACAGTCCTACAGACATCAGAAAGCCTGGGTTAAAAGCAGGTTACAATTTTTACAAATCCACGAACCTCTATTCCCATTATTATCCACAGATGGTTAACTCAATAGCACCTGTGAGATTTGGTAATAAGTTATAATTTTCCTCTTGCCTTTCTGAATACTTTGTACACTTTTCTGCAGTAATGTGCCAGCTTCTGGGGAAACAAAATCACATCTGAGTGGGAACTAATTGGGTTGCAGCCCCCTTAAGTGAAGTAGTTTGAAAAATACTAGCTCAGTCAGTTTAAAATCAAAGCAGGCTTCACTTGAATGTGGATAGACCTTCTTTGGGAGAGTCTGAGACGTAACAGTACATGATGGCCAATACATCACTAAAACACTGAGCCTCACTTGCTGTGGAAAGACAACAAACACATTCCGAGAGTTGTGTTGTGTGACTCTGGGTCATTACTGATTTGATTGATGGGGCAGGTGGGAAGACAAAGGGGCTCAAGGTCACTTTAGATCAGAAGGGCACAGCTGAGCTGAAAGAACACTTTTCTAAATCAAAGTACTCATGTTTACTGTAACAAAAAGAAATGGACACAGAAAAATTCAAATTGGCACAGAGGTCAGCCCTGGTCTTAAAGGGGCAGCATGAAGATATCAGCGCCTTTACGAAGCAAGCTCATTACAGGGCCACCATACCAAAGGTTGTGCTGCAACCATCATTATTTACTGAACCCAATGGCGTGACTGTGCTTTAAAGTTGTGAGATGCTCAACTCTTTTATGGTAGGTCGCACATGCTGTGCAATAATTCTGCTTGTATATTCTAGCTCCAATAATATCACCATGCTTAGTAAAGAGCTGTGAAGGAAGTAGTTATGTTATACAGGCTAACACTGCTAGCACTGTGGAATCACCTCATTTACATTTCAAGGCAGATATCCCTGTGCCAGAGCAACATGCGCTTGTTGTTTGCAAACTGCTATCCACAATTTTGTTTTCTCTCTGCTGTTCCTTTCCCAGCTGCTGACAATAACCACACTGATGAGCAAGCTGAAAACTGCATTGTTGGCAGTTGGAAGAGATGGTGAATCACACCTCTCAAAGCTCTGTTTATATTCCTGCTTCAGAAAGCAGCTGAAGGCAACTCATTTAAGAGGGTCTCGGCAGCCCGAGAGACAGTAGTGGCATCATCTTGCAGTTGGTGGCAGGGTTGTGAAGCAAGTGGAACCAAGATGGAATAGTGACTTAAGGCTTATCTCCCACTGCTGTCTCAGGGCTTCCTTCCTCACCCAAGAACTGTAGCACCAGCTACGGAAGAATCAGTAATCAGTATGACAGTCCTCTCCCCACAACCCCAAAACAATGAAGTGCTGGAGACAAAACAGGTCGATCAGAATTTATGCAACAGCCTATTTGAAAACTGAATAGGAAATGGGGGGAAAATTTGAGCTAACAAAATTCAACACTCGGTGACCGACTGTAGTACATCTTCTACTTGTACCAGTCTCTTAACACTGGATCAATGGCTAACTAATCGCAGCCAGCATTCATTGCATAACACTGCTGAGCTGCAGCACTCTGGATTCAGAAGTGAAATGCAAAACAGCATCTTGGCAGCAATTGTCTTTCTGTGTTAGCAAGGGGGAAATATAGTATGCAGTATGAAGGATGTGACCAGTCCAAACACCTCTCTGACATCAAATGTGTTTTTCTTGTTGTGTAATTGATTGCAGTATGATCAACTATCCCCTGATTTACTAGGTAAATGCAAACTGGCACTAACCCACACAGATGGGGAAAGTCAAGATTGGTTGGTTCCCTGGTAAAGTTGCTGCCATTGGCATCAATGCCACTTGGAATAGGGAGGACAGGAATCAACCAGGGTGGCCAGTCCTGTGACCACTGCTGGAAACCACGAGGACAGAATTAGGCTCAGCGCTCGACAATGATTTTGTGGTCACCATTACTGAGACTAGCTTTCGATTTCAGATTTATTAACTGAATTCAAATTCCTCCAGTTGTCGTGTTGGGATTTGAACCCGTGTCTCCAGAGCTTGAGTCTAGGTCTCTGGACATTACCACTATGCCACAGTCTCCCTCTTTCAAAATGACACCAACCTCATGGTCAGGGGTAACAGGGCAATCCATTTTGAATCAACTACCACCCATAATGCCAATCAAAACAAGTTAAAATTAACCCAAGGAGTTACACAATACAAGTTCACTCCACTCCTATGTAGGAGCAGAGGTTACACCCATCAGCCACCCCACTCCCAACACAGGAACAGAGGTTACACATGACCAGACACTTCTGACTCCCAACAGAGGCGACACATCACTTCACAAGTGCCATGAAATTATCAATTACAAACTCGAGTAAATATGGATTAAAAGAAATCGTTTTCACTAAAACACACTCCTTTGGACAAAAGTAAAACAGCCATACACTTTCATCAATTATTTAAGAGACTTCGTTAAACTAGATACACAATTATATATTTTGATACATTTTATATCATGTCATTTGCTCATAACCAAATTAAAATTAAAACAATGGAGGCTTGCCCAAAAACAATTTGCTGTGTAGTCCAAGTCCCTTTTAAAAGTTACAGGTGACTTAATGCAAAAACAGCCTGGTCAATGTCAACAGGTTAACAGAGGCAACATTAGAGCTGCACTTTTTCTGCCACCATAGATTTAAGTAAAATTCTCTCAACTTGGTGAGTTAAACGAATCCTCATTTAAGATAAGGAAGAGTCTGAAATGCAGCTGGTTCCAGTGCCGGGCTGTTGCCTCTTACCGAATAGGCGGCATACAAGTATTTAATATGAATGAAAATTAGTGAGAAGATGAGCTGATTCCCTCACCTCTGCATGGCGGTGCTGTAGTGTTTCTGAATTCCTCGCTTCCTGCCCGGATAGACCCTGCCATCAGCTCTCAGCACACAGAGAAGCACACACAGCGTCCTCAGGCCAATCATAGCTGCACAGTGAGAGGCAGAAAACGCCGAGCGCCCGCGGAAAGCCCCCAGCTCCAGTCAATGATCCGCCCTGCGCTCCCACTCAACACAGCTTCCCCCGGGCGGCAGCGCTCCGAGTCTCCCTGCACTCAATGGGAGACTGCACTGGATGGAGAAACAGGCTGGTGGGAGGGGAGGAGAGCCCTGAACACAGCCTCAGGCAGAAAGGAGGAGGTGGGCAGATCCCTGCCCTCTCACTGAGGGAGCTAAAGTCCCTGTGCTCACACGGTGGGGGGGGGGAGAGTGGGTCTCTGCCCTCACACTGTCCTCAGGGCGGGTCGGAGGGTCTCTGTTTTCTCAATTAATGTCACAACTACAATGCCCTGACTATTCGCTGCTGTTAGATCAGGCTCTCTGCTAAATTTAGGGGGCTCTATTCCCCCCACAGGAGGAGTCAGTGTCTTTCCTACATTAAAACAGTGACTAGACTTTGAAAGCCCTTCATTGGCTATAAAATGCTTTGGGTGTCCTGTTATCCTGAAAAGTGTGATGGTCACTGCCTTCATACTCATGGGGGTGGAGGTCTCTGCCCTCATATCAAAAGTATATAAATACAAAACTTTATTTTATACTGGGGGATTCTACCATCATACTGGGAGATCTCTACTCCATTTTTATAGTCAAATTGGGGTGGGGGTCTCTTCCCTAGCACTGAGGGTCTCTGCCTTTGTAACAGAGTAGAGGATCTCGGTGTCAGATTGCGGAGGGGGTGAGTAGGAGCGACTGGGAGCCGAGTCCTCAAATTGTAAGTGGGGTGGGGAGAGTAGCGGTTGATCTCTGCCCTTATACAGGAAATCATTTCACTGTGAAGGGTAAGCCTTCCACTTTGGGAGAGAGAGGGGAGGAAGGGCAGTACCCTCAGAGCAGCTGGTCAGAATCAGGTCTCCGTCACACAGGGAGGCCTTCTGTTTTGCAGTTTGCCTCTGCTGGAGCTCTTCACTCTTGCACAATCTTTGTCCTCACAGTGGTAGTCTCTATTTCCACAGTCGATAGTCACTGCCTTTAATGTCAGGTGAGGTGCGTGACTGCCTTCATATCCAGGTTTAGTCCTCTCACTTGGAGTCTCTCAACTCACATAAGGTGGGGGTTTTCTGCTATCAGTGGGAGTGACTGCTGTGACACTGGGGTCTGCCGATTCACATAGAGTTAGGGCCCTGACACTGATAGAAGATCTTGTGCTTTTAGACTGGTGGGCCTGGTTATCAAGCTAAGCCAATCTCAATCTTTAACTAGGAGCCTCAGCAGTTGACTAAGGTCTCCTTCCCTCACAAGGGGAATTTCTGCCTTCATGTTAGTGTTCCCTTTTTCTCATTAGTTATCACTGTGCAGAAAGGGAGTCCCTGCTCTCAAATAGGGTGTTCTGACTTAACGGTCTCACATACAAGGCCACTATCTTGACATTGTGGGTTCTCTCCCCGCAACTGGCAATCCGTGTAATAAAATTTGGGCCCTCTTGTCTCACACTGGAAGAAGCCCAGCACCTCAGATCCTGGAAATCTCTTGCCTCAATTAGGAAGTTTGCTTTGATACTGGGCAGAGGGGTCTGCGATCACACAGGGGATCTCTGTCCACACACTCTAGTGAATCAGTCTCGTCCTTAAACGTGGTTTTTACTCTCAGAATGAAGGCCATTTGTCCCCAGCATTAGAGGTAAGGTCCTTCAGTCATACTCAAACTCTGTGTCTCAGATTACAGGGGCTGATTCAGTTTGGAAAGTCCCTGTGCACCACTAGAGGGTTGAAGAATACAAGAAACCTGTAGTCAATATCAATGTACCCTCCAATTTTTTTTGGAGTGGGCAATTTGTTTCAGTGCACAAACTCTTTAATTTTTTTGTGCAACCACGCACACACGGTTTTGTAAAGGGGACAACTTGCGCTCAGCCTGCATAGGAACATTTGGTTGTTGTGCAGCCATGCAACTTAGAGAGAACATTGCTCAGTACCCAGTGAAATCATTCCAGTCGGATCCCCATCCCTGATCTATGACCCTAATCTTTATCCTTAATCTCAACTTGATCTCAGTCCAATATCTGCCTCTATTACCTGCCTGATCCTGGAACTTCATTGCTGGTCATTTTCAGATCTTGAACCCCAGCCCCAGGTTACTGTCCAATCCCAGTCTCAGATCCCCAACCTCATTCCAGGTATTCATGCCTGCCTCTGGCCCCTGAATACCTGCTTTGTTCCAACACTGACATTTTCAGTAGAATTAACAGAAGGAACTTAACTCTGCAATTTATTCATGTCTCTGGTAAGTCTAAGCAACAGCTATTGTCTCTTATCTTTAATAGCTTCATCAATATTCTCTCCTCATCTCTTGTCATTCTCAGCCTCACCATCTCTTAGCTCAAGAGGAACTTCCATAGCTCCCCTGTACTTAAAGCAGCATCTGAGAAACTTACTTCTTCTTTTGCAAAAATACTTGTTCTGTTGAACAATTCTTGACTTCATATTCTGTCCAAAACTGAATCCAGACCAAAGGAAATTCGCCTAGCATCTGGACAAGGTACGTACATGAAAAAAATCTTCATAGTTCTCTCCGATTTTAGCTTCCAACTGAAATATTTTTGTGAAATGGAGATTTCCTAAGCAACAATCACTTAATTCAATGCCCAAGCTGAATATAGTGTGAGATAGCAGAATTCCCTTCAGTGAGAGAGAAGGGCATCCTTTTCAAAAGCAGCTAGATCAACAACGGTGATTGCAGATAGAGTCAATTCTGTTGGCACAGTCTAGATACAGGTCAGGAAGAAGATGGCTGACCTGTAGAAAACTGCTTTAGATAAGGTTGCAATTTTCACCACTGAGTCCCATACCTAAGTGTACCTACCCTAAAATGTACTTTCAACATATCTAACTCTGTTTATGTTGATCCATTTGAAGTAATCATATAAGCCTAACCTTTATAGTCCTGGCAAGACAGAGACAGCTCCAACAGTTTCCTGACATGTGCAAGACAAAAATAACAGATTCTCTCCCTCCCCCTCACTAAAACTGCCCCTGTTGCTAATTACCCCTGACAAAATGTCTAGGCTACATTAACATAATAATAATCATCAGCTTTTGACTTATAAGATTTCTGGGCCAAGCTATTGGAACAAACAAAGGAAATCAACCCAGGGTACACACCTTCAATTGCCACAGTCAGACTGTAGAGCCAGTTATGTGGTTTGGTTGCACTTGTCTCAGAAAGAATGAGCACTACCAGGAGATGTCACAAACTGAAATTTTCTTCAACTTCCTTGAGATTGTACAACCTCAGTGCTTATAACTTTCATTTCTCTGAAAATGGAATGGTTATTAGATTGTGTTCTCTTAAACTTAAGGCACTGAAAATCTTGTTTTTGTTCAAGTCTTTGAAGATATAGTTTTTTCCTGTTTCTTGCAAGTATAACCACCAGCTGCCAGCTTCCACTTCAGACAGCTCTATCCATAATCTTTCTTCATCCATTGACACTGTTGGCTTTGCTATCTCCTCTGATCTTAAATTATACTCCCATATTTCCTCCATACTAAAGCTGCTTCCTTGGAGTTAGTTTCCTTCATTCTAACATTTGTTTTCCCTCAAGATCTCTCTGTTAAACACAAGTCTGGACAGGAGTTGAATTCTGCTCCCATATTGAGTTCTTCATGTCTTAACAAGATCCAAGAAAAAGTTAGTTGTGTGATAAGCAATGCTTCTCTTCCTTCATGCTTCCAGAGCACTATTTATTTCAATCTTTCTCATCTCTCACTCTCTCTCTCTTATATTCCACTGCTTGGTCACTAATTTTCTAAACATTCCTATCTTGTTCCGTCTAATCACCCAATGCAATATCCAGCAATTTTTTCTTCCTTGCTGCAAATAAATTGTTTTGAAATTAAGATGCATTGCGAAGTCTCCTATGCCAACTCATTTTTTCCCCCTTAGAACTGGAGTTCCTTGACTCCCCCAGTCTTTTCTCTATAATCTTCAGGTCCTTTTAAATCTAAGTCTGGCATTATCCAATCACTACTTCCTGATTTAT
Organism: Cetorhinus maximus; assembly: GCF_964194155.1. Taxonomy (NCBI): domain Eukaryota; kingdom Metazoa; phylum Chordata; class Chondrichthyes; order Lamniformes; family Cetorhinidae; genus Cetorhinus; species Cetorhinus maximus. The sequence goes on from NC_135887.1 coordinate 82,937,171, forward strand.
CTTATCTTCCCTCCTACATAATAAAACTGAATATATCATAAATTACCATTTTTTCCCTCAGGGAGAATGCAGCTGGATTGTCCCCTTCCTCACTCACTGTTGTCTTGGAAGCAAACATTCTCCCAAGGCATTGTATTTATTCAAGGTGCCGCTCTCAGTTAGAGATCACAGTCCTCACAGGGAATAACAAACACACCAGAATACAGCTGACGTATTTATAACTTTCTGAAGGTTGGTGGTAGAGAATGCGGTTTCCTCTTCTGTTAATTAGTAGTCTAAATCAAGATCACAATGGAGTGGAGACCAGGTTTCTGCATGTTACCTCTGTGCAGAACTCAGTACCCATCTCCCCTGATTAGTTCACAGTAAATGGACAGAAATCAATCTACTTATCTGGGTGATTAAAGGACACTGAAGGGACAGCTGATATGGCTTCATAACCAGATTGACATGTCAGCTCCTACTGTTCTTACTACTTTGTGGCTGAAATAGGGAGATGGGGAATGTGGAGAAAGATGGTTCATGGAGTCAGAAGGCTTTTAGATATTTGTATAAATCTCTTAGGCAGATAGACTCAGCCCAATCCTACCTTTCTCTTCAAGGTAACTTTGCACTTGAAAGATCTTTCAGTGTGACACCTCTTGTTGGGGTTTGAATAAGAAATGAGTCATAAGATCTGAAATGTTCCTCACTTCATTGATGCTGCCAGACCTGCTTAGTGTTTTCAGCATTTTCCATTCTTAATTCAAATTTGCAGCATCTGCAGCAGTTTTCCTTTTGTGAGTGTCTAGACTTTGGGGTGAGGAGAGCCATTAGGCTTGACACTAATGGCCCTATGACAGAGATGCCTGCTCGATCTCAAGGCCTTGCCTCAGGGTTCAATAATGGACACTTAGGTGACATTTCAGAGGGTACTGGTGGAAGTTATTCAAGCTACAAGGCTGAAACGTCACTAGAGGAGGGAAAAATGGTATAAAAAAATGTATAAAAAGGAAATAAAACACAATGAGGTAGCATTAGGTGAGATTTCAACTCATGCAAAATGTCTTTGATACTTGCTTGTTCCCATATTGTACATGATTACAGACTTCACACACTGTGAAAGAACAACTGAATCCTCCTCAGAACAATCACTAAGTTACATTTAATGATTAAAGCAGCAAAACAGCTGAAAGAAAAGCAGATACAAACCAGCCTTCATTAAATATTCGAGTATGTAGCAGATACAAACCAGCCTCTATTAAATATTCGAGTATGTAGCTCAGTGGGTCAATTTGGGAGGGGGAAGCTATTAAGGTTCCTCATCTGGATCTCTATCCAGGGCTCCTGCTGGTGAATGGACAGTGTGGACATTGGGTAAGACGAGGTCAGGCTCATTTGATAATGTCTCTGCAGATGAATAGTCTGCCAACACTCACTGTCTTGCTCAAAGGTGAAAGATTTGGACAGGGTGTTAGAGGGCAGTCAGAGCTTATGGAAACCAAAAGTTAAGTTAAAGAAAGAATAGGAAGAAAGGTGGAGGGGTTGGGGGGTGGGGTGTTGGTAGAGAAAAGTATACCCAAATATATTGCATCTGGCTTCATAACAATCAATAAAGTTTTGAGATAATTATTGCTAACTTTCTCCATCTGTTTTTTTGGTCTCCCAGCATTGGTCACAAATGACCCAGTCCCATGTCACTTTTCAGCCAACCAGTCAAACAGTGTGTATGTGGCACAGAGTTACCTTTCACCTCTTACTCTCCCTATGGGCAATCCTCTGTTTTCTGCCCTGAACCACTGCAGGTGGCACATTTGGGATGGAGCACATAGAGCAGGGGGTTGGGGGGTGTTTAAACACAGATACAATCTTATTGTGCAGAAATTGAAACAATATGAAATGCTGGAATAAATATGAATAACAGTGTCTTGCTCATGGACTCCATTTCCATAAAGATTGAGTTAGCTTTTGGGATATTCTGCGGATCAGGGTTCTGATTACATCAGATAGCAGAAAATACTTTAAAGAGAATTTAATGGATCTGGAATTCCACCTTGTGTGTGACTAAAGTATACATTTACCCTGGCCAGACACTGCTAGTTACTAACTAATGAGGCCTTGCAACTGACCCATTTGTATCAAGATGTGAAACAGGTCTTTGTACAGAGTCAGAAACATAGAATTAAGCTGCTCTGACACCTCTCCACCATCAGTCATCCCAAAAAGGGGCCTCACTACCACAAACATCTTTTTCATTACTCGTAACAAATTACAATTCATATTAACACTTCAAGACTGTTTGGTGCTGATTTTTTAGAAAAAGCACCCATCATGCTGGACAGTGCAATCATACCACCTATCCAATGGCATAGTGAGAGGCCAGAGCCAAGCTAGAAGTCATTGGTTAAAGAAGGAAAATAGGCAATACCGAGATAGGAGAGGGAACAATAGGACCCATCAACATTCATGCTCCTCTTCACCCCACTAAAATCAGTGTTTAGTTCATTATAACAGCCAGCAGCAGACCCCTTAAGGACGACTGGTTAGGTTGTCAATGGTCACATATGCAAATTGTGGCAGGTTTCTGCAACCAGCATAGGAATCTACCAATTTAAATATTTTAATAAGCTCCTGCAAAATGTTCCCTCAAATTTTCCTTTGCTGGATGTGACCTTCCTTTTTTTGTCCCCTGCACTGAGTGCTACAAGGACAAGCACCCATGGAGCTTAGAGGGTGTGCTGCTTCCAGCGCAAGCGCTGGCCATCAATTTTGAAAATTGAATTGGGGTCAGGGTCTCAGGCAACCAGTGGGTGGCAAATTTCTTTTTACAATTAATGTCTTCCAACCACCTGAGCAGGGAAGAGGCAGATGCAATTCACCCTCTTTAAAAAAAATCATTGCAATCTATCAGTATATTAGAAATGGCACATCTGGGGTGCATGCAGATGTGCACGCTTGGGATTTCACACTTTGTTCCAGATGCAAAACAATCCACTTGCTTCTGACCTTCAGCCTGAAACTGACAAGAACGTAACAGTCTACAAAGAACCTTGATTGGATGTCAAACGTAGACTGCACTGAGCATCTATTTACTCAACAACAATTACTTGTATCTTTAACGGAACACTACACCCTACCTACATCAGAATAATACTTTGTGCATTCTCTCGTATAACATACCTGTCTTTATTAAATAATGCATTAACTACTGACCATCTATGGCAGAGTTGTTGGTATATATTTATGGAAGGTAAATCTGCACACATTTCCTGTCTATCGCACTTCTGACCTTATCGCTTTGGGGATCATATTTCATAATTTTGTCTATTTGAAAAATAGATATAATCATTATTGAAGAGTGAGGAAATGTACAAATCAAATACAAGGAAATTAGATAGAAAGGTATAAGCAAGGATGTATTAAGCATATGAAAAGACTATAAACTAAATTTGAAGAGAAAAGTAAATCTACAAATTAGAGAAATAACAACCAATTAACTATTCAAATTGGTTTTTGAAAATCCTATTATCTTTGTTTTCTCAGTAAATCAAATATTGAAAATAAGTTTGTTACAATTGAAGACATAATTAAATATTTCATAATAACATTACTAAACTAAACTTTATTAAATATAAGGTACCATAACAATAGTCAAAGTAGAGAAGCAGGGCAGTTCTCATAGTGTCCTGGTCAAGATTTCATTGCTGTTGCGTGTTCTTACAATGAGCAAGTTAGCTGCCAGACATGCCTACATCACAACAGTGGCTAAACTTTCAATGTACCTCATTGGTTGTATAGCATTTTGGTATGTTCTGAAATCCTGAAAGATGCAACAGTATATAAATGTAGGTTCTTCCTTTCTTTAGCCATGGGGCACCATTGTTTTACTGTCTTGACAATTGCAACTTCTAACTTCTCATATACTTCTTAAAGGAGAGGACTGCCCATAACACGTAGGAGAGGTCCATGACAGATGGTGAGCCTTGACATTTCAGGCCACTTATCCTGTGTGAGAAAGATGCCCTTGAAATCCTTGAAAAGAAAGAATTAGCATGTGTGAGAGTTGGGGGAGCAGGATAGCATTTAAGGTTTGGTATCAGCTTTTGCGACTCTTCCCATTCTCTTATTCATTAACTGCTAACAAAGCATCCATGGAAATGCTGTACTTTCCTACATCAGTGTATGACCTTATTCAATTTAAACAAAATAAACTTCTATATACTCTTGGAAGAGGTTCTAATTGTGCGTGGGAAACCCAGAAAATTCAGCCTATCTATCAGTTGCCTTTATTGAAAGGTGACTTAATTGTCACCAAAGTGTTTTCCAGTACAGTTGTAGCAGAGAAGTGCTGAGAAGAGGGATGATGGCAAAATGGGGACATGGAAGTAGAAACTCCACTCAAAGCACTTCCGTTTCTCACCTGTTGCCCTCCACATTTAGTATCCATCATGTTGTCCCATCTCCCCACGGCCAAGTTTGTCCCTGCACAGGTGCAGCTGAAACAGTCTTAGGCAGGGCCTCAGGCTCCAAAATTCAGAGGATGTTGGCCAAGAGCATCTCAGCCATCAGAGCAGCTTATCTCATCCCCTGCTGAAGCCACAGGTTGCACCACGTAGCAGCAGAAAAAGGCAAGCAGAATTTTCCATTCCGGGACTAAGCCCCATGGCGGAGTGGGAATTGGGAATGTTTCCGACCGCAGAGGCTGATGGAAATTTGCAGCAAATCGCTCAATGCCGACCTCATTAATTATGCAGTCAGAGGTTTCCTGACATCTTTTGTGGTGGGGCGGGCTGGATGGTGTGCGCACCGCCGTCATATTCTGGTGCCATATTTGAAAGGCATCCGGACATCAACTTACCCACCGTTGGAGGAGGAGGTGGCCTGCCAATTACAGGGAGCCCCTGCCCACCGATACATAACACATCTCTGGAAGTCCTGCTCAATGCAGTGGAGGCCACCTCTACAGAGGATGAAAGGAGGAGGCCGAGCCATCAGACCAGGCCTGCATGGGAGGAAGTCTCCAGGGCAGTCAGTGCCCTGGGACTCCACTAGGGGACTGCCCTGCAATGCCGCAAAAGGATGAATTACCTCATCTGCTCTGCTAGATTAAGTGAACCATCAACTACTTACACTCACCTAAATGGTGCAGGGAACATAGGCCTCAGTGACAAGGGCACCATACCTGCAGCCCATGCATAAAAGAGATACTCAACATGATAAGGTTGAGTACCTCTGCAGAGTTCCACTGCAGAGTATCTAGTCTGCAGGTGGAGAGGCCACTGTGGCCTTCCACACAGGGAACTTAGATGCTGACTGGGGGGAGGGGAGTTAGGTGTTGAGAGCACCAGTGAGCACCGCTAATGACATGCCTCTGTGAGCCTCATCCTTCTATCTGCATGGGCTCACCGCTCTGAAGGGTGCTGTCCCAGAATCCTTGTGGGCAACCCGAAGTGCGTCATGGCACACAATCCAATGGGTCACTTGACTCATGAGAAAGATACATGAATCCCAATTCCTCTCAACCCCATCTTCTCTGTTTGCGCCTGATCTCAAGAACCTCATTGACTTCGAGAAGCGGGCAGCCCAGCTGGCTGGGAGGACCCAGACCAAGGCTGCGGTGATGGAGAGGTTGGCGGGTGGCCTCCATGCAGTGAGGTTCCATGCATGTTACATAGAAACATAAGGGTCATGTGTTACTCCATGTTGGAGGCAGCTTATGCAGTTACTCACTCTCTCCTTTCTCACTTACAGGTGCCAGCAGGCAGAGGGGAAGGGAAGAAGAGGAGACCCTGTCTAGAAGTTCCTCCAGCCCACGGGACTGAGGACATTAGGGAGGAGGAGGAAAGTGCACCCGTATAAGCATCTCATCAGTCACCTGCACCCGCCACCAGTGCAGAGGCACACTCCTCAGTGGGTACTAGACGTAGTTCAGGCCAGGTCTCACATTCTGGTGGTCACTGCAAGGACACGTGTCCGCAGCAGGAGGAGGCAGGGTCAGCCAAGCTCACTGGCACTCGGAGGACTGCTGGGGAAGAGGCATCTGCGACGTCCAAGTTGGATGACAAGCCTCTGGAATTGGCCCTGCACGAGGTGCTGGGGAGCTGCAAGAAGCGGGGGAACATCAGGCAGTGGTTTTGGAGGCCCTCAACAGAGTGGCATGTGAGGCGGAAGAGTCCATCCACCTGCTCTGATGAAGTGGTGGCAATGTGTGCATGCATCGAGGTCTCAATGGGGCTGGAATCCTGGAAAACCTGTGGACCCAACGTGAAACTCAAAAGTTCATATAAATATCATTCTTATTGAGCAACTAACATGTTAATTGCCAACCTGCCTCTCCTGAGTGGGTTATGCCCACACAGTCTAATGTGCTTGAACCAACTTCACAACATGCTGTCAGTTTTGCTGGTTTTAACCCTCCACGTGGTCCTGCAGGTTAAAGTTCAGGCCTCTGCATTTTTTTTTATTGTCCTGTATTCCAGTCAGAAGGGACCAGAAACCTCCCACCACAATTGATGTGAGATGTTTATGCTGAGGTAGGCTAACAGCTTGATTATTTACAGTGTATGGAGAAACAACATCAAAGCATTTTGAGTAAATATTATCTTGTGTCTTTGTTTAAACACTCAGCATTTTTCTGTAGAGAAATGGGGGTGGGGAAAGATCCCCTAAATGCAACAGCATATGCAGGAGTCACATAGAATGGCTAGGCTGCTGATTTCCCTTCTGACCTCTGGAGAAATATGAGCCATGGACTTGCTGCTTTCTTAGACGGTAAAGCTGAGATAGGCAGTTTGTTGGCACTGCCTTGGAACACTGCCTTTTAAAATGACCAGTCCTTTTATTTCTGCTTGTGCCCACTGGACAGGCCATTCACCTTTTGCCATGGTGTCCCTATTGTGATGCAACACCTGCTGAATCCCAGCAATCTAATTAGACATCAGACAAAAAAAACAATTCCAAGTAAAAAGAAATAATTATAAACATTTCAGGAAGATGCATGAGCCCTGAAATTCCTGGGATGTGGAGGCATAATTCCTTTGTGTGTTCAGGAATTTGTGATGGGGCTGATGTATGCCAGGGTTCCGCTGGAGAATTCTTCAAAGCATAACATCCATTGAGCTTTAGGATGTGAAGTACCCCTGTCCCCAGTGCCAGCCATTTGCAAATGGAAGAGTTAGATGCAATGAGATCACTTGCTAAATTGCTTTGTGTAATTGGGTGCTGCCAAAACTGGTGCCATAGTTAATACAATTTTCAAACTGTCAAATGCCTGCTGACACTCCTGTCTCCATTGAAACTTCTTGTCCTTTTTTAATTGTTCAGTCAGTAGAGCAACCACACTGCTAAAATTTGGTACACATTTCCAGTAAAACCCACTCATGCCCACAAAGCTTTGTTGGAGGCAAAGGGAAATCCATGATAGCCTTGATCTTCACATTGCTTGGAGCCATCTTACCATGTCCAATGGTATGACCTAGATACATAACTTGCGCTTTTGCAACTTCACTTTTAGCCAAGTTCATCACCAAATTAGCTTCTTGTAATCGAGTAAATAATTCTTCCAGATGCTGTAAATGCTTCTCCTACATCTGACTGAAAACTATTAAGTCATCAATATAAATAGCACAATTGCTTAGATCTGCAATTACTTTGTTTGTCAGTCTTTGAAATGTTGCAGGTGCATTCTTCATACCAAATGACATGACTTCAAACTGATATAGTCAATTTGGCATCACAAAAGCCAATATCTCCTTTGCTCTCTCCGATAATGGTACCTGCTAATATCCTTTTAGCAAGTCAATCTTTGTGATAAATTTTAATTGTCCCAATTTCTCAATACAATCCTCCAAACATGGTATAGGATATGTATTCACTTTTGTCACTGCATTCACCTTCCAAAAGTCCACACACAGTCTTTGTGTTCCATCTGGTTTCGGTACCAGCACAATAGGTGAACTCCAGTTACTGCAACTAGACGCAATGATATTATTTTGAAGCATGAAGTCAATTTCTTTTTGTACTTGTGATAACTTTTCTGGATTTAATCTATAAGGATGTTGCTTTATCGAAGATGAAACTTCTACAGACACATCATGTATAGCTAAATCTGTCTTCCCCAACTTATTCCCACAGATAGGTTTGTATGACTAATAGATTTTCCAAATCACTTTTACACTTGTTTGGAAGGTAACTCAATGTTACATTTAAATTTTCAAGTACCTCCTCATTATTCAATTTGATTAGAGGAAATCAAGTTCAGAGTCCTGCACTTCTACCTCTTTCTCATCATCTACCATCACTAATACCTCCTTTTGGTCCTCTTCCCTGTCAAAGTATTTTTTAACCATATTTACATGACACACCCTCTGCTTCTTTCTTCTATCTGGAGTATTTATTAAATAATTTACTTCACTCAATTTCTTATCAATCCTGTAAGGCCCACTAAACCCTGCCTTTAATCAGTCACCCAGTACTGGTAACAGAACTAGCACTTTCTCTCCAACAACAAAATTCTGAGCTGTAATTTTCCTGTCTGCTTTCACTTTCATCACTTGCTGTGATATCTTTAAATGTTCCCTAGCCAACTCACATGCTCTGTCTAATCTCTCTCTGAAGATTGACACATAATCCAGGAGAGTAGTTTCTGAATTTTGACCCACCAATTTATCATAAATCAATTTCAGCGGTCTCCTTACCTCATGACCATAAATTAGTTCAAAAAGGCTAAAACCAGTCAAAGCATTAGGAGCGCCTCTAATAGCAAATAACAAGAATGGAATTGCCCTATTCCAATCATATGGATAATCCTGACAGTCTGCTCTCATCTTAGTTTTTAAAGTTTGATGCCATCTTTCCAAAGCCCCTTGTGACTCCGGATGGTAAGCTGTTGACTTAAACTGTTTTATCCCCAAACTTTTCATTACTTCCTTGAACAGCTGTGACATGAAATTTGACCCCTAATCTGACTGTATTTCTATAGGTAAACCATATTCTTGTAAAAAATTTAGTTAACTCTTCCACAATCTTCTTTGTTGTAATGTTTCTTAAAAGTATCACTTCAGGAAACCTGGTAGACACATCCATTATTGTCAGTAAGTACTGATTTCCACTTTTAGTCTTAGGGAGGGGTCCTACACAATCAATCATGACCCTAGTTCCTCAGGGTTCTTTAAATGCTGGTATTGGGATTAAAGGTGCCAGTTTAATCACTGCTTGTGGTTTCCCTATCACCTGACATGTGGCATGTTCTACAGAATTTGATTACATCTCTATGCAATCCTGGCCAATAAAAATGTCTTTGTACTTTTGCCTGTGTCTTTCTAATTCCTAAATGTCCCCCTACTGGAATTTCATGAGCAATCCTCAAAATTTCATTTCTATACCCAAATGGGATAACAATCTGATGTACTTCGCTCCAGTTTTCATTTTCTGAGACATGATCCAGCCTCCGCTTTCTCATTAAAATATCACCCTTAAGGTAATGACATCTGGAAATACATTTTGCCTCTGTTTCTGAGTTCTGGAGTTCCTCAGGTTAGTGTCTTAGGTCCAACCACTTTCAGCTGCTTCATCAATGACCTTCCTTCCATCATAAGGTCAGAAGTGGAGATGTTCGCTGATGATTGCATAATTTTCAGCACCATTCACGACTCCTCAGATACTGAAGCAGTCCATGTCCAAATGCAGCAAGACCTGGACAATATCCAGGCTTGGGCTGACAATTGGCAAGTAACATTCGCGTCACACAATGTGTCAGGCAATGACCATCTCCAACAAGAGAGAATCCAACCATCGCCTCTTGATGTTTAATAGCATTACCATCACTGAATCCCCCACTATCAACATTCTGAGGGATACCATTGACCAAAACTGAACTGGACTAGCCATAGAGCAGGTCAGGGGCTAGGAATTGTGCGATGAGTAACTCACCTCCTGACTCCCCAAAGCCTGTCCACCATCTACAAGGCACAAGTCAGGAGTGTGATGGAATACTCCCCACTTGCCTGGATGAGTGCAGCTCCTACAACACTGAAGAAGCTGGACATTGTAACAGGATAAAGCAGTCCGCTTGATTGCCACCCCATCCATAAACATTCACTCCCTCCACCACCAATGCACAGTAGCAGCAGTGTTTACCATCTATAAGATGCACTGCAGGAATTCACCAAGGCTCCTTAGACAGCACCTTCCAAACCCACGACCACTACCATTCTAGAAGGACAAGGGCAGCAGTTAGATGGGAATACCGCCACTTGGAAGTTCCCCTCCAAGTGACTCACAATCCTGACTTGGAAATATATCGCTGTTCCTTCACGGTCACTGGGTCCAAATTCTGGAACTTCCTTCCTAACAGCACTAGGGTGTACCTAAACCACATGGACTGCAGAGGTTCAAGAAGGCAGTTCACCACCACCTTCTCAAGAGCAACTAGGGATGGGCAATAAATGCTGGCCCAGCCAGTGAAGCCAACATCCCACGAATGAATAAAAAAAAAGCTGTCTGATATAACTGTTTTAGTTGCAAATCATTTTGCTGCAACTCAGATAACTGTCTTGAATTAAACACCCCAACCGCCTTAAATTAAACACCCCAACTGCCTTTTCTTCTGCTGTGTCTTTATGTTATCAAACACAGCGCCTGCTAATTGGATTTCAATACCTTCTTCCTGCCTTTGAACTACCTGTCTTTCTTGTTTTTCTTGTTTCAATCTATTAGCCTGTGACCTGTCACACAATCTGGAAACAATCCAGGATGCTCTTTTTGCAACACCTCTGATGAAAACACTTCTGCAGGCTGCTCAACTATCATAGGCATCACCCAAATCTGTGACCCAGCTATATCATTACCCAAAATAAATTGAACCCCTGCAATGGACAATTTTTCCACTACTCCAACTGTCACCTCACCTGTCTTTCATTTATTCTTTAAATTTATCTTCCACAAGGGAATAGGTTTAGCAACTCCATGAACTCCACTTATTATCACTTGCTCCTGTAATACTCCCTCTGAACAACAAATGTCACTGTCCCACAACATTATGAATTGATGAACCCTGTGTCTCTTAACATTTTGACATATTTTGCTATCACTGATTATCCTTGGTTATTATCTGTACGCAAGCTGTTGGTTTTTCCTGTGCCTGAACCTCAGAACCCACAGTACTCTTACTTCCAGAATCTTTCTACACCCCTATAGTTCCAACAGATTTTCCCTGCAATTTCCAGCACACTGACTTCATGTGTCCGACTTTATTACAACGAGAACACCTCAACTTTCAAATGTCACTTCTACCCTAATCACCTCCCTTTCTTTCCTGAAAAAAAACTTCCTGGGAATTTCCAGCTGCTCCTCTCTTCCCTGATTACCCACCTTCCTTTCATCTTCCCACTTTCTATCCTTTTCTGTTTTAAAAGGGTGACAAAAAAAGGTTTAGCTCTATGAACTAGCTCATAATCATCAACTATCTTTGTCGCTTGCCTTACAGATTCAACCATCTGTTCCTCCACATGTGTTCTCACTACCGAAGGAATTGAATCTTTAAATTCTTCCAAAAGAGTTACTTCTCTAAGAGCTGCATATGTTGTCTCTATCTTTAATGCCCATATCAACCTGTCAAAATTAGTTTGTTTTACTCACTCAAAATCAGTATAAGTTTGCCCAGGTTGTTTTCTCATATCCCTAAATTTCTGCCTGTATGCCTCAGGAACCAACTCATGGGCACTCAAAATAGCCTTTTTTACCACACCGTAATTCACCGATACCTCTTCAGACAATGAAGTATATACCTCATATGCTCTACCCACCAACCTGGATTACAACAACAATGTCCAGTTTTCATATGGCCATTTCATCTGTTTAGCTATTTTCCCAAATGAAATAAAGAATGCTTCACCATCTTTTTCCTCAAACTTTGGAAGAGCTTGTACAATTGAAACATCTCCCCACTGGGTTCTGATCTGGAGATAACTCCTTCCTCACCTCCTGGTGTCTCTTTTTTAACTGCCAGCATTTTCAATTGAAATTCTCTCTTTTTTTCTTCTTTCCTTCTTTTCTATCTTCACAATTTCTAATTCCCTTTCCTGTTTTCTTTTTCTCTCTTGCCTTTCTGCCTGTTCTCTTTGGATTGCCCTTTTTCTTTCCTTTTCTTCCAATTCAATCATTTTTATTTGCAACTGAATTTTAGCCCATTCCAATGAACCACTGCTTGGAGAACCCTGTCTCTCAGGTATTTCTTCCAATTTCAAATGCTGTGCTATTACTTCAACTATGTCTGATTTCCTTACCCCCGCAGGTAATCCTAATTGCAATTTATCCGCCAACTCTGTTAACTTATTCTTGAATACTTTCTGTAACCTAATCAGAGTTATATCTTCTACTTTCAAAAAAAAAAATTTTAGCCATGGATACAGCCATTTTTGCAGTCTCACCACTTCAAAAATACCTCACACCAACTCCTGAATTCAAAGTGCTTCTTGTACTCATAACCTCAAGATTCACCAATTCCAAACCAATCAAGTAATTACAAATATATCCCTCAAAGAGCCCCCAATTATTGTGACACAGCCCATGATAAATGTTGAGCTGTTCAAATTCCTGAGGAAAACTTGAGACAACTGTCATAACCAATTTTGCAATTAGTATGTTTCGAGATACAGGCTTTGAATTCATAGTAATAAGACCACCGAGTCTCAAGGTGTTTTTGTAAAACTAAATTAAACATTTTATCAATACAAGAAAGATTGTAAGCACATACATATGTCTACAAAATTGCTACTATAATAACTACAAAATCTCCTAACTAATCTGACTCCTAGTTACACATCCATAAGGCAACAGTAAAACACATAGATTTAAACAGACCCCTGGCAAAGCACACTCTGGACAGTCACATTTAAAATGGGTTTCTTTCAGCTCTGGGCCCTTGCAGACAGGGGCTTGAGGCTTACAGGCTGGAGGTTTTATATCTTAGAATCCCTCTCTTTTTTTACCAATTGCCTTCTCTTCCTTTATACATATTTTCCTCTTTGAATGCAAATTTTCATTATATCACTGTGTCTTTCGAACTTTATCTCTTATAATAATAAGACCCTTTCATAGTAATCCTTGGGAAAATAAACAAACACACTGTTTCTGAGCTTCACCTGATATAATATTTCACTCCCTCTCTTTGAATCAAAGCTACACTAATTTGTTTAAAGAAAGAATGCAAAATGTCCCCGTATTTACCTAATTAACATTTCAAACCTATTTCTCTTCTATACATCAAAGCCTCCAGACCAGCTGGCTTTAATCCAATTAAGACACACACACACACACACACACACACTACTAAGCTCTATTTTAAAATCATTTCCAATAACATTATAGACATTATTATATCTTCTTGACAAGCAGCAGGAGGCTTTAAGGAAATCCAAATTAATCAGGCAGCACTGGAGAAAAGTTAGACCACACCAGCATTAGCCATCCATCAGATATATAGAATCATGCACATTTTACAAGACTGTTGCCAGAAACATTGCTTCAGGGGCCTGCATTTTAGCCGTGAATGCTTTGCCAAAAGCAGGTCAATAAGCAAGATTCACTACACATACAGCACTTACTAGGCACAGAAGGTGACCACGGCTCTCAAACTCCCAACATTCTCAGGAGTCACAAGGCACTTTGGCAGATCAGCCAATTTGTGGTGCCATCCTCTATTAGGCAAATCTCCAGTGTCATCTTTGCCAGGGTTGCTCAATTTCTACAATTTACCAGGGCTCACTGTCATTTGGCAGATGACTGAAAAAGCCATCAATTATTTCAGAATTACCAGATTACACAGGGTTGTAGATGTTGTTGATTGTACCCAAGTGGCATTATGTAGATCAAATGTAAATCTTAGTATTTATAAGAACCACATATTCTATTCCTTAAATGTGCTGCTTATTTGTGATGAATGACGCAACTTGCATGTGAATTCACAACATGCTGGGACCTGTACTGATACTTGTGTACCTTTTCTATCTAGTGTCTCAGCCCTATTTCATCAGCAGAGGAATGTTGTGGGTTGACAAGGGATTCCTGTCAATGTTCCCTCAAAGCTGTGTAGTCACACAGCAATCCGGAATGTACTGCACAATGCAACTAACAGGCCACGCACAGCAAATAAAATAATTGATACCCCCAGCTCCCATGAGTCATGCCATCACTTTGTGCAACTACCAGTGCTGCAGAGGGGCTCACAGTACACAGTGATAAGTAAATAGAGCAAGTAATTAAGATGCTCAGATTAAGATATCTTGTTAGGTCCTAATGCACCTTAACAGCCAGATTCAATAGAAGTGAATGCTTCTGTTGGGATCTGTTGGAGTGATTTTTTGTTCTTTGGCGTGAGAGGAAGAAATCTCTAAGGTATCCACACAAGTTTCTCCACATGTACAGGGATCAGGGTTCTGGTTAGCGGTGGACAGTAGCAAAACAGCTGACAGAATGAGAAAAGTCCCTAAATTTCTGACAAAGTCTTAACTGAATAGCCTTTAATCCTGTTGAGATGCTAACATGTAAACCTCGCAACCATCTCCAGATGGTTCCCCCAAGATCTGCTGTCCTTCATTTAATCCTCCATGTTGAATTAACTGACTTGATTGGATCTCCCATGAGACAGGGAAATGTTTATAGATCATCCTGCAGCTGTCCTTTTATTCAGGCTGCCCTCCAATGAATTGAGCTACTTTCAGAACTTAATGCATACTGAGGTAGGAGACTCTACTGATATCCCAGCCACTTGCCGCACATCTGGGACAAGCACTCAGAATCTTCATATTTATCTCACACTCTGCCAGTAGCTCTCTCTCCATGGTAGGACCTCAGAGATAATCATCTGCTTCCTTAGTTGTCAAAAGCTGCTAAATTTTATGGCTCTGCTCAACCACACCAGGCTTCATATTTACATTGGCATATTCTGACTTCCTTATTCTATGTGTCTCACTACACGTCAATTCCTCATCCGTATGATCTGTACCCCTTGAGTGGTGTCCCAAGGTTGCTGGAGAAGATGAATGACAGGGGTAAGTGATTGGTAACCAATGTTTCCAAAAGTGAAGAAAGATCTTGCTTTTCTATAACATTCTTGCTTCTGGCTTGCAACCTCTGGCAGAAGAAGAACTATTAATTTTGGTGTGTTTGAACAGCATTCTATCTTGACCACTTACTTTGCAGATATCTTGTGAGGAAAGTGGTGGCTGATGAACAGAGTGAAGAATACTTTTTTTTTATTCAATGGATATGGGCATCACTGACTAAGCCAGCATTTATTGCCCATCCCTAATTGCCCTTGTTCAGAGGGCATTTGAGAGTCAACCACATTGTGGGTCTGGAGTCACATCGGCAACCTCATAAATAGGGCCTGAGCCATTTGCTCACCATGCAAGCTTGATGCTGAAATAGGACGCATCAAAGATGTCCTGCAGGATAATGGCCTGGTCAGGTTATTTTGCGCTGTATATTGGGTAAACTCATGAACGAGCCTAAGGCTGTCATTTTCAGCCCTGACAAGTGCCCAGATCACCCTGGAAGGGCAAGATATCTCAAACATTTGAGCAACAGGTGAAGCTAGCTGTTTCACCCCGCTACTATGCAGTAGCAACACGATTGGCATTCACCACTGACAGGGTGCTGCCATTAAGCCAAAAAGATGTTCTGCCTATCACATAATTGAGTAATGTGGTATATGAGTTTCAGTGCCAGTGTGATGCTAGGTATGTACATCCCAAAGACTGGGGTATCATATCAAACATCATGTCCCTTCACTGTTCACATAGGGCAAGGTTCAGATGGTACCCAACCAACCCATGCTTGCAAAACAGTGTCCAACATTAGATGTGATTCCACGATTGGACATTTGCTAAATAATCCTCGATGTGTTAAGAGTTACACTGACAACCAACTTAAGATTGTCAGTCGGGCTCGCTGTGTACTGGAAGCTAAATATACTAATACACAGGGCCTTGTTCTTTGCAGACAGAAAGAACATATACATACATTGCGCCTGTTTCAGCTAAACAAAATAAGTCACAGCCATTTGCTGGTTCATTCCTCAGGGCAATGTCTTGACCAATTATTCAGAGTCAAGCCGCCTGGCTTAAATTTTAAACAATGTTTGGCAGTTAATTGTCAGTCACCATCAACTGCATTGTCCATGGCAAAGCCTCTACCAATCAGAGTCCACTGATGGCTTGGTGGCTGCAAGAGCAGGTCAGAGGTTAGGAATCCCACAATGAGTAACTCACCTCCTCACTCCCCAAAACCTGTCCACCATCTACAAGGCACAAGTCAGGAGTGTCAGAATACTCTCCACTTGCCACTTACCTGGATGAGTGCAGCTCCAACCACACTCAAAAAGCTTGACACCACCCAGAACAAAGCAACCCACTTGATTGGCAGCCCTTCCACAAACATTCACTCCTTCACCACCAACGCATTGTGGCAGCAGTATGTACCATCTACAAGGTGCACTGCAGAAACTCACCAAGGCTACTTAGGCAGCAGGGGAGGCATTGATGTAGTGGTATTGTCACTGGACTAGTAATCCAGAGACCCAGGGTAATACTCTGGGGACCAGGACCAGGGTTTGAATCCCGCCACCAGACCTGGAATTAAAGTAAAAACCCACCTGGTTCACTAATGCCCTTTAAAGGAAATCTGCCGTCCTCACCTGGTCTGGCCTACATCTGACTGCAGATCAACAGTAATGTGGGTGACTTTTAAATGCCCTCCGAAATGGCCTAGCAAGCCACTCAGTTGTATCAAAGTAGGTTAGAATAAATAAAAAGGAATGAAACTGGACGGACCACCCGGCATTGACCTAGCCACCGGAAATGACAACGGCAAACCCAGCCCTGTCGACCCTGCAAAGTCCTCCTTACTAACATCTGGGGCTTGTGCCAAAATTGGGAGAGCTGTCTCACAGACTAGTCAAGCAACATTCTGACATAGTCATACTCACGGAATCATACCTTACAGTTCATGTCCCAGAGACCACTGCCATCACCATCCCTGGGTATGCCCTGTCCCACCGGCAGGACAGACCCAGCAGAGGTGGTGGCACAGTGATATACAGTTAGGAGGTAGTTGCCCTGGGAGTCCTCAACATCAGCTCCGGACCCCAAGAAGTCTCATGGCATCAGGTCAAACGTATACCTCAACCGCATACCCCTCCCAACCCCCAAAGCTGATGAATCAGTACTCCACCGTGTTGGGCACCACATGGAGGAAGCACTGAGGGTGGCAAGGGCACAGAATGTACTCAGGGTGGGGGACTTCAAATATCCAGAGTGGCTCAGTAGCACTACCACAGACTGAGCTGGCTGAGTCCTTAAGGACATAGCTCCTAGACTGGGTCTGAGGGAACCAACAAGAGGAAAAAACATCCTCACCAAGCCGCCTGATGCAGATGTATCTGTCCATGACGGTAAGAGTGACCACTGCACAGTCCTTGCAGTAACGAAGTCCCGTCTTCACATTGAGGACACCCTCCATTGCTTTGCGTGGCAATACTACCATGCTTAAATGGGATAGATTTTGATAGAAATTTGATGCTATCTTTAACTTTTTAAATTAACCACGGATGGTGGGTCCTCCCCTTGGAATTTTTCTTTCTTGTTGGAATATATCTATTGTGTATGTTCTGAAATATCTCCTTAAATGTCTGCCATTGCATCTCTATGGACCTTTCCCTAATCTGCCAGTTCACTTTAGCCAACTCTGCTTTCATGCCCTCATAATTGCCCTTATTTAAGTTTAAAATACTAGTCTTGGACCCACACTTCTCACCCTCAAACTGAATGTAAAACTCAATCATATTATGATCATTGCTACCTAGAGACGACTTCACTACAAGGTCATTAATTAAACCTATCTCATTGCACAATATCAGGTCTAGAATAGTCTACTTTCTCATTGGCACCAGAAAGTGCTGTTCTAAGAAATTATACCGAAAACAAGCTATGAATTCCTCATCTAGGCTACCATTGCCCACCTTTTTCCAGTCTATATGTAGATTAAAATGCCCCATATTATCGCCATACCTTTCTGACAAGCTCCCATTATTTCCTCCTTTATACCTTGTCCTTCCATGTGGTTACTGTTAGGAGGCCTGTACACCAATCCCACAAGTGACTTCTTACCTTTATCATTTCTCAATTCTACCCAAACTGCTTTAACATTCTGGTTTCTTGAACTTAGGTCACCCCTCTCTATCGTGCTAATACCATCATTAATTAATAGAGCTGCCCCTCCAACTTTTCCCAGCTTCCTGGCTTTCCTAAATGTCAATAGTCAGGTCCCAATCTATGTCATCCTGTAGCCATGTCTCTGTAATGGCTATCATACCATACTTATTTATTTCTATTTATGCTATCAGTTCATCTGTTTTGTTATGAATGCTACATGCATTCTGAGTCAAGTCAAGTTTACAAAATTATGAAGGGTATAGACAGAGTAAATGCGAGTAGGCTCTTTCCACTTAGATTAGGAGAGATAAACACGAGAGGACATGGCTTTAGGGTGAAAGGGGAAAGGTTTAGGGGGAACATTAGGGGGAACTTCTTCAATCAGAGAGTGGTGAGAGTGTGGAACGAGCTACCATCTGACGTGGTAAATGTGGGCTCACTTTTAACTTTTAAGAATAAATTGGATAGATACATGGATAGGAGAGGTTTGGAGGGTTATGGACTAGGTGCAGGTCAATGGGACTAGTGGAATAATATTTCGGCACAGATTAGAAGGGCTGAATGGCCTGTTTTCTGTGCTGTAGTGTTCTATGGTTCTATGATACACAGCCTTTAGTTTTGGACTTTTTATTAGTTTTGTAACCTCTAGCTGATTTACTCTTAGATTTGTACTTTCTGTCCCTTCCTGTCTCAGTCTGTTTATCATTTCCCACATTAATACCTTTCTCTCATGCCTTGTCTCTACTCTTTGATTTAACACATCTTCCCACATTTGATCCCTTGCCCCCACTATTTAGTTTAAAGCCCTATCTACGATCCTAGTTATGCGGCTTGCTAGAACATCAGTCCCAGCACAGTTCAGGTGTAGACCATCCTAATGGTACAGCCCCTACTTTTCCCAGTGCTGCTGCCAGTGCCCCAAGAACTGGAACCCACTCTCCCATACCAGTCTTTGAGCTGTACATTCATCTCTCTAATTTTATGTACTCTATGCCAATTTGCACTGACTCAGATAATAATCCAGAGATTATTACCTGTGAGGTTCTGCTCTTTCATTTAATGCCTGGCTTCTCATACTGCAATGCAGAACCTCTTTCCTAGTTCTACATATGTTGTTGGTACCTATGTGGACCACAATGACTGGATCCTTCCCCTCCAAAGAGAAGATGTCCCAAACCTTGTCACTGGGCAGGCAACTCAACTGTCTGGACTCTCGTTCTTTGCTGCAGAGAACAGTGTCAATCCCTCTCACTATATTATACCCTACTACCACTACATTCCATTTTGCTCCTCCCACTTGAATGGCTTCCTGTACCACGGTGCCCTGGTCAGTCAGCTCATCAACCCTGCAGCCCCCGCTTTCATCCAAACAAGCTGAGAGAACCTCAAACCTATTGGCAATTGCAAAGGCCAAGGCTCCTGCACTCTTGCCCTCTGGGTCACCTTACCTGCCTCACTCGCATTCATACCCTTCTGTTCCTGACCACTGACTAAATCAGAATATACTATCCTTAGAGATGTGACTGCCTCCTGATACAAAGCATCCAAGTAAATTTCCCCTTCCTAATGTATTGCAGTGGTTGCAGCTCAGCCTCCAACTCAATGGCTTTGAGCTGAATTTTTTCGATCCGTAAACATTTACTGCAGATGTATTTGCCCTGGATCACACTGGCATCCAAGAGCTTCCACATGCTGCAGCTGTGACACATCACCTGTCCTGTCTTCCTTAATGCGTTTTAGTTAACTACTTAATTATATTATTCAATTATTTATTTTTCTTTTTTTCTGCACTTACCACCAGTTCCTGTACTAATTTAAGGAATAGAATAGATCTTAACCACTTACCAGATACTCACCAAACAACTAGCTTATTTTCCTGTAGTGAGAATCAATTCCTACAGGGTGAAAAAGTTAGAAAAAGCGAAAGGAACACCTCCTTCCCCTCCTCACCTAACTCCCCCGCTCACCAAACTCCCAGGTATACACTCAGTTCCAAACTGCACTCATTTGCAAGACTACATTAAAGACCCCTGAACTTATACAAACCTGAACTGCAGTTACAGAAACCAGATTATGCCAGTTGGCTAACTAACTACTCAGCTCTCAGTGAAGTGTATTTTCCCTGCCTAAGACTGGCACAAACTTACTCTAGTTACACAGTATTTTCAAGTTCCTGCTAATTACAGACAAGACTAAATGTTTCAAGATTAACACTTTAAACTCCCTCACTCACCAAACTCTCAAGTATACACTCAGTTCCAAACTGCACTCATCAGCCAGGATTAATGTAATGAAGGGTAGCAATGATTGGTCTAAGAAAGCAAGTATATAGGTTATGGTATTTCAGTGTGCTAGCGTGTATTATAGAATTTAGCACACCTAACATGAGCACTGTCAAGTAACTTTACTCCTGGGATAAAGGATATAGTGCTGTGGGATACACTGAAGAGAATTGGTTGATTATTGGTTTAGGGAATATCCATGTGGTTACCTGCATTGCAGTTCATCTTTCTACAAAAGTTGAGCTGCTACATGAAATGGTATCTTTTCATATAGTCTGCACATTTCTGGGGCAAATTTGAGCTATCAGCTACATCAGCCTCTGAAAAGATAGCTAATTTTATTGCTTCTTCAGTTCCAGCCATTTCAGTCCGTCTTCCAATAGCTTGCTCAGACATTTAAAGACATAGGCCCCATTAAATACAGAAGTTGTGCCCTTAATACACCCATTCTGAAGTTAAACTCTAAATGGGTCACATGTACACTGTCATTGTGCTTTGCCAGCTGAGCATGCAGAACAATAACTTGGGGTCATGCTCCTCACCATTTTCCATCTACTAACTTCAATTTGTAAAATTACTGCTTAAGTGTTCATATTTTAAAATACAAGATCACATCACAACTCAAGCAACAACCTCCCTTGCACTCTACTTTCACAGTTCATAAGAAGTGGCAATCCCAGGACTGAAAATTATTCATAATTTAGCTAAGGATTATGCTGTTTGTAGTTAAGTGTTGAGGATTGCCATCTATTGGCAAGGTAAGGTACTCCCGCTCTGCTGAAACAGAGTTACAGGGGAGTATTTTTCTCCCCATTGGGTGGGCCGGTCAGGAGCAGGAGCGGGCGGGCGCGGAGCTGATCGCCACCCGTGATCGGCTGTGCGCTGCCATTTTACATGGGTGGGCCAATTAAGGCCCACCCAGCGTGACGCGCACCCAGAAGCGGGCAGGGGGAGGAGGGAGAGTCGGGGCCTGTGCACACGTGCGCGATAGAGCTCAGAAATCTCCCTGAGGCATGGAGCTGCCCCAGGGAGATTAACTTAAGTTTTAAACTTGGAAAAAATAAAAAATTTAAATTATGCAGACATGTCCCCTCATGTGACAGTGTCACATAAGCTGGGACATGTTTATGAATTTTCATAAAAATTTATATTTAATTAATGAAACCTTCACAAAACTTCATCCTGCCCGTGGATGAGGTTTCATGAAAAATGCAAAGGTCACCTGGGCTCTTTGCCTGCCCGCCAACCTCAAGGTTGGATGGGCAGCTTTCTCAATTGGCTTAATTGTTTGATTAATGGCTTTCAAGGCCTTTGACAGTTCGGCAGGTGTGCAGCCAACTCCAGTGCGCGGCCGCCGAACGGAAGATCAGAATGACGCGCGGAGATGTCGGGACGCACGCCCGACGTCACCGTGGTCATTTTACGCATCGGTGTGCGGGGGCGGGCCCTGCATGCCAAACAGAAGATTTTGGCCACAGTTCCAGCATAACAGATAAGCTCTAATTAAGGTGATCAATGAGACAAATCAGTTTTATGGAACATGGTTCACACACACACAATGATTGTCCACCTTCAAGAGTTTCCTGTGCTTGGCCTGTTTCTATAAGAGGTGTCAGCTGTGGCTCAGTTCATAGCACCCTCGCCTTTGAATCAGAGGGTTGTGAGTTCATGTCCCACTCCTGGAAACCAAGAACTGTGATTGTACTCGAAAGAGTTGCAATCTGTGACTGTTGATAACTCGAAAGATTTTCAAGAGTTTCCTGTGCTTGGCCTGTTTCTATAAGAGGTGTCAGCTGTGGCGCAGTTCATAGCACCCTCGCCTTTGAATCAGAGGGTTGTGGGTTCATGTCCCACTCCCGGAAACCAAGAACTGTGATTGTACTCGAAAGAGTTGCAATCTGTGACTGTTGATAACTCGAAAGAATTTTTGAGGTGTCAGCTGTGGCTCAGTTCATAGCACCCTCGCCTTTGAATCAGAGGGTTGTGGGTTCATGTCCCACTCCCGGAAACCAAGAACTGTGATTGTACTCGAAAGAGTTGCAATCTGTGACTGTTGATAACTCGAAAGAGTTTCAGCATGGCCATGGGAGGTGTCAGCTGTGGCTCAGTTCATAGCACCCTCACCTTTGAATCAGAGGGTTGTGGGTTCATGTCCCACTCCCGGAAACCAAGAACTGTGAATGTACTCGAAAGAGTTGCCCTCCCTTTGAAAATCTAATCGTGTCACAGAGGCATCAGGCCCATCACTGGACCTTCCAAGTGCACAATTTGAGGTGTCAGCTGTGGCTCAGTTCATAGCACCCTCGCCTTTGAATCAGAGGGTTGTGGGTTCATGTCCCACTCCCGGAAACCAAGAACTGTGATTGTACTCGAAAGAGTTGCAATCTGTGACTGTTGATAACTCGAAAGAGTTTCCTTTCCCTCCTTTGGAGGTGTCAGCTGTGGCTCAGTTCATAGCACCCTCGCATTTGAATCAGAGGGTTGTGGGTTCATGTCCCACTCCCGGAAACCAAGAACTGTGATTGTACTCGAAAGAGTTGCAATCTGTGACTGTTGATAACTCGAAAGAGAGAGTTTCAGCATACCATCAGAGGAAGGTTTACATGGTGGCCATGGGTAGAACTTTCCCCCCGTCAGGGAGGTAGTGCAGGGGCGGGCGCGGACCTGATCGGCGCTGCGCCGCCATTTTATGTGGGCCAGCCAATTAAGGCCCATCCAGCATGACGCGCACCCAGAAGCGCTGTGCATTCCCTGTGTAGGCCGGTGGAGGGGGATGTTGCCTGAGTTGGGAGTGCACTCTTTTGCTCATGTGCACAAAAGAGCACAGAAATCTCCCTGAGGCACAGAGGTGCCTCAGGGAGATTAGCTTTAAGTCCAAAAAGCATAATAAAGTGTTGAAAAAGTTTTTATGATATGTCCTCTCATGTGAAAATGTCACATGAGCTGGGACATGTGCATTAATTTCAATAAAAAATTTTGAGAAAATTTAAAATCATTCATGAAACTTCATCCCGCCCATGGAAGAGGTGCCATGAAAAATGCGAAGGCCGCCTGGGCTCTTCGCCTGCCCGCCGACGTTGAGGTTGGTCGGACAGCTCCGTTAATTATTTTAATTGTTAGTTAAATGGCCTTAATAGGCCTTTGACAATTTGGCGTGTGTTCAGCCAACTCGGCTGTGCACCCACCAAACTGAAAATCTAAATGACGCACGCCCGACGTCACCTCACATAATTTTATGCCTCGGTGACCAGGCCCCGCCCCTGCTCGCCGAGCCAAAGATTCTCCCCATGTGTTTTCTCACAGGAAGGGAAGGAATGTGAGAGCAGTTGCCTTTTGCTCCCTTGCTAATAGTTGATCTTTTCAGCCTTGGTCAATAACAAAGAGCAGGTCAACTGTTCACCCTACAGGTCAGGAAAATTGAAATGGTCTAGTAGAAGAGAACAAAAATCAGGAAGAAAAGGAAGTAAATAAATATATAAGAACAGTAAATGCTGGAAATTAATAATGGGCCCATTAAGAGAAAGGCAGGTTGACATATCTGCCTCTTTGTATTAGTACTTATCATCTTTATATTCATGGCTCTTACTCATTGTTTTCCTTTTCCTAAAACTTACTGGCCAGCTGTGCATTTCCAACATTTACTGTTCTCATGTCAATTCTTGAATAAGTTGGCTTTGAACAGAAGGAGACATCTGCTTGGGTTCAGAGAATAAAATGTTTGTGAAGGATGGTGCACTTTACTGTCACAAGAATATGCATCACTGTATCTCTTCTGGAGACAGGTTGTGGAATGTCATGAATTTCCTTATTTGAATAAAAAGTCAATTACTGCTTTTAATATTATTAAAAATTGTCTTCCTGTATAAAGACAGATACTTATAGAAGAATGTTCCAATTTATATTTCATGCAAGCTATTGCTTTGACATGATAGGCTGGGTTTGCTGCTGGCAGCATTGTAGCATCGAATGCTTATGAGTGAAAATGGTCTATCTTCCCTATTATGTGTTTAGCAAAAGGGGAAAAATGGCCACAGGAAAGTTGGCAGACACCCATACCAATTTGTCAAACATCTTTTAGCTACTTGTCTAAATGCTGCACATCTTAACACCATATGCCACTGTCATCTGCCTAATTGCCATCTTTGGCACCATTAACATTTTGGGGTTGGTGTAAAATATCATATCCATGTCTTGGGAGGCTTTAACTTTTCAGACCTGGATAGGATTTTAGAAAAGACTAGTTGTCTATTAGGTCTTCCTCTGTGTTTCCATCACAATCTTTCTTCTCTATTTTATCACTATTATTTTGCTCAATGAACCTCTTAAACCTTTTTCTCTTGTTCCACCTACAAATAATAGGTTATAACGGTTTGGCTATTCATTCTCTGGCTTCCTGAGATGTCAAATAGAGAAATGAGGTGCCTCCTAGAACACATCTTATTGGACAAGTTGATCTTATGTATTCCACGGTCTGAGACTCATTGCCACAATCACACTTCAGATCATCCCTCATCTCCCACTGATGGAGCAGGTGGCCGCATTTTCTGTGCCCTGTGTGGATTCTGTTGAATGCTGTCCACTGTCTTCACATGGGATTGCAGTCAGGGACCTCTGCTGTTGGACCAATGATGAGCTGTTAGTTTTTTATGTTCCATGCATCCCATGATTCAATCCATCTGGATGTGTGTTGATTCCAGCTGCATGAATACCTGTTAACCCTGTGCTCACTGACCTACATCAGTTTCTGGTCAAACAACATCTTGATTTTAAAATTCACATCCTTGTTTTCAAATTTCTCTACGCTTCGATCCTCCCTATCTCTGTAATCTCCTTCAGCCCCACAGCCCTCAAGAGTTATTTGTGCTTCTCTGGCTTCTTTTGCATCCCCCATTTTAATTGCTTCATCATTGGTGGCTGTGCCTTCAGGTGCCTAGCCCCTAAGTGCAGGAATGTCCTCCCTTCACCTCTCTGCCTCACCTTCCTCCTTTAAGAGACCCCTTAAGACCTACCACTTTGACCAAGATTTTGGTCATTTGATCTAGTGCCTTCTTATGTGGCTTAGTGTCATATTTAGCACCTGAAAGGAAGAGACAAAGTTTCTTGTTAAGGCGTCGGGTGAGACGAAGAATAAAATGAAACTGGGAAGTTTCTGAAATGTCTTCCTTCTTCCTTAACAGAGGTTTCCCAACCACTGCAGTTGACAGGGCCCTCAGCCGTGTCCAACCCATCTCCCGTGCCTCTGCCATCACACCTTCCCCTCCCTCCCAGAACCTTGTCCTCGCTTTTCACCCCACCAGCCTTCGCATTCAAAGGATCATCCTCCGCCATTTCTGCCAACTCCAGCATGATGCCACCACCAAACACATCTTCCCCTCACCCCCCCTTCGGCATTCCGTAAGGACCATTCCCTCTGGGACACACCCTGGTCCAATCCTCCATCGCCCCCAATAACTCACCCCCTTCCCATAGCACCTTCCCATGCAATCGCAGAAGGTGCAACACTTGCCCCTTTACCTCCTCCCTGCTCACCGTCCAAGGGCCCAAACACACTTTTCAGGTGAAGCAGCGCTTCACTTGCACCTCCTTCAATTTGGTCTACTGCATTCGCTGCTCCCAATGCGGTCTCCTCTATGTTGAAGACTGGGTGACTGCTTGGCAGAACACATTCGGTCTGTCCGCAAGCATGACCCAGACCTTCCTGTCATTTGCCATTTCAACACATAGTGTTGGCAATAATTTAATCTTCATAATCTACTAACTTGTAAAATATTTTGAATATTTAGAAAGAGTTAATGCACTTTAATACAGACTGCATTGTCCTAAAAATTATTTCATTAAAAATGTTCTTGCATATTTAAAGCCCATGCACTCACTGCCATGTAAATTAATCTTTTCAACAAGAATGACTGTTTTCAGCTGTTTCTGGACCCTGCCTCCATGGTGGTAGCGAGTGCAAGGTTTGGTCAGAGCAGCTTCTTCCTTCTTTTTAGAAGCCTGCTGATTTTATCTGGTTAAGGAGCGGCTGTTTGACCAGGCTGTAGACCTTAGACAGACAGGCAGTCAATAACTTTTGCAATTGTGGGCTGTTTTTCCTGGCTTTAGGCTTGCTCCTGAAGTCCAAACGCTGCCCTACTCCTCTTCCTCCCCTGATCATGGTTTTTTAATCCAACTTAACTTTCTCTCAAAACAATGGAGCTCCTTTATTTTCTCTTAAATCTACAAGCTTTTAAAAATATCCTTGGTATCATCTAAACACCACCTCCTTATCTGTCTCAATTTCATTCCTCTTTTCATTCTCGTGATATCCAATACTAAGGGCAATGCTAATTAATCCTTCTGGAGAGAAATTAATAATTAATCCTGGTTTCTCGCTTTAAAAAAAATGTAAAGTTCGAGAAAGTAGTTTGGTGGTTCAAGCTTCTAATCTACTGAATCCCTGATGTTTGATTGACTATTTCTCTTGATTAGAATAGATGAAAATCGCTCCTCTCTGGGTGGGATTTAAATGTCTCAGATCAAATCAGTAGCAGCAAGTATCTTGACCAGTCACAGAGATGAAGTGCAGCATATGAGAAATTTTACAGACAATGTTGGAACTTTACTAAAGATGGATTCAGCCACAGTGGAGATAGACACAAATAAATACTCAAGAGTTAAGGGAAAGCAATGATTTATTTTTCATTTTCATTAAATCAGATCTGTTTTCCAGATTCAATGACCAACAGTTATCTGAAATTGTTGCCTTATGATTGCAAATCTACAGGGAAAAGCACAGCCTGTCATAGGGAAAAATGCATAGCGACACTGTCAGTACCATATCCCATTAATGTCCCTGGGTATCTTGACAGAATTTCAGAGACTACGTACCAGTCTGTCTAAATCAGGATGTTCATAGAATAGTAAAGAATAAAGAAATTTTAATTGGAGTATGTCCACAAGATGGAAGATGGCTGAAAACCCAAGGACTTTCTGTATGGAGCCAGATGATCAGGATAACGACATAAGCGCTGCTTTAAGGATGTTGCAAGCCTGACCTGAAGGCCCTAGACATTGATTATTGCACCTAGGAGTCACTAGCTGACAGAGGAAAATGGCGACGCCTCCTGTGGGCTGGCATGCACCACCACGTTGATGAGTCACTACAGCAGCTTAGCAACAGATGCCAATGTTGAAAACAACAACCCACAATGTTACTTGGTAGCTTCATGTGTGGCAGAACCTGCCTTTCAAGGATTGGCCTCTTCAGCATCAGCAAAGGTGCACCACATGAAGATACCTCATCTGAAATGGATTTATTTGCTGTGTTCATCATCTTTCGTAGGTGGAAGGATATGGTGGGAAATTTGAGTAAGGGGCCACATGGAGACAATGCGAAGAATAGTGAGAGGGTTCCAACATCATTTGCTCTCTATATTGCTCTGACGTCCCCCTCCTCCATGATAACTCATTGCCAATCCTATAATAGAGACTCTGTTCATGAAAATAGATGTCAAAATTTCCTCGTTTCTGTACCGTCAATCAATTAATTGCAAATTTTTAACATTGGCATAAGTTTGTTAAACAAGGAGCAGTAGATTGTCTGCCTGTTATACATCCCACCATGATAATAATGGAAACAACAAAAAAAAAACACGCAGGTGTACAATGTGCATCCAACCCACCAACCCTTGTTGTAGACTACTGCTGAAGCTAAAAGTTCTGCCCTTTGTTTTATCACCCAATACTCCACTTTGAAGGACCTCCAAAAGAAAATAGGCCTTAAATCAGGATCAAGACAATTGCCCACTACAAGGTCAGATTCTAAAGTTCAACAGTTCCTTAAATTTCCAATTATACTTTCCTAAACTTTTAGAAAAAGGATGGGAGGGTGGTGGGCGGGGGTCAACACTGTAGTGACTAGACAAACTTTGTTTTTCTTTTCATTTATTGTCTAACTCAAACATAAGCACTTGACTGAAGCACGAGTATTACTGGGAAAGCAAAAACAATTAAATGCTCTTTCTACCTATGGTTCAAACAGACTTAAATAGTTGCCATCAGCACAGCAACTATGTCTTCCTACAGAAGGACACTAACAAAAGTACACTTCAAATTTCCTACAGACTGGTTTGCAGAAGAACAATGTAGCAGGCTATGGCTGCGCTCTCTGGAAGAAGTCTGCTTATCTGATGCCAATTAATTCAGATGCTACAGGAAACAAACAGCGGCCAGAAATGCAACAATTAATATTAATTGAAACATTGGTTGAATGATAACTTCTTGTCCAGTAAGCAATAGCTTTCCATAGATTCACTGAATACCGTAATTAATTTCCAATGTTGTTGGAATTTCTCACAGTAGGATTTTAACAGTGTTTCTTTTTTTAAATTTTAAACAGATTTTAAAAACCTTGCAACTATGTCTTCCAATCCCCACTGGTGAAGACAATGGTTTTCCATCATCCAAATCTTTCTGGAAAGCATGAAATTTTTATGTTATTTGTGCCCTCCAGCATTCCAACGAAACTGTGGATAATTATTGCTCAAAAACAAGAGTTATTTATCCAATTTTTAATATGTATTTGATTCATGAAGTTTTATAGTGCACTGGAGTAAATTATATCATCCTTCCCAGAAATCAACGCAGAACAGGGATAAAAAGCGAGCTCTCACCAATTGTGGTGAAGAGATGTAATATTCAAGGTAGATGATGATTTGAAGAATTAACGATTTTTCCTGCAATCATCTCAATTTTACATACAAGCTAGAACTAGCTACTAAATTGTGTTTTCATTTTAGAACTAGGTGGCACCTCAGATCAAACTACAGTGTATAATAAAAATTACCCCCATAACTAGCATGTGGCTTTTCAATCATCACTGTCTCAAGCCTTAGCTCCTTCAGAAAATCAGAGGTTAAATATGGACATGGATGTTAAGCACAGTCTTGTCTCTGGCTCTGGAAGTGATTCAAGGACACTAAAAGGCAATTGGCAGACAGTTTGGAAATGATATACATTCACCCAATTCATTATGCCCAACAAAAATTGCTTCTCTGATAGTAAGCTCAATCTTCATAATGGCAGCAAATGGCTAGTCTCAATCCACACCAGTCTTCACTGAGGCCCAGCCTGCATTCACATGATGTGCTTACTCCTACGTGGACTTTCTCCAATAGTATTCTGTATGATGGTAACGCCTTTCTCTGTAAAATAGCAGAGTCAGAATTTAATTCTTTGTTCATTATCTTTTTATCTTCCTCTGTCTGATTAATTTTCCTCTTTTTCTCTCTGTTGCTGCTTCGCTCTATTCTCTTTCTTTTCCTTTGATTCACCCATTCTTTCACTTTCTGTCAAATCATTGTACTCTGTTTCGTGTTAATAAAAATTGAGAAGTCATGGACTAAAAAGGCCATTGAGCTCAGAGAAGCTCATCCCTCTCATTCAGTGTTGTCCAACATACAGCCCATGGGCCAGAGTCCGGCCCGCCAAAAGTTTCTATCTAGCCCACCAGCCTTTCAGAGACAAGGGTGAGGGATGTGGATCAGAGGTGGTACAGCTTGAAAAGTGACTGGGACTTGCTCGGTTACTCGGCAACTTTTTCTCCTTTGTGTAACTGGCAATAATATGAGCAAAGACACAGCACAGTTCTGAGATTTGGGAGTTGCAGCAACCATGCTTACACTCAAATACATCAGTCTATGGTCCCTTCTGCTAGCTGTTTGGATCATGCAGAGCACAGGTGAGGCCAGGCACAGGTGGGTGCAGGACCTCGAAACACAGCGGGGGAAGGAGAGGTTAATCTTTCACACATTGGGTTGAGGAACAAGTCATATTTCAGAGTCTGAAGACATATCACCGGTGAGAAGATGCTTGGTTTCTGAAATTTTAAGACTGCAGGGTGAGAGAGTGTGATATTGCCAAGAATGTCATTAAATTAAAAAAATATATCAAAAACTAGATGTGGTCAGCACATTTTTTTTAAAAAAAGGAGACAGATGCAAATTGTTCCCCTTGCTACAGGCTGGGGGATTGAAATCAGGACTGAACTTCAGTGTTAATGTTGGTGCCAGATCTCCGTTTGGGACCGGGCTTCACAATGCAGAATCTGTATCTAAAACTAGAATCCTAGAAGTTTACTTCCCACTCAAAGACAATCTTACTCTAACCCAGAAGAGGCAGAGTGTGGGAATTGTCTTCAATGTTTTTATTTGTGGGAATTCCAAATCTATTAAAACACACTCTTCAATAAATTTTGCTGTTTGTCAGTACATATTACTGCTAACAGCTTTTTTCAAGAATTAAAAAACATCAAAACATAAGTGAGATCACTCCTGACAGACAGACATCTGGAATACTCCATATCACTACATCAAGTGTGGGGGCAGACATTGACTATCTATGCAACCAAAAACAATACCAGATATCTCACTAAATCAATATAGTGATGAGAAATTAAGCCAATAAATTAGTCTTCTAGTTTGAAGTTTGTTCACAGAAATGCACATTTTTTTGTTATTTTGATTAATAGTGAGATAAATTTCCAATGCCTTATCTTTCCCAAATTTGCTCATAGCACCCTTGAGAGAGAAAAAAAATAGAATGTGACCCCTTATGCAAAAAGGTTGGACATCCTTGCTCTAGTCCAATAATTCTCTGGTTATGGACATTAAATGTATTTTGAAGAATCCCAAAGTTTTTGTTTCTATTTACTTGTTTGTGAGGTTATTTCAAAGATTCATTACTCTTTAACTGAAGTCTTTCCTGCTATTTTTCTAAATTTCTCTTCAATTCAATTTATGTTCTGTTCCAACTTTCCTGGCTAGTTTTGAAGTGATTAAGTGGGATTTATCTTCACTATTCAATTTATCTTCACTATTCAATTTTCAATGAGGCCCTGCTGAACCAATTTCTCTTCAAGCTCTCATATTCACTGATGGTTAGCAATGGTTCTCTTTTCTCAGACAATGTTTTGGATTATGGAAAGGACATACAAAAGGTGGAAAAGGTGCAAAAAAGATTGACTAGAATGATTCCTGGTATCTGGTAAGTTGGTAAGTTCTATTTTATCCCTAAGGTTTAAAATAGTACATAATTTGGTGGTAAAGTTAAAATAAAGCAACATAAGTAAGTGATTGTTATAATTAATTATTTAAAACACATTAAGGGTGTCAGGACAGGTGATGTGTCAAGGCTGTGGCATGTGGGAATCCTGGATAACATTGTGATCCAGAGCAAACATGTCTGCAGTTAAGTGTTTGCGGCTTGAGGGACTTTGGCTCAGAGTCATTGAGCTGGAGACTGAGCTGCAGACTCTGCAACACATCAGGGAGGGGGAAAAGTTACCTGGATGCTTTATACCAGGAGGCAGTCACACTACTTAGGATAGGGCCTTCTGATTTGGTCAGTGGCCAGAGACAGGAGGGTGTGACTGCGAGTGAGGCAGGTTAAGGGGACCCAGAGGGCAGGAGTGTGAGCCTCTGCAAATGTCCAATAGATTTGAGGTTCTCTCAGCTTGTTTGGATGAGAATGGGGGCTGCAGGGTGGATGAGCAAACTGACCATGACACCATGGTGCATGATGCCATCCAAGTTGGGGGAGCAAAAAGGAATGTAGTGGTAGTAGGGCACAGAATATTAAAGGGGATTGACACTGTTCTCTGTGGCAAAGAGCGAGAGTCCAGGCGGCTTTGTTACCTGCCCGGCCAGGGTTTGGGACATCTGCTCAGAGCTGGAGAGGAACTTGCAGTGGGAGGGGAAGGGTCCAGTAGTCGTGGTCCATGTAGGTACCAACAACATAAGCAGGATGAGGAGGGAAGCTCTGTATAGTCAGTATGACAATCTAGGCACCAAATTAAGAAGCAGAACCTCAAAGGTAATAATTTCTGGATTATTAACTGAGCCACGTGCAAATTGGCATAGTACAAATAAGATTAGAGAAATGAATGCTTGGCTCAAAGACTGGTGTGGGAGAAGTGGGTTCCGGTTTGTGGGGCACTGGTACCAGTATTGAGGAAAGTGGGATCTGTACCGTTGGGATGGTCTACACCTGAACTGTGCTGGGGCTGGTGTCCTTGCGAGCCACCTAACTAGGGAAGTAGAGAGGGTTTTAAACTGAATAGTGGGAGCAAGGGATCAAGTTTGGAAAGATGTGATAAACCAGAGAGTAGAGACAAGGCAAGAGACAGGTATTAATATGGGAAATGATAAATAGACTGTGAAAGGAAGGGACAGAGAGTACAAATCTAAGAGTAAATAAGCAGGTAAGGCTAGACAGTACAAAAATAATAAAAGGACAAAGCTAAAGGCTCTGTATCTAAATGCACATAGCATTTGAAACAAATCAGATGAACTGATAGCACAAATAGAAATAAGTAAGTACAATCTGATAGCCATTACAGAGACATGGCTACAGGGTGACATAGATTGGGATTTGGATATTGAAGGGTATGTGACATTTGGAAAGGACAGGAAGTTAGGAAAAGGTGGAGGGGTGGCTCTGTTAATTAGTGATGGTATTAACACACTAGAGAGGGATGACCCAAGTTCAGGAAACCAGGGTGTAAATGCAGTTAGGGTTGAGGTGAGGAATGACAAAGGTAAGAATTCATTTGTGGGAACGTTGTACAGGCCCACTAATTGTAACTACACAGTAGGAGAGAATATAGAAGAAGAGATAATGGAAGCTTGCCAGAAAGGTACAACAATAACCATGGGGGATTTTAATCTACATGTAGAATGGGAAAATCAGATGGGCAAAAGTAGCATAGATGAAGAGTTCATAGAATGTTTTCGGGATGGTTTCTTAGAATAGCACATTCTGGAGTCAACCAGAGAGCAGGCTATACTAAACCTGGTATTGAGCAACAAGATAGGATCAATTGATAACCTCAGTGAAGACAACCCTAGGAAGCAGCGATCTTAATATGATCGAAATTTACATTCATTGAGGGAGAAACGAGTGCATCCAAGACTAGTATTTTAAACTGAAATAAGGACAATTATGAGGGCATGGAAGCAGAGCTAGCTAAGGTGAACTGGCAAATGAGGCTAAGGGATATGTCAATAGAAGTTCAGCAGCAGGCATTTAAAGGGATGTTTCAGAATACACAGAACATATAATTCCAATCAGAAAGAAAATTCCCAAGGCGAGGGTCCACCATCTATGGTTAACTAAATAAGTTAAAGACAGTATCAAACTTAAAGAAAAAGCATATAATTACGCAAAGACAGGTGGCAGGTCAAAAGATTGGAAAGAATATAAAGAACTGTAAAGAATGACAAAAAGATTAATAAGGAGAGAAAAATTAGAGCATGAGAAAAAGCTAGCTTGTAATATAAAGACGGAGAAGAGTTTCTATAGATATTTAAATATGAAAACGAATGAACAAAGTGAGCGTTGGTCCTATAGAGAGTGCGTCCGGGAATTGGTAATGGAAAGTAGGGAGATGGTGGATGAATTAAACAGGTATTTTGCTTTGGTCTTCACTATAGAGGACATAAGTAACATCCCGGAAATAGCTGTAAATCAAGAAATGGAAGGAGGGAGGAACCTGGGGAAAGTTACAATCACCAAGGAAGTGACCAATTGAGCAAATTGTTTGGTCTGTGGGCCGACAAATCTCCAGGTCCAGATGGTCTTCACCCTGAGGTCTTGAAAGAAGTGGCTAGCGAGATAGCTGATGCACTAGTTTTCATTTTCAAAAATTCCCTAGATTCAGAGAATGTTCCATTAGATTGGAAGATATAACTAGATATTGGAAAACATAACTCCTTTATTCAAAAAGCAAGGGTGACAGAAAGCATGAAAGTATAGGCCAGTTAGCCTAACATCTGCCATAGGAAAAACGTTAGAAGCTATTATTAAAGATGTTATAGCAGGGCACTTGGAGAAATTCAAGGCAATCAGGCAGAGTCAACACGGTTTTGAAAAAGGGAAATCATGGTTAACCAATATATTGGAGTTATTTGAAGGAGTCACATGTGTATGTATTGTACTTAGATTTCCAGAAGGCATTTGATAAAGTGCCACATCAAAGGTTATTGCAGAAAATAAAAGCTCATGGTGTAGGGGGCAACATCTTGGCAGGGATAGAAGATTGGCTAGCTAACAGCAAGCAGGGAGTTGGCATCATTGGGTCATTTTTCTGGTTTGTAGGATGTGATGAGTGATGTGCCACAGAGATCAGTGCTGGGGTCTCAACTTTTTATAATTTATATAAATGACTTGGATGAACAGACCGAAGAAATAGTTGCTAAATTTGCTGATGATACAAAGATAGGTAGGAAAGTAAATTGTGAAGAGAACATAAGGAGGCTACAGAGTGACACAGATAGGTTAAGTGAGTGGGCAAAGATCTGACAAATGTGAAATGGTTCATTTGGCAGGAAGAGTAAAAGAGAAGCTTATTATCTAAGTGGTGAAAAATTGAGGAGCTCAGATTCAGAGGGATCTGGGTGTCCGAGTTTATGAATCACAAAAAGTTAGAATGCAGGTAATCAGGAAAGCTAATAGAATGTTATCATTTATTGAGGGGGATTGTTTACAAAAGTAGGGAGGTTATGCTTCAGTTGTACAGGGCATTGGTGAGACCACATCTGGAGTGATGTGCACAGTACTGGTCTCCTTAATTAAAGAAAAATGTAAATGCAGTTTAGAGAAAGTTTAATAGGTTATTACCAGGAATGGGTGGGTTTTCTCATGAAGAAAGGATGGACGGCTTAGGTTTGTATCCACTGGAATTTAGAAGAGTAAGAGGCGACTTCTTTGAAACCTTTAAGATCCTGAAGGGTCTTGGCAGGGTGGATGTGGAGAGGATATTTCTTCTTGTGGGAGAATCTAGAATTAGGGGTCACTGTTTAAAAGTAAGGGGTCGCTCATTTAAGACAGATGAGAAATTTTTTCTGAGGGTTGAGTGTCTTTGGAACTCTCTTCCTCAAAAGGTGGTGAAAGCAGAGTATTTGAATATTATTAAGGCGGAGCTAGATAGATTCTTTATTAAAAGGGGGTGAAAGGTTATCAGGATAGGCAGGAACGTGGGGTTGAGGCTACATTCAGATCAACTATGATCTTATTGAATGGTGGAGCAGGCTCGAGGGGCCAAGTGGCCGACTCCTGCTCCTAATTCGTATGTTCGTATGTATGCTTGTACATATACCAGAACTGAAAGATTATATCTAACAAGAAAGATTGAACAGGTTGGAGCTTTTTTTCTAAAAAAGAGAAGACTCAGGAGTGACTTGGTATAGGCTTTTAAGATTATGAAAGGGTTTGATTGGATAAACATAGTGAAGATGTTACCACTTGTAGGTGAGATCAGAACTTGGGGTCATAAATAAAAGTTAGTCGCTTAATCCAAAGAGGACTCCAGGAGAAACCTCTTTACCCAGAGACTGGTTAGAATACAGAACTCACTACCACAAGGAGTTGAGGCGAATAGCATAGATATATTTAGGCACATTAGGAGGAAAGGAATAAAAGGGTCTGTTGATGGGGTTAGATGAGGAAGGCAGGAGAAGGAACATAATCATTGGCTTGGATCCATGGGGCTAAATGGCCTGCTTCTGTGCCGTAAATACTTATCAATCCTTTGTGATCTTCCTCGCCCCCGCAAAACCAAGTATTATCCCTTGCTAAAAAAACTTACTCATCACCTAGCTACCAACTCCAATTACCACCCTGCTCACGTCCTTGGATGCATCATTGCATCTTATCCATGCCAATCTCTCCTCAAACTCCTTATTTGGTTCTCATCAGATGGGATCTGATATGCCCTTGTAGATATGGGAGGAGAGAGGGGTTCAGGCCTCTAGAGAAAGAGGGTGCCTGGTTGCAATGTGATGGTAGGCACAGAAAGAGAATTTCAGCAACTACGTGGGATTTGTTAAAAAGCTGCTAATGCCCCTCAACATATGTAACCACAATTTCTGCTGCCCAATCTGACTGTATCTGTCTGTGCCTCACCCAGATTCAAAGCTGACTTCAAATTCAGAAGCTTGGGTTTAATCACAGTAGGAGAGCACAATAGGGTGAGTTCAGTTTTGGTATGGATGAGTGAGGGTGGGCAGGAATCTTGAAAATATATGATAGGGAAACTTATGTAATTACTTCCTTCATGATTGTGGTTGAACAAGGTCAATTTTCACCACTTCAAGAATCACAACAGAACTTCCTCAAGGATGTGTCCAAACATCTTCAGCTGTTTTAATCAATGGCCTTCCCTCTGCCATAAGATCAGGAGCAGGGCTATTCACTGAAAACTCCAGTGTTCAGCTCCACTCAATTCCCCAATAATGAAGCAGCCCTTGGCAGGATCTGAATAAAATCCAAGCATGGACTGCAGGGGTAGGTAACATTTGTACCACATAACTACCAGAAAATGACAATCTCCAATAAGAAAATAAAACTAGGATTTCTCCCTGACTTTCAATAGCACCATCACTGGGCTCTCCAACATCAACATATTGGAAGTTATCTTTGACTATAATCATTTGGAGCAGCTATATCAATACAATACAAGAAGAGCAGGGCAGAGGCTGAGTATTCTGGGATCAGTGGCTCCCTCAAATAGGAGCAGGAGTAGGCCAATTTGCTCATTGAGCCTGCTCTGCCATTCCATTAGATCATGGCTGATCATCTATCTCAATGCCACTTTCCTGTGCTATCCCCATATCCCTTGATGTCATTAGTATCCAGAAATCTATCAATTTTTGTCTTGAACATGCTCAACGATTGAGCTTCCACAGCCCTCTGCAGTAGAGAATTCCAAAGATTTGCCATTCTCTGAGTGAAGAAATTCCTCCTCATCTCAGTCTTAAATGGCCTGTCCCTTATTCCGAAACTGTGTTCCCTGGTTCTAGACTCATCAGCAAGGGGAAACATCCTATCTACATCTACTCTGTCATGCTCTGTAAGAATTTTGCAAGTTTCAATGAGTTATTAAAAATTCATTTACGAGATGTGGGCGTCACTGCCTAGGCCAGCATTTATTGCCTGTCCCTAATTTCCCTTGAGGTGGTGGTGGTGAGCTGCCTTCTTTTACTGCTGCAGCACTTGTGTGACCTACCGTGTCACTATGGAGTTCCAGGATTTTGACCCAGCGACTGTGAAGGAACAGTGATATAGATCCAAGTCAGGATGGGGAGTGGCTTGGGCAACTTCCAGGTGGTGGTGTTCCCATGTGTCTGCTGCCCTCGTCCTTCTAGATGGTAGCAGTCGTGGGTTTGGAAGGTGCTGCCTAAGGAGCCTTGGTGAGTTCCTGTAGTGCACCTTGTCGATGGTATACACCACTGCTACTGTTCGTGGGTGGTAGAGGGAGTGAAGGTTTGTGGAAGGGGTGCCAATCAAGTGGACTGCTTTGTCCTGGATGGTGTCAAGCTTCTTGAGTGTTGTTGGAGCTGCGCTCATCCAGGCAAGTGGAGAGTATTCCATTACACTCCTGACTTGTGCCTTGCAGATGGTGTACAGGCTTTGGGGAGTACGCTGTCATGCTCTTGTAGCCACAGTATTTATATGGATAGTCCAGCTCAGTTTCTGGTCAACGGTAAACCCCAGGATGTTGATCACCTCTCATTTTTTGAAACTTCAGAGAATACAGGCCCAGTTTCCTCAATTTTCCTCAAAAGACAATCCAGCCACCCCAGGGATTAGTCTGGTGAACCTCTGATGCACTCCCTCAATGGAAAATATATCCTTTCTTAGATAAGGAGGCAAAACTGTACACAATACTCCTGGTGCAATGTCACCAAGGCTCTATACAATTGCAGCAATTTACTCCTGTACCCAAATCCCCTTGCAATGAAGGCCACATACCATTTGCCTTCCGAATTGCTTGCTGCACCTGCATGCTAGCTTTCAGTGACTTGTGAACAAGGACACCCAGGTCCCTTTGGACATCAACACTTCCCAACCTCTCACCTTTTAAGAAATACTCTGTCTTTCTGTTTTTTTCTACAAAGTGGATAACTTCACACTTATTCACATATTTCATCTACCATGTTTTGCCCACTTAGACGGTCCAAGTCCCTTGAAGCCTCCTTGCATCATCCACAACTTAACATTCCCTCCTAGTATTGTCTCAGAAATTTGAAAATATTACATTTGGTCCCCACATCCAAATTATTTATATAGATTGTGAACAGCTGTGGCCCTAGCACTGATCCTTGCAGTACCCCACTAGTAACAGCCTGCCATCCTGAGAATGATCCATTTATTCCTACTCTATTTTCTTCTGTTAACCAATTCTCAATCCATACAAGTATATTGCCCCCCGTTCCATGTGCTCTAATTTTGTTTACCAACCTCTAGTGGGACCTTATCAAAAGCCTTCTGAAAGTCCAAATACACCACATCCACTGGTACTCCTTTATCTATGCTACAAGTGACATCCTCAAAAATCTCCAACGGATTTGTCAAAATTTCAGACTGACTTTGCCCAATCATAATTATTTTAAGTTTCCAGTTATCACATCCTTTTTAATAGATTCTAACATTTTCCCTACTATTGGCATCCAACTAACAGATCTGTAGTTCTCCATTTTCTCATGATCCCCCAAAGCCCAACAATCCAGAAGGCTTAAAGCAGGAATGTGGTGGAATACATGCCATTGCCTGGGTGAGTGCAGCTGCAACAACACTTGTGAATCTTGGCAACAGCAAGGGCAGAGTAGTTCACTTGATTGATGCCCTTGCTGCTGAAAATTCACCTTACATCTATCTATCTACAGGATGTTTGGCAGCAACTCAAATTTACTTCAACAGCAGCTTCCTTCCCGAGACCGCTATAATTGAAAAGGACAATAGCAGCAACGTTGCAAGAACACTGTCACCTCCAAGTTGACCTCTTATTCAGACTTCATTATTCCTAGGCCAATATCCTCAAATTCTCTACTTAACACTATCATAAGAGCACCATCACCATAGGAACTGCATTGGCTCAAGCCACAACCTTCTAAGGATAATTATGGATGGACAATAATTGTGGCTTTGCTAGCAACGCCCACATATTCTAGCAGATTATGCTAGACAGCAATTACAGGGGATGGTTTGAGTTGGGTTAGATCAGGCTTCCAAAGGCAGCACGGGACATTTGTTAACTCTGTAGAACGTGTATCATAATACTGAAGGGAGTGGGTTATTGGAATTTTCAGAAGTGTTCAAATCAAAAAAAGAGTGGACAGTCTTGCTGTGATTGACCTAGACTCCCAATCAGGGAACTCAGGGCCACATGAGATGAATGTCCCATTAGTGTATAAGGAAGGAAGGGAAACAAGCAGTAGTGTCATGGAACAAATAGAGATTAAAGAGGTGGAGGTGCTTGCTGCCTTACAGCGAATAAAGGTAGATAAATCCCCTGGGCCTGACATGATATTCCCTTGGACCTTGAGGGAGACTAGTGTAGAAATTGCAGGGGCCCTGGCAGAAATATTTAAAATGTCCTTAGCCACGGGTGAGGTGCTGGAGGATTGGAGGGTAGCTCATGTTGTTCCGTTGTTTAAAAAAGGCTCCAAAAATAAACCAGGTAATTACAGGCCAGTGAGCCTGACTTCAGTAGTAGGTAAATTATTGGAAGGTGTTCTGAGAGATCGGATGTGCAATTATTTGGACAGCCAAGGGCTGATTAAGGATAGTCAGCATGGCTTTGTGCGTGGTAGGTCGTGTTTAACAAACCTTGTAGAGTTTTTCGAGGAGGTTACCAAGAAAGTAGATGAAGGAAAGGCTGTGGATGTTGTCTACATGGACTTTAGTAAGGCCTTTGACAAGTCCCACATGGGAGGTTAGTTCAGAAGGTTCAGACACTTGGTATCCATGGAGAGGTTGTAAACTGGATTTGAAATTGGCTGTGTGGGAGAAGACAGAGTGGTAGTGGATGATTGCTTCTCAGACTGGAGGTCTGTGACTAGTGGTCTGCCTCAGGGATCTGTGCTGGGACCATTGTTGTTTGTTGTCTATATCAATGATTTGGATGATAATGTGGTAAATTTGATCAGCAAGTTTGCTGATGACACTAAGATTGGAGGCATTGTGGACAGCAAGGAAGGCTTTCAAAGCTTGCAGAGGGATCTAGACCAACTGGAAAAATGGGCCAGAAAATGGCAGATGGAATTTAATGCAGAAAAGTGTGAGGTGTTGCATTTTGGAAGGACAAACCAAGTTAAGACATACACAGTAAATGGTAGGGCACTGAGGAGTGCAGAGGAACAAAGGGATCTGGGAGTTCAGATACATAATTCCCTGAAAGTGGCGTCACAGGTAGACAGGGTTGTAAAGAAAGCTTTTGGCATACTGGCCTTCATAAATCAAAGTATTGAGTTTAGGAGTTGGGATGTTATGGTGAGGTTGTATAAGACATTGGTGAGGCCAACTTTGGAGTATTGTGTGCAGTTCTGGTCACCTAACTACAGGAAGGATATCAGTAAGATTGAAAGAGTGCAGAGAAGATTTACTAGAATGTTGCCGGGTCTCAATGAGTTGAGTTACAGGGAAAGATTAAACAGGTTAGGACTTTATTCCTTGGAGCATAGAAGGACGAGGGGAGATTTGATAGAAGTTTACAAAATTATGAGGGATATAGACAGAGTAAATGCGAGTAGGCTCTTTCCACTTAGGTTAGGAGAGACAAACACGAGAGGACATGGCTTTAGGGTGAAAGGGGAAAGGTTTAGGGGGAACATTAGGGGGAACTTCTTCACTCAGAGAGTGGTGAGAGTGTGGAACGAGCTGCCATCTGACGTGATAAATGCGGGCTCACTCTTAAGTTTTAAGAATAAATTGGATAGATACATGGATGGGAGAGGTCTGGAGGGTTATGGACTGGGTGCAGGTCAATGGGATTAGCGGAATAATATTTCGGCACAGACTAGAAGGGCTGAATGGCCGGTTTGCTGTGCTGTAGTGTTCTATGGTTCTATAGTTCTATGAAACTGTTTGACAAGAAAAGGGGTGAGGCAATATTGGAGCATAATCAATAAAGGAATAGTGTATCCACTGCTGGGTGTTTCAACCTACTTGCAAGGGGCTCTTTTAGCATATATGGTTTGTGCCTCTGATGGTACAACCACTAAGGTTACTCAGTCAATCTCAGCAAAAAGTTGAAAGAAAACATATTTTTCTTTCTAGTTTTCTTCCCTTCTCTCCTGGAGATGATAGGCTCATGCTGTGATATATTTTCTAGATGATCTCAATCCACTGGAGCTTCACCTTTTCTTCAACGTGAACTTAAATATTAAACACTAACAAGCCATTCATATGTGGGAGGCATCACATTTGAGCCCCTAATCTTGTATTTATCCAAAATCTATTCATATGCATTTTTCAGCAGGGTACACTGAATACTGACCAGGAATAGAGAACCCTAGAGGATGTTTTCCTCCCTTGCCCTGGGGAATTGTGGCCAATAGTAGTGCTCCTACTGCTGAACCTGCTGACTCAGCACAGATCAGGGACCTGGAATTTTTTTGCTCTGTACAGTTCAGCACTATACTGAATTGTTAGGAGTCCCAGTGCTGGTCTAAGACTCATGATTTTTAAGAGGGGTCTGGTGGTGAATGTCCATCTTTAATCACTGTTGGTAGTAACTTACCAAGCACAGTCACCTTGCAGGAGCACTTCACCTTCCCCAGGGAGTTTTCAGCCACAATTATGTATTCATCAGCATCCTTCATTTCTGCACTGGGAATGGTCAGTGTACAGACACCATTCGAGGATGTGTACCAATATTTGAGATTCTCGGAAATGTGGATCTTGCCTTTATACCAGGCGATGTGTGGCCTTGGATTGCCAGTAATGGCGCAACTCATAGTGCAATCGTTGCCACGGTGAACTGTGTGGTCCTTCAGTGGTGTGATGAACTCAGGGGCATGGGTCCAGTCCTTCTCCTGGTATTCCTTAAATTGGAGGCTGAAACGTTCTTGTGGAAGGAAGAAAAGAATTTGAAACAAAAACGACTTGCATTTGAATTGCACTTTATCACATCCTCAGGATATCTCATACGAACATACGAGTTAGGAATAGGAGTAGACCAATCGGCCCGTCGAGCCTGTTCCGCCATTCAATAAGATCATGGCGTCAAAGGCATTAAATTACTTTGGAGTGAAGTCACTGTTACATATGCATAGCAGCCAATTTGCATGTAGTGAGATCCCACAAACAGCAAATGAAATGAATGTTCAGTTAACTGAACAATCGGTTCACTTGTTTTAGTGCTATTGGTTGAGAAATGAATGGTGGCTGCTCTCCCAGCTCTTCTCTGAATAGTGCCATGGGTCTTTATGCCTACCTGAATCATTGGAATGTGTGGAAGAAAAATTTGCATCAGTTTAAAATCTCATCTGAAGGACTGCACCTCTGACAATGCAGCAATCCCTCAGTACTCCAACCGATTGTCACCATTAATTATTTGTTCAAAATCTGTTGTGGGGTTCAAGTTCACTGAGCTCAAAAGTCCAGGTTTTAAATTTGCTCCTGTCCCATGGTGTGAAAGAACTGATAACTTAAAGTTTAAGTAATTTTTGTCAGTAGAAAAGCTGACATTAGAATGCAAGCCACGATCCGTTACTCTGTGCTGAACCAATCCCACCTTCTGCCCTGCTACTGCCTTATCACCTGAATCTTAAAATCATAGAATAGTTACAGCACAGAGGGAAGTAATTTGGCACATCGTGTCCATGCCAACTCTCTGCAAGAACCACTTAGTTAGTCCCACTCTCCCCCTTTTCCTCACAGCCCTTCAAATATTTCTCTTCGGATAATTATCCAATTCTCTTTCGAAAGCCACGATTGAATCTGTCTCTATCGCACTCTTAGATCATGCATTCCAGGTCATAACCATTTGCTGTGCAAAACATTTTTTCCTCATATCACTTTTGGTCCTTTTGCCATTCACCGTAAACTGGTGTCCTCTGGTTCTCCACCCTTCCGTCAATGGGAACAGTTTCTCCCGATCTACTCAGTCCAGAACCCCCTTCCTCATGATTGAGGCCCTCTATCAAACCCTCCTCTCAACCTTCTATTCTCTAAGGAGAACAGCCCCAGCTTCTCCAATCTATCCACATAACTGAAGTCTTTTATCACTGGAACCATTTTCAATCTTTTTCTGCAACCTTCTCTAATGTCTTCATGTCCTTCCTAAATGTGGTGACCAGAATTACACACAATACCCTAGTTGAGGCCAAGCCAGTGTTTTATAAATTCCTTACTTTTGTATGCTATGCCTCTATTTATAAAGCCCTGCTCTGCCAGTCTCAATGATTTGTGCATATTTACCTCCAGGTCCTCTGGTCCTGCACCCCTTTAGAATTTTATCCTTTATTTTATATTGCATCTCCTCATTCTTCCTACAAAAATGCATCATTTCACACTTTTCTGCATTAAATTTCATCTGCCACTTGTTCACTCATTCCACCAGCCTGTCATTGTCCTCTTGAAGTCTAACACCATCTTCCTCACATTTCACAATATTCCCAAGTTTTGTATCATCTACAGATTTTGAGATCATGCCCTGCACATCCAAGTCTAGGTTTTTAATATAGATCAAGACAAGCAGTGGTCCTATCATTTAGCCAACTTCTTATCCATGCTGCCACTGTCCCTTTTATTCCATGGGCTTCAACTTTGCTGATAGACCTGTTATCTGGCACTTAATCAAATGCCTTTTGAAAGTGCATGTACACCATATCAACTGCACAACCCCCTTCAGCCTTCTCTGTCACCTCATCAAAAAAACTCAACCAAGGTAGTTAAATACAATTTGACCTTAGCAAATTTGTGTTGGTTTTCCTTAATTAATCCAGGTTTGTCCAAGTGAGTGTTAACTTTGTCCCCAATTATCATTTCCAAAAACTTTCCCAGCACCAAATTTAAACTGGCAGGCCTGTATTACTGGACTTATCTTTGCACCCTTTTTCTGCACAAGGGTGCACATTTGTAGTTCTCTAGTCCCCTGGCAGCACCCCTTTTTAACCTGCTATCCCAACATCCTGATCTAACCATAAACACCTCAGCCTGCTCAGCTAATCTGGGTA
The DNA here is from genome assembly GCF_964194155.1 of Cetorhinus maximus. Lineage (NCBI taxonomy): Eukaryota > Metazoa > Chordata > Chondrichthyes > Lamniformes > Cetorhinidae > Cetorhinus > Cetorhinus maximus. The sequence continues at coordinate 82,981,640 of NC_135887.1, forward strand.
TTGACCTGATGACATTTCAGTGATACCATCGATACACACTAATTGTCCTGTGTTCCTCATTCTTCCAAATCAGGCTATTCACAGTCATTGCAGCATGAGGAATTAGCAAAGCTAATAGAATGTTATAGTTTATTGCAAGGGGAATGAATACAAGAATAGGGAGGTTATGCTTCAGTTATACAGGGCATTGGCAAGACCATTGGTGGAGTACTGTGTAACAGTATTGGTCTCATTTAAGGAAAGATGTAAATACATTGAAAGCATTTGAGAAGGTTAACTAGATTAATACCTGGAATGGCCGGGTTACCTTATGATGAAAAGCTGAACAGGCTAGGCTTGTATCCACTAGAGTTTAGAAGAGTCAACTTGATTGAGACATACAAGATCCTGAGGGGACTTGTCAGGGTGAATGTGGAAAGAATGTTTCCTCTTGTGGGAGAATCTAGAGAAAGCAGTCACTGTTTAAAAATAAGGGGTCGCCCATTTAAACTAGAGATGAGGAAATTTTTTTCCTCTGAGTGTTGAGAGACTTTGGAATTCTATATCTCAAAAGTTGGTTGAAGCAAAGTCTTTGAATATCTTTAAAGCAGAGGTAGATAGATTCTTGATAAGCAAGGGGGGATGAAAGGTTATCAGGGTAGGCGAGAATGTGGAGTTGAGGTTTAAATTAGATCAGCCACGGCCTTATTGAATGGCGGAGCAGGCTCGAGGGGCTAAGTGACCTACTCCTGCTCTTAATTCGTATGTTCGTACGAGTGCAGGGTGATGGCAACATGTGTAGCACCAGCCAAATTGGATTTCCAGTTTTCAAAAGATGTTCATAGAAAAGCATGTAATATTTGTTGAAAACAATGTGGGTGGAAGATGTTGCTCAGAGGCTCTACGTTGTCCTGTCAATTATTCCCAGAAAGATAAAGAGCATCTGTAAAAATGAACAAGAACAAAATCTATGTACAGATATAGCAGCCCAATCTGTGTCTAGTCTATAGGTTACTCAATCAGAACTGAATCCAAGTCCTTTGAAATTGTAGTCTGACATCACATCCCTATTGTGGAAAATCAATGAGCTCTATTTCTTTCCCCAATGGAAAACTTGTCCAGTTTATTATTATTTCACAAACAGGAGGTACTGAAGACACTTTTTTTGTTTAGGTAAATATCACAAATAGAGATCAGTTTCCCCTTACTCCAGCATTTACTATTTTTAACTATTTTCCACACAGCATTGTGTATATGTATTCACCCTCAAGCTCCAAGGCAAAAGAGATTGTTACATAATGCACATAGCAGTACATTTAAAATACAACAGGAGACATTGCTCATGGTAAAGTATTGCATCTGCTTTATGTCAAATCTGTCTGTGTGTGTTTTTATAGCGTTGTGTGTTTCCTTGCATTTTATTTGTAAGGGTAGTGAAATGTTGCACATATATTGTAATGTATTTCTTTTCAGTACATATTTCTGAGAATGTACTCAAACAAACTTAGAAAAAAAGTTGACATGAAAGTGTGGAAGTTTGTTCATCTGACAATAAAGGGAAGGAGCTCCTGTGAACATCTCTTAAGGAATATTTTATGTTTATATTCTTGCTCAAAATATTATTTCAGACCTCTAACCTTAAACAAAATCTAGAAGGAGCAGTAAGGCTAATAGTTAAAACTGGTCTTAAAATCTAAGTTAGTTGTAACTTGACTTGTGTGCTTTAGTTTTGTGATATAAATTAGATAAACCTCGAGTTTGTTTCATGTTATTTGTATGTTTTAGCGTAAGAAAATGCCTACATTCAAATAATAGGAATTATTTTAATCTTGTCTGGCAGATTCTTACTTATGTACTTGTGAGGTTATAGAGAGGCAGAGATGCCTGTACACTAAAAATAAATGCATAGGAGCTCCCAATGTGGATGGGCAAATGTCTAGTTCTGTAGTGAAAATTAGGACTGACCTCCCTCGTCATACATGAACAGATTTATTTATGCAACAGATACTTAGGGAAACAATTTTTTAAAAATCTACTATAGACAAAAAAACACTAATTGAAAAGTACTTAGCTCACTATATTGGTACCTCTTAAATTTCTTTACAATTTTTTTCAGAAGTCATATGGATCCTCTCCCCCCATTCTCCGTCTCCAGCATCACTCTATAATCTCCAACTCACAACAGAGAACATCATAATAGAATTGCTAATTCTTTTAAAAGATTCGTTTTGGTCTCCACACATTTGGGATGGCCAGCAACATCAAGGGTTTACCTTTGTCCCTGGCAATGTACCATGGTTCCTTCAAATCCAGTGGGTCACTATCTCCAATGTCGTTCCGAGCAATAACCCTGAAGAAATACTTTCTGCCTGGAAGCAGACCTGTCACGGTGTACTTATTGCCAAAGACGCGGTCTGTTACAGTGTACCAGGTTGCAGTGCTGGCATCACGCTTCATTATCACATACTGTACACGGCCGTCCTCTATGTTATCTGGAGTATGGTCCCAAGAGAGAGTCACTGTGTTCGGAACTTCCTCAACCAGGTTTAAATTAGTGGGTGGTCGTGGAAAATCTGAAACAAAAAACCCAGACAACACTTACTAAGCAGCTTCTTGCTGCCTGTAGGATAGCTTAGCAATATTGGCCATAACCTAACCAAAATGCACAAAGCCTACCCACTAATCAATGGGAGGCATAGCCTATCAACAGTGACACGGCTTATACATCAGGGAAGAGATTACATTACAGGGACATAAGTTTATTGAGGTCAGGATTTATTCACAATGAAAACTTTTACTCTCAAAGACACAGTTCACTGATTATAGTCATCTTTTGGTTATAGCTTGACTCAGTGGTAGCATTATCACCCCCGAGTCAGAAAGATCTATCTTCAAGCCCCACTCCAGGTATTCAGCTGCTTAATCAAGAGTGACATTTGTGCTGCAGTGTCAGAGGAAGTGTCTTTCAGAAGAAACATTAAATTAAAGCCCTGTCTATCTGTTCAGGTGGCACAATTCAATTAAAAGCAGGGGAGTTCTCCTGGTTCCCTGATCCAATGTCCAAGCAACACCAAATGAAACATATTAACTAACTGACACAGCCACAAAATTTTAGCTATTACAGGGAGGGCTTACCCAGCAAGGGTGTTAAATAGGTGGCTATCCATTTACCAAATCAGGCAGCAGAGGATATTCTGTGAATCACAACTGTTTTATTGTTAAACTATAGTTCAGTACAAATATCAGTTTCCACTCTTCCCTTCTAGATCCTTTCCCTGCCCAGAAGCAAAAAAAGATCCTTACTCGGGAAAAACCCAGCTCTTCAGTCCAAGCTTCAATGAGCATCACCTGCTCTCAATTCACTCTGAAGCTTGTCCTGGTTTACTCTTAAAGGCACCTGCGTTTCTAACATTATCAAAGGGTGCATTTTATATATAGGAGCATTTATTGCTCAGAAGGGCAAAAGATGTCCATAGAGGCACAGATATTTCTTGTTTTTATTCTTTCATGGATTGTGTGTATCACTTGTGAGGCCAACATTTGTTGAGCATTCTTAATTGCCTTTGAGGTGGTCGTGGTGAGCCACCTTCTTGAATCGCTGCAGTCCATCTGGTGCAGGTACACCCACAGTACTGTTCAGAAGGGACTTTCAGGATTTTGATGCAGCAACAGTGAAGGAACGGCAATATAGTTCCAAGTCAGAATGGTGTGTGACTTGGAGAGGAACTTGTAGCTAGTGGTATTCCCATGCTTCTGCTGCCCTTGTCCTTCTAGGTGGTAGAGGTTGTGTGCTTGGAATGTGCTGTTTAAGTAGCATTGGTGAGTTACTGCAGCACAACTTGCTGCCACTGTGGGTTGGTGGTGAAGGGAGTGAATGTTTAAGTTGTTGGAAGTAGATGAAGTAGACTTCTGTGACCTGGATGGTGTTGAGCTCCTTGAGTGTTGCTGGATCCACACTCATCCAGGCGAGTGGAGAGTATTCCATCACACTCTTGACTTGTGCCTTGTAGATATGACAGGCTTTGGGGAGTCAAGAGGTGAGTTACTGAGCTGCTCACAGTATTTATATGGCTGGTCCAGTTCAGTTCCTAGTCAAGGGCCCCCCCCAGGATCTCAACAGAGGGGAATTCAGTGATGGTTATGCCATTGAATGTCAAAGGGAGATAGTTAGATTCTCTCTTGTTGGAGATGGTTATTGCCTGGCATTTGTGTGACACGAATGTTATTTGCAACTTATTAATCCAAGCCTGAATGTTGTCCAGGTCTTGCTGCATACGGACATGGACTGCTTCAGTATCTGAGGAACTGCAAGTGGTGCTGAACATTCTGTAATCATCAATGAACATCCCCACTTCTGACCTTATGATGACGACAAGTTTATTGATGAAGCAGCTGAAGATGGTAAAGCCTAGGACACTGCCATGGGGAACTTCTGTAGTAATGTCCTGGGGCTGAGATGATTGGCCTCCAACAATCCTTTGTGGTAGTATTAGTCCAACCAGTGGAGAGTTTTCTCCCTGATTCCCATTAACTTTAACTTTGCCAGTGCTTCTTGATGCCACACTTGTCAAATGTTGCCCTGATGTCAAGGACAATCACTCTCACCAACCCTCTTGAGGTCAATTCTTTTGTCCATGTTTGGATGAAGACTGCAATTAAGTCAGGAGCCAAGTGGCCCTGGCAGATCTCAAACTGAGCATCATCAAACTGTTATATCCATAAATGCAGTCCCAATCATGGCAAAGCTTATTGTACCTGCAACACGAATTCTGATATCATGATACTTTTCACCGTAGTCATTTTTCAGCATAATCTTGTACATCCCCGAATCTGATCTATGTGCGCTGGAGATCAGGAACTGTGACATGTTCGGTCCTTTCGTAATTGTCTCCCTGCCTTTGGTGGGGGTTCCGTCTTTCAGCCAGATCACACTTGGTGGAGGAGACCCCTGTAATAAATAGTAACAAAATAATGTGAAACAACAACCATAAGATCTAGCATTGCTTCCTATATCTGGTATATTCTGTATGTGCACAAGAGCTGGGAGTGAGGCTATTCAATGCAAAGGAGCAGTAAATCATTCTCTCGTATTTATTGTCTAATGTATACATACAGAAACCCACAGTGAGACACAAAGGCTCCAAAAATCCTTGGCCCTTTGAAACTGGTATAAGCATTGAGATTTTCCCAATAGGAACCTGCAGTTGCTCACTCTGCTGAGATAATAAGGGTCAAAGGCCAGTCATCTCACTTTAATAAAACTGCCATGAATTTTGCTACTACATGAAAATTTCAGAACACAGCAGGCGAAATGATGCAAATCAGTTACTCAGTGGGTCAGCAGTAGCCTTGGTGTGTAATGTAATGTTGAAAAGATCCATCTGCCCCTTGTAAAGGAAGGCAGTCAAGTTTTACTGAATGCTGTAATTTTCTTGACCTAAGTCTAAGATCTGGTTTATCGACAGGTCATGGAGACTCCAGGTGTGCAGGATCTGGACCCAGATGTCCCGCCCCCATTTCCGACAAATCCTATTTTTGCCCGGACCAGGGGTAGGGAATGGGAGCGGGATTGACTCCCACACGTAGAAATCCCGAACTCAGCGGAGCTGTTTGAGCTCAGTGCTGAGTTCAAACAGGCACCATTTTTGTTGCAGCAAAGGTCTTATCCCAGAGCGTGAGTGTTACGAATCTTTAGAGAAATTGTAAATATTATTAAAGGATGGATAAGGTCTTTCACACTGCCAAGTTTTTTAAAAACTGCCTACCTGAGCCTGTAACACTTGAAAAAAATCTGTTCCAGCAGTTTCAATAGTTGTTTTCTAACAGAACTCTTAAGTGCCATCATTGTAGCATTATTAATATTTGGTTGCTCTCTACAGCCTATCATTATCACAGTGAGGGTCGGGGGCTTGTAAATTCATAGTTTGACTGATAGTTCAAAGAGATTATTAAAGGATTAACTGTTCTTGATGTGGAGCTATGAATATAAATCTGTTTGAAAAAGGGATTAAGTGTTTGAGGGGATTTAAATATTTTGAATGGGCTTTCATGAATGGGACTGTTTTTTATATGGTGAATTCTGCCATAGATATTTATAACTTTATTTTATTTCATCTTAACATGGCTCCTGAGGTCTGCCCATGATAATACTGGGGGAGTTGGCATGGAGGGTGTAGCAGGTAAAGGGTGGTGGGTAGGGGTCTTGATTTGGTACTAATTTGGCATAGGGGCTATAAAGGGCCATGGGGATGGGTGTGATGGGGTCATAAGTTTGCAAGAGTTGGCATAGGGGCTATAAGAGACCATGGGGATATATGGATGAGTGCATGGGTTGGCATGGAGGGTATGAGGGGTCATTGGGGTAGGTGGGGCAATGGGTGCATGGAGGGTACGAGAGGTCATTAGGGGTGGGTGGGTGGCATGGGCTGGCATGTATGGGTATGGGGAGTAGGTGGGGGGTGATAGGGTGTGAGGGATGAGAGCTAGAGTGCCAAATGTTTTTTAAAAAATAGGACAAAGTCCCGGAAAACTGAGGCGGGTCTTTTGAACAGCCCACCTCGGCATTCGGCAGCCCCCCTGGCTGCCTCTGATCTCTATCCCGGGGCGGTGGGCCCCACTCCATCCCACGCCTGCATACCCGTAACAAAGATCCTGCCATTTGGGGCATTTTGTCCCAAGGCAGCTGTGGCAAGCTGGGAAATTTCCTGACTTGGGAACCAAAATTTGGGCCTAAGGCTTCAACCCACCAGTGGGCATCAAATCAGCTGAGCAGATTGGAACTCCTTTCTTCTAGCATACTTCTGGGACTCAGAGCAGGGCCTAGGAAACAAAGTCTTCAAGTTCACACCCGCTGACCACATACCTTCTGACATATAGGGCCATGTTTGAGTGGTTGGAGGTTTTGATCAAACAAGGTCCTTCCTCAACCACAACCACGTCCCCCACCCCTGGTTAACTTGAGCCCTAGCTTTATTTTAAGGCTTTTCAACACATTTCTGGTAGACCTACACTCCCAGTGCACCAACAAAGGCCACAAATTTATGGCCAAACTACTGTATGCAGTACTAAATGGGAGCATGTTGCTTTCTCTTACTTTGCGTACTGGACATATACAGAACCTGACATTGAAATACCAACAAGATGCTCAGTACCAGACAAGAATGAACATTCCCTTTTACCCAAGTGTATAAATACAGGCATACATGAGAGACATACAAGCAGTATGATACCAGGCATGAGCCATTCCTGTTTTTCTATTCTCTTCTGTACAAATATAGGAGCTAACACTGACATATGAATAAGCATTACTGTATCAGACAAAAGTTAATCGGTTTATTTCACTTGATGTGTACAATACACGTACAGAAGCTGTCATTGTGTATTGAATGGTTAAAACTTAGACATTAAAAAGTGCAGTACTGGACCATTTACCTGGTGTGCACTGTGCATATACAAGAGCTAATGCTGAGCTATGATATTCTTCAAGAAGAAATTGTTTCTTACATGTCTTAACGGGTTCTATCATGTGCCCAAATTCACCTTTCAGTCAAATGAATTCCCTTCCTTGATATACTAGTTGAGAAATCTGCCAGGGGATTCTCTATCACGGTCTACCGCAAGCCTACCTTCACCAGTCAACATACACTTGAGATTCTTACAGTTCCACATGCTATTAGATTGGTTTTATTGGCAACCTTGTAAATAGGGCCCGAGCCATTTGCTCACCATGCAAGCTTGATGCTAAAGTAGGGCACATCAAAGGCATCCTGCAGGATAGAGGCTACCCTGAACAGATCATTTCATGCTGTATATCGCTCAGACTCATGAATGGGCCTAAGGCCGTCACTTTTGGCCCTGAAAAGTGACCAGTCTACCTCGGATTAACCTGGAAGGGCAAGGTATCTCAAAAATTTGAGCAACAGGTGAAGTTAGTTGTTTCACGCTACTAATATGCGGTAGCAACATGAGTGGTATTCACCATTAACAGGATGCTGCTGTCAAGCCAAAAAGATATTCTGCCTATCTCACAAATGAGTAATGTGGTATATGAATTTCAGTGCCAGTGTGATGCTAGGTATGTAGGCCGAATGTCCCAAAGACTGGGGGATCGTATAAAACTGCATGATCCAGCCCCTGTTCGCAACAGGCAAGGTACAGACTGTACCCAACCAGCCGGTTTGCAAACCTCAAAACACAGTGTCCAACATTAGATGTGATTCCACGATTGGACAACATTGGCTAAATAATCCTCAGTGTACTAAGAATTATGCTGACAACCAATTTAAGACTGTCAGTTGGGCTCACAATGTGGCACATTTGCGTGTACTGGAAGCTACATATATTAATACACAGCACCCTGTTCTTTGCAAACGGAAAGAACACGTACACACATTGCGCCTGTTTCAGCTAAACAAAATAAGTGACAGTCATTTGCTGACTCATTTCTCGGGGCAATGCCTTGACCAGAGTCAAGCTGCCTGGCTTAAATTTCAAACAATGCTTGGCAGTTAACTGTCAGTCACCATCACTGGTGCATTCTCTGTGGCAATGCCTCGACCAATTCAGAGTCCACTTGCCAGTCGTCACATACGGTATAAATTGTTCTTTTCCCCCTATATTGGTATTCTTGTGAAGTGTACTGATGAGTGCAAGACGAAAAGCTTTGACATGTCTCTTTTTTCAGCAATACTCAAATTGTTTCTTTTTAATCCAGTGAGCAATGTTTAGGTAGAGGATCTCATTCTGAAACACAAATGAGGCATACATTATCAGAAGAGAATTAATTGTTTAATTTAATTTGGTGTGGGTTTTGTTTGTGACGAAGGTTGGGTAAAATTGAAGGCTCATTTCTTATATGCAGAAACCTATCCAAATAATGTTAATAAGCTATTAACCTACAATGTAGTGTTGTCTACGACTGAGGAGTAACTAAAGCCTCTTACCGAGAAGCCCACGTTGATACACAGTGCAGTACCTGCACGAACCACCATGCTGCTTGGCATTCTGGCATCCAGAAACCTGGGAGAGGCTGCAAATAAAAATATTTAAAGTCATGGAGGAAATATTTTTTCCTGTCACATGATTGTCACTCATAGGGCCATAGAAACAGACAGATTTGTCACAAGTTAATGCTGTCCATCTAGCTGGTCACTTCATTCAGATGGTGCTCCAGCTCAGTCAATGGTCTGGCTTTACTATTCAACCAAAATGAACCAGGCCACACAAAGACAGTCTGGTGATGAAATTATAAATTAAATCTGTGTGATTTTGCCATAGTGTCACATGCTGTTGGGGGGGGGTGGGGGGAGGGGCGGCAGGTTAAAGGCCAATCAGCAGTAGTCAGAGGTAATTGATATTACAATTCCTTAATCCTTACTTGATCACTGGGGTCTTGATGCATACCCAGCACTTGAAAAAAATATAAATTTTTCGATTTGGACATCACTAGCACGGCCAATAACTCAGCTGCTCTTGAGAAGGCAGTAGTGAGTCTCCTACCTGTACCACTGCAGTTCAATCATCAGGGATCCAGTATATGCTGCTCCAATAAACTCTGTACACTTCTTGACAGAACGATTAGCAAACTTAATGCACAGAAGTTTAACATGCTTATACTACAGTCCTGTTTGTACCATTTTTTTAAAAAGCAAGGATTTTCATTTATATGGCACCTTTCATGACCTCAGGACATCTCAAAGTACTTCATATTCAATGAAGTACTTTTGACGTGTAGTCACCAGCTGTTAACCACACACTATTATTTTCTCTTCTCATTCCCTAAAGCCACATGTCCCATCTACCTTGTGGTGTCACACCAAATAGCTGTTCTTCATGCTTAGTACAAGACACTGAGCACTCACAGCATATTCAACTATACGGCACATCTCAGCCAAGCCTGACCTCATCCTCACTCAACATCCATACTTGCATTTTCTAGTAATGATCACTAGACAGTAATCAGGATTGGGCCCCTGGCAATTTTTTTCATTGGATTGAACACTAAAAATTACAGTGTAAGGTTAGCAGGCAAATATTAGTCCAAAGTAGAGCTGGTGATGAGGTTAATAGCCTGAATTAGAACTTAAAGAGAAAATACTGTGCTGAATTCCATATGGAGGATAATTTAGTCAGAGTGCAAAAAGATATGTAAGAAATAAAACCCAGTTTAGAACGGAGTGGGTAAGTCAGAAGACATCGGTCTGGCCTTCGCCTGGTCAAGTTGGCCATCAGCAGGTTGATGGGTTGCTCTGGCTGCCTGCTTGCTTCTCCTCCATGGTTATGAGAGTGTTGTTGGAGAAGGAACACATGGTGTCCACGGTATGCTTGAGGACTTCCTCAACTTGTGAGCACTTGGGGGGATTGGAGTGCATCATGGATTGGTAGGACAATATTTTTGTCTGGTTCCACATACAATTTGAAGTTATTGTTTATGCACCTTTGAAAGGAGTTTTCCTGGTAAACTGGAAAAAAAGTGACATTACCTGGCGGCGGCATGGCATGGACACCTTTGCTAAGCTCTGTTGGTTCCCCCACGCCTCCTTCGTTTACAGCTCTGATTCTGAAGAAGTACTTGCCTCGCTCCTGCAAGCCTCCCACAGTGTAATTGGTGCTGGTAATTGGTATTTTACTGCACTTTGTCCATTCTTTAGCATCTTTAGCCCTCATCTCTAAGATATATCCCTGAGGCTCATCCCCAGAATCTGGTTTGTCCCAAGCTAGAGAGATGCTAGAATTGGTGGAATCCATCACCTTTATATCCTTCACCTTTCCTGGAGCACCTGGGTGACAAAGCCAAGATTAGTTGTAACTTCCAAATAAGTCTTGAAGGTAAACAACATACTTTAATACAAGTATATTAGATTAAAAATAAACATGTGAGCACACAAATGAAAACGCAAAGATAGATCAAGACATTTCCAGTGTATGTATTATCCTGGTGCAGCTGAAAATTTGTTTATTAGGAAAATAAAAACAGAACAAATATAAGCCTCAAAATTGCTGTTGGTGTGAAGCATTATATCACTGACAGCTGTGAGATACCAGTCAGTAATTTTAGGAGTTTCAGAATCTGACTGATCCTTACCTGCTGAAAACCTGTCAAGAAATTGCTAAAGGAATTTTGCCCTAGTGTTATGGTGTAGCTGTGCAAATAGGCTTGTTCTACATGACAGTGGAGGACATATTGCTTGTTGAAAGAAGAAGCCCACAAAATTGTTGCATTCACATATTGCCTGCCATTTAACTGCTGCTCAGCTGTTTTACTGGTGCCGGAAAACCATTACCCAGTGCAAGCTCTCATCTGAATTATGGGGCCTGAGCAACTTCACGGCTGATTTTGAGTTGATTCTCCTTTATGACTGACCATTAGACCATTTCATGGGTTTGAATCTGAGTTTGAGTTCAGTTAATTGAAATCTGTTTACATGAAACCAGGAGGATTGTAGTGTACTGGGTATGTTACTGGATTATTAATCTAGGGGCCTGGATGAATAATCCGGTGAACATGAGGTTACGACAATTTGAGAATTTGAATTCAGTTTGAAAGAATCTGGAAATAAATAGCTAGTAAAAGTTGACAATGAAATTGTTGAATTGTGAAGCTTTTAGATTGCCATCAAAACTCTACTGGTTCATTAAAGTGCTTCAGAGAAGGAAACTTGCCCTCCTTATCTGATCTGGCCTATATGTCGCTCAGGTCTCATACCAGTGTGGGTTAACTGTACTCTGAAGTGGCCTAGTAAGCCACTCATTTATATCAAGCTACTACATAGCAGTTCAGAAATTTGAAAAATGCCCACCACCACCTTCTCAATGCCACTAGGCAATAAATACTCAACTAACTAGCAATGTTCCCTCTAAGATGCGCGGCTGTGCAGCAATCCAGGACGTACTGCGAAGGGACGAACAGGCTGCATACAACCAACGTTCCCTTTAAGATGCACATGCGCATGATCCCACAGCAATCTTAAAGGGACCACATCTGCAAAAAGGAATTAAAAACAGCTATATAAATAATGTCTGAGAGGTAATTCTAACCCCGAAAGATAGGGCAGTTAGGAAGTTAAAATTTTAAAAATTTCAAAGCCAAATCTAATCCACCTTGAACCCATCCACTTTCAGTTTAAACTGGAGGAGGGATGCTGAAGGTGTCAATCATTAAAAGCTTCTAATGAGATTATGGCCTGGAATTTTGTTCCCGGGTCGGGAGTGCAGAGTCAGGACATTTTCTGGCTCCGCAAACCTGATCTGGGAGAAAGTGGCCTGGAAGATCGGGTTTTCATTCCAGGATGGTGGGATTCCCTGGAAGCCAGGCTGAGCGACCCCAGAATGAGTGCAGAGGATGCAAGGTGCGGGGGCTGGCTGGGTGAAAGGCTTGCCTCGGTGCTCCAGCACCGTATCAAAGTTTTAAAATAAACGAGAAAATCATAAAGAAACCCTCAAGCCCTCACCTCTCACACACCCTCACATCCCCCAACACATTCCCCATGCTCCATCCATGTGAACACATGCCATCTCATGCCCCATCCAACCTCATGGCCCCTCATACCCTCCATGCAAATCTATGGGAAGAATTTTCCCCCGTCGGGGGGGAAGTGCAGGAGCGGGCGCGGGTAGGCACGCCTCTGATAGGCGCCCCGATCGGAGGCGTGCTGCCATTTTAAGTGGGTGGGCCAATTAAAGCCCGTGCAGCGTGATGTCCGCCAGGAAGCGCTATGTGCTCCCTGTGTGGGTGGGGGGGGGGATTCCCTCAGACGGGAGTGTGCATGCACGCGAAAGAGCGCACTGATCTCCCTGAGGCTAAGTGCAGCCTCAGGGAAATCGGCTCAGAATTAAAACTTTGAAGGTAAATGCTGAAAAAATTTCCCTGACATGTCCCTTCATGTGACACTGTCACATGAGTTGGGATATGTCCATCGCTTTAACTCAAACCTTTATTAAATATTTAAAAACCCTCATGAAACCTCATTCCGCCCGTGGATGAGGTTTCATGCTTTTTCTGAAGCCTGCCAGGGCTCCCAGCCTGTAAGGTTGGACGGGCAGGTCCATTAATTATGTTAATGATTTTTAAAATTGCCTCAATAGGCGGTTGACAGGTCGGCGGGCGCACAGCTGATTTGGCTGCGCCCCCGCCGACCTGAAAATGGAGATGATGCGGGGTGACGTCGGGAGTTCTGCTCGACATCATCCCGCGTCATTTTACGCGTTGGCGAGTGGGCCCCACCCCCTCCCACTCGCCGACCTAAAGATCCTGCCCTACGTGAAAATCCAGGCCAATGTGTCTAGTTGTCTCCATTTTAATATGCTTCCTATTTTTACTAATGTCAGCTGGGTTTCCCTGGCTTTAGGAAACCTGGCAGATAAATAGGGACACAGGACTGAGGAACAGGAGCATTCCATTTGGTGCTTTTAGCCTGCTCCGGCATTCAATAGCATCATAGCTGATCTGGCTGTCGTCTCAAATCCATTTTCCTGTCTGCTCCGACCCCCCCCACCCTACACCAATAACCCTTGACTAAGTCTTCCTTAAATAAATTCCAATGACCCAGCCTCCACTGCTCTCCAGGGAAGAAACTTTCACATACTAATAATCCATTGAGAGAGAAAATTTCTCCCCATCTCAGTCTTACCCTTAAATGGTGTCCCCTAGTTCTAGTCTCCCCGCATGAGTGGAAACATCCTCCCGCATGTCCCTTGTCAAGTCCCTTCAGGATCTTATTTATTTCAATAAGATCACCCCTCATTCTTCTAAGCTCCAATGGGTTATAGGCCCAACTGTTCAATCTTTCTTAATAGGATAAGCCCTTCATCCCAGGAATGAGTTGAGTGAACCGTTTCAGTACTGCTTCTAATGCAATTATATCATAGAGCCATAGAGTCATAGAGGTCTACAGCACAGAAAAAGGGCCTTCGGCCCATCGAGTCTGCGCTGGTCAAACAAGCACCTAACTATTCAATCCCATTTTCCAGCACTAGGCCCATAGCCTAGTGGCATCACAAGTGCACATCCAAATACTTCTTAAATGTTATGAGAGTTTCTGCCTCTACCACCCTTTCAGGCAGTGAGTTCCAGATTCGCACCACCCTCTGGGTGAAAAAATTCTTCCTCACATCCTCTCTAAACCTCCTGCCCCTTACCTTAAATCTATGCCCCCTGGTTATGGATCCCTCCACCAAGGGGAAAAGTTCCTTCCTGTCTGCCCTATCTATGCCCCTCATAGTTTTATACACCCCAATCATGCACCCCCTCATCTCCTCTGCTGTAGGGAAAATAACCCCAGTCAATCCAATCTCCTCATAACTAAAATTCTCCAGCCCAGGCAACATCCTGGTAAATCTCCTCTGCACTCATCTCTAGTGCAATCACATCCTTCCTATAATGCGGATTCCAGAACTGCATGCAATACTCTAGCTGTAGCCTAACCAGCATTTTATACAGTTCCAGTATAACCTCCCAGCTCTTATATTCTATGCCTCAGCTAATAAAGGCAAGTATCCCATATGCCTTTTTAACCAACACAAAATCAAACATTGCTGGAAAAACTCAGCAGGTCTGACAGCATATGTGGAGAGAGAGAGTTAATGTTTCGAATCCAGATGACTCTTCTTCAGAACTAAAGAGAAGTAGAAATGTGGTAAAATACATACTGTGTAAGGAGGGTGGGATAGGTGAAGCTGGATAAAAGGCCAGTGATAGGTGGAGGCAAAGGAGAGATTGCAAAATATGTCATAAACAAAAGGGAAAAGGGGTGTTGATGGTGGTGATATTGGCTAAAGGGGATGCTAATGGTGACATTAAGAGAAGAAAGCAGGATGAGCCAGAGACAGATGGCCCTAGTGGGGGTCTGGTGGGGGGAGGGGACGGTGTGGGAGCAAGGGTCAAAATAGGCTAAAAGGTGGGGATAAAACAATGAATGGAAATAAATTTAGAAAATAATAGTAGAAATAGGTGGGAAAAAAAATTACATATAAAAATTAAAAGATAAATATTTGAAAAAAGGGGATCAAAAAGGGGTGAGGATGGAGGAGAGAGTTCATGATCTTTTGCCTTCTTAACCATCTTGTCTACCTGTCCGGCTACCTTAAGGGACCGGTGGACATGCACACCTAGGTCCCTCTGATCCTCGGTGCTACCATTCATCGTGTATTCCCGTGCCTTGTTTGTCCTGCCCAAGTGTATCACCTCACACTTATCAGGATTAAATTCCATTTGCCACTGATCAGCCCATCTGACCAGCCCATCTATATCCTCCTGTAGTCTAAGGCTATCCTCCTCACTACTTACCACCCCACCAATTTTCATGTCACCCACGAACTTACTGATCAACCCTCCTACATTCAAGTCTAAATCATTTATATATACCACAAATAGCAAGGGACCCAAAACCGATCCCTGTGGGACCCCATTGGACACAAGCATCCAGTCACAAAAACACCCCTTGACCATCACCCTCTGCTTCTTGCCACTCAGCCAATTCTGGATCCAATTTGCCAAATTGCCTTGGATCCCATGGGCTCTTACCTTCATTATCAGTCTCCCTTGTGGAACCTTATCAAAAGCCTTACTGAAGTCCAAGTAGACTACGTCAAATGCATTGCCCTCATCTACACACCTGGTCACCTCTTCGAAAAATTCAATCAAATTGGTCAGACATGACATCCCCTTAACAAAACCATGCTGACTGTCCTTGATCAATCCCTGCCTCTCCAAGTGTAGATTAATTCTGTCCCGTAGAATTGCTTCCAATAGTTTCCCCACCACTGAGGTTAGACTAACTGGCCTGTAGTTCCCTGGTTTATCCCTTCCTCCCTTCTTGAATAATGGTACCACATTGGCTGTCTTCCAGTCCTCTGACACCTCTCCTGTGGCCAGAGAGGTATTGAAAATTATTGCCATTATTTCAAATAAGGAGACCAAAACTATCCACAGTATTCCAGATGTGGTTGCAGCAATGCCCTGTGCAGCTGCAGCAAAACCTCCCTATAGTTCCCTTACAATAAATGCCAACATTCCATTTGCCTTCCTAATCACTTGCTGTACATGCATACTAACTTCTTGTGACTCATGTATTAGGACACCTAGATCCCTCTGTAGCACCGAGTTCTACAATTTCTCTCTGCTTTTCCATTCTTTCTGTCAAAGTGGACAAGTTCACATTTTCTCACATTATACTCCATCTGCCAAATTTTTGCCCATTCACCTAACCTGTCTACGTCCCTTTGAAGACTCTTAATCTCCTATTAACAATTTACTTTCCTATCTATCTTGGTGTCATCAGCAAATTTAGCTACCATACATTTGATCCCTTCATCCAAATCATTGATGTAGATGGCAATGGCAAATGGTTGACACCCCAGCACTCATCCCTGTGGTACTCCACTCGTTACAGCTTGCTAACCCAAAAAAAAACCTTCTCTCTGCTTCCTGTTACCTAGCCAATCCTTTATCCATGCTAAAATGTTACATGCTACACCATCTGCTCTTATCTTGTGTAGTAATCTTCGATGTAGCACTTTTTATCAAATGCCTTTTGGAAATCCAAGTATACTACATCTACATGTTTCCCTTTATCCACATTGCTTGTTATTTCCTCAAAGAACTCTAATAAATTCGTTAAACACGATTTCCCTTTCACAAAGCCATAATGTTCTGCCTAATTATATTAGGATTTTCTACATATCCTTAATATGACCTCCTTAATATGGATTCTAGCAATTTCCCTATTACAGATGTTAGGCTAACTGGCCTGTAATTTCCAACTTTCTGTCTCCCTCCTTTCTTGGAGCAAGATATTACACTAGCTATTTTTTATCACCTGATGCCCTTCCAGAATTTAAGGAATTTTGGAAGATTATAACCAATGTATCTATTTCTCTGCAGTGACTTCTTTTTGGAACCTAAGATGCAGGGGACTTGTCACTCTTTAGATCTAATACTTTTCCCAATGCCTTTTCCTGAATGATGGTGTTTATTTTAAGTTCCTCACTCCCGTTCACCTTTTGATTTTCAAATATCTTTGGGAAGCTTCCTAAGCTTTTCACAGTGAAGACAGCCATAAAATACCGGTTCAACACCTCTACCGTTTCCTTGTTTTCCATTAGTAATTCCCCAAATTGCTCTCTAGAGAGCAATTGCTCACTAGAGACTCACTCTCTAGAGGACCAGCACAAATTTAGTTACTCTTTTCCTAGTTAAATACTTGTAGAAACTCTTACTATCTGTTTTTATATTACTAGCTAGTTTTCTCTCAGACTCAACTTTCTCCCTTTTTATTATTTTTTAGTCATTCTTTGATGGTTCTTAAAATCTGACCAATCTTCTGACCTACAACTAATCTTTGCAGATTTGTACTGTGTTTCTTTCAACTTGATACAATTCTTAACTTTTTTATTCAGTCATGGATGATGCATCCTTCTCAAACAGTCTTTCTTTCTTACCAGGAAAAATCTTTGCTGAGAGTTTTTAAATGGTGGCAAAAATGGCTGGATTCATAAAGCAAGTGCTTTTACAGCACCTCTTGTGGAGTAGGAGTGTTTCTTCCCGGCCCAAAAGCTACCCTGTAAAACCTCCAGGTTCTGTGTTCACTCCCCAATCTCCCCATGTCAATCTCCCGTCCACTTGACCTATCTGTTCTGCCACTGCACCCTTCTGCTGCAGGCCTTCTCGCCTAAGAGCCAATCAATCAGGCTTGATATTGGGCAGGGAACCCAAGTTTCCCATGTATAACTCCGTCCCACCCTGCTCTGAGTGCATGGCCCAGGTTTCTAATGCCTGTCTTCCAGTTAGATTAAATCATTCAGAAAAGCAAAGCTTTGGTAAAGAGCATTCTGGTACTTCAAATGCCACAAAACATGTTTTTTCTGAAAAGCACGGAGATAGGTAATACTTTTTAAAGGAGCGCTTTTAGTGAAAAATGATTATCCAAACCCTAAACTGAATAATCAGGTACAGTAGAAATGGTTACTCACGGATGGGGTCTTTTGCCACCACTGAATTGGATACAGAGCTGGGCTGGCCAAGTCCTGCACGGTTAACTGCCGTAACACGGAACTCGTACTCCACATCTTCCATTAGCCCATCAGACGTAAACTTATTGTCTGGAAAAGAAATGATATACTTTTACCAGGAATGAACTTTAAAAGCTTGTTTTAAATATACATAAAAAGACACGATCCTCTCAAGTTTTAGCACAGTGATTCCACATGTCATTTCCCAATTTCAGCTATGACATCAGTAAATAGTGCACAGCTACTTCACCCTGAGCTACTATATTTTTTAATTTGAGGATTTAAATATATTATCTAATAATTAGATATTACACCATGTGCTCAATCCCAAAACTGGAATCAGGTCATTTTTAAACAATATTGTGGGAAGATTTCCTCCATTTGCTATTTGCAGCAAAATAATGCAAGTAAAGTACAAATGGCAAATTATAAAATCTTTCACCAGTGTGCAAAACTATCTGTCTCTTTCATGTTTGCTCATGACATGGAGTCCTTCCTAAATTATGTACATCAGAAATAGAAAATGGGCCGGATTTTCCGGCCCCTGCTCGCCGCTGGGATCATCCGGTTCCATCGAAAGTTAATGGACTTTTGGTTGGGCTGCCGCACCCCCTGCAGTGGATCCTGCCACGGCAGGGTTGGAAAATCCAGGCTAATGTGTTCTCTCTCACTGGAAAGATAAAAAAAAAACAGCTGTGAAAAGCTGTAAAGAACTGCAGACTCTTCCAAGAGTTAGCTCCTACAAAGAACTGCAGTTTACCTGCCCCCGCAAAGAACATTAGTCACTTGCTGCAAGGACAACAGTCGTCAGGAACAGAATGGAGAGAAAGGAGGTCTTTCAAAAACTAACCTCATCATGAAAAACTGATAAAGACCTGGGCTTTCAGAAGTTATGTCGTTGGGGGAAGAGGAAGTCAGTTAAAGACCCTACTCCTCCATAGTTGCAGTTACTTTTTTCACATCCTGGGGAACGGTGTAACACCGGTGGAAATGAGGAAAATCCACTGGGTCCAAGGCCTCACCACTATCATTTTCATGTGACAGGGAAGGTGGTCCAGTGAAGGGGTAGGGGGAGGGAAATGCCAGTCAGGGTGGTTAGATGGTGGTAGGCCTCAACTAATTTATGTTCCCACTGTTTCTGCCATGATCCCGCTTGAAAATGGGCTGTATCATGGAGAAAAAATCCAAACCCTAAAATAATATCTTAAATATAACATTTTTGGTTGGAAAATGACCTATGACACATTCCAGTTCCTGACCAACTACAGGAATGATGTACTAACTTCCTGGGCAAAGGAAAAAGTGGAGTTAAGCATGGCAGCTAGAATAGGACCTTGAATTGGCTCCTTAGTGGCTGGAATCCAACGGCTGCTGCCTTTCTTCCTTCTCTCCACAACATAGCCCAGCACTGGGGCACCTCCATCCTTTACTGGTGGGGTCCATGTGATGGTGATTGCGTCCTTGCTAACATCTGTGACCTGGGGCTGAGATGGCATTCCAGGTGACTCTGAGAATATAAAGTAAGAAAAAACATTATTTTTTTCTTAATACCCCCACCTCCATTGGTTCCACATGATATCAAGGAATGATGGACAATTTGCTGGTGTAAAGGGACCTATTTGATTGACAACCCCAGTTTCTGCTGGAAATGAGGGGAAGAAAAACGGAGAAGAAATTGTTAGGGAAAGCATCCAACATTAGGACCCTAGTAATAAAGAACATGCACTTTTCCCCTGTTTTACCTCATCTTCTCTCACAAGACTAATCTTTGACTTCTCTCCTGAGATAGTGTACTTCCTGATGAAACCTCTGTAGCAATGTATCTTCTTAAGTTGCAAAATGGGCAAAATGTGCACATGGAGAAAGATGATTTTGACCTTATCGACTTAGATCAACCAAAAAAGAAAACAAGGCCTAATTATTCCTCAGAAGACATCATCATCTTGCTTTCCAAAAGACTGCTATATAGCGAACAGTAAAAGATGAGAACAATCTGGGATCGAAGGACTTCGATGAGTGGGGCATGAGAATAATGACAATGACAACAATGTTACCAATAATAAAACCAGCAACAACTTACATTTATACATTGTAAAAAAAAATTCCAAAACACTTCAAAAGGATGTAATTAAAAAACGGACACTGAGATAAGGAGGAGGAGATGTTTAGAAAAGTGACCGAAAGCTTGGTCAGAGAGGTTTTCAGAAGAATCTTAAAGGCGGAGAGGGAGAAGGTTTAGGGAGGAAATTTGAGAGCCTGGGGCCTAAGCAGCTGAAGGCACGATCGCCAAAGGTTGGGCAATCAAAGGAATAGGTAAACAAAAGATCAGAGTCAGAACATTGGAGATTTTGTTAGAGGCTAGATAAAGAATACAGGGATAGGGAAGAGTAAGGCTATAAATGGATTTAAACACCAGAATTGAGATTTTAAAGTTTGAGGCAGTGTGCGACCAGTGTGTGTCAACAAGGGTACAAATGATGGGAAAGTAGGATTGGTGCCATATAAAATACAAATGCACAGCTCTGAATGGAATGTTTAAAGTGGAGACTGGAAGGGTGGCCAGGACAAGCGATGGAACAGACAAGTTTGAAGAAGACAAAGACAAAAGCGAGGGTTTCAGCTACACATGGGCTGAGATCAAGGTGAAGGCACGCAATGTTATGGAGATGGAAGTAGGTGGTCTTTAAGGTGGGGAGAATATAAGGTCAGAAGCTGAACTCTGGGTCAAATAGGAGGTCCAGGATTGTGAAAAGTATGGGTCAGCCTGAGATGGTTGGACAGAGAGGAGGATGAAGTCTGTGCGAAGTGTTTGAAATCAGGAGTCAAAGATGATAGAAGCAAAAAACTGTGGGTACTGGAAATCCAAAACAAAAATAAAAATACCTGGAAAAACTCAGCAGGTCTGGCAGCATCTGCGGAGAGGAACACAGTTAATGTTTTGAGTCCGTATGACTCTTCAACAGAACTAAGTAAAAATAGAAAAGAGGTGAAATATAAGCTGGTTTAAGGGGGGGTGGAGGTGACAGGTAGAGCTGGATAGAGGGCCAGTGATAGGTGGAGTTAGCCAAAAGATGTCATAGACAAAAGGTCAAAGAGGTGTTGAAGGTGGTGATATTATCTAATGAATATGCTAATAGGTGACATTAAGGGTAGAAAGCAGGATGAGCAAGGTACAGATAGCCCTAGTGGGGGGTGTGGGGGGTGGGGGTGGGGGGGGGGGGGGTGGGGCTGCTTTCTACTCTTAATGTCACCCATTAGCATATTCCTTAGATAATATCACCACCTTCAACACCTCTTTGACCTTTTGTCTATGACATCTTTTGGCAATCTCCACCTATCACTGGCCCTCTATCCAGCTCTGCCTGCCCCCCCCCCCCGATCTCCCCCTTCCCCCCCACCCCCAAACCAGCTTATATTTCACCTCTTTTCTATTTTTACTTAGTTCTGTTGAAGAGTCATATGGACTTGAAACGTTAACTGTGTTCCTCTCCGCAGATGCTGTCAGACCTGCTGAGTTTTTCCAGGTATTTTTATTTTTGTCAAAGATGATAGCTTCAGTCCTTCTAATGTTTAATCGCCCTGAGAAGGTGCTTCGGCTCTCTGGTTGCAGAAGACTATTATTTGCTGGCATAAAAGGTTATTGCACAAGATAGGAGATCATGGTATTGGGCGTAATGTATTAGCATGGATTGAGGATTGGTTAACGCACAGAAGACAGAGAGTCGGGATTAATGGGTCTTTTTCAGGTTGAAGAGACATAACTAGTGGACTGCCACAGGATCAGTCCTAGAGCCTCAATTATTTACCATCTACATTAATGACTTGCAGGAGGGGTAGAGTGTAATGTATTCAAATTTGCTGACGATACAAAAATAGGTGGGAGGGCATGTTGCGATGAGGACATAGGAATTTGCAAGGGGATATAGATAGGTCAAGTGAGTGGACAAAAACTTAGCAGATGGGATTTAATGTAGGGAAGTGTGAGGTCATGCACATTGGTAGGAAGAATCAAAAGGCAGACTATTACTTAAATGAAGACTCCAAAAAAGTGCAGCACAGAGGGATCTGAGTGTTCTTGTGCATGAAACACAAAATGTTAGCATGCAGGTGCAGCAAGTAATTAAGAAGGCAAATGGAATTTTGGCCTGTAATGCTAGGAGGCTGGGGTTTGAAAATAGGTAAGTCCTGTTACAACTGTACAGGGTGTTGGTAAGGCTGCACCTGGAGTACTGTATACAGTTTTGGTCCCCGTATTTAAAGGATATACTGGCATTGGAAGCAGTTCAAAAGAGATTCACTAGGCTGATTCCTGGGATGAAGGGGTTGACTTATCAAGAACAGCTAAACAGGTTAAGCCTTGATTCATTGGGGTTTAGAAGAATGAGGGGTGATCTTATTGAAACGTACAAGATTCTAAGGGAGCTTCACAGGGTAGATGTTGAGTAGATATTTCCACTAGTGGGGAATCTCAAACTAAGGGACATAGTTACAGAATAAGGGGACACTTTTTAAATCTGAGATGCAAAGGAATTTATTCTCTCAGAGGGAAGTGAATACCTGGAATTCTCTACCCCAGAGAGTTGTGGAGGCTAGATCATTGAAAATGTTTAAAGAGGAGGTAGATTTTTGAAATATCGGGGAGCTGTGGGATATGAGGAGCTGGCACAAAAGAGGAGTTGAGGTCTGGGCCAGATCAGCCACCATCTTATTAAATGGCAGGGCAGGCTTGAGGGGCTGAATGGCCTACTCCTGCTCCTATTTCTTATGCTCTTCCAATTCTGTTGAGAACAGCACATTTAAAGAGCATGGCCAACATTTTCCCCCCAGTTAGGGGGGGAAGTGCGGGAGCAGGCGGGCGGGTTCCCGATCGGTGCCCCCGTTGGGGGCGCGCTGCCATTTTACATGAGCGGGCCAATTAAGGCCCGCCAAGCGTGACATCCACCAGGAAGCGTTATGCGCTCCCTATGCGGGCGGGGGGGGGTGGTGGGGGGGGATTCCCTGAGCCTGGAGTGTGCTCTTTCGCGCATGCGCGCGAAAGAGTGCACAAATCTCCCTGAGGCAGCATTGTCTCAGGGAGATCGGCTCAGGTTTGAAACATTAAATGAAGATGAGAAAAAAATTACTGACATGTCCCCTTATGTGCCACTGTCACATGAGGTGGGACATGTCAATTTCTTTTATTTAGAGATTTCATACAAATTTTAGTAACCTCATGAAACTTCATCCCACCTGTGGATGAGGTTTCATGTATTTTCAGAAGCTCACCTGGGCTCCCGGCCCATTAATCACTTTAATGACTCTTTTAATGGTCTTAATAGGCCTTTGACAGTTTGGCGGGACACACGCCTGACATCACCCTGCGTCATTTTACGCATTGGCGAGTGGGCCCCACACTCCCGCTCGCCGAACGGAAGATACAGCCCCATGTTCTATGATCTGATAAGTTTTCTACTGCCCGAAATGCCCATAGTCTTACTTATATGAAACAGCCCAAACTTAATTTTGGGTGGGAATTGTCCATGTAAAATTCAGCCAGCACTTATTGTTACAAGTTCCAAGAAAAAATATAATGTGCTTGATTGACCATCTATTATTGCAATCTAAGATCTTTCTTCCAAGCATCTGTAGTACTGGTGAGAAGAAAAGACCTGCATTTTGGATATATTTACATCTCTGTTTTGATATTGCAGGGAACAAGAACTAGGGAGCACTTGTTCTCTGTACTATTGGTTATAAACTTATGACTACTTACTGAGGTAGTAACATGGAAAAATTAATATCAACTCACTTTCAGATCAAAGAATGCTTAGGTGAAAATATCCTGTGGACTGGTGCTTCATACAAAATGGATAATTTTGAATAACGTCAGTTCAGTCATGTTTTTTAGTCTTAAACAGGTGGTATTGGCCCACTGGTTGCATCATTGTTTTAAATTCTGTTCTGTCAATCACAATCACCAGGGAAAATGTACTGGGAAAACTATTGGAGCTAAAGGCTGAGAAGTGCCCTGGACCTAATGGCCTGCATCCAAGGGTTTTAAAAGAAGTGGCTGCAGAGATAGTAGATGGATTGGTTGCAATCTTCCAAAATTCCTGAGACTCTGGAAAGGTCCCAGCAGATTGGAAAACCGCAAATGTAACATCTCTATACAAGAAAAGAGGGAGACAGAAAACATGAAACTATAGGCCAGTTAGCCTAACATCTGACATAGGGGATTGCTTGAATCCATTAATAGCAGGGCATGTCAAAAATCATATACGATCAGGTAGAGTCAACATGGTTTTGTGAAAGGGAAATTGTGTTTGACTAATTTACTAGAATTCTTTGAGGAAGTAACAATCAAGGAGGATAATGAGAAACCTGTAGGTGTATTTTGATTTCCAAAAGGCATTCAATAAGGTGCCACCTAAAAGGTTACTACACAAAATAAGACCTCATTGTGTTGGGGGTAACATATTAGCATGGATAGAGGATTGATTAGCTAACAGAAAGCAGAGAACCATTTTTAGGTTGGCAAACTGTAACTAGTGGAGTGCCACAGGGATCAGTGTTGGGGCCTTAACTATTTACAATCTATATCAATGATTTGGATGAAGGGACCAAGTGTATGGTAGCTAAATTTGTTGATGACACAAAGATAAGTAGGATAGCAAGTTGTGAAGAGGACCCGAAGAGTTCACAAAGGATTAAGTGAGTGGGTAAAAATTTGGCAGATGGAGTATAATGTGAGGAAATGTGAGCTTTAACAGTTTGGCAGGAAGTATAGAATATATTTAAATGGAGAGAGACTGCAAAAATCTGTGGTACAGAGGGATCAGAGTATCCTGGTACATGAATCACAAAGTAAGCATGTAGGTGCAACAAGTGATTTGGAAGGCAAATGGGATGTTGGTATTTATTGCAAGGGGGTTGGTGAATGAAAGTAGGGCAGTATTGCTGTAGCTGTACAGGGCCTTAATGAGATTGCATCTGGAGTACTATGACAGAGGAGGATATAATTGCATTGGAAGCAGTTCAGAGGAGGATCACTTGGCTGATTCCTGGGATGAAGGGATTGACTTGTGAGGAAAAATTGAACAAGCCAGGCATATACTCATTGGAATTTAGAAAAATGAGTGGTGATCTTATTGAAACATACATAATTCTGGGGGAACTTGAGAGGGTAGATGCTAGGAGGATGTTTCCATTCGTAGGGGAGACTAAAATTAGAGGGAGCAGTTTAAAAATAAGGAGTCTCTCATTTAAGATGGAGGTGAGAAGGAATCTTTTTCACTCAGTGGGTCATTACACTTTGGAATTTTCTACCTCAAAAAGTAGTGAAGGCTGGATCATTGAATATATTCATGGCTGAGTTAGACAGATTTTTGATTGACAAGGGAGTGAAAGGTTATTGTGGGGTGGTAGTGGGTGGTGGGGGGGTGGCGGGGGGTGGGGGGGGGGGCAGGAAGAAAAGTGAAGTTAAGGCTACAATCAGATCAATTATGATCTTATTGAATGGCACAGCATGCTCAATGGGCCAAATGGCCTAATCCTGCTCCTAGCTCTTGTGATAAATGAACAGCCATTGGTTTGGACACCAAGATTACCAGTCACTCAATTTAACTTGAAATCAGTTGTCATTTTCGTCGGTAGGAATTCCATTTGCATGATGATATGAAATTGTTACCCTTTCTGTAACACGTGCACTAAATGTACCAAAGTATTATGTGTGTTTACAAAGCATGGGTTTAGGGTGTTGTTGCAAATTTCAAAGAGAGGAAATTTTCACCTTGTAGGCCATGGGGGTATGATTATCATAGGTGGAATAATTCTGTCTTTCTGCTAATGGAAAAACAGTGGAGATGAGAATCTCACCAGTGAACAATTTAAAGAATTTTGGGGAAGTAAATAGTTTAATTTTAACTATTTGTAATGGCTGCCCTTTTAATTGTGATCGCAAATAAAATGCTTGCATTTATGTCACACTGTAACTCTTCTTGAGAAATATCTCAAGTGCTTGAAGTAAAAAGAATACTTTGGAATTTAATAATAAATAGTCATTTGGCAGTACAGAACTGAGTATTGCTGAAGAAAGAGACATGTCAAAGCTTTTCATCTTGCACTCATCAGGACACTTCACAAGAATACCAATACAAAGGGAAAACAACAATTTATACTGTATGAGCAGAGTGTGCCGATTGGTTGGCAAGTGTACTCTGATTGGTAGAGGCGTTGCCATGGAGAATGCACCAGTTGATGGTGACTGACAGTTAACTGCCAAGCATTGCTTGAAATTTAAACTAGGCAGATTGACCCTGATTGGTCAAGGCATTGACCTGAGGAATGAGTCAGCAAATGACTGTCACTTATTTTGTTTAGCTGAAACAGTCATAATTTGTGTACATGTTCTTTCTATCTGCCAAGAACAGGGCATTGTGTATTAATATATGTAGCTTCCAGTAC
Source organism: Cetorhinus maximus (assembly GCF_964194155.1). Taxonomy (NCBI): domain Eukaryota; kingdom Metazoa; phylum Chordata; class Chondrichthyes; order Lamniformes; family Cetorhinidae; genus Cetorhinus; species Cetorhinus maximus. The sequence goes on from NC_135887.1 coordinate 83,008,067, forward strand.
ACGCAAATGCACCACACTGTGAGCCCAACTGACAATCTTAAGTTGTCAACATAATTCTTAGCACATTGAGGATTATTTAGCAAATGTTGTCCAATCGTGGAATCACATCAAATGTTGGACAGTGTCAGAGTGCACTTGCCAACCAATCAGCACTCTCTTCACAGTATAAATTGTTGTTTTCCTTTTGCATTAGTATTCTTGTGAAGTGTCCTAATGAGTGCAAGACGAAAAGCTTCGACATGTCTCCATGAACAGAGGTTTAATTTAGTATAATGTACTAGTTAAGAATGTGGTAGTGCCTTTATAAGGAAGGATTCAATTCTAATTTCAGCTTCTATAAGCTGTACTGTTATTAATGATAGATTGAAAACTCAATGTGCACACTTACCAACGGGATCACCAGCTGAGATCTCTTCAGAAATGAGGGGATCGCTCATTCCTTCACTGTTCACTGCTCGGATTTGGTACTGGTATGCTTGTCCTTCTTCAACCTTGTTGGTGGAGAAAGTTGTAGTGTTGCTGTCAACCTCACCAACCTTGATCCATGATTTTTTTCCAACAAGTTTCCTTTCAATTATGAAGCTGGTTATTTGTTTGCCCCCATTGTCACGTGGTGCCTTCCATTTCATTGTAATACACTTCCTAGTGTGCTCCAGGAATTCCAATTTTCCTTGAGGAGGTTTGGGTCTATCTGCATTAAGTAAATGGAAAAGCAGAATGATTCTATTAGCAGTAAGGAACATCAATCTTCTTAAAGTTTAACTATGCATTTAGAGTTAAGCCATCATATTGACCTTTCTGTCAATTTTTTTGTAGCTCTGCAACTTTCTGTGGGTGATGTCAAGCTTGTCGAGTGTTGTTGTAGCTGTACTCTCAAATGGGTGGTTAGTATTCGATCATGCTGCTGAGCTGAGCCTTGCAGGTGATAAGAAGGCTTCAAGGTGTCAGGTGGTAGGCAACTTGTCCTAGAATTTCCAGTCTTTTCCCTGCTTTTACATCAGTGGTGCAGTTATGCCCCACTCAGTTAAATTTCTGTTTAAAGGGGTCCTCAAGGACATTGATGTTGGGAGGACTCAACAATGATCGTGACATTGCAGGGCAGAGAGCGATGACTGGGCTTTCTCTTGTTAACTTTCATTCTCTGGCACCTATGTGACACAAATATTACCTGCCATTTATCAGTTCAAGCCTGAATAGGTTAGTCAGGTCCTGCTGTCAGTTGGTATGGGCTATTTCATAATGGAGATGAGCTCCACTCTGATTTCATGGTGGAATGAAAATCATTGAAGAAGCAGCTGAAGATGGTTGTGCCAAGGATGCTTCCTTAAGCGACACTGCATGATATCTTGGGATGTGAAAATTGGCTTTGACAAACACAACCATCTTCTTTTGTGTCTTGTATGACTCCAATCAGGGTGGGGTTTTTCTTTTCACTCCCAGTGACATACATTTTTCTCGGGTTCCTTGATGCCACACTCAGCCACGCTTGAATGCTGCCTTGACATCGAGGAAAGCTATTCTCATCTCTCCTCTGGCACTTAGCTCTTGAATGCATGCCAACATCGAGAGTGTGATGAATTCTACAGATGAGTACAGTTCTAGGTGCACCTTAACTGAGTGTTGATGAGAAGATCACTAGTGAGTAGGTGCTGCTCAATGAACTAGTCTTCAGTTTCAAACAGCTTATTTGGAAAAGAATGTCAGCCAGAAAATAAAGTCTCCACCTCCATCAGTCCTCCTTTTCACTGCATTTTCCACAAGCACATATTCGGTAGTTTTCCACCTTTAAGATGCGTCTGTGCAGCTGGCGCGTGATCTACCAATCAAAACATCTAAAGGGTTTGCAGCAGCTTTCTGTTACATTGTTAGCTCTCTATATCCAAAGCTGAAACTAATAGGCTTGCTGGTTGGGCCAATGGAGTTACAGCTGTTATGAATGCAAAGTTTATAAGACAATTATGTTTTGGGATCGTTTCTTTAATTTCAGGTAAAATGTAGGACTGAAAAGAGCCATGTGATCTGGCATTAGCATAATGAGGCCATCTGGGTAAATGGAAGTCTGGTCATCTGGTTCTATTAATACATTTACCAGGTGGCCACATTGTGAATGTTTGGCTGAGCTTCAGGAGTCTTTTTTTATTGTTTCATGGGACATGGTCGTCGCTGGCTAGGCCAACATTTTTATTGCCCATCTCCAATTACCCTTGGCAAGGTGGTGATGAGCCCCTTCTTGAACCACTGCAGTCCATACGGTGTAGGTTCACCCACAGTGCTGTTTGAGAGTAAGTTCCAGGATTTTGACCCAGCAGTGAGGGAACGGCGATACAGTGCCAAGTCAGGATGGTGTGTGGCTTGGAGAGGAACTTGCAGCTGATGGCATTCCCATGAATCTGCTGCCCCTGCCTTTCTAGATGGTGGAGGTTGCAGTCTGGAAGGTGCAGTTGAAGGAGCCTTGGTGAGTTGCTGCAATGTATCTTGTAGACAGTATGCACTGCTACCACTGTGCATCAGTAGTGGAGGGAGTGGTTGTTGGAGGTGGTGGATGGGGTGCGAATCAAGTAGGCTGCTTTGTCCTGGATAATGTCAAGCGTATTGGGTGTTGATGGAGCTGCACTCATCCAGGCAAGTGGAATGACTTGTGCCATGTAGATGGTGGACATGCTTTGGAGAGTCAGTAGGTGAGTTACTCACTGCAGAATTCCCAGCCTCTGATCTGCTCTTGAGGTCACAGTATTTATATGGCCAGTCCAGTTCAGTTTCTGGTCAATGGTAACCCCCAGCATGTTGAAAATGAGGAATTCAGTGATGGTAATGCCATTGAATGTCAAGAGGAGATGGTTGGATTCTCTCCTCTGGAGATGGTCATTGCCTGGCACTTGTGTGGCCTTAATGTTGCTTGCCACTTATCAAGCCTGAAGGTTGTCCAGGTCTTGCTGCATATGGACATAGGCTGCTTCAGTATCTGAGGAGTCACAAATATTGCTGAACATTGTGTAGTCATCTGTGAACATCCTCACTTCTGACCTTCTGATAGGAGGAAAGTCATTGATGAACAGCTGAAGATGGTCAGGCCTAGGACCCTATCCTGAGGAACCCCTGCAGCGATATCCAGGGACTGAGATGATTGACCTCCAACAACCACAACCGTCTTCCTTTGTGATAGGTATGGCTCTAAAATGTGGAGAGCTTTCCCCCAATTCCCATTGGCTCCAGTTTTGCTAGGGGTCCTTGATGCCATGCTTGGTCAAATGTTGCCTTGATGTCAAGGGCACTCACTCTCACATCACCTCCTGAGTTCAGCTCTTTTGTCCAGTTTTGTACCAAGGCTGTACTGAGGTCAGGAACTGAGTAGTCCGGACGAATCCCAAGCTAAGCAGTCATGAGCAGGTATTTCTGTATAAGTGATAGCACTGTTGAAAACTCCTTCCATCACTTTGGTGATGATTGCAAGTAGACTGATGGGATGGTAATTGGCCAGTTGGATTTGTCCTGCCTGCTGCACTGGAACAGCTTGGCTAGGGGCACAGCTGGTTCTGGAGCACAAGTTTTCAATACTTTTGTTAGAATGTTGTCAGGGTCCATAGCCTTTGCAGTATCCAGTGCATTCAGCTACGGAGTGAATCGAATTGGCTGAAGACTGGCATCTGTGAAGCTGGGGACCTCAGGAGGCAGCCAAGATAGATCATCCACTCGGCATTTCCAGCTGAAGACTGTTGCAAAGCTTCAGCCTTGTCCTTTGTACTGATGTGCTGGGCTGCCCCATTATTGAGGATGGGGATATTTGTGGAGCTTCCTCCTCCAGTGAATTGTCTAATTGTCCATCACCGTTCACAACTGGATGTGGCAAAACTTCAGAGCTTAGATCTGATCCATTAGTTTTGGGATCACTTAGCTTTGTCTAGCGCATGCTGCTTTCGTTGTTTGGCATGCAAGTGATCCTATGTTGTAGCTTCACCAAGTTGACACCTCATTTTTAGGTATGCCTGGTGCTGCTCCTGGCATGCCCTCCTGCACTCTTCATTGAACCAGGGTTGATCCCCCACTTTTATGGAAAGGTGAAGCCCTAAGCAGCAGGAGGTCAGAAGAGAGGAAAGGGCTAGAAGGCAACGGAAGCCGCAACTTCAACACAGGATCTACCACCAAAGACAGACCTACCTGGATTTGACCACGACCCATTGCTGCAGGTGACAGCAACTCTCCATGCAGATGGTTACAGACACATGTGCTGATATTAACGAAGACCTGACACCTCATAGCAATGGTCGTCTTGCCCGACCAGTAATTGTCAAAGTCAATACGTCCTTGAATTTCTTAGCTTCTGGCTCCATTCAAGGATCCACTGCAGATCTTAGTGGCATCTTACAAGTGGCAGCACACCACTGCATCGCATAGATCACTGATGCCCTCTTTTCCAGAGCTGGAGCTACATTCATTTCACAACAGATGAGGCTCACAGAGACATTGGGTTTCACTACCATCGCTGGTGCAGGGCATCATTGATTACATACAAATGGCATCAAGACACCCAGTGACTACCCACTCAGATTCAGCAAGAGGAAGGTCTTCCACTCCCTTAATGTCCAATTGGTCAGGAACCACAACAAGAGCTTCCTCTACGTGTGCACTCATTTTCCTAGCAGATGCCAGGCCTCCTTCTTCCTCAAACAGTCCAGACCTCCTTCATCCTCAGGTCTTCATTTCACCCCTCAAGGTGGGTGGATCCTAGGGAACAAAGAATATTCCTTGAAGAGATGGCTACTCACTCCTCTGCGGGAGCCCCAGACAGAAGCAGAGAGGTGATATAACCAATATCACCTGCTCAATAGACAACCATTGAGCAGGCCATCAGGCTTCTGGAGATGCGATTCCGGCATCTGAACCAGTCAGGAGGTGCCATCCTGCAAGGGTCTCGGTCATTTTGGTAATCTGCTGCGCTCTCCATGACATGGCCCTCCAGGAAAGTGTGGACCTGGAGGACGGTGGGGCCTTGGAAGGAGACAGTTCATCTCGGGAGGAACAGGGTATAAGAGAGGAGGAGGAAGAGGGGACGGAGAGAGATGATTCTGGACAGAAAGGTTCTCCTGCTGTGCAAAAGAGTTGGTCTGCTTTTGCCACCCTCTGGGAAGAGGACATCTCTCCTGTCCCTCACGGCCTCCAGCATTAGATCCAGGTTGGCATCAATGAAGTGATACTTTCGCTCCGCCGTGACATCTCACTTCCCTCTGATGCAGCTTTGGCACAATCAGCAGATCTCTCACTTAGGACAACTGGCAGCCTCAGTGATGGCTACTGTGGGAGTATAAATCAGTCCTATATTTCATCTGACCTGCCTCATTTTCCACTCCAACTGGCACTACTTGAACAGAAAACCCAGGGCTTCCCCACGCAAAAATCTTAACTTTAATCAGTTTCACACACTTGAGGTGGGTTTCTGATCTGTAAATAAATCCGGCTTCTGTTTCCCACCTTGGTGGCAGAACTTCAGCCCAATGTGCTGGTGGATAACCTTTTGTCCCACACACTGGAGCAAGAGGAATACATGATGGTGCTGGTGTTTTCAAAGGAATTTTGCAGGCTGGTAATAAACCTATATAGGAAGGAAATCTTTGGCAATACATACTGTAATGCTATGATAAAAGCAAAATACTGGGGATGCTGGAAATCTGAAATAAAAACAGAAAATGCTGGAAAAACTCAGCAGGCCTGGCAGCATCAGTGGCGAGAGAAACAGAGTTAACATTTCAAGTCCATATGACTCTTCATCTTTCACAACAAATGAGGCTCACAGAGGCATTGGGTTTTGCCACCATCACTGGTGCAGGGCATCATTGACCTCTCTGCCTCCTCTTCCTCCTCCTCTCTTATATCCTGTTCCTCCCCAGATGAGCTGTCTCCTTCCAAAGTTCTGAGGAAGAGTCAGACGGACTCAGAAAGTTAACTCTGTTTCTCTCTCCACAGATGCTGCCAGACCTGTTGAGTTTTTCCAGCATTTTCTGTTTTTGTTTCATACTGTAATGCTGTTGGAAGACAGCATACTCTTATGGTTGGCATATAAAATAATCACATCCTTGGTCATGCGTCTTAAGTGGTTCTTTTTGTTACTGCATATAGATCACAAAGAAAGAAAGACGAACAAAAAGAGCGTTAGTTCTTCTTTAGCTTACCAATGACATTTAGCTGCAGATTAGCTGAAGCTGATCCACAATCACTCTTGAGTTTCAACATGATGTTCCCACTGTCCTCCCTTATGCAGTGTTTTAGTACTAACACTGTCTGTATAGGAGACTTCTCTATCTCTGTTCTATTATCTTCAAACACCTCAATGGCATCCTTGAACCACGAAACTTTAGGGATGGGTTTCCCCTTAAATGGGATCTTAATAGTTGCTGTCTGTCCTGCCTTAACAGTGATTGGATCCTTGGATAACACTGCAAGTAGATCAGGATCAATAACAGGTGGATCTACAAAAAAGAAAAAGACGATAAAATATTCAAGTTCCAAAATTATAGTCTCGTTATGCCAAGTGTATAATCCTAATTCGCCTATACAAATGTGATATTTCCTCTACGGTTATAACAAGATATCATGACCTTAATTGCATTTATGGCATCAGCCTGGACACAGGAGGAAAAAAAAAGCAATGGGACAGAAGCCCTAAATTAAATTGAGTTCTATCAGTTTTCTCAATGTTACAAGGAAAATTAATTGGAATGAAAATCAGTCAGGTTCAATAATTGGTAAGCAATCTTTTCCACCAGATTACTGCCCAGGAGGTGAAGATGAAAATTTGCCTCCAGGCGTATAATTGTAAGTTGAACCAAGTACACTCTGAATTTAATGTTCTGAGTAATAGACAGCATCAATACCTGCAACAGAGAGTATGGCCTCACTCTCAGCTCCTTTTGCTCTGAATGTGTATTTTCCTTCACTCTCTTCACCTGCTTTATTGATGATCAGTTTGTGCACTGCTCCTTGTTTTACAATCTGTATATCTTTTGTGTCTGTAATCTGAACAAAAAACAAAGAATAAATAAGAGAAAAAGAAACTAAAGGAATAAGGGGTCTGAACATTAAGGAAAAAGTTTACGGCCTAACACGAGCCAGATTTCTTAAATAAATGAGGCAAGTAAATCTATAGTGGTATAAACTGGATTTCAATACCCGGGTTGGGACCCCAGCATCACTTTCATTTCCGCATCCCAACTCCACACCGTATCAACAACATGAACACCTTCATATGCAAAGTTGTTAATTTCTTTGGAGTCATGTTCACCTCCCAATTAATTGCAGCAGGTGTGGAAAGGAAGGGGGACTGAAGTAGCAGCCAATGGCAAACATTGTTGAGGTTGCTGTTTGCCCAAGGAATGGAGGATGGCACTGAACAAAGGGCAGTGAGAAAAGAACCCCATGCCAGGGCAATCCCACATTTATTGGATGCCTCACTGGAGGTGCTACTCAAAGTGTGACAGACAGAAGAAACGTCCTGTTCCCTGCCAGTGGCAACAGATTGCCTGCAAAGCTCACAAAGAAGGCATGGTTGGAGGTGGCTGACAAGGTCAGCCGTAGAGGGGTGGAGAGGAGGAACTGGATGCAGTGTCAGAAATGTTTCAATAATCTTCCCAGGTCTGGCAAGATGTGTGCAAGAATAGAACCAGATGGCATGCCTCCTGGTCAGCACTCACCAGAGTACAAAAGAGAAGGGCATTATGAGGGTGCATAGAGTTCCTATGATGGGAGAGGTGTATGCTCAGCAGCCCCTTAGACCCATAAGCATGGACAGCAGGTTTCCACAGCTAGCATCACTGTAACTCTTCGAGAAGCAGGCCCTTGATCTGGCCAGAGTGGAAAATCACAGTTATGCTGAGGATAGGGAAATGGTGTTCAGTGTAGACAGAGTGGAAACGCCTCATCATCCTCATGTCCAAGGGAAGCATGACAATGCTCCTTGTGCATCAAGCTGTCAATACCTAAGATGTCATTTCATTATTCTTAGCTATGGGAAAATATGTTGAATGTCCTGACCTCTCATCATCATCATCCTTTATGTCTCCCACAGGGCCAGCTGCAGAGGGTCGGAAGCCCACACAGCAAGAAGATTCCAAGCATTCGGAGGTGGACAACCCATTGGAGCTTGCACCATCACATCTTTCACGTGCACCCACCACCAGCGCAGATACTCACAGTTCAGTGGGTCCATACATGTTCTTAAAGAGGGTGGCACAGGGTGAAGCGCACATTATATTACACCAGAGCAGGGGGAATTGTTGAAGGAGGTGGTAGGGTGACGGTGGCGGAGTGGGTGGAGTGGTGGGCAGAACTGGCTGTAGCCAGTCGCCTTCCATTTTACCTTGATTCTTATTCCATTATTAGATCCACAAGACCATTTACATTGGTGCTGTGCTCTGGAAGCAGGACTTCCATCTGCAGCTAACCTGCATTGCTGACCCTGATGTAAAACATGGGGAGTTAGCTTATTTAAATACCCATTGTTGTTTTCTTGTTATTCATTCATGGGATGAGAGCATACTGGCAAGGCCAGCATTTATTACCCATCCCTGATTGCCCTTGAGGAGATGATGGTGCGCTGTCTTCTTGAACCACTGCAGTCCGTCTGGTGTAACTTTTCTGTACAGGCTTGATACGACTGTATGCCTTGCTAGGCCATTTCAGAGAGCAGTTAAGAGTCAACCAGATTGGTATGGGTCTGGATCACATATATGCCAGACCAGGTAAGGGTGGCGTATTTCCTTCCCTAAAGGACATTAGTGAACCAGATGGGTTTTTCCAGTAGTTTCATTATAATTGTTACTAGCTTTTTATTTCAGCTTTATTTGATTAAACTGCCCCAGCTGCTGTGGTGGGCTTTGAACTTATGGCTCTAGATCATTAGTCCACTGTTCCGTTTCTGTAGTGCAGCTCATACTTGAAAGAGGAATGCGACAATGGGGGAAACTACTATTGCAGACTTTAAGTAAAATGAAATGACTGAATATTTCAGCAACAGACTATGGCATTGGAAGGGGGAGGAGGTGGTTGCTGCAGATCAATTGGGAGCCTTGTACATTGATTGTCAGCAAGCTGTACTCAATGGTTCATGTGAGATGTTATGGCACTTTTGAATAATATATTGTACTGGAGGAGAAGTCAGAGGCACCAATGAAGGAATAAGATCACAAATCACAGAATTGTTACAGCACAGAAAGAGGCCATTCGGCCCGTCATGTCTGTGCCAGCTTTCCGAGTGAGCAATGCACTTAGTGCCATTCCTCTGCCTGCTTACTGTAACCCTGCACATTATTCCTTTTCAGATAATAATCCAATTCTCTTTTGATCACCTTACATGAACCTGCCTCCACCGCACCCTCAGACAGCTCATTGCAGATCTTTAACCACTCGCTGCGTGAAAAAGTTTCTCATGTTTCCATTGCTTCTTTTGTCAATTACCTTAAATCTGCGCCCTCTGGTTCTTGATCCTTCCACCAGCGGAAACAGTTGTTCCTAATCTACTCTGCCCAGACCCCTAATGATTTTGAGTACCTCCATCAAAACTCCTCTGAATCTTCTTATCTTCAAGGAAATTAGTCCTAATTTCTCCAATCTATGTCCATAACTGGAATCCTCATCCCTGGAATGATTCTTGTAAATCTTTTCTGCACTTTCTCTAATGCCTTCACATCTTTCCTGAAGTGTGGTGCCCAGAACTGAACATAATATTCCAGCTGAAGCCAGTGTTTTATACAAGTCTAACATAACTTCCTGATTATTGTACTTTATGCCCCTATTTATAAGGCCTAGGATACTGTATGCTTTATCAACCGCTCTCTCAACCTGTCCTGCCAGCTTCAATGACTTATGCACAGGTCTCAGGACTCAGGTCCCTCTAACCCTGTATCACCTCTGGATTTTTACTCTTTATTTTATATTATATCTCTCTGTGCTTTTCCCACCAAAATGAACCATTTCACACTTCTCTGCATTAAATTTTATCTGCCACTTGTCTGCCCATTCCATCAACTTGCCTATGTCCTTTTAAGGTTCCACACTATTCTCTTCGCAGTTCACAATGCTTCCAAGTTTTATTTCAATTGCACATTTTGAAATTGTGCCCTGTACACCAAGGTCTTGGTCTTTAATATATATCAGGAACAGCAAGGGTCCCAACACCAAGCCTTTGAGAACTCCACTACAAACCTTCCTCTAGGTCCAAAAAACATCCAAGAACCTTGTCTTCTGTTTCTTGTCACTCAGTGAATTTCGTATCTACATTGTTACTGTCCCTTTTATTCCATGAGCTATAACTTTGGTCACAAGTCTGTTTTGCGGCATTGTATCAAACGTTTTTTGGAAGTCCATGTACACCTCATCAACAGTATTACCCTCATCAACCCCCTCTGTTATCTCTTCAAAAAGGCAGGAGACAGAGATTAGGGATAATAAGCAGGTAATCTAATTGGAATGCTGTAATTAATGATGTCCCACAGGGTCTGCATTGGGGCCTCAACTATTCACTGTATTTATTAACAACTTAGATAATGGGATAAAAAGCTACATATCCAAATGTGCTGATAATACAAAGATAGGCGGCATTGTAAGCAGTGTAAATGGAAGTATAAAATTATAGGTGAACGGGTAACACTGTAGCAAGTGGATTTCATCCACCTTGGACCAAAAAGGGTCCCCCACTTTCTGAGTGGATAAAAGGTAAAAATGGCAGAGGCCCAAAGAGACTAAGGATCTAAGTAATTAGATTATTAAAATATCATAGACAGGTACAGAAAATAATCAGAAAGTGTAACCTTTATATCTAGGGAACTAGAATACAAAGGGGTAGAAGTTATGCTATAGCTATACAAAACTCTGGTTAAACCACACCTGGAGTACTGGGAGAAATTCTGAGCACTACACCTTAGGAAGGATATATTGGCATTGGTAGGAGTGCAGCACAGATTTACCAGAAAGATACCTGACCTCCAAGGATTAAATTACAAGGACATATTACATAAACTAGTGTTATATTTCCTGGAAGTTAGAAGATTAAGGGATAATTTGAATGAAGTTTTCAAAGTATTAAGGGAAGCTGATAGATTAGATAGAAAGAAACTATTTCTGCTAATTGGAGAGTCTAGGATGAAGAGCTATAATCTAAAAATCACAGCTAGACTTTTCAGCAGTGAAATTAGGAAACAATTCCACATGCAAAGGGCTATAGAAGATTGGAACTTTCTTCTGCAAATGGCAATAGGCACTAGATCAATTGTTAATTTTAAATCTGAGATCAATAGAATTTTGTTATCCAAAGGTATTAAAGGATCTGGGACAAAAGAGTTAGGTCACAGAACAACCATGATCTGAGTGAATTACAGAATAGGGTTAATTTACGAAATGACCTACTCCTGTTCCTAGCTTCTTCCTATGTTCGCAGGTGGGTACCCTCCAAACTCAGACTGATGAGTAGGCGTGGAAGGGAATAAATGTATAGAGCCTGTACTGCAACCAACAGTTGTATTTTTTTATTATCAATTCATGGGATGTGGGCTTCGCTGGCTGGGCCAGCATTTATTGCCCATCCCTAGTTGCCCTTGAGGAGGTGGTGGTGAGCTGCCTTCTTGAACGGCTGCAGTCCATGTGGTGTAAGTATACCCACAGTGTTGTTAGGAAGCAAGTTCCAGGGTTTTCACCCAGTGACAGTGAAGGAATGGCAATATATTTCCAAATCAGGATGGTGAGTGACTTAGAGGGGAACTTCCAGGTGGTGGTGTTCCCATCTACCTGCTGCCCTTGACCTTCTAGGTGGTAGTGGTTGTGGGTTTGGAAGGTGCTGTCTAAGGAGCCTTGGCAAATTCCTACAGTGCATCTTGTAGATGGTACACACTGCTGCTACTGCCGGTGGTGGAGGGAGTGAATGTTTGTGGATGGAAAGCCAATCAAGTGGGCAGCTTAGTCCTGGATGGTGTCAAGCTTCTTGAGTGTTGTAGGAGCTGCACTCATCCAGGCAGGTGGGAAGATTCTATCACATCCTTGACTTGTGCCTTGTAGATGGTGGACAAGAAATATAATCTAAAAATTTGGAGAGTCAGGGGGTGAGTTACTCATCACAGGATTCCTAGCCTCTGGCCTACTCTTGTAGCCACAGTATTTATGTGGCTAGTTCAGTTCAGTTTCTGGTCAATGGTAAGCCCAAGAAGGTTGACAGTGAGGGATTCAGCAATGATAATGCCATTAAATGTCAAGTGGTGATGGTTAGATTCTCTCCTGTTGGAGACAGGCATTGCCTGGCACTTGTGTGGCATGAATGTTACTTGCCACTTTTCAGCCCAAGCGTGGATATTGTCCAGGTCTTGCTGCATTTGGACATGGTATCGGTATCGGAGGAGTCGTGAATGGTGCTGAACATTGTGCAATCATCAGCGAACATCCCCACTTCTGACCTTATGATGGAAGGAAGATCATTGATGAAGCAGCCGAAGATGGTTGGGCCGAGGACACTACCCTGAGGAACTCCTGCAGTGATGTCCTGGAGCTGAGATGACTGACCTTCAACAACCACAACCATTTTCCTTTGTGCTAGGTATGACTCCAACCAATGCAGAGTTTTCTCCCTAATTCCCATTGACTCCAGTTTTGCTAGGGCTCCTTGATGCCACACTCAGTCAAATGCTGCCTCAATGTCAAGGGCAGTCACTCTCACCTCACCTCTGGAGTTCAGCTCCTTTGTCCATGTTTGAACCAAGGCTGTAATGAGGTCAGGAGCCGAGTGGCCCTGACGGAACCCAAACTGTGCGTCAGTGAGCAGGTTATTGCTAACTCGCTGCCACTAAGCAAGTGCCGCTTGATAACACTGTTTATGACCCCCTTCCATTACTTTACTGATGATCAAGAGCAGACCGATGGGGCGGTCATTGGCTGGGTAGGATTTGTCCTGCTTTTTGTGTACAGGACATACCTGGGCAATTTTCCACATAGCCGGGCAGATGCCAGCGTTGTAGCTGTACTGGAACAGCATGGCTAGGGGCACAGCAAGTTTTGGACCACAAGTCTTCAGTACTATTGCCAGAATATTGTCAGGGCCAATAGCCTTTGCCTTCAGCTGTTTCTTGACATCAGGTGGAGTGAATCGAATTGGCTGTAGACTGGCATTTGCAATGTTGGGGACCTCCAGAGGAGGCCGAGATGGATCATCCACTCGGCACTTCTGGCTGAAGATTGTAGCAAATGCTTCAGCCTTCTCTTTTGCACTGGTGTGTTGGGCTCCCCCATCATTGAGGATGGGGATGTTTGTGGAAACTCCTCCTCCAGGGAGTTGTTTAATTGTCCACCACCATTCAGGACTGGATGTGGCAGAACTGCAAAGCTTAGATCTGATCCATTGGTTGTGGGATCGCTTAATTCTGTCTATCACTTGTTGCTTATGGTGCTTGGTATGCAAGTAGTCCTGTGTTATAGTTTCACCAGGTTGACACTTCATTTTTCAGTTTGCCTGGTGCTGCTCCTGGCATGCCCTCCTGCACTCTTCATTGAACCAGGGTTGATCCCCTGGCTTGATGATAATGTTAGAGTTGGGTATATGCCAGGCCATGAGGTTACAGATTGTGTTCGAGTACAATTCTGCTACTGCTGATGGCCCAAAGCACCTCATGGATGCCTAGTTTTGAGTTGCTAGATCTTTTCGAAATCTATCCCATTTAGCACGGTGGTAGTGCCACATAACACGATAACAGGAGGACATTGCAGGGTCGACAGGGCTGAGTTCACTGTTGTCGTTTCTGGTGTCTAGCTCGATGCCGGGTGGTCCGTCTCCTTTTTTGAGACTTTGTCACGGCTTGCTAGGCCATTTCAGAGGGCCAAGTGACATGTAGGCCAGACGACAAATTTCCTAAAGGATATTAGTGAACCAGATGGGTTTTTACAACAATCGACAATAATTAGACTTTTAATTCCAGATTTTTTATTGAATTCAAATTCCACCATCTGCAATGGCAGGATTTGAACCCGGGTCCCCAGAGCATTACTCTGGGTCTCGGGATTACTGGTCCAGCAACAATACCACTACACCATTGCCTCCTGGGTCAGTATCACCCAGGAAGCATGACAATCATAATGTAGCTAGAGGTTTTCTCAGTATTAACTTTTACTGTAACTCATAATAATGATCTGCATGCTAACATATACAAACCTCTTTTCCATCCTTTAGCCACACTCCATCAACTTTCTCGTCGTTCAGCACCACACAGAATTCTGCAGGTTGGCCTGTCTGAGGGTGGGCATCAGACATTCCACTCTTCACTGTGGCAAATCGTTCTGGAAATATGTAAAAATTAAACATATGTTAATGCATAGTACAAGCCATAGCCACAGCACACGCTGCTCACATGCTCCCCATGGAACATGTGAGCAGATGGAGTTTAATGTAGGAAAGTGTGAGGTCATGGACTTCGGTAGGAGAAATCAAAAGGAAAACTATTATTTAAATGGAGAGAGACTCCAAAAAAGTACAGTACAGTGCGATCTAGGTGTTCTTGTGCATGAAACACAAAACGTTAGCATGCAGGTGCAGCAAGTAAGTAAGAACACAAATGGAACTTTGGTCTGTATTGCTAGGGGGTTCGAGTTTAAAAATAGGAAAGTCTTGTTACTGTACAGGGTGTTGGTGAAGCCACACCTGGAGTACTGTGTACAGTTTTGGTCCCCGTATTTAAGAAATGATATACTGGCATTTCAACTGGAAGCAGTTCAAAAGAGATTCACTCAGCTGATTCCTGGGATGAAGGGGTTGACTTATCAAGAACGGCTAAACAGGTTAGGCCTTGATTCATTAGAATTTAGAAGAATGAGGGGTGATCTTATTGAAAAGTACAAGATTCTGAGGGGGCTTGACAGGGTAGATGTTGAGAAGATGTTTCCGCCAGTGGGGGAATCTTGAACTAGGGGACATAGCTACAGAATAAGGGGACACTCATTTAAAACTAAGATGTGAAGGAATTTCTTCTCTCAGAGGGTAGTGAATGTCTGGAATTCTCTATCTCAGAGAATTGTGGAGGCTAGATCATTGAAAGTATTTAAAGAGGAGGTAGATAGATTTTTGAAATATTGGGGAGTTGAGGGCTATGAGGAGCTGGCATGAAAGAGGAGTTGAGGCCTGGGGCAGACCAGTCATGATCTTACTGAATGGCAGGGCAGGTTTGAGGGGCCAAATGCCCTACTCCTGCTCCTATTTCTTATGTTATGTCCTATCACTTATTTATGTATACTCCTGATTATATATTCACACCCCTCCCAATCATATGCTCTATTACCTTTCAATCTCACTCGCTCACAAACCCCCTGTCAATAAGATATAATAATTCTCATAATGTTATTGGAATTTATTGTAAAATAGAGTAATAGTGGAACGACTTCAACTCAGCAACTGTCCTGTTCTTCCTTTCAGCTTCTCCAGAGCACGCCCAGACTCAGGAGGCAGAGGGACCACCACTGACCCCTGAGGGCCCTGAAGATATACACACATCATCTCAGCCAGGCAGGCACCAGCACAGATACCAGCACCTCGGTGGGGATAAGATCATCGGCTAGTGTCCCGGTGCACAGTGGTGAGGGCACTTCACAGTCGCTTGGGGTGCAGGTGGAGGCAGAGAATGCCCAGGGTGCCGGCATTCTGGACTGCTGGAGACCAGGAACATGCTCAGTCGGTGGCTGATGATGTGCCTCTGGAGTTGTCCCTGAGGCAGCAGATGCTGAAAGTCCAGTACAATCTGCAGGAAAATCTGGCGGAGATACATGAGGGAATGGGTGCCATGACTTCCGTGATGGAGGAGTCCATGCGGAGCATGAGCAATGTAATGACCCTCATGGCTGAGCACAATGCCTCCTCCATGGAGAAAGTGGCAACTCTCATGGAGGGGCTCCTCCAGGAGAATAATAAGGGCTTCCTGAGGAAGCGCTTGGACCTGCAAGCCCTCACAGCGGCATTGACCACAGCTAGTCAGTGTCAGTATGGGAGATGGATTGAGCACCCAGTATCCCAGCTAGGTGCCCATCCATCAATGGTGAGTAGGGAGGTCCGAAGCGACCTCACATTGGCGCACAAGCTGCATGTCGTCTCTGCAGGCTCCTCTAAGGGCGCTCCGGATGAGGGCAGCAGCTCCTCCGCCCCTCTGCCAGTAACCGTGGCATCTGATGAGGCTGCGGCGACTGGGGAGATGCCAGCCGTGCCACTGGCCGCTCCCTTCCAGTCGGGGCCAGCACAGGCTCCATGGGCCAGAGGACGCCTGCCAAGGTCATCAAGGCTAACAGGACAGCAGAGTGAGCAGGCTGTCTCCAATGCCAGTGCTGGTGAGGGGGCAGCATCTAGATGTAGCACCTGCAAATGTAAACATAAATCACCTTAGACACAACACTGGTGGTTTTCTTTTGCTCCCGTATTAGTTGCTTTTCATTCAGTGTGCTGCTCAACACCTTTTAATGTACTTTCATTTCTGTATTGTAGTATGTAATCATTAAATTGTGAAGGAATTTCTTAATTCTCAACAAGCCTCTGGATGCTTCATTAGTTCTGCAGGTGTACAGGAACCCACGATATTATGAGTGACTTGTTTGTCATTGAGCTTTATTGACAAGTCACATAGTTAAAGTTCCTAACCAGGCAAATGTTGCTCTCAGGGTTCGAGGTATGGAGCCTGCAGCCCTGGCATGTGCTGGAGGTCCATCTGTGGTAGGCTAACTGAAGGATCGTTGGATCAAAGCCCTCTGGTGTCCCTGCCTCCCTGGAGGTTGCCCAGGTCAGCGTCTATCCCCTCAGCATTCCCCTAAGTGAGCTCATCCTCAGACTCACTACTGGACTCATAGTCTGCAGCTAGAGCATCTGCGTCTACATTTTCTTCCTCCACTGCATCCCCCCTTTCCAGCGCCAGATTGTGGAGAGTGCAGCATGCAACCGCTATCAGTGACACACGATCTGGGGAGTATTGCAGTGTGTTCCCTGAATCGCATCGGAAGTGCATCTTGAGAAGACCGATGGTTCTCTCTGCCATGGCCCTTGTGGAGGCATGGCTCCTATTGTACCGCTGCTCAGCCTCTGTTCTTGGATGGCGGAGAGATGTCATGAGCCACCTTTTGAATGGATAGCCCTTGTCACCCAGTAGCTATCCATCCAGCTGAGCTGGAGCACTGAAGAGCCTTGGCGCCTGGGAGTGTCTCAGTATGTAGGCGTTATGGGAGCTGCCTGGGTAACTGGCACAGGCTTGCAGAATCTGCATAGTAGTCATTTGTAGATCTACATATGTATTTAAAAATCATTCCTCTTATTAATAAATGTTTAATCTAGTTTTATAAAAACCTATAAGACTTAGTGGTCTTATTAGTATTGAATTCAAGGCATGTATCTCGAAATTCATACAAACTGAAAATTAGTTGTGGCAATTGTTTCAGGTTTCCCTCTGGGATTTGAGCAGCTCAGCATTTACCATCGACTGAGTCATCACACCCAAATACTATTACAAACTGCTGCTTGCACACTTTCACATCTTCATTATCACACCCATTGATCACTCACCCAACTGCACAGCAATACACCCTCCCAACTGCATATTCACACATCTTCCTGACAGCATACTCACACCCTCTCAATCATACATTTTCACATTCTCCAAATGATACACATATTCTCTCATGATCACAGATACTCACATCTTCCTGGTAATGTACTCCAACCTTCCAATCTGCACACATTCACCTCAACCTAATCATACGCTATCATATTCTCCCAACCACATATTCGTATACCTTTCTAACACTATTACACCTGCCTAACCGCCCACTTGCATCCTGCTAAACCCCCTTTCATGTCATCACAACTACACATTCACACACTTTCTGATTGTGTCCTTTCATGCCCTCCTGGTTACACTCTCTTGCACCCTCGACATTCTAATAATTGCACAACCAAGCGTTCTAATATTATATCCCTGTTATGCACCTCTCATATCCTCTTAATTGCATACCTTCCTCGCAAGTTTCTCTCACTGTCCGAAGCAAGTTTTTTAGCCTATATCAAGATTATAGCTCTCAATCCTGCATATTAACCTTATCCCAAGCACACTTCTCCTGAGTGCACACTCTCACATCACCGAGGTCATTAACTTCTTCAGCTCATATCCTAAATGCACGTGCTCACATTTGATCTCTCTCATGTGCAGTGCCCTCTAGTTCAGGGGTCTCCATTTTTATTCTTATTGCTATTATATGGGTAGCAGGATCATTTGAGACCTCAGAGGTAGGTTGTCCCTGTCCTATTGTGAGCCGGATCAGGCCCGAATAAGGGTACCATGCCCAAGGTTACAAGCTATGGCCGATGGCAAAACCAGCAAACCTTTGGTGATGACGGCAGGAGAGTTAGAACCTCAAGGGTCAATGGCTGCTCACAGCCATAGGATCCTGCGGGAAGAATACTTGTGCTTTCTTTAAGCACACATGAGGAAGACAACGGGAAACCACCTCATGTATTCTTTTGCCTAGTGATATCGCTCATTAAAGTTGAAAATGGGATGCTGTTACAAGCAACTGAAAAGGAAAGCACAGAACTGTGAGGCATGAAGAAATGAACAGAAAACATACCCTTTGGCAGATCACCAAAGAGACAGGCTTGCATTTACGTAGTGATTTTTCATGACACCAGATGTCTCAATCGTTTTACAGCCAATGAAGCACTTTCGGAAGTGTCGCCTGTCATGAAGCTATTAATGTATATAATATTATTGGAAAATATTTTTCTTTTAAAATAGAGGTTTAGTCAGTAGGTGTGACTTAATTGAATTAAAGCCAGCTAGTCTGGGTGCTTTGATGTGTATCAGTTTTGATATGTAAGAGAGATGGCATGCATTTGCATTTTTTGAATACAACATTCATGAAGTGGGGTGAAAACTGACACCTATCTAGCAGATACCAGCCATATGTTTATATTATTAATAAAATTGGTACTATGAAAGCGGTTTTATTGTTAGAAGCGGCTAGTGATACAATGAGAATTTACATTCAGTGGGCGGTGGTAGGTATAACTTCTGCAGTTTTCGGGTGTGCGGAGCAGAGGCAATGTAACATCAAAGCAGTTGTGAGCCTACCACTGTCTCCACAGGAATCAAAGTGTAAAGAACCTCATTTTGAATTCGTAAAGTGAAAATGCTTTGCCTGGTGTCTGGTTAAGTCTATGGGTTGCTGTTGCCTTAATGGAGATTAGTTTGGGAATTTGTTAAAAGTTATGATAGTAGTAATTTGTAGCCATATGTATATATATTTTAACTTTTGTAAATTAATAAAATGTTTCATTTAGTTTAATGTAAAACTTCGAGAACTGGTGGTCTGATTCCTGAATTTAGAGTCGCATCTCAAACACAACACTTAAAATTATAGGCTATGACAGTTGTTTAAAGTTTCCCTCTGGGGTTTTAAAATAACTCAGCTTTACCAACTACATCGCCACTGCTGTAATGTAGGAAACATGACGGCTGATTTGCGCTCAGCAAACCTCTACAAACTATAATGTGATAATGACCAGAAAATCTATTTGTTCTACAATGACTGTTGCCTATTTGTCTTTCTTAGCCCTATGCTCTGCACTTGCTGAAATCGTGTTACATCTAACTTTTTCCAGTTCTGATGATAGTTCATCGACTTGAAAAATTGACTGTTTATCGCTCACCGGATTCTACCTGATGTGCTAAATATTTCTAGCATTTGCTGTTGTTATCCTCTTTGTGTTTTCTTCCTGCTACTCCAAGATCCACATGGAAAGCTACCTTCTCTCCTCCATCGCAACCACTTGCTCAGTCCTCCTTCCTCCATAGTCCCATCCTTGAGCCATATCCTGAATGTGAGGAACTCATGGATTTCTTTATATCCAAAATCAAGAGAATCCTCATATTTGCCACTGCCTCGCCGACTGAACCTTCTCTTTCTCCCCTCAATACACAGATTTTCATCTGACTCTCTATTAAATCAACCTGTGACAGGAGTATTCAATTTTCTGCCATTTTTCTTCTATCTCCCCCTCAGCTGTTAACATTGTCTTTGCTTTCATGATATCTATTGTCCGACTCAATCCTTTTCCAATTCAACTCCAAACCACTCAACTTCCTTCAGACCCATGGCTTGCTGACATCTTCAATCTGTCTCTATCCTTCAGCATTGTACCATCCTTCTTCAAAATTGTCATCATCACTTAAGAAACGCACTATCATCACTCAACATTCTTCAACTATCATCTTATTTTTCTCACAAACATCCTGAAATGTGCCAATGCCTCACAACCACATTACTGCCTTTATCACCAAACATTCATCCATGGAGGTAGGTAACTTATCAATAAACAATCCAGTTAGTTTGGTTGGAGAATGGTTTTGTAAATGTTTCTGTTTTGCACAGCCATAAAGTGTATAGTGGTTTGACATCATATTCGTTATTTATAACTGCATGTATCAGACGTTTAAACTATAAGAAGATGATACAGAAGTTCAGCTGATTTCCTCTGGAAAAGGTCGGACTTCAAATTGACTTAATTATTGTTGAGCTGATGAAGGGCATTAACAAAATTAATCCAGGCATGAACTCTTACGAAAAGTTCAAATATCAAGGGTGTAAGTTAAACTGAGAATTAGGAATCACAGAAATACAGAATGAGGCGCAGAAGGAGGTCATTCAGCCATCGTGTCTTTACCGGCTCCCTGAATAAGCATTATGACTTAGTGCCATTCTCCTGGCTTTTCCTCATACCCTTGCACATAGAAACAATCATCTAATTCCTTTTTGAACGCCTCGATAGAACCAGCCTCCACCACGCTTCCCGGCAGTGCATTCCAGACTCGAACCACTCACTGGATGAAAAAGTTTTTTCTCACATCACTTTTGCTTCTTTTGCAAATTACTTTAAATCTGTGCCCTCTCGTTCTCGATCCTTTTACGAGAGCAAACAGTTTCTCCCTATCTTCACTATCCAGCCCCCTCATGATTTTGAACACCTCTATCAAATCTCCTCTTAGCCATCTCCTCTCCAAGGAGAACAGTCCCAACCTCTGCGATATATCTTCATAGCTGAAGTTTCTCATCCCTGGAACCATTCTTGTAACCTTTGCTGCACTCTGTCCAATGCGTTCACATCCTTCTTATAGTGTGGCGCTCAGAACTGCACACAATACTCCAGCTGTGGTGTAACTAGTGTCTTATATAGGCTCAGCATAATCTCCTTGCTCTTGTTCTCTATGCCCCTATTAATAAAGCCCAGGATACTATATGATTTATTAATGCTCTTACCACCTGTCCTGCCACCTTCAGTGATCTATGCACATATACACCCAAGTCCCTCTGCTCCTGCACTCCCTTAAGAATTGCACCCCTTATTTTATATCGTCTCTCCATGTTCTTCCTACCAAAATGCATCACCTCACGCTTCTCCACAATGAACTTCATCTGCCATCTATCTTCCCAATCCAACAATTTGTCTATGTCCTTTTGAAGTTCTATACTGTCTTCCTCACAGTTTACAATGCTTCCAAGTTTCGTATCATCCGCAAACTTCGAAATTGTTCCCTGCACACCAAAATCTAGATCATTAATATATATCAGGAAAAGCAAGGGTTCCAATACCGACCCCTGAGGAACTCCACTACAAACCCAAAAAATATCCATTGACCATTACCCTCTGTTTCCTATTAGTCAGCCAATTTTTTTATCCACTTTGTTACTGTACCTTTTATTCCATGAGCTATAACTTTGCTGACAAGTCTGTTGTGTGGCACTATTTTCGAATGCTTTTTGAAAGTCCATGTACACCACATCAACAGCATTACCCTGATCAACCCTTTCTGTTACCTCTTCAAAAAACTCCAGCAAGTTAGTTAAACAAAATTTCCCCTTTAGAAATCCATGTTAGCTCTTCCGAATCAACTCACATTTTTCCATGTGACAACCAATTCTATCCTGAATAATTTTCCCTGGCACTGAAGTTAAACTGATTGGTCTGTAATTGCTGGGCTTATCCTTACAACCTTTTTTTGAACAAGGGCGTAATATGTTTGCAATACTCCAGTCCTCTGGCAACTTCCCCGTGTCTAGGGAAGACTGAATGATTATAGCCAGTGGCCCTGCAATTTCCCCTCTTACTTACATAATATGATAGAATTCTTCATCAAGATGGAGAGTGACGTAATTGATTCTGAGACTTGGGTCCTGAATCTTAATAAAGGAAACCACGATGGTGTGAGACACGAGTTGGCTATGATGGATTGGGAAACGTTACTTAAAGGGATGATGGTGGATAGGCAATGGCAAACATTCAAAGAGCGCATGGGTGAACTGCAACAATTGTTTATTCCTGTCTGGCGCAAAAGTAAAACAGGAAAGGTGGCCAAACCATGGCTTACAAGGAAAATTAGAGATAGTATTAGATGCAAGGAAGAGGTATACAAATTGGCCAGAAAAAACAACAGACTTGAGGATTGGGAGCAGTTTAGAATTCAGCAAAGGAGGACCAGGGGATTGATTAAGAAGGGGAAAATAGAGTACGAGAGTAAGCTTGCAGGGAACATAAAAACTGACTGTACAAGTTTCCATAGGTATGTGAAGAAAAAAAGATTGGTGAAGACAAATGTAGGTCCCTTACAGTCTGAAACAGGGGAATTTATAATGGGGAACAAAGAAATGGCTGACCAACTAAATTCATACTTTGGTTCTGTCCTCACAAAGGAGGACACTAATAACATACCAGAAATGTTGGGGAACACAGGATTCAGTGAGAGGGAGGAACTGAAAGAAATCAATATTAGTAAGGAAATGGTGTTGGGGAAATTGATGGGATTGAAGACCAATAAATCCCCGGGGCCTGATAATCTACATCCCAGAGTACTTAAGGAAGTGACCCTAGAAATAATGCATGCATTGGTAGTCATCTTCTGAGATTCCATTGACTCTGGAACAGTTCCTACAGATTGGAGGATGGCTAATGTAACCGCACTATTTAAAAAGGGAGGCAGAGAGAAAACAGGGAATTATAGACCAGTCGGTAGTGGAGAAAATTCTAGAGTCCATTATAAAAGATTTAATAGCTGAGCACGTGGAAAACAGTGGCAGAATCGGACAGAGTCAGCATGGATTTATGAAAGGGAAATCATGCTTGACAAATCTACTGGAATTTTTTGAGCATGTAACTAGTAGAGTTGATGAGGGGGAGCCAGTGGATGTGGTTTATTTGGACTTTCAGAAGGCTTTTGACAAAGTCCCACATAAGAGATTGACGTGTAAAATTAAAGCACATGGTATTGGGGGTAGTGTATTGAGATGGATAGAAAACTGGTTGGTAGACAGGAAACAAAGAGTAGGAATAAATGGGTCTTTTTCTGAATGGCAGGCGGCGAATAGTGGGGTGCTGCAGGGATCAGTGCTGGGACCCCAGTTATTCACAATATATATTAATGATTTAGATGAGGGAATTAAATGTAATATCTCCAAATTTGCAGATGACACAAAGCTGGGTGGGAGGGTGAGCTGTGTGGAGGATGCAGAGGTGCTTCAGTGTGATTTGGACAAGCTGAGTGAGTGGGCAAATGCATGGCAGATGCAGTATAATGTGGATAAATATGAGATTATCCATTTTGGTAGCAAAAACAAGAGGCAGATTATTATCTGAATGGCTATAAATTGAGGGAGGGGAATGTGCAACGAGACCTGGGTGTCCTTGTACAACAGTCGCTGAAGATAAGCAGGCAGGTGCAGCAGGCAGTAAAGAAGGCAAATGGTATGTTGGCCTTCATAGCCAGAGGATTCGAGTACAGAAACAGGGATGTCTTGCTGTAATTGTACAGGGCCTTGGTGAGACCACACCTGGAATATTGTGTGCAGTTTTGGTCTCCTTATATGAGGAAGGAAGTACTTGCTATAGAGGGAGTGCAGTGAAGGTTTACCCGACTGATTCCTGGGATGGCGGGACTGACATATGAGGAGAGATTGAGTCTATTAGGATTATATTCGCTGGAGTTCAGAAGAATGAGGGGGGATCTCATAGAAACCTATAAAATTCTAACAGGACTAGACAGGGTAGATGCAGGAAGGATGTTCCCGATGGTGGGGGAGTCCAGAGCCTGCGGTCACAGTCTGAGGATATGGGGTAGACCATTTAGGACTGAGATGAGGAGAAGTTTCTTCACCCAGAGAGTGGTGAGCCTGTGGAATTCGTTACCACAAAAAGTAGTTGAGACCAAAACATTGTATGCTTTCAAGGAGGAGTTAGATATAGCTCTTGGGGTGAAAGGGATCAAAGGGTATGGGGAGAAAGCGGGAGCAGGCTATTGAGTTGGGTGATCAGCCATGATCATAATGAATAGCAGAGCAAGCTCGAAGGGCCGAATGGCCTACTCCTGCACCTAGTTTCTATGTTTCTTTCAATATCCTCGGATGCATCTCATCCGGTCCCGGTGCCTTGTCAACTTTAAGTACCAACGGTTTATGCAACACTTCCTCCTTATCAATTTTGAATCCTTCTAGTGACAGAGTTTCCTCCTCTGTCACCGCAGCCTCAGTAGCATCTGCTTCCTTGGTAAAGACAGATGCAAAGTATTCATTTAACATCTCAGCCATGCCTCCTGCCTCCATGTGTCAATCCCCCTTTTGGTCCCTAATCGGCCCTCTCCTCCTTTTACCACCCTCTTACTATTTGTGTGCCAATAGAAGACTTAGGGATTCTCCTTTATGTTGGCTACCAATCTTTTCTCATAACCCCTCTCTGCTTCTCTTATTTACTTTTTCACCTCCCTTCTGAACCTTCTGTATTCTGCTTGGTTCTCGATTGTATTTTCTACCTGACACCTGTCGCAAGCACACTTTTTCTTCTTTATCTTAATTTCTATCTCCTTTTTCATCCAGGGAGCTCTGGATTTGTTTGTCTTACTTTTCCCATTTGAGGGAATATACCTTGACTGTGCCCAAACCATTTCTTCTTTGAAGGTAGCCCATTGTTCAGCTACAGCTTTTCCTGCCAACCTTTGGTTCCAGTCTATCCGACCCAGTTCCATTCTTGCCTCATTGAAGTCGCCTCTCCCCCAGTTAATTATTCTTACTCTGGATTGCACATTGTCCTTTCCTACTGTCATCCAAAACCTTAAGACACAATGATCACTGTCTCCTAAATGATCCCCCACTGACACTTGATCTACTTGGCCCATCTCATTTCCAAGAACCAGGTCCAACAGTGAATCCTTTCTTGTTGGACTGGACACATACTGCTGTAGAAAATTCATCTGAACACAATCTAGGAATTCTTGCCCCTCTCCCCCTTTACACTACCACTGCCCTAGTCTACATTCAGGTAATTAAAGTGCCCCCTTATAACTATTCTATAATGTCTGCATCTCTCTGTAATTTCCCTGCAGATTTGTTCCTCTACATTCTTCCCACTAGTTGGCAGTCCATATAGACTACGCCGAGCAATGTAATTGCATCCTTTTTGTTCCTTAGCTGTAGCCAAATTGATTCTGTCCTTAAACCCTCTGGGACATCCTCTCTCTCCAACGCTGCAATGCTCTCCTGAGCCAATACTGCCACCCCTCCTCCTTTTCTTCCTTTCCCACCTTTTCTGAACAACTTGTACCCAGGAATATTTAACATCCAGTCCTGCCCTTTCTTGAGCCAGGTCTCTGTTATCATCACAACATCATACTTCCACGTGGCAATCTGCGCTTGCAACTCCTCGATCTTATTTACTATACTCCGTGCATTCACATACATGCACAGTAACCCTGATTTAGACTTCATGACTTTCTCTCTTACTCTGACTTCACCTATTAACTCACTGTTCTCTGTACTAGAGCTATCTGTCTCTCTCAGTGTTTTGTGCACCTGGTATTCCTCTCTAATATTGTCTCCTGGTTCCCACACCCCTGCCGAGTTAGGTTAAAGCCCTCCCAACAGCAGAAGCAAAATGCCCCATAAGGAACTCAGCCCCAGCTCGGTTCAGGTGCAACTCATCTGGCTTGTACAGGTGCCATCTTCCCCAGAGTCAGTCCCAGTGTCCCAGGAATCTGAAGCCTTCCCTCCTGCACCATCTTTCCAACTACACATTCATCTGCCTTATCCTCCTATTTCTGTACTCACTTGCACATGGCACTGGGAATAATCCAGAGATTACTACATTTGAGGTCCTGCTTGCTAACTTTCGACCAAGCTCCCTAAGTTCTGATCACATGACCTCATCCCACTTTCTACCTAAGTCATTGGTACCAATGTGGACCACGACCTCTGGCTGATCATCCTCCCCCAGAACAATATCCTGCAGGAAGAAAAGAAGTCAGGTGGAAGTTTTTCACTCAAAGAGCAACAGAATTGTGAAATAAATTAGTAGAGAAGCACACCGCAGTGAGGTATGAGTGAGTTGAAAAAACAATTGGATGGACTTCAGGAGAGTAAAGGATGTTGAAAAGGTGGGTAAGTGGGCTTAGTTTATCCAAAAGGGACAGACTTCTTAGGTCTGACAGCTTTTTCCTGTTCCTGAAAATGGGCTCTTCTTACCTTGAACATTTAATGCACAGGAACAGGTGTACTCTTGATCATCATTGTCTTGCACGGCAACAACTGTGTATTCCCCACTGTCATCAAGCTCAGCATCATCAATAATCAGCTCAACCCGTCTTCCTTCATGCATCATATTGTACTTTGGGGATCTGGTGATCTCTTTGCCATTCTTTAACCACTTGATTCGAACATCTTTGGAGCTCAGTTCACACTCCAATCGAGCTTTGCCTTTTTCCTTTACATGAACATTCTTCAATGCACTTGGGAACTGAATGGGGAGCCCTATGGAGGTCAAAGAAGAGTAGTTTATCAATCACCGTATAGTCTTCCTTGAACAAAACAAAAAGAATTTTAAGAACACAGGTGGTATTAACTGAGAACAATTGTTCACATTCTGCAAACACCTGTCCTCAATAATCAGCTATTCCGTATTCTGATATTTGGCTATGATTACATGGCTCTACCCACTTCAGTTCTTATCTTTCTTCTCTAGTGCACCTATGCTACATATGTGTACATGGTTTCAGAAAGTTCTATTGAAGATGGATAATTTACACCTTCATCACCTAGTGGGTAATCTGGCAGAGTGGATCACCTGCCCATATTTTCATGATTTCAAAGGGTAGAAAATCGGACAGACTGTGAAGGTGAAAATTACCCTTGATATGTTCTGTTTATACACATCCACTAGTATAGTCGTGAAACTATTTGCCAGTATGTAGGTGGGAACAATATTTGTTGAGTCACCCTCTCTCCCCAGGAGAAATGCTGGACATTCACTTGCTTAGGATGGTAATTGGTTGAGAATAGGAACTCAGAGGGGTTCAAATTATGTGTGTTTTTTTTTGGAATGAATGAGAGCAATTTGAAGAATTCATGTGTTTACTATTTTAACAAAGTCATTAGCTCATATATAATTGTGAACACAGGACTCTCATTGAACACATTTAACTGTTCATCAAAAACAGTGCACAAAATAACAACCTTTCTTTAAAAATATTTCTTTATAAAAGCCTGTACCCCTAGACTATGCCAACACACTACAAAACACTAGCACACTAATACTTTTTGACATTAATCAAGATTGAAGTACACTTTAAGGTGCTGTGAATTTCCTTGCCTTAGTGAAGGTAATTGGGTCAGAATCACACCATGTTTTAAAGGGTCACACTTGAATATTTGGCCCTGGATTTTTCCCCTATTGGTGCATTTGCAGATGGGTAAACCTCCCAATATTAAAATGTCACTAACCCTTATAAACCATGTAGGATGTTTTGGAGGCCAGAAAACCACCCTACGTTAATTTACCACCATTGGCAGGCAGTTCCTACATCATGACCGGCAGCCACTATGGAGAGAAAAACAAAGTTAACATTTCAGGTCTATGACCTTTCAACCTGAAACATTAACTCTGTTTCTCTCTCCACAGGTACTGCCAGACTTGCTGAGCACTGTTTTGATTTCAGATTTTCAGCATCAGCAACATTTTGCTTTTGTGTTGTCATAGTTCCTACATCATATTATTTATCATGTCCCTGCACCAGAGCTGAACAATGTTTCAGATACAAAGCTTCTGCCCCACACTACTTAAAACCAACAGTTATTACTGTGACAAGGGACAGTAGAGAGATACTATGGGCGGAATTTTCCGAGCCCACTGGTGGCAGGCGTGATAAGTGGGGAGGCGGGGGCCTAGTGGTATTGTCATTAGGTTGGCAATCCAGAGACCCAGGGTAATGCTCTGGGGACCTGGGTTTGAATCCCACCATGGCAGATTGTGGAATTTGAATTCAATAAAAATCTGGAATTAAAAGTTTAATGGTGACCATGAAACCATTGTCGATTGTTGTAAAAACTCATCTGGTTCATGAATGCCCTTTAGGGAAGGAAATCTGCCGTCCTTACTTGGTCTGGCCTACATGTGACTCCAGACCCACAGCAATGTGGTTGACTCTTAAATGCCATCAAAGGCAATTAGGGATGGGCAATAAATGGTGGCTGAGCCAGTGACGCCCACATCCCAAGAACGAATGAATTTTTTAAAAGTGCGCGGAAAATATGGCGCGTCCGGTTTCACGACGGCATAAAGGCAGGTCGCAATCATCCACTCAGCCCGTGTTTCCTGCCATTGGTCGGTGGGGAGCTAATTGTAATACATCAGCATATAATTAAAAGGCCACCCTGCCAGGCTCTTGGAGACTTACCGTATCATCCTTCCACGTCGGCCGGAAAGCACGCCATCATGTGTCACAACAGCATGCAGATGACGCGCATTTGGCTGCCTTCACTTTGGGGGAATTGAGTTGAGTGAGCAGCAGCGTTCTCCACAGCTCACCTGTTGTTTACAAGCCTCAGGGGCGCCTGGGGCAACTGATGCCTTGCCCCGGAGGTGACTGCTGAGGCGGGGTGATGTCCAGGGGCAAGTGCTGGCCAGCCTCGGAGGTGGGTGACCGTTCTCAGTGGGGGCTGCGGGGTGGGAGTGGGGGGGGAGGGTGGTGGGGTGGGGGGTGGAGTCAAGTGCTGCCCTGGTGTTGCATCCCGTGCACGGGCATTTGAGGTGGGGGGGCATGGTAAGCGAGGGAAGTGGCCACAGATTAGGGGCACCTGTATAAACTGACCATGCTTCTGCAACTGAGACAGATCAGGCGCAGCCACAGTGATATGATTGCAGTCAGGTTCCTAGCCTGCCCGCCCAGGCAAGCAATGCGGAGGCACCAAAGGGCCACAAAGCGCTCCATTTCTTTCCTCCCCAGACCCCCGGCACAGTCTTCGAGTCTGACCCCACTTTATTGGACCGCATAGCGGTTGGACTGCAACATTGTCAATCTCCTCGCCAACGCTGGCCATGTAACAGTCACTGCTGGAGGCGCTCACAGCCCCTTGCAATCTTAACATCCCGGTTTGGGCCTGTGTCCCCCATGTCGCAAGTTGACAGGGCAGCCATGCAGTGCACTCATCTCTGGCCATCTGAGGGGTGACCAGCACTCTACGGGAAGCATTAAGTGGTGGTCACACAGGGCCAGGAAAGGTGCTAAGTACAGCCAAGATAACCATGTTTCCCTCTCTCTCTCTTTCATGCTGCAGGAGGACCATGTCAGGATCATTGATCCTGGTGACCTAGCTGTATGCCTAATGGTCTACAGAGACCGTAGAAGACTGAGGAGAGAGCAACTGAGGTTCCTGGCTACGCAAAGGTAGGAGGAGCAGCAACCTCATGAAGAAGGGGCAGCAGGGGCTCTCGCACACACTGCCCAGGAGCGACAGTGAGCCGTGGTTGGTCGGCACCCAGCGACACCCAGGGTCTATGGGTGCTGCCTGCCATTCCTGCAGATGACTGAGAACCAGTGTCGTTGATGGCTGTGCATGTCTAGGGGCATAGTAGCTCACATCTGCCACTTACTGCAGGACTTGGCGCCAGGGGAACATGGAGGACATCCACTGCCAGTGGCTGTGAAAGTAACCGTGGCGCTCAATTTCTATGCCAGTGGCTCCTTTCAGGGATCCACAGGTGACCTCTGTGGGATTTCACAATCCGCCACCCACAAATGCATCCATGAGGTCACGGATGCCATCTTCTCCATGGCACAAAACTTTGTGCCTTTCGCCCAGGACCGGGACAGCCAGGATGCAAGGGATTGGATTCGCTCTGATCTCAGGATTCCCACAGGTGCAGGGTGCGATTGATTGCACTCATGTGGCACTCAGTGGACTTCATCAACAGCAAGGGCTTCCACTCACTGAATGTGCAGCTGGTATGCAACCGCCAGAAACGCATCCTGGAGGTGTGCGCACAGTTTCCAGGGACTGTGCACAATGCCTACACCCTGAGTCACTCACAGATCCCTGCAGTCTTTTAGGGTCCACAGAGGCTGCAGGACTGGCTCCTTGCGGACAGGGGCCACTCGCAGAGGCTGTGGCTGATGACACCTGTGGGGCGGCCTCAGACAGCAGCAGAGTGACGCTATAATGAGGCTCAGGCAGCAGCTCGCAACTTGGTGGAGCAGGTCATCAGGATGCTGAAGGTGCGGTTCCGGTGCCTGGACCGGTCTGGTGGAACCCTGCAATACAGTCCACAGAGTGCATGCATCATCGTCGTCCGCTGCACCCTTTACAACCTGGTGCTGCAACGAGGTGAGGAGCTGGCTGAGGAGGAGATGGAGGAGCTACATGTCTCCTCCGATGAGGACACTGCCAACGGGGATGAGGGTGAGGGGGTCCTCGGTGGTGATGACGATGGGGATGAGGCTCTCGCACTGACTAGACGAGGCAGGTGTGCTCGGGAGGCCCTTATAGCTGCCAGGTTTGTGGAGGTTGATGACGACATGCAGTGAGGTGTCCCCACAGATCCTCACATCGCAGTTGTGAACGTTTGATTTGAGTCTGGCTTATGGCAGTGTCAATACCCTCTGTGAGAATGCTTCTGTCATGGAGATGCAGTCGAGGCCCTAATAGTGGATCGATTGCAGGAGGATGACAACATGCAGTGAGGACACTCCATAGATCTTCACATAGCCTCTGAGAATGTCTGAGTTCTGCCTGGCTGAGGGCAGCTTGCTTGTGATCCATGATTAGGGCCTTCACAGAGACGCAGCCATGAAACTTTAGGCGCATCTGATGCTGTGTCCACCTTCAGCACCTCAGCCCTTCAGGAGCAGGTGCACAGCATCACTGGTTGCAGATGCTGGTGTGATCGGGGCCAGCCCCACCTTAAAGCCCCACAGAGAGAATCAGAGAACTCTGTGGCGCCTGCCCATTACATTTTGGCAGCAAAGATCAGCACCGCCGAGGTGTAGGCATTGGTAATGTTTCCAGGAAGTGTGAGGCTGGGTCATCATTGTGGTCTGAAGGCTGCACAGAACACAGGGTTGTGCAGAAAGGTTTCACTTCCGAGTGACAAGAACTTTGCTCATCAGAACAAGGAGCCACAGGCAGGGAGACATTCTTAGGAGTTTATTGACAATAGTGAACTGTATGTACAAGTGATCAACACCGGTGCCCAGGCTGTGCAACTACGTTTACCTTACTTTCATAACCCTGCCACTACGTCTTTGTGCTCCCCAGGCATCCACAGCAGAGATGGAGGCAGCCTGCTGATTGTGACACCCTTTCTGTGATGACTATGGTGGATGTCCTCTGGAGGGTCGAGACTTGCAGGGCCCCGGCCTGCTTTCGGGGTCTTGCTGTGTGGCAGTGGCATCATCCTCGGCCTGTGAAGCTGGAGTTACGGAGGTCACAGGAAGATGGGATTCGGATGGGCCGGTCTCTCCCAGTCACCTGGGTGGATGGCCCCGGAGTGTGCACCTGCTGATCCTCCTCCTTGTGGGTACTCGAAGACTGACTCCGCGAGCAGAAGAGGTACCTGGAATGAGATCGAGCTGCCCAACACCCCACTCGTGTACACACTGTTGGAGGCCAACGATGGCATCAGCAATGGAGTTAAGCCCGCGCAGCAATGCAGGAATGATGTCCTGGACCAAGGTCTCCATGGCAGCCACCATCCTGCCAGTGTTGACCTTGGTGCGATGCAATGCTGGCAGTTTGAAGACGGACGGACTCCTCCAACGTGCCTTGCAACCTGACGAATGCAGTGTACATCCCTTCCTGATGTTCCCGAGCTTGCCTCTGCAACTCCAGCAACTGTGACATGACCGAGTCCAGAGGCTTGTCTTCTGACTCGGACTCAGCAGATTTTTGGCCTCCAGCAGTCCTCCGAAGGGGTCCTGGGAAGTCCCTGCCTCCGCTTGCTGTGGATCAGAAGGTGCAATGTGCTCACCAGATTGTGATCCCGAGGCTACTCTGGAGCTAGGTCCCACCAAGGTGTGTGTCTCTGCTTGTGGAGGGTGTGGGTGAGCGCTGTGACGGGACTTCAGGGAGGGTGCCTTCAGATTCCTCTTCAGAGGTTTCTTCGGAGCTTGATCGGAGGCCCTGGGTCATGGACTCTGTCGGCTGTTTGACAGATATGCCTGCGAAAGCAAGGGGAGATAATTAGTGCATGGTAGTGGCCTGTGAAAGAGGACATATCACTCACGACATGATTTTCGATGGATGTTGCATTGCTGGATCCTCACTTGATAGAGCAGCATTGACCTCATCGTCAGCACAGGACTGGTCCCGGTCACCGCCGGCCAGCTGAATGGCTCTGTTTTTGAATTCTGTCACAACTTTGACCTCCAGCATCCCTCCACCTGTCTGTGACCTTTCCCTCCTGTTCTGAACCAGTTTGTCCTGCAAGGATAGAGATGGCGAAAGTGTATCAGGATGCCTGCCAGGTCAGATGATAAGTATGCCTTGCCTGTGTGGGTGATGAGTGGTCCCATGGACGGGATGAGGACAATGATGGTGTGTGTGAAAGAGTAAATGGTGATATCCTTTGCCCTGGCAGTGAGTGAGGGCCCTGTGGAT
This sequence comes from Cetorhinus maximus, assembly GCF_964194155.1. Lineage (NCBI taxonomy): Eukaryota > Metazoa > Chordata > Chondrichthyes > Lamniformes > Cetorhinidae > Cetorhinus > Cetorhinus maximus. Next base: position 83,041,013 of record NC_135887.1, read on the forward strand.
GTGTGATGGGTTTGTGAGTGTGTGAGTTGGGAGTGATGAGAAAAGTGACTTACCCTGGTGGAACGGAGGAGATCATTCATCCTTTTGCAGCACTGGGTGGCTGTCCTCCTCTACAGGGCGTTAGTGCTGACCACGGCTGCCACTGCCTCCCAAGCGACTTTGCTGCCCATCCTGTGGCCAGAGTGGGGGTAGAGCACATCCCGGCAGGCCTCCACACCACCCAGTAGTCGCTCAAGGGACCCGTTGTTGGAGCGGGAGGGCTTAAGTCTGTTTCCCTTTGCTCGCCATGTCTCCCAGGCAGCGGTACTGAGCTGGTGGTATAGAGCGCTTTGCCGGCGACTGTCTTTTAAAGAAGGCGGCCGGCGTGATGCAACAGCAAGGTGATGGCAGGCAGGCAAATGAGAGCCCGCCCACCATGGAAACGGTGTGTTTCGCGGGAGTGAATAAATAATGAGGCAGGCTTGAGATGATAAGGCGTGAAAACCCACTATTTTCGTTGGGGGGGGTCGGACTTTTTACCCACCTGCTACTGCACTTAGTGCAATTCTGGGAAAATTCCGCCCTATCTGTCATAAAATTAACACTAATGCGAGATTGTCTAATGGCTGTGAGATAATAAGGTGATCAAAATCTCACCACTGATTCAAAAGACAATCAATATTCAGAGAGCTTTTTGTTGACAGAAATTTTAGCCATATTAACATTTCAACCTTAAAACTAAATTACTAATTAAATCCAGTCCTGGCTACCATGTTCAACAACAAAAATGGCAGTTTATAAGGATCCAGAATCAGATCTAATACACAACTTGGATAATGGCATCTGAGTGCTGGCAGTGCCAGCCCCGCATAGTCAGTATACAGTTACAGACTGTTCACCATAGAATCATAGAATGTTTAAAACACTGAAGGATGCCATTCAGTCCAGTATGTCTGTGCCGGCTCTTTGCAAGAACAATTCAGCTAGTATCACTCTGTAGCCCTTTCCCCGTAGCCCTGCAATTAACTTTTCTCTTCAGGTGCTATCTAATTCCTTTTTGAAAACCCTGATTGTATCAGTCTCCACCACGCTCTCGGGTAGTGCATTCCAGATTCCAGCTTCCAGCCACTCACTGTGACAAAACTAAATTCCTCACATTGTCGATGGTTCTTTTACCATTCACATTATTTAGTGTCCTCTGGTTCTCAACCTTTCCGCCAATAGGAACAGTGTCTCTCTATCTACTATGTCTAGATCGCTCATGATCTTGAACACCTCTATCAAATCTCTTCTCAACCTTCTCTTCCCTAAGGAAAACAACAACAGCTTCTCCAATCCATGCATGTAACTGAAGCCCCTCATCCCTGGAACCATTCTTGTAAATCTTTTCTGCACTTTCTCTAAAGCCTTCACATCTTTCCTAAAGTGTGGTGCCCAGAATTGGACACAATACTCTGGTTGAAAATGAATCAGAATTTTACAAATATTCATCATAACTTCTAAGATAAAAGCAAAAAACTGTGGATGCTGGAAATCCAAAACAAAAATAAAAATACCTGGAAAAACTCAGCAGGTCTGGCAGCATCAGTGGAGAGGAACACAGTTAACGTCGTTTTGAGTCCGTATGACTCTTCAACAGAACTAAGTAAAAATAGAAAAGAGGTGAAATATAAGCTGGTTTAAGGGGGTGGGTGGGACAGGTAGAGCTGGAAAGAGGGCCAGTGATAGGTGGAGATAGCCAAAAGATGTCATAGACAAAAGGACAAAGAGGTGTTGAAGGTGGTGATATTATCTAAGGAATGTGCTAATTAAGGGTAGAAAGCAGGACAAGCAAGGTACAGATAGCCCTAGTGGGGGTGGGGTGGGGTGAAGGGAAGAGATCCAAATAGGCTAAAAGGTAGAGAAAAATCAATGGATGGAAATACATTTAAAAATAATGGAAACAGGTGGGAAAAGAAAAATCTATATAAATTTTTGGGAAAAAAGGGGGATCGGAAAGGGGGTGGTGATGGAGGAGAGAGTTCATGATCTAAAATTTTAAAACAACCACTCCCTGGATGCAACCTGCCTGGTCTTGGCAGCTTATCAACTTTAAGTATACTCAGCCTTCAAAATTTTTAGCCCATCCAGTATCTCACTTATCTCCTTTTTCACTACAAGAGGAATCTTGTGGAGATGACGGGGGTGGCAGCCGCTGGCTGGAGAGCCGGTGAGGCCTTGCACTGCCTCTTTTACGCCGCATCTTGTGCCACTCCGGCACTTAATAGACCAGCGGCTGGCCTTCCCTCAGGGTCAAGAACCCTGGGAGCAGCAGCCCCGTCCACTGAGAGCTTCCAGCCAATCAGAGGCCGGCAGCTCTACTGTACTCAGCAGCGCAATTGGGGAGGTGCTGGCAGCTTCTGGTGCTACACCCACCTGAGATCTTACATGGAGGAGGGACTCAGGAACAGGTGAGTGATGGCAGGAAAGGGGTCGCGGGGTATCTCAGCCATCCCCCTCTCCACATGTAGATACCATTTCTGGTCTCTAATTTTCTCCCACCTCTCCTTTTACAACTTATATGTTTATAGAAAACTTTTGGATTCCCTTTTATATTAACTGCCAGTCTCTTCTCATACTCTTTCTTTGGCTCTCCTATCTTTGGCTCTCCTATCTATTTCAGTTTTTACTTCCCCTCTGAACTTTCTATATTCAACCTGGTTCCCACTTTAATTATTAACCTGACATCTGTCTTACACCCACCCTTTTTCTGCTTCATCTTACTCTCCATCTCTCCTGTCATCCAGGTAGCACTGGCTTTGGCTGCTCTACTCTTCCCCCTCGTAGCAAGGTACCTCAACTATACCCAAACAATCTCTTCTTTAAAGTCAGCCCATTGCCTGCCAAATTTTGATTCCAATTTACCTGGGAAAAATCCATTCTCATCCCACTGAAATTGGCACTCTGCCAATTTAGTATTTTTATTTCAGTTCCTCCTTGTCCTTTTCCAATCTAAGCCTTGTGATACTATGATCATTATTCCCCAAAATATTTCTCTGTGACAGTTGATCCACTTGACCCGTCTCATTCCACAGAACCAGATCCAGCAATGCCTCCATCCTCATTGAGCCAGAAGCATACTGATGAAGTAAATTCTCCTGAATCCACGTCAGAAACTATTTCCCCTCATGGTCCTTTACAGTATTATTATACAGTCTACTTTAGGATAATTGAAGGTGCTATTATCACTACTCTATAGTTTTTTGCACTTCTTTACAATTTCCCTGCTAATTTGCTCCTCTAAATCAAGTTTATTGCAGGCTAAACTCCAGTATTGAATAGCAGGGTGAGAATGTCTCAGTTTCTATTAGTGTAAGTTAAATGGGAAGAAAGCACTGTTGCTGACTTTTACGGCATAATAATAGCTTCAAGAACCATTAAGAGTGACAGGGGCTGGATCAATCTGAACATTACCAGTGGGTACTGCACCATTTGACTGACACCACTCTCTCCCAGTCACGGAGAGGAGAGATACAAATAGAAATACTTAAACAATGCCTTGCTGTTCTAGGTCACTCCACTTGCCCACCTTAATTGCTCAGTGTTGAAACTTACGGGCTATCTGCAGTTGTGAAGTAGAGGTTAGGTTATCTGCAGAAAAGCTGTATTCGCCAACATCACATGGTCGCACATCTTTGATTTTCAATGTGTGGGTCAGCCCATCCTCGGACACAATGGTGTCATGCTTGTCATCTCGCTTCACCTCAACACCTCGGAACTTCCAGCAAACAGATGGCACCTTCTTAGAGAGACGGCACTCAAAGATCCCTGTTTGTCTCTCCACCACCTTTATAGGCTTCAGTTCCACCCCAAACCTCAGTGGCTCATCTGTGAGAAAAATAATTTTATAACAATATTTAATCAAACATTTACAATGGAACAACATCAGGATCTTGAACAATTTCAAAACAAATAATTCATTGTACATCCCCAGGAATAACGTCTCTGTGTTATTTATAATCTCTGTCTTTCTTACCATTCCATCATTTTAGAATCATAGGAAGTTTACGGCACAGAAGGAGGCGACTTGGCCCATTGCGCCTGCACCGACCAAAAAGACATTGGTCTTACAACATTTGGTCTGTAGCCCTATAGGTTACAATACTTCAGATCCACATCCAGGCACCTTGTAAATAAGTTGAAGTTTTCTGCCTCTACTACCCTTTCAGACAGCGAGTTCCAGACCCTTACCACCGTTTGGGTGAAAAGCTTTTCTTCATCTCATCTCATGTTTTCCTTTCCATTTTCTACAACCAATAACCACTTGGCATTGTGGTTATTCCTGCTGTGACAGCAACAATTTGTGTTTATATAGCTCCTTTAACATAGTAAAATGTCCCATGGCACTTTAAAGTAGTGTAATCAGACAAGAAAACTGACACTCACAAATATTGTTGTGGGTTTGTTGGCAATAGCTTTTTCCCTCCAAAGTTTCAATACCTCACCTACATATGTGCTATAACTGAGGAGCAGGAATCAGGGGAATTCAATTTTCAAAGTTCTCTAATATATACTACCCAAAGCAGGTAGAAAATTAAGTACCGAGACAGGAGAAGAGGTTTTCCTGGATCCGCACCTTGGAATGGCTGCCTGGCACACTATCAAAAAATTGGGTGGGTTCAGCGCACACCTATAAAGGGACTTGTTCAGTTTTCTGATATCTATTGTGCACAGGCAATTCAATGCATCGACATGCAGGTCCCCCAAACATTTTCCCTAAGGAGTTAAAAGGCTGGATTCTACTCTTGGGAAGATACCAGCCTTTCCAAAGCCACTCCAACCTCAATCGATTTCTCTGATGTGCAGCCAGCTCTCAGCAGAATTCCTGCTGTCAAGAAGGAACCTGTCCATACCCCGTTGTAAAATTCTAGCAGTGCTGAGGTCGGACCACCACTAAAACAAATTACATTGAGATTTATGCAGTGCCTTTCACAACATCAGAACAAAAGTACTTTTGTGCTTTACAGCTAATTAAGTAAAGTTTTTGAAGCATAGTCACTGTTATAATATAGCAAACATAGCACACAGATTGTGACAAGATCTTACTAACATCAATATGATGGTGACCAGATAGTTTATTTTAGAGGCTTTGGTTGAGAAATAAATATTGGTTTGGAATCCAGACATAACTCCCTTGCTCTTTTTCAAAATAGTGCAATGGGATCCTATATGTCCATCCGAGGGCTGATGGAGCTTCGGTTTAATGTCACACCCGCACCCACAACCAGCTGACTCAGAGGCACGAATGCTACCACTGGGCCAGATCTGACACTTGCAGCATCAGAAGACACAGAGATTGAGATCTACGAAACAAAGTAAGAGGAGACCAGATTGCAGGGGGAAAGGAAACTTCAATTGTGGGACCTCAGTGCCATTACTGCCACATTGTGGAGCCTACTGCACGTTCCACATGGAAGATCTTGGGAAGCGTCAGTAACTTAGTTGAACAGAAGGAGAATCTGTCAGGGATCCAAACTTCCGTATTGCCAACACAACCAGCTGCATGTGGTGACTGGGGAAGGTGTGGACACTGGCAATGCTCATGGTGGCGCAGGATAGATATACAATTGCTCACAGCATTTACCTAATCAGCCATTGCACAATTTTACAGTCATCTCATGCAAAATTAACCCCTTCTTATGTCTGTACTCAGTACCTTTCACTTTCAGCCCCACGGTAAACTTTTTATCTCCAACTACCAGGGTGTATTGGCCAGTATCTTTCTGGGTTAAGTTCTTCACAGAAAGCATAAACTTAGTTCCCATTTGTTTAATTTCAAACTTCCCCAGTGAGAACTGTGTTCTTATTGGCTCGCCATCCTGCAACAAAAACAGAAACAGATACAAAATTGCTAACTGTTCCAGAAAACACAGCTCTCTTCAGTGAAAAACTGAAATAAATTGCACACAGTTAATGTTGTGGAACCCATGAAACAGAAAATAGTACTTTAAGATAACCATAACCATGGATTTTAACATAGAGAGGTGTGAGGTCATACATTTAGGGAGGTCAAACAGTTACAGGGATTACAAAATAAATGGAAATATACTAAGAGGGGTAGATGAAGTGAGAGATCTTGGTGTACAAGTACACAGGTCCCTGAAGGCAGCAGTTCAAGTAGACAAGGTTGTAAAGAAGGCATATGGAATGCTCTCCTTAACTGGCAGAGGTATAGAATATAAAAGTAAGGATATAATGTTGGAATTGTATAAAACACTGGTGAGGCCACAACTGGAGTATTGTGTGCAGTTCTGGTCACCACATTACAAGAAGGACATAATAGCTCTGGAGAGAATGCAGAGGAGCTTTACAAGAAAGTTGCCAGTGTTAGAAAAGTGTAGCTACGAGGAGAGATTGGATAGGTTGGGGTTATTTTCCTTAGAACAAAGGTGCTGAAAGGTGACTTGATTGATGTGTACAAAAGTATGAGGGGAATAGATAGAGTGGACAGGATAAAATTGTTTCCCTTGGTGGAGAATTCTAGAACCAGGGGACATAGATTCAAGATAAGTGGCAGAAGGTGTAGGGGGGACATGAGGAAGAACTTTTTTTACTTAGAGGGTAGTGGGTGTCTGGAATTCGGTGCCCAAGTTGGTGGTAGAGGCAGAAACTTTAAACTTTTTTAAAAAGTACCTGGATCTGCACCTAAAGTGCTGTAAACTGCAGGGCTATGGGCCGGGTGCAGGAAGGTGGGATTAGAAAGGGCACCTGGGTGTCCTCAGGCTGGCATGGACAAGATGGGCTGAATGGCCTCCTTCTGTGCTGTAATTTTTCTATGGGGCTATGGTTCTATAAAGTAACGGCAGGCCACCTGACTGTGGAGGACACCTGATTCATCGCAATCCTGTCCTTAGTTGATACCTGTACAATGTCGTTTCCATCAAGAGTTACTGAAAAGTGATAAGGAGCAGGAACTACAGCTCACTGTTCTTCCTTACCCCAACTGCTGTCCCTGTTGAGATCAATGAACTAAACAAAGTCCAAGGATGGAACCTCACCTTCTGTCTTGCATGGCTTCAAACTACATCAGATGTGCCTTTACCCAAATTGACCCACTCCAGTATCTTTCTGCAGTCTGCCTTCAAGCGGTTATATTGGATTGACTGCAGTCTTCTTTCCCGCTCTGTCAGGTAACCCCCTTGTGCTGCTCAGCACATTTCTCTCACAGCCTGTCTAAGTTAAGTAACTCCACTGCACAGCCACTGCAGATGGTGGGGGATGAACTTGGGTTTCCACTCACCTTCCGTTACTTTGGAGAAAGAGACATAAATCCCCAGGAAACCGTGTAAATGCAGTTTATGTTATTCTTCTGGGGTTCCCATGGCTCTTCTCCAAAAGCTATCGTGGATGAACAGGAGAACCTTGCCAGAAATTTACCCCCATCAATTCTACACATTCTATTCTGAGCTGTGCCATTAAGCTGCAGAAGATGAGATAGCCCTTTACAATCAAGTATGTGCTGGCCTTTTGCTATTTCCAGGCACCTTTGTACAGTGAAATTGACTACCATTGGTGAGCTGGCATTGCAGAAAGGAGAACCAATGCCACCCTCATAAGGTTTAAAGTGATTAGCTATATTTTGCCAAAATGAAGCAGAGTATGGTGTTAGCTAAACATTTAGAAATCAAAGAACAAGGGATCACACACACTGACTTTGTTGTATCAGAATAGTTTCAAACTAAATTACTGTAGTGCAAATAATGTTTTCAGCAGTTATGTTAGCGCAATGCATTCTCCAATCTTCACCAAATTAGTGTTAGCAAGTTGTTTGACTAAAGGGACATCATAGCCAAACTATTCCTATTGCTTTCAATGGAATGAAGATTGGGCAAGTTTTGCAGTGGGAGGATGATCTGCTCCACTAGATAACTGCCCAAGCGATGAAGGTAATAATTAACTCCACTCTATTATATCCAACTACATCTCCATCCACCCCAGTATAGACACAGTATCCCATCCAGCTCTGCACACTTTCACAGAGAAATTGACCAATATTGTACATGCTATACTGCACCAAATTAGGCATAGATTGCAGAAGGAGCATTGGGAAAATGGTGCTGGAACCCATTACCACCTTCTCAACTAAAATAAAGGCAAAATACTGCAGGTGCTGGAAATCTGAAACGAAAACAAAAAATGCTGGAAAAACTCAGCAGGTCTGACAGCATCTGTGGAGAGAGAGACAGAGATAACATTTTGAGTCCCTATGGCTCTTCTTCAGATCTGAAGAAGGGTCATACGGACTCGAAACGTTATCTCTGTCTCTCTCTCCACAGATGCTGTCAGACCTTCTGAGTTTTTCCAGCATTTTTTGTTTTCGTATCACCTTCTCAACCTTGATTTTCCATCCCCTAACTCTATCAGGACACCCCTTTTTTGCCTGACAGGTGTAAATCAATAGGGTGCCACCCACCACCTCATTTCCCAGTCTTCCAGCCATCCAAACAGTGCCCCCCAAGGACCACCAAGAAGTTGGGAGGGGTGTTGGGGCATTAACTGTAATTTCTGGAAGAGTCATTAATGTGTTTTTTGGGTGAAGGTGCCCAATGTGAGCTCCTCTTCTTCCATTTGAGAAAAAACAAGTGAATCCAGGTCCTCTCTTCTGCTCAAACTCACCCTGTTCATACTGGCACTTCTCCTCCTGCCCACTCAAATCCATCTGACATTCTTTCATTCTCTCCTGTTCAAGCAGGTACTCTTCTCTCCCTATTCCCAACCTTCAGTTCAGGCCAGTACTCCCTTACCCCTTTCACGACTTCAGTTTACACTGACACTCTGCCACCCTCAGTTAATGCTAGAAATCTGTTAAATTACTGCACCCCAAAGTGCTTCTCCCCTTCTTTCCAAAGCACCATTTCTAGTTTCTTGCTTAATCCCTCTGCCAATACTTTCCACTATTCTTTGTCACTTCCTTTCTTTTCAACCTTCCATTTGTCACATTTTATTGCTCTCCATTCCCCCTCCTTCATCCATATCCTTCCATTACCATATACTTCTTACTTTCCTCTTCTCTTAATTTCTATCCATTTCTCCCTTTTCACTGTCATGCATTCTTCCTTTAATGCCACCCATTTCCCACTCTCCTTTGCATGTTCCTACCCGAGTACTGGAGCTATTGGGGATGTTGTGGGCCATTGCATCCTAACACAGAAGTTGGTATATGCAGTATGCAACACCCAGATCTATTCAATTAACAATGGGATTGTGTATGAGCAGTGCTAAGGAGAAAGGACAGTGTCTTCAAAAGGGTGACAGTCTGTGCGAAGTATTGACAGTCAATATATATGTTAATTCCAGTCTGTGGTGAATTAGGTGGTGGGAAACATTGGCCTCCATGGAGGAGAATGTCAACCCCTGATCACCATCTCATAGCCCTTGCATATAAGGACAGACTCAAGAGGAACTATAATCCTCCTCATGGTGAAATAGTCCATTGGCATTTACTGTCTGAGATCCAATATAAAAAGGATTACTCAGTGATAGATTGAAGGGTGACACCAGGATGCACACCATCAGGAGATGAGCTGACAAAACTAAAAAAAAGGAGTGAATATAATTGTTAAACATAAAATAAGAACACAGCAAATGCATAATCTATAAGGATTCAACTAACTGTTGTGGTCAGTCCTGACTTTAAGTTTAGAAAGCCTGTTATTTGAACATTTCCTACTGCAGTCTTGACCTTTTTCCTGCAGACTATCAACAGGACCCTACAAAACACAAAGTTCAATTGTCTATAAACCCTTTATAGCCCATTTCCTTGACTTCAAAGAAGAAAATAAAGATAAATAGTGTGATACAATGATATTAGAACTGAGTACCAGCGACTTTATACCACATGTTTATATGTGCTTGCCATATGCTGTAGATAATGTTGAAGAGATGTGTCATTATTGGAACTAGCCACTTCTAACAGCAGTTTGCAGCAAAAGCCCCTGCTTTGTTGTAAATTAGACTATGTACAATTATTACAAGTTTCAGGTCTTGGCTTAGATATTCATGAGTACAGTGATGTCGGTAACTCCCGTAACTAGTTTAAGCATCTTGCATTTAGGAATATGGCCTTATTGCCTAATACCACACAAATAATAGCATATCCTCAGTGGTGGCATAAAACCTCCTTGTGATCCAAATTGCAGAAAATTGTTAAGAAATCCCAAAGCATGGACATGTCAGGTAGTTTATTCTAGTTGGCAGCAATGCGAAAAGACTCAGTCCAGTAATCCTGCCTCACCTTGAACCATTGCATCTTCATGTTAGGATCTTTCAGCTCCAAAATTGTATCAAAAGTAACTGTTGAGTCAAGTTTTCCTTCCAGGTCCTCCAATGGCTTTAAAACTTTTACTGCCTGTAAGAACAGAGACAGGGCACGAGTCACTAATGAGAACAGATTGCTTTCTATACTCATTGAGATAGGAACATTGGTACTGAGGAGCTGAATTTTCACAGCTCAGGTACGGTATGGATTAGATGCAAATAAGTAAAACTCTACACAGTGCTCTGTTAAGTAATTCCCAGGTCAAATGCAACTTGTAAAATAGAAATCTCTTTGTCTACCCTGAACAACATGCCTCAGCATCAACTTCACACAAGCTCCCTTACTACAATAGTTTGAAACATTTTAATTTTCCATACCAGCAATCCTGTGGTTTCTCTGAATTAGACTGCCAATTTATATCTAAAATCTCTCGAACTCAGCCTTGAATGTATTCAATTATCCAGTCGCCACTGCTCTCTGGGGCAGAGAATTCCAAAGATTAACAACCATCTGGGAGAAGAAATTCTTCCTCATCTCTGTCTAAAATGGGAGACTCTTTATTTTGAAAGGATGCTTCCTAGTTCTAGACTCCCCCATGAAGAAAACGTCCTCTCAGTGTCTACCCTGTCAACCCCCCTCAAAATTTTACATGTTTCAATAAGATCACCTCTCATTCTTCTAAATGCCAGTGAGTATGGATCTAACCTGTTCAACCTTTCCTCATAAGACAACCCTTTCATCTCACAAATTAACCTAGTGAACCTTCTCTGAGCTGCCTCCAATGAAAGTATATCCCTCCTTCAATACGTTGACCAAAATACAGTACTCTAGGTGCAGTCTCACAAATGCCCTGTACAGTTGTAACAAGATTTCCCTACTTTAATACTTCATCCTCCTTGCAATAAAGGCCAACATTCCATTTGCCTTTATAATTACTTGCTGTACCTTCATGCTAACTTTTTGTGACTCATGTACGAGGCCACCCAGATCCCTCTGCACTGTAGCATTCTGCACTCTCCAGTTAAATCATATTCTACTGTTCTGTTCTTCTCACCAAAGTGGACAATGTCACATTTTCCCACATTGTACTCCATCTGGAAAACCTTTGTCCATTTAATTAACCTATCTATATCCCTTTGCAGACTCTTTGTGTCTTCCTCACAACTTGCTTTCCTACCTATCTTTGTATCGTCAGCAAATGTGGCTGCCATTCACTTGGTTCATCCTAGTCATGAATATAGATTGTTAAAAAGTTGAGGCCCCAGCATCGATCCCTATGTCACTAGTTACAGTTTGCCAACTTGAAAATGACCCATTTATCCCTACTGTTTCCTGTTAGATAGCCAATCCTCTATGCATGCTAATATATTACCCCCACCACCATGAGTTCTTATCTTGTGCAGTAACTTTTTATATAGCAGCTTACTGAATACCTTTTGGAAATCCAAATACACCACATCTATCGGTTACCCCTTATCCATCTTGCTTGAGACATCCTCAAAGAACTCGAATAAACTTGTCAAACATGATTCCTTTTGAATCTGCTTTGATTCTACTTGATTGTATTATGCCAATGCACTTGAGTAACTGCTCTGTGATGGTCCAAGCTTATTTCTCATAGGACATTCACATCAAGGGCAGAATTTTACTTTCACCCGCCAGCAGGTTTGCTAGCGGCGGGGGCCTGTAGAAGTCTTTGGATGGCCTTTCCGCCAGCCTGACCTCTAAGCAATTTTATGGTGGGAGGGGTGAAACCTAGGCCGACCCGCCCACCTTTGCCCCAATTGAGGCCCTTAAGTGGTCAATTAATAACCACTTAAGGGCCATTTCCCATCCAAACTCAATTCTCAGGCTGGCGGGAGGGAGTCAGGTTGCATGCATTGTTCCCGATATTGTTTTAGGGAAGCTTGACCTGTTTTTAACCTGCCTTGAAAGTTAGGAGAGCAAAATCAAACAGTTTATCCCACTGTTGGGGAACAGATTTTTGCCTCCCACCAAATTAAGTGCCCCACCCGCCATGATTCCCATCCGATTCCAGGGGAAAAGTCCAGAAAGTGACCCTGCTCAGGGATCCAGTTGTGGGGCGGTGGGGGGGCGCCTCCATAATCAGCAGCCAGGTTTTTCCCTGACGTCATCCCAGTCCCTTTAAATTTTCAGGAAGGCAGGCGGACAGCAAAATCAGCTGTTCGCCCGCCGACCTGTCAATGGCCAATTAAGGCCATTGACAGGCTAATTAAGATTGTTAAAGACCCTGCCTGTCCAACCTTAAGGCTGGCGGGCAGGCCAGGAGCCCCAGCAGGCACCTGATTATTCATGAAACTTCATCCACTGGCGGGATGAGGTTTCATGTCTGTTTTTAAAAAGTTTCATAAAGTTTATGTGTTTCTTATTAACATGTCCCATCTTGTGTGACATTGTCACATGAGGGGGGCATGTTAATAATTTTAATATTTTTCTAATTTTGGAGTTTTTTACCTGTCAATAATCTCCCTGAGACAGCACTTGTTCTCAGGGAGCAGTGCATGCGCAAAAGAGTGCACTTTAACAGATGGGGAATCCCTCCTCCCCCACACAGGAAGCGCAAAAATGGCGGCGGGCCCCATTTCGGCGGTGGAGTTTGGTGGCCTGCCCGCCCACCAAGGGCAAAATTCTGCCCAGCCTCTTTTCAACATTGGGTGCCCCACTTCCCCACCCACACAAGATCTGCCCCTCATGAGTTCTCGCTTCCTCTGGGCCGTTCCACCAACACTGCCACATCCCCTCTGGCCATTAATTGGCCAGCCAGCGTGAAATCGCAGTCAGGGGTTGATTACGGTCGGCGGTCCGTTTCCTGACCACTCCTAAGCCCGCCGATCATCCTGCCCGCTGAGCTGAAAATTCAGGCCCAGGTGTGTCCTATCCACAAAAAGGAAGACAAATCCAACCCGGCCAATTAACATCCCATCAGTCTACTCTCGACCATCAGCAAAGTGATGGAAAGGGCAGTCGACAGTGCTATCAGGTGTCATTTACTCAGCAATAACCTGCTCATTGATGCTCAGTTTGAGTTCTGCCAGAGCCACTAAGCTCCTGACCCCATTTACAGCCTTGGTCCAAACATGGACAAAAGAGCTGAATTCATGAGGTGAGTTGAGAGTGACTGGCCATGACATCAAGGCAGCATTTTGACCGAATGTGGCATCAAGGAACACCAGCAAAACTGAAGTCCATGAGAATCAGGGGGAATCCTCCACTGGATGGAGTCATACCTCGCACAAAGGAAGATGGTTGTGGTTGTTGGAGATCAATCATATGAACATACAAAATACGAGCAGAAGTAGGTTATTCGGCCCCTCGAGTGTGCTCCATCATTCAGTAAGATCATGGCTGATCTGTTTGTGTTTCGAGTTCAATGTTCCCATGTATCCCCGCTAACCTTTGATTCCCTTGGCTAACAAGAATCTTTCTACCTCTACCTTAAAAATATTTAGTCATCTCAGTGCCAGGACATCACTGCAGGAGTTCCTCAGGGAAGTGTCCTAGGCCCAACCATCTTCAGCTGTTTCATCAATGACCTTCCCTAGATCATAAGTTTAGAAGTGGGGATGTTCACTGATGATTGCACAATGTTCAGCACCATTCGCGAGTCCTCAGATAGTGAAGTAGTCTGTGTCCAAGTGCAGCAAGACCTGGACAACATTCAGGAGTGGGCTGATAAGGGGCCAGTAAAATTCAGACCACACAAATGTCAGGCAAAGACCCCAACAAGAGAGAATCTAACCATCTCCCCATGACGTTCAATGCCATTACCATCGCTAAATCCCCCACTATCAACATCCTGAGGGTTACCATTGACCAGAAACTGAACTAGACCAGCCATAAAAATACCGAGACTATAAGAGCAGGTGAGAGGCTGGGAATTCTGCGGTGGGTAACTTACTTCCTGACTCCCGAAAGCCTGTCCACCATCTACAAGGCACAAATCAGGAGTATGATGGAATACTCTTCACTTGCCTGGATGAGTGCAGCTCCAGCAACACTCAAGAAGTTCAACACCATTCAGGACAAGGCACCTTGCTAGATTGACATCCCATCCACCACCTTAAACATTCATTCCCTCCACCACCCACAAAAAGTGGCAGCAGTGTGTACTATCTACAAGATGCACTGCAGGAACTCATCAAGGCTCCTTAGATAGCATCTTCCAAACCCACAACTACCATCGAGAAGGATAAGGGCAGCAGATTCTTAGAAACTCCACCACCACACACAATCCTAACTTGGAACTATATCACAATTCCTTCACTGTCATTGGATCAAAATCCTGGAAATCCCTTCCTAACAGCACTGTGGGCGTACCTACACCACATGGACTGCAGCAGTTCAAGATAGTGGCTCACCACCACCTTCTCAAGCGCAATTAGAGATGGGCAATAAATGCCGGCCTAGCAAGTGACCACTACTCTTGGATGCAATACAAGAAAAATCTGTTATCTGGTTAGCAATTTTTTCTCTCACTCTAGTTTTCCAACTTCCTCCATTGCAACTACCATCTATTTTAGCAACATTACTATTGTTAGTGCTCTTCTGGGCTTTCAGTCTTTATTTTTCTTGAATTCCAAATGCATTAGCCAACATGTTGTTCTTCCTCTTTGTGGACTGCTTCCTACTCAATCCCATTCACTGGACTCAAAACTTTTCAAATCCTTACTTCCCTCCTACCTCAGTCTCTACTTTTTTCTTCATTTCCTTTAAGCGTTTCAGCATTCCCCTGAAGTCAGTGAAGCCATACTCCATACAAATTTTCTCATAATCCTTCTTATCTGCTTTCATTAAGATCTCCCACATCTCCTTTTCATCTGGAGCCTTCTTTTCTTCCTTGGGAACTGGGGCTGACCTGTAAGTAAATCTGAGTTACTTTCATGTATAATTTATATTTCAGTTATGCATTGATTGCCTTCCACACAACAAGGGGCGGGGAGGAAGGAGGTGGTGTGGGTTCCAAAATCAGAGCACATACATTTTATTTCAAAAGGATGAAACATTTGTGATCACTGACTAATGCCTGTGAGGTCCAACTGGCACTGCAGAAAATGTACCCAATATATTGGAGAATTAGCTCCACCATATATCTTCTAAATACCCACACTTATACATCTAATATCCATTATATCAGGAGTTATCAACCGGGGCTCTGTCATCCCCTTGGGGTCCGTAAGAAGATTTCAATAGGTCCACCAAAAATAATAACAGGATATAAGTTCTCATTTGTAAATGGAAAGGCCTATCTATGAGTCCTAGAATCGGTTTCATCATGACTTTGTCTCTTTCCAGCTACAGGAATTGTCTTTTTAAAACTGCTCTATTTTCCTTTCTCCAGTCACCAGGAATATCTTCAGCAAAGCTGGTCCAACTGTTTTCAATACTCAAACACAAACCTTTCCCCCCTTCCCCAGATGCTAGTTTAACTGTTTCTTATAAGTTTATCAAACCCATCCATCTATGTTAAGGATAAGGATTGGATTAGTTATATCTCCTCTAAAAATTGCTTTTAACAAGTGCCTGTTTTTACCAATCATTTTCTTCATGACTGAAGCATGCACTTTCCCCACCGTCATTCATTCATTCAGCTCACTGTTGACTGTTTTCAGACCTTTAATCTCTTTATTCAATGATCTTTGATCACAAGTTTCATCACCACTGACTATGTTTTGGTTTAAGAATCTGAATGTTGTCTTAGAATTTACTTTTGCAAGAAAAATAATGCAACACCAGGACTAAGTCAAACAAACACCCATCTTTAATCTATTAATTGGTTTTAATTCTTATTTCCCAAAGTCATATATTTATAAAGCTTTATATTTTTATTTATTTAATATTTCTTTCAATCTAATCACTTGCTCTTTTCCATATTAAACAATATCGCCTTTCATGTTCTTTTAATCACTGGGGTTTTCTTTCACTGAGTAATTAGCACAAGCCGCTTTTGCTGAGTTTATACTTGCATTAAGGAGTGTGTCCATTAAACAGAGCTGACTACATATAAAATATATGCAGGAGAATAAAGACTACTGGTGCAAACAATGCCTAATGTGGTATAAGGAGATCCTGGCTAAATAGGGAATCTATACATGGTTTCGCAATAGTTTCATTTCATAGATGGTTGAGTTTGCAGTCTAGAGATATATCTGCATAATTTTAGTAACAAAAATTAAAGTTTATGTGTGGTGACAGTATAATAACACTAATGTTTGACACAACCTCCTGTTAGTATAACCTACTTATGTGAAGCTGTATTTTCAGCAATGACATCAATGAAAACAACGTATCGAGCCAGAATGAACACTGATCAAGACATGCATGTATGCTTGTCCAGGATACCTCAACAACAAGAATCTTAAGTACTTGTTAAGTCAAGCAATAATAATAAATATATAGATCTAATTGTGTGATTAATTTTATACAGAGAAACACTGGTGTGTTACAGCGGGCCTATGAAATTTTTATATGGGAGGGGGACTCAGAAGCAAAAAGGTTCAGAACATCTCCTTCGTATATTCCATAATGAGGAGGTGGTGGCGTGGTGGTAACTCACTGGACTAGCAATCCAAAGGCCCAGGCTAATGCTCTGGGGACACAAAATCCCACCACATCTATTAATAAATCTGGAATAAAAAGCTAATTAATAGTGACCATGAAACAATTCTTGATTGTCATAAAAACCCATCTTGTTCACTAATGTCCTTTTGGGAAGGAAATCTGCTGTTGTTACATGGTCTGGCTTACATGTAACTTCCAGACCCACAGCAATGCGGCTGACTCTTAAATGTCCTCTGAAGTGGCTTAGCAAGCCACTCGGTTGTATCAAACTGCTACAAAGTCTAAAAGGAATGTAACGGACAACCAAGCATCAACCTAGAAACCAGAACAGCAGCAAAGCCAGCCCTGTTGACCCCGCAAAGTCCTCCTTACTAACATGTGGGGTTTGTGCCAAAATTGGAAGAGCTGTACTACAGATTAGTCAAGCAACAACCTGGCATAGTCATACTCACCAAATCATACCTTACAGGCAATGTCCCAGACACCACCATCACCATCCCGGTGTATGTCATTTCCCACAGGCAGACCAGAGGTGGCAGCACAATGGTATACAATCAGGAGTGATTTATCCCGGGAGTCCTCAACATTTACTCCGGACCTCATAAATCTCATGGCATCAGGTCAAACATAGGCAAGGAGACCTCCTGCTGATTACCACCTACCACACCATCCCCAGCACCAAGCTGATGAATCAGTGCTCCTCAATGTAGAACACCAATGGGAAGAAGCACTAAGGGTGGCAAGGGCACAGAACTTACTCTGGGTGGGGAATTCAATGTCCATCAGTAGCTCGGTAGCACCATAACTGACTGAGCTGGCTGAGATCTAAAGGACATAGCTGCTAGACTGGATCTGCAGCAGGTAGTGAGGGAACCAACAAGAGGAAAAAACCTACTTGACCTCACCCTGATCAATCTACCTGTCGCAGATGCATCTGTCAAAAACAATATCGGTAGGAGTGTCTACTGCACAGTCCTTGTGGACAGGTCCCTCCTTCACATTGGGGATCTCCACCATCATATTGAGTGGCACTACCACCATGCTAAATGGGATAGATTTCTAACAAATTAAGCAACTCAAAACTGGGCACTGATGAGGAGCTGTGGGTCATCAGCAACAGAATTGTATTCAACCATAATCTGTAACGTCATGGCCTGGCATATACCTCACTCTATGATTACCCCAAGTCAGGCATCAACCCTGGTTCAATGAAGATTGCAGGATGGCATGCCAGAAGCAGCACCAGAAATACCTAAAAATGAAGTGTCAACCTGGTGAAGCTACAACACAGGACTACTTGCATGCCACACACCGGAAACAGCATGCAATAGACAAGAGCTAAGCGATCCCACAGCCAACGGGTCAGATCTAAGTGTTACTGTCCTGCCACATCCAGTTGTGAATAGTGGTGGACAATTAAACAACACACTCGAGAAGGGGGCTCCATGAATATCCCCATCCTCAATGATGGAGAAGCCTAGCATATCAGTGCAAAAGATAAGGCTGAAGCATTTGCAACCATTTTCAGCCAGAAGTGTTGGGTGGAAGATCCATCTCGGTCTCCTCCTGAGGTCCTTAGCATCAAAGATGCCAGTCTTCAGCCAATTCAATTCACTCCATGTGATAAGAAGAAATGGCTGAAGGCACTGGATACTGCAAAGGCTATAGCCGCTGACAACAATCAGGCAACAGTACTGTACTCCAGATCTAGCTGCGCCCCTAGCCAAGCTGTTTCAGTTCAGCTACAATGCTGGCATCTACCTGGCAATGTGGAAAATTGCCCAGATATGTGCTGTCTACAAAAAGCAGGACATCAGTCCACTTTCAATCATCTGCAAAGTGGTGGAAAGTATTGTCGGCTGTGCTATCAAACGGCAATACTCAGCAACAACCTGCTCATTGTCGCTCAGTTTGGGTTGCGCCAGGGCCACTCAGCTCCTGGCCTCATTACAGCCTTGACCCAAACATGGACAAAAGACCTGAACTCCAGAGGTGAGGTGCGAGTGACAGCCCTTACATCAAGGCAGCATTTCACCAAGTGTGGCATCAAGGAGCCTTAGCAAAACAGGCGTCAATAGGAATAGTGGGGAAAACTCTCCACTGGTTGGATTTATTCCTAGCAGAAACGCGAGAGGACATGGCTTTAGGGTGAAAGGGGAAAGGTTTAGGGGGAACATTAGGGGGAACTTCTTCACTCAGAGTGGTGAGAGTGTGGAACGAGCTACCATCTGACGTGGTAAATGCGGGCTCACTCTTAAGTTTTAAGAATAAATTGGATAGATACATGGATGGGAGAGGTCTGGAGGGTTATGGACTAGGTGCAGGTCAATGGGACTAGCAGAATAATATTTCAGCACAAACTAGAAGGGCTGAATGGCCTGTTTTCTGTGCTGTAGTGTTCTATGGTTCTATGGTTCAGAAGGAAGATGGTTGTGGTTTGTAGAGATCAATCAACTCATTTGCGGGACATCACTGCAGAAGTTCCTCAGGTTAGTGTCCTAGGACCAACCATCTTCAGCTGCTTCATCAATGGCTTTCCCTCCAACATAAGGTCAGCAGTGGGATATTTACTGATTATTACACAATGTTCAGCACCATTCGCAACTCCTCAGATACTAAAGCAGTCTGTGTCCATATGCAGCAAGACCTGGGCAATAGTCAGGCTTGGGCTGATAGTTGCAAGTAACTTATGTGCCACAGCTGGTGGAATTTAAATTCAATAAATGAAAAAACTAATCTCAGTGATTGTGACCACGAAGCTATCATTGATTGTTGTAAAAACCCATCTGATTCACTTTAGGGAAGGAAATCTACAATCCTTACCTGGTCTGGCCTACATGTTACTCCAGACCCACTGCAATGTGATTGACTCTTAATTGCCCTGTGAAATGACCAAGCAAGGGCAATTAGGGATGGGCAACAAATGCTTGCCTTGTCAGTGACACCCACATCCCATGAAAGAAAAAAAATCTCCAACAAGAGAGAATCTAACCATCTCCCCTTGACATTCAATAGCATTACCATAACTGAATCCCCCATGATCAACATCCTGGGGGCTTGCCATTAACCAGATCCTGAACTAAATACTGTGGCTACTGTGATGGAATACTCTCCACTTGCCTGGATGAGTGCAACTCCAACAACACTCAAGAAGCTCGACACCATCCAGGGCAAAGCAGCTCGCTTGATTGGCACCCAATCCATGACCTTAAAAATTCACTCCCTTCACCACTGACGCACAATGATATCAGTGTCTACTATCTACCAGGTGCACTGCAGCAACTCACCAATGCTCCTTTGACAGCACTTTCCAAACTTGTGATCTCTACCACCTAGGAGGACAAGAGCAGCAGAAGCATGGGAACATCACCATCTGCAAATTCCCCTCCAAGATACACACCATCCTGACTTTGAACTATATTGCCGTTTCTTTACTGTTACTGAGTCAAAATCCTAACAGCACCGTGGGTGTACCTACAATACATGGACAACAGCGGTTCAAGCAGGCAGCTCACTATCACCAAAGGGCAATTAGGGATGGACAATAAATGCTGGTCTAGCCACCAACACCCACATTCTGTGAACAATTACTTAGAAAAAATACTTATCAGGTATCCTCTATACATTCTACAGTTACCCCTATAAAGTCCACAGTGTTTCACTGCATATCTTCTATATATCATATGGTTATTTATGAAGAATTCCCTTTATATCCCACAGCTTCCCATTGAAAATCCTCTATATATACAAGCGTTCTCTATACAGTATACACCAAAATTACTCACCCAGTGCCCCAAGGCATCAGAGTTACACAGCATGTTCATCGTAGATCGCACATTTACCCAAGTAGTATCATTTATATAGACTACTATTTATTCTAGATTACCTCACAAGTATTCTTCATCAATGCCATACTTAACAAACAGGGGTACCATTTAAATGGACCATAGTTGTCCACTGTATATTCTGTATATAAACACATCAGTTACTGAAACTTCTCTATATAGCCTCTATTTACTTATTGAATATTGTATATGTGTATATACATATTTGTGTGTATATACTTCTCCCAAGATGGATGGATGCCATCAGATATATACATATATGTGTGTATATATTTGTCCATTGTATTTCCTTTCTGTATATTCAAATTACTGTGTATTCTTTATACACCCCTCATTTAACCATCAGGTAGCCTTTCTACCTCCTTCTGCTGGTTACTGCGGATCCTCTAAATACCACTTTGCTATCTGCAAGGTGCCCTCTTGAAATCTCTCTGAGTAATGTGCTAGAGACTTTACCTTTTCTTCAACATTGTCCGGAAGTTCAATTGTTTATCTTGATCTGGAACAAAAGAACAAAATCTACATGAGCAGCCAATAAATTTTGGATTACATCTTAAGGAACAATTGATGTGGAATGACTAGGTGACTACCATCTCTCAGGATAATAACATCCAGTTTCAGAATTATTACAAATAGAATCAGGTTTTTCATGAGCTGAGCGATAACTTTATAGAATATGTTTAGTATGAATCCCTTATAATGTATGTCATTCGACAGGTCAGTTTTACTTCAAGTTTCATTAAGCAACAGAAAGATCTATAATTGAGGTCTATTTGTCCATTTGTGGATTGTTTCAGAGGATGAGTCAGGCTTAATGGACTTGGAATTGGTTGAGTCACATCCCTTGAGGGTAAAATGAGGCTGAGCCTGTGCAAGAGCATCCAGGATCTGCCATTATGATAACAAGGTAGAGTTTGAGAAACTCTGACCTCAGCAGAATTACCATAATCAGGTGTTTGGTGTTTTGCTGCCTTTTATCTTTGGCTCAATTAGCACCTTCCTCAATCCCTGGCAGGAGGGATCAATCATAATTTCAGGCAGAGGCCTGATATAAGATGGAAAAAATCTAGTTCTCTGTTGTTGGGATATAGCTGATTTTGGCAAAGCTGCACTTAGTGCCAGCCATACCTGCCTTTGGAAGTGATGGTAGGCCTGAACTACTGCAGCCCTTGTGCTGATGGTGCTCCCATGATGGTATAAGTTAGGAAACCCCAGTCGTATGACCTAGTGGCAGTGACTTGGAAGGAAAGGTCCAAGGCAGATTGGTGTATGACTTAAAGCAGGATTTTCTGGCCCTGACACCAGTGGGCATTGTCAAGGGTGAGACAGGAAAATTTGGAGAGCCGTTGACTTTTAAGTTGCTCTCCAAATTTTACCATCCTGCCCCCGACGATGCCTACTGGTATTGGGGCCAGGAAATCGTGCCCTTACATTAGGACCTCAGAGTTGATGGTGGTCTCATAATGGTGCTGCTCCTTCTTGTTACTATAGATAGCTGAACTGAGAGTTGCTGTTAAAGGAAGCTTATTGAGTTGCTGAAGTGCATCTTACAGATTGGACGCACTGCAGCTACTGTGTGTTGTTAGTGAAGACTAGATATTGAATCCAATGGTGGTGCGCCAATCAAGGGCAACTGGAAAGTTATACTTTGCACCTTCTCACACTGAGGTCAGGACATGGAACCAGAGGCAGGCAGCAGAATGGATAGGAAGCTGGCTACAAAACAGAAAATGGAGTGTAAAGGTTAGGGGCAACTACTCAGACTGGCAAAAGGTGAGAAGGATGGAAGTGGTGTTCCACAGGAATCGGTCTGAGATCAATCAGTTACAATGTATAGTAATGATTTAGACTCAGGACTTGGAAGTACAACAAATTGAGGGACCTAGCTAATGCAAAAGATGATTATGACAAAATACCAGATGGCAGTAATAAAATTACATAATGGGCGTTTAATGACAAATTATTTTCTATATAAATAAGTGTGAGGCGGCGCATTTTGGTTGGGTAATAAGAGTCTAACTGGGGTACAGGGGCAAAGGATTCTAGGGGTTCCCATACAACCTGCAGGGATGCAGGTTAATAAGGCCATAAAAGAAATCCAAGCACAGGAGTTTGTTTCCAGAGAGAATCAACTGAAGTCATATTAAACTTGTATTCAATCTTCCTTAAGAGTACTGCTTCCAGTTCTCTCCATATTATAGAAACAATATTGAGACATTGAAAAAGGTGCACAAAAGATTATGAAGGATGATACCAGAACTGAGGTTTTAATTATCAAGAAAGACTTTAGATCTTTTCCAGAAAACATGAATTAATAGAGGTCTTTAAAATGATGAAGGGGTTTGATAGAGTAGACATAGAGATGTTTCTACTTGTAGAAGAATTTAAAAACTAGGTGCCATAAACACAAGGTGGCCACAAATAAATCCAATGGAGAATTGAGGAGAAACCTACTTTACCCAAATGTGATAAAACTGTGGAATGCATTACTACAAGGAGTAGTTGAAGCAAATAGCATAAATGAATTTTAGGGGAATCTAAATAATTACATGAGGGAGAAACGAATAGAAGGGTATGTTGATAGAGTTAGATAAGAAAGATGGGAGAAGGCTCATGTGAAGGGTCAACTTCAGCATAGTCCAATTAGGCTAAATGACCTGTTTCTATGCTGTAGGCTTGATGTAACACAGCTCATATCAGAGCAACATGCCTGCAGGAAGCCTCTTCCCATTGTAACATGAGGCCCACTGAGAGATACAGCCATGAACATGACAAACTCATCTAGCCCCATACAGCTGGTTCAGAGCAGCACTCTTGGAATGCGAGAAAAGGGCTGTGGAAGTTCAGTCAACATAAATGCAGTGAAGCCATGTTGAGGAATGAGATGAATATAATTTGAAAAACAGCTTTTTCTCACACTCTACATTCAAGAAAAGAAAATCACAAAAGGGCTAGGAGCAAACATTGTTCCTAGTGACTGCCTGCATATCATCCAGGAACAGGTGTGAAGCAACATCACATCAAGATGCACTAATTAAACATTATCATATACAATCCACCCAGGCTCAGATCTTACTCTCAGTCACCGTCAATGAAAAGGTATATGTGCAGTCAGCATGAGTGTTGGAAGCTATGCATTTGTAGGCATCCTCATCATCCGGAGTGACGTTATCAATCTGTAAAAGTCAGAATATCTGCAAATCATGCATTGCTTAAACAGTGAAAACATTGTCATTCAGTAGAACTGAACTGGCAGAATGCAAAGCCAGCTAAAATCTGGTCTTAAATGAGCCATCTCATTACTGATCAAATTAAAACAGCGCATGTAACTGGACTGGCTAATTTGGTACTGTGCTTATCAAGTCAGGCCTGGAAATTTGAAGTTAGTATGATGTATGTAACTGGATTTGTTATATCAATAGAGTGCTGACTAAATCAGTAGTGTTTATGTTACAGTTGGGATATCTAAGGACTGATTAAACTGTAGTGTATTACTGATTGAATTGGGGCAGTGTTTATTAGGACTTTATATCCCAGCACTTATCAAATCAGTATGCAACATCACTAGTCATCTCTGCACTGACTGAGTTGGAAGTGTGGCGTGACAGGATGGGCTACCTCAGCACTGACTGTGTTGAGACTGTGTGCAATAGACTAGATGTCTCAGGACTGACTCATCAACATTATTTGTCACTCCGAAACCACAGGTTCTGAGCAGGGCTGCGAATGCTGATTTCTATATCTGCTAACATAATCTCAGAGTGTGTGGTCAACTTTGGCCTCTCTTGTTACTAGCTGCAGTGAGAGATTAACAGGGGTCATGATGTAAATATATTGGACTCAACATCTGAGGACTGATTGAGTTAGCAAGGTGTGAACAAGGTCTCAGTACTGATCAGATCAGGAGCTTGAATATTACTGGAGCGACTGCCTCAATGGGTCAGATTTTATTGTCAAAATAATGGTGAGACTAATGGCATTCACTGTTATTTACGTACAAATGGTACAAAAATTTTTGGGAAGGGGCAGATGCCCGATTAAATGTAGAAATTCAAAAAATATTGTCCGGATTGTACTGCTCCACTACTGTCTTTGGGAAAATGGCATCTTCTTGACTGGCTCAACATTGAAATGCATTGAACGGCTTGAAGTTGTTCTATGTGTGCAGTAAATATGAACTAAATTTGCCATAGAACGTTAAGTCTTGTCATTGTGTAGGCACTCTTAACAATGTGTTAAGTTTAATTTACTGCCAACTGGCACTGAAAATTAATTATTATAAGTGTGGAATGTCATTCCTTCCTATTTTAATTGTTGGAGATTTTTTAAAATTTCTAATTTCAAATTAAAATAATGTTTTTTGTTACATTCCTTTCTGTTCAATTTTTCTCTTAATCCAAGCTTTCTCTCCCTCTCTTTTTTTTCTATTCATCATTGAATTCAGTTACTCTAATTTACACTTCCTTCTTGGTCCTTGCGCTGTTTATTTTTCAATCCTTTAATCTCATTGGCTAAGGAGATACCCTGTTCAATCAGGTACTAGATGCCCTGTTTCCTTCTCTGCCCCTTTATCAGCAAGCGCTTTCATCAACTTGCCACACAAAAATGTAAACTATGCATGGGAAAGTTTAATGGATGGTAGATGTCATTGGATGCCCTGCTACAGTAACATGTGGCACATTATTGTCTAAGTAAGGGATAACAGGACTGGATATATTCATATATTAGTACCGCGCTAAGAATTGCACTGCCATTTGCCATCAATCTGTCCTTTTCTTTCAAATGCTGATCAACTAACTGCCTTAATTAGCTGGTTAAAACAATTCATAGTAGCTCTACAATGAAATCTGATGGTTTCAGATACCTTTAGAACATTCTCCTTAGTGATGCTGTCAAAGAAAATCTTTGCTCCTTTGATTGATTTTCCACTTCCTCTCTTCCATTGAATGGTGGGTTTGGGGTTCCCAGATACCTTGGCTCTAAAAATTGCATCTTTGCCTAGAGTAAAACAGACATTTCAGAAGTTCCAGCATAAATTGATATGACAGACATATTATTCACACAAACATCAAAATCCCACTGAATGTCATTTAAAACTCATTGAATCTATGTGAGCATATTAACCAGTGAGTTTGTTATTCTACAATAATGTTAAACCATTTTTCAAGATCTAGAGATTAAGGAGAACTAATGTCCCTCATCCAAAGCAATATTTACAAAATTTATTTTTCTCCTTAATCACGATTAAGGAACCTGCTTCAGGTCAAAAATCTGAGGACTAAAGGGTGGACCAATTAAAAAGAACAAACCTCTAATGAGATAAGAGATATGAAGGATTGGACTTTTCTTAAAGTTTTCTCCCCCTTGATTTCCACTTATGACTATTATTGAGGCTAGGGTATTATTCTACATGTTAATTGTATATTAATTGTGTTTAATTGCATGCAAGTGGTGGATATTAGCTGGTAATTCGCTTGTGCCCCTTTTAATAGAGATAGACTGAAACTTTGTTGAATTGGTGGTTGGGTTAGGAGGTGCTTGCTTGCAACGTGTAACTCTGTTCATAAATGCTTATAGAAGCATGTAAAGAATGATTCAAGTGATATCCTTCACCAACTGGCTTTCTGTAGTCATTTGGTAAAGGATGTTCCTACTGAGATATCCTTCTCACCGAACCCTCACACCACACTCCTCAACCCATCCTTGCCCTATTCCTCACATGAGGTGAGACAGTGTATGTCAGCAAGCTAGTCCATAATGGAAGGCAGTACAGCCTTACTCAACATCTACAGAATTTCACTTTCCAGCAGGGATCACTGAATAGTCATCAAAATCAGAACCATAGTTAGTTTTGCTTTCTCTTGCTTAGAGAGGTTGTGGCCCAAATTGCTCAGCTGTGATCAGTTTAGTCAATAAGGACTAAGGCTGGTTTGCATCACTCAGTATCACATCACATGGTACTTTCATCCACAATGGGTTTGCCATTTTTAAAAAGCTACATAGTAATGCATATATGGTAGAGTTCCCAAAAAACCTTCATTTTGTATAGTTCTGAGAAAGATCCAAATAAATATTTATGATATTTATGCTGCACAGTCTTCTCCACATTGGGTAGACCAAACATAGACGGGGCAACTGCTTTACAGAACACCTCCTTTAGTCTGAAAGCACAACCCAAGTTTCCAGTCAACTGTCATTTTAATTCTCCACCTTGCTTCCACTCTGATCTTTCTGTCTTTGGCCTGCTGCAGTGTTCCAGTGAAACTTAATGCAAGTTTGAGGAACAGCACCTCATCTTTCAACTGGACACTTTATAGCCTTCTGGACTCAACATTGAGATTAACAATTTAAGGTCATAATCTCTACCCCCAGTTAATTTTGTTTCTTTGCTGGTTAATTTTTTACCTCACGTTTATATCTTATTTCCTTTACTCTGTTTTTGAACTGCAGCGATTCAGGACCCTGCCATTCATCCCTCCTCTAGATGCACCTTTTGTTTCTTTACTGTCCCATTACCACTCTCTTTCGTTTTGCAGCATGACACCTTTTGTCATTTAATCTCTCCTACTCTCCACCCTATCACAGACCTTTTTTTTCTTCTTCCCACCTTTCCCCTTTCGCTTGCTCAAAACCTATTACATTTCTAAATTTTCCCAATTCTGATGAATCACAGATCTGAAACATTAACTCTGTTTCTCCCTCCGCATATGCTGGCCAGACCTGCTGGGTATTTCCAGCACTTTGTTTTGATTTCAGATTTCCAGCATCCACAGTAATGTGCTTTTACAAATGCATCCTTGTTAATACATCCTTGGAATAAAGAGCACTTTAAAGTCCTGATTAACGTTTAAACTGGCATTGGGTTTATATCAAATTCTCTGGATTATGAGCTTGACGATGACATCAGATATTCAATGGAAGTCAGACTAGTTTTACACAAGTAGAAACGAAGAAATGTTGGAAATACTCAACAGGTCTGGCAGCATCTTTGGAGAGAGGAAAAGACTTAACATTTCAAGTCGGCGACCCTTAGTCAGAACTACATTTTCTGTTTTTATTTCAGGCTCCCAGTCTCCACCATACTTATCTTTTGTTTATTTTTACACAAGGTTGGGAATGTAAACAGTCCAAATGGATCTGTCATTTATGCCTCCTTTTTATCTTTTTTTAACAAAAATAAAATCCAGGTGAAAGCCAAAGGCCCATTGTACAGGACATTGCCATGATCAAAAAAAGTAGGGGAAAGGCAATCAGGTAAATCAGGGAATAACACTGCTAGGCTAGCTTACCTTCTTGAACTACAGAGGAATTTGGCTTTTCATCAAACTCAGGGATGCTCTCTCCTGGAGGGATCTCAAAGGACCGCGTGACAACATTTAGTGTCTGCTGTGTGACTGATGATTTCCTTTGTACTTGTTCTCCATCTGAAATATAGCATAATGCAGTACCTTTTAACAGCAAAGATACGCAGCTGGTTGTTAATGAACCTGTTTATGGATGCTTATCTCTTTGCCAATATTCAAAATGGGTGCACAGCTCTTCAGTTCAGGAATAGAGTCATATTAAGCTCAGACCCATAGGTTAATGAATTCTTAATTTTGATGTTTGTCAAAAGTTCCAATGAAAATAATTGTTAAGAGTGTCAATCTAAATTCTAAATAGCTTCAGCTCACAAGGCAAACTTGAAAGGTAGCATAAAGTAGTATGGCATTTTTAAGATGGGCTAAATAGAACTAAGGTGTAGTATGAGAGAAATAGGACTGCTGTTTGCATAACAAATACCATACCTTACAATGTATATTAATGTATATATATATATATATATATATATCCTCAGCAATCCCATTAACCATAGCATCACGCAAGATTTCATCATTTCCGAGGTCTCTCTCACTGAAAAGATCATATCACACCACTTCTTGGTTTCATTTATTATCTATATATTCATGTTAGTCACCAACTCCTTTACAATCATGATCAACACATAGAAAAGAAAACTGATTCCCCAGATCTGACTGGAGCTTCTGTGACTCCTAACTCCCTCTACTTATGCCCTTCACAGCTTCAGTGCTTCCAAAAATCTACTCAACATTTCCTACTTCCATACCCTTGTGTGTCCCTGCCTCACCCTTGTGTCCACTGTAACCTTCATTCATACAGTCACTAGCAGATTCAATTTTCCAATACTTCTACACAGGTTCCTAAGTTCCAGCCTCCATCAACTCCAACTCACTCCAAACTACATTGTATGCATCCTATCCAACACAAAATTGAATTCCCTGATCATCCTTGTTCTTGGCAGCCTCCATTGGATCCTGATCACTCAAGGTACTGTACTGAATTTAAAGTCAGCATTCACAAATTCGTCAATGCTTACTTACCAACGTTCCCTCTATTTTTTGCCGACTGCGCAGGCAATTTCTTTAGGTGTGTGGTCCCTTTATATCTGTTTGCACAGCCATGGCCTTGTGGTAACTTAAAAGGTTCTTGAAGTTGCTGTGCAGCCGTGCAATTTAGGAAGAACATTGCTGTTTACCTCTACAACCCCATCCAGCTTTCCACTATTCCAACTCCGGTCTCATGTATGCTTCCCTCTTCCTCTGTTCCATCATTTTTGGCAGGGCCTAGCACTAGCATCTGTCATTCACATCCTAAAGCACTCTTCCACAAATCTTCCACACCTCTTATCATTTTGAAAACCTCATTAAAAGCTATACCTTCAACAATGCCAATATTATTTCCTTCTATTCTTACTTGGGTCTGACCCTCAAAAAAGCATAGGGATTATTTACAACATTAAAGACACTATATAAATGTGTGCTATTATTATGATTGTGACCAGAATTAATTCAGGGAAGCTCCATGAGGTTCACAATTGAGACAGACAGCTAAAGTTGATGTAGAGGGCCTCTGTGAGGTTCACCTAGATACACTGTCATAGTTGATATAAAGAAATGAGGTTCAGAGTTTGGATGTGACATAGTAAAGGGAAAGTCAGCGAGGTTCAAGGTTGTTACAGTTAATGTAGAAAAGCTCTGTGAGATTAATATACTTAATATATCTTAACTTTTTGATTTCTGAATTGAAAAACATTGTCACTGTTAATGTTGGGAAGCTTTGTGAGGTTCAGGGTTGAGGTACATGGTCAGGGCTGAGCGTAGGGAAGCTATGTGAAGTCCACAGTTGCGGTACATAAGGAAAGTTTGTAAAGTTCACAGTTACAGTACATTGTCAGGGGTCAGTGTCGGGAAGCTTTATGGGTTCAGGGTTGGCAGGTTTATATATTAGGAAAAGTTTTGGCAGTTACCTTCATCGGATGTGATTTTCATCACCTGGCTTACTTTTTTCACTCTGGTGATCCCCGAGCCAGTGGACTGCTCAGTCACGATTGTTGTAGTTCTGGTCGTCCGCTTTGACACTGTTGTAGTCATGATTGAAACTCAAGTTGGAGTTCTTTGGTAACTGGTAAAACATAAAACCCCAAGTATTAGTAATCAGGCATCAGTTTGGATGGAGCACCGGGTGACATCGATAGTCCTGCCTTAGTTAGTTTTAGGAGATAAGAACAGCTTATTCATAACTCTGAAAACAAGGGACATCACTGTTACAGAGAATAAATATTTTCTAGTTTTAGTACCCAGTGTCAATAAGAAGTCATGCATAGAATGGACCAAATGCAGATTAAAGCTCTTTCTATAATGTTTTATCAGTACTCCAAAGTAAGCTACAGTACGGATTAGCTGCAGAGTGAAGCTGCCTCTCTGCCTTCCCATCAAAAACTCCCAGAGTTTAAGTACCACAAAAATCAGCTGAACTGGATTACTCTGCTGTACCAGAAGTGGAAGTGCTTCATTTCTGACAAAATGGGAAAAATTGATAAGGCCTGTTTTGGCGTGTGAGGATCATGATGTGCAATTATACCATTCCTGATTTTGTTGAGGCAAGCAGCTTGCAAACTTTGTGTTGCCTTCTTGTCTACAGCATTCGTTGCTCCCAATGTGGTTTCCTCTACATTGGAGAGACCAAACGCAGACTGGGTGACCGCTTTGCAGAACACCTTCAGTCTGTCCGCAAGCATGACCCAGACTTCCCTGTCACTTGCCATTTCAACACTCCACCCTGCTCGCATGCCCACATGTCCGTTCTTGGACTGCTACATTGTTCCAGTGAAGCTCAGTGCAAACTGGAGGAACAGCACCTCATCTTCCGACTAGGCACTTTACAGCCTTCCGGACTGAATATTGAGTTCAACAATTTTAGATCATGACCTCTCTCCTCTATCCCCACCCCCTTTCCAATCCCCCTTTTGTTTTCAATAATTTATATAGATTTTTCTTTTCCCACATATTTCCATTATTTTTAAATGTATTTCCATCCATTGTTTTATCTCTACCTTTTAACCTATTTCGATCCCTTCCCTTCACCCCACCCCACCCCCACTAGGGCTATCTGTACCTTGCTTGTCCTGCTTTCTACCCTTAATTAGCACATTCCTTAGATAATATCACCACCTTCAACACCTCTTTGTCCTTTTGTCTATGACATCTTTTGGCTATCTCCACCTATCACTGGCCCTCTATCCAGCTCTACCTGTCCCACCCCCGCCACCCCCCTTAAACCAGCTTATATTTCACCTCTTTTCTGTTTTTACTTAGTTCTGTTGAAGAGTCATACGGACTCGAAACGTTAACTGTGTTCCTCTCCGCAGATGCTGCCAGACCTGCTGAGTTTTTCCAGGTATTTTTATTTTTATCATGGTATCTATACTTGCTGCTATGCAAGCTCATCATAGCTGCGGATATAGGCTTCACAGCAGTCCAGTAACATACCCTCTAACCGTTTACTAGGATTGCTGAGACAAAGCTCCAGGAGATTGCCAGTGGCTTCATGGAGCATGAACCTGCTGTCCTGCCCCATTCATGCTCCTACAACAGTCATTCCGCCAGTGCCCTTTTTTGTTTTATTCGTACATGGGATGTGGGTGTTGCTGGCTTGGCCAGCATTTATTGCCCATCCCTAATTGCCCTTGAGAAGGTGAACTGCTTTCTTGTACCGCTTCTCAGCCAGCCGTGTCAGATGCTTTCGGGTAGCCAAGAACTGCTGTCTGGAAATGTCAGATGTAGTCTGAAGCCAGGTCTTCTCAGGCTGGAGCTGCTCAAGGGCATCTTACAAGGCCATTGTAGGCTCCCCCACTGAAAGACAGCAGCCTTCCACCAGCAATACTAGAACCACTGGGGTAGCACTACTTAGGAGCATGAGGACATGCAAAGGCCACCATAATACAGGCACTAAGGGAAGGCAGTAGGGTAAAGAGGGGAAATAGCTCCATTTTGTGTGTTTTATTGCAGATGTTGTAGGATAAAATTGTTGTGGAATTTTTATGTCAGTGGCTTTTCTTTCAGGATTTTGGAGAAGAGATTGCTGTGATGGTATGTAGCAGGTGAACTGAAAGGTGGGGAATTGTGGAGCAACTGTATTGTGGGGACGATGTCTCAGGGGAGCTGGAGTCTACAGCTCATCCAGAGAAAAGGGGTCCAAGATACCTCCTCTCTTCATGTTCCCTCTGTGCACTGCATATCCTGCCTATCAATTTTCACCCCATCCATTACCTCTACTATTACCACTCCTACCTATATTTTGTCAGTATCCTCTACCTTAGTAATCACCAATATAAAGTATTCATTTAGTATTCTAATCTTGCCTTGTGCAACTAAGCATATATCACCTTGTCCCTGATAGACCTCACCCCGTCTCTTACTACCTGCTTACTATTTACATAACAGGAGATTTCTGGGTTAGCTTTTATGTTAATTGCCCCTCTATTCTCATGTTCTCTCTTTGTCAATCTTATTTTCCTCTTCACTTCCCCTCTCAACTTACTACATTTGGTCTGGCTCTTGCTTGAAGAATTCAATTGACATTTATCATACACTGTCTTCTATAGTTCATCATATTCTCTGTCTCTCTGGCCCTTGCTTTGCCTCCCCTGCCTTTCTTCTTGTTAAAATCTACCTAGACTGTACCTGAAATACCGCTTCCTTAAATATCACCCATTTTTCTATCAGTTTTTCCTGTTTTACCTTGTCTCGATCCCTTCTCATCCCATTGAAGTTAGCCCTCTTTCAATTTAGAAGTCCTAATTTAGATTGTTCCTTGCTCTTTTCCTATGATACCTTACTCATTCTTACCCAAGTGTTCTCCCACCTATTCCTCAGCAACAGCTTCAGGAATGCCTCCTTCTTGTTGGACTGAGAACATACTGATCTAGGAGCTCTGCCAAACACATTTAAGAAGTTTCTCCCCCTCCTTTATTTCCTCTAATATTATCCTAATCGATATGTGAATGATTCAAGTCCCCCAGTATCACCACATCTTGCACATCTCTATGAATTCCCTGCAGATTTGCTCCTCTACCTCACGATCATTAAGTGTAGGCCTATATAATACCCCCAGAAGTGTGATCATACCCTTTTGCTTCTCAATTCTAACCAAATAGATTCTGTCCTTGCCCCCTCAAGGATATACTTTCTTTCCAGCACTACAATATCTTCCCTAATTAGTGCTGCC
This sequence comes from Cetorhinus maximus, assembly GCF_964194155.1. Taxonomy (NCBI): domain Eukaryota; kingdom Metazoa; phylum Chordata; class Chondrichthyes; order Lamniformes; family Cetorhinidae; genus Cetorhinus; species Cetorhinus maximus. The sequence continues at coordinate 83,074,280 of NC_135887.1, forward strand.
ATCCCTTTTTTCCTTCCCTACTTCTCTGAACGCTTTGTATCCGTGAATATTAGGCACTCAGTCCTCGCCATTTTTAAGCCACATTTCCGTTATTGTTACTACATCAAATTCTCACAAGACTAAATGTGCTTTTAGCTCACCTTATTCATCATACTTTGTGTTTTTACATACATGCATTATAAACCTGTCTTTGTACTCTTCACAGTCTTCTTTAATTTAATTTGATACCACTTCCTTCTTTAGTACTATCTAATACTGTACTCTCACTTCTTTATGTGTCTTATTCCTTTTTTCTACTTCTATATGCTGGTGCCCCTCCCCCCACCTAGCTGCATCTGATATGGATGTACTTCATGTAAAGGAAGTTTTATTCTACAACTAACCAATGCACTGCAGCAAGTCGCCAAGATTTCTTCGATAGCACCTTCCAAATCCACAATCTTTCCCAATAGAAGAACAAGGACACATGGGAACACCACCAACTACAAATTCCCATCCAAGTCATACAACATCCTGTTTTGGAAATTATGTAACCATTCCTTCACCAACACTGGGTCAAAATCCTGGAACTCTCTACCTTACAGTACTTATTTCTAATGAAGAGTCTGATGAGGACTCGAAACGTTAACTCTGTCTTCCTCTCCGCAGATGCTGTCAGACCTGCTGAGTTTTTCCAGCAATTTTAATCTTTGTTTCTTATTTCTAATCTTTGTGCTGGAAAAAGGAGTGTTGCAAGGGACAGAAGTCAGAAAATCTATTCCTGAGATATCCAGAATGGGAAGGTTGCTTTAATTTTCAGAACTAAATGCTTGATAACCACAGAAGTTAATGAGAAAACTAATTTTAAAAATGTTATGTTTCACATAGCTCCGTTCAAAGGTCAGTCACCTCCTGTCAATTTCTTCAAAAATAGTACAGAAAATGTTAGCACTCCAGTGTACCATGCAACTGTACCCTCCCAGCATTGTTTGTGCACTCAGTATTTATATCACCACCCATTTTGAAATGATAATAACTGCAGAATTTCACATTACTGAAAAATCAACAGGTAACTGAAGCAGAGTCGATTCAACTTCATTCCATTCTGCCTTTGGCAGATGAGGCTCCAGCATCTTAGTGGGTTTAGGCTTACACACAAAAAGTGGCCACTTGGTGGAAGCATACTCATATAGCTGTAAACCAGGAAGGAGTTAATACCTCTTGGAGAAAGTGGAGAATACTGTATGTCTTAAGAATGGGAAACACAAATTCTGAAAATGCAGGGTGTCTTATTGTAACAGCTGGTAGATCTCTGCCTCCTGTCTGAAATGTTCATTGTCTTTCAGTGGATGGCCTTCAAGACTTGTCCTGAAGTGCAGTCTGGTTGTTAGGTTGATGTTAGCAGTTACTGATCTGAGAATAAGAAATGGATGTCTCAATCCTCAAAACACAAAAGGAATATAAACCACCCTGTAATGGGAATAGACAGAGAGACCTCTTTGTTTGCCAAAACAACAGATGGACAGATAAATAAGGAGGGGATTGAGATGTTAGCATGGCTCAAGCAGCAAAACATGCTCTCCTTAACTATTTAAAGAAGGTTCTCATTTTAGTAAAGCATTTTCCCACTACGACAATGGCTAGGACATCGACGTTAATCTTCACTGTAATACCTCCATTCTAGTCTGTGGTGTGTTTCCAACATATTCCTCATAACAGCACACACAGATCAGCAACACAGTGAGGGAGAACTGCAGACACAAACCTACGGTGTAGAGCAGAACTTGTGATGTTTAACAGCTTTTGGTGATGCTGTTAATTCATGCTGCTAACTACAGTTTTGGAAAATGAGAGTTCTGTGTTTTGATTCAAAATCAAGCTTTCATTTAATTAGATATTGGGCAATGAAATATTTCAAAGGTCCAAAATGGGTGAAAGAGGATGCAGGACCAGAACATGTATGGCTGTTTATTCCTCTGGACATAGCCTCTTTAGCATTCAATGCCTTGAGGGATGAAATTTGTGAAGTAAATATGAAATGCGCTACATTCAGCTGCAGATGGTAGTTGTGAGGACCTCCATCCATTTCTTCTCTGCTACTTGACATTATAGGTCTCATTCCCTGGCCTTTTCAAAGCATTTGGCATTGTTCATGGATATGGACACAAACTTCTTACAGAGGGTCAAGATATGTTCCCAACAATATGCTGTGGTGTGAGGCTAAAATTAAGGCTGATCAGTTGAATTCAAGCATGGCTGGGTCCAAGTCTAATTTGGAGGTAAAAGACTAAGTCATTTTGGTCAAGGAATATAACATTTGCTGCAACAACATAATCTGGCCCTGATCAATGGGTTGACATTGTTGATGTGGTCTCAGCAATCAAGAGGTTCTGTGTTTTTACGCCAAGTTCATGGGTGGGATGATGAATTAACAAAAGTGAGTTGAAGACTGAACAGCCAGAGGTTTCTAATTGTGCAGATTTCTCACTGACTTTCAAAAGAAATTGGACTTTTAAAAAAATTCTTTCATTAGATGTGGGCGTTGTTGACAAGGCCAGCATTTGTTGCCCATCCCTAATTGCCCTTGAACCAAGTGGCCTGCCACATCACTTCAGAGGCTGTTTAAGAGTCAACCACATTGTTGTGGATTTGGAGCCACATGTAGGCCAGACCAGGTAAGGACAGCAGATTTTCTTCCCTAAAGGACATTAGTGAACCAGATGAGTTTTTACGGCAATCAACAATGGTTTCATGGTCAGCGGTACTGAGACTAGCTTTTCAATTCCAGATCATTAATTGAATTCAATTTCTAGCATCTGCTCTGGTGGTATTTGAACCCTCGTCCCCAGAGAATTAGCTTGAGCCTCTGGATTACTAGTCCAGTGACATTACCACTACAACACCATCTCCCCCTAAATACTTGAAGGGGAACAATTTACAGGGCTATGGGAAAAGATCCGGGGAGTGGGACTTGCAAAAAGACTCCTTCTGTGCTGTAACATCTGTATCATTCACTGATTCTATGAATCATCTCTGTGGGATGTTTGGCTCAACATGCATGTAGGGAATATTCCTGGCATCTCTCATTGCTGTTGCACGAGAATAAGTTTTAACTGACCATAGAATAAACAAAACTATCCATACCTTAGTTCAAGAAGGAATGCCTGAGTTCCTGAAGCCAAAATTGAAATCAGGTACAGCTGCAGATTTTTGGATGAAAATTTTTCTGTGACACACCCAGTTGATGATATATTTTCATCCATCAATCAAACACCATCAATATAGTTTGTTCATCTAAACATTTACGCACCATTTCAATATGTTTAGAATTAACTAGGAAACCAAAAAAGCATCTGCACAGCCACATTGCTATTTCACTGAATTGCAGATGCTGTGTGCCACCTACTTAGATTATATGTTGCCAAACTAATCCAAATTTACAAACTCCATTTGATACACCTGACCACCACTTGGTTTGCATACAAATTGTATTCAATTGATGTATTTAAAGCACTAAATACAATTTACAAATTGGATTAGGTAACCAGCTAAAGTGAAATGGTTTGAGATAGAAATTCGCAACTTCTGACTGCCATATTAATTTGCTCAAGAAACCCAACTTCACGTAGACTTTGACTTTTTAAGAACACAGAACTGTGTTCCGAGGGGTTAGTGCCCAATTAACACACATTCCTCAGGCACAATGATCAGGAAAAGCAGATAAAGATGCCTTTGTACGCCCGGAGTACACAGACTTTTCTAACACAGGGATTCTAGTCCTGTGCTTAGGGGTATCCATGGAAGAGAGGAAGAAAGATGCCTTCCTTCTGCTTCAAGTCCCTATGACCTTTGTCAAAGGGATATCCGTAGTTCATAAAATACAGTTGCCCTTGATATGATCCCATCTGAGTCAAAAGGATTAAACAGTGGATGATAAACATAATAGCCCACTCTCTCCCACGTGACCTAACATGTGGTCGTGGTCAAGGTCAATAAATGCATCCTCAAAAGCCATTTCTACCAACTGCATGAATAGCCTCAGACACTACTCAATTCACCACACCCCACCCAGCACCCCCCATCACTCACCTCCAATTATTATCAATTAGATTTATACCAGATATTCATAAGCTCCACTGCACCCTCACACACTTAGCACTGCTGCAAACTTCACAGCCACATCTCATAGCTTGCCACACTGCAAACTATTCAACCATAGCATCTGAACAGATGCACAAAACTTACTGATAATTTTCCTCTCTCTTGCAGGATAAGATGGTGCATTCATGGAGGTAGGAAGAACTAACTGGGGTGGTGGGGAGGGAGGCATTGGGGATGGAGACAGGCACACCTACATGCCTAACTACCATGGAGGAAACTGTGCTGGCAATTTTTGGGACAGCTATTTTTGAAGTTGTGGCCAGTGGCAGGGCTGAAACCATCGAGGATGATGATATCCTCATACCTAACTCTCCTTCATGTGTATCTCACTTCCCTCTTATCACAAACTCTCTTCTGATTTACAAGCTGCAGATTACCCTGCCTCCTGTACCACAGCCTTATATTTTTGCATTGTTCCTTTCTAATACTTAGGAGGTGCAACCTGGTCAGGTAGCAGAGGAACACTAAGAGAGTGATGATGAAGGTACAGTACCAGCACTTGATTTCTCACTTGCAGCCACCAGCTTAGATACTGACTTTTCAAGTATCTTAAGAGCAGGATCTGCACATAGTGAGACACTGCACATGAGTGAGTTGCAGCTAGGGCAGGGGGCAACAACAGCAGAATGCCAGCTTGCAAGAAAATGAAGCCACACGCAGATTATGCTGCAGAGGACTCAAATAGGATTTGATGGGACAGCCTACAGAAGAACACCCCACTAAAACAGAAGACATGTACTGAGGGAATACACAGGAGTAATTATTTTTCTTTTGTATTCCATATGGAATGTTTTTGTTCATAAATATGGTTTGTAATCTTTTTTTTTCTCTGGTGACTCTCATTTTTGCATTGTAGCCAAACGGATGCAGTGATGGTCAGTGACAGGGAAGGGAAGGTGCAGGACTGTTGGTGAATGGGGAATTGGGATTGTGCTTACTACTATTGCACTCAGAAGAGCACTTCACAGACAACCCCAGCAGAAAGGGGATGCATTGATTGACTCCTCCCTTCTTCTCCTCTTCATCAAGTATTTGCTCCTCAGCTGCTCACTGTATAGGTGGTGGCAAGGACTGTCCTTCATGATGGCAAGATTGTGGAGCATGCAGCACACCACCGCAAATCTTGACACTCACTCTGCTGAGTTCTGCAGGGTTCCTCCAGAGTGGTCCAGGCAGCAGGCGTATTGTTTCAGCATGTTAGTGGTCTGCTGCTTCACATTGTTGTCCAGTAGCCACCCTCTGGTTTATTATGGTGGTTCAACTGCAAGCAGCACAGCAGATTGCCGCAGAATAAGGCACCATTACAGCTCTCAGGATATTGGACATTGATTGCCTAATATACTGAATATAGTCACACACCTGCTGGATGTTGAGAGAGTGCAATTCCTTTCAGTTCTGGTATATGGCAGAGTTGGTGCATAGCATCCATACCGTGGCATTACCAACAGAGGGCCCTGGTTGGTACACCTTAGTAGTTACAGCAAGCTGTGTACATCACAGATTTTCAGGGCTCCAATTTATAACTAAACCAACATAAATGCAAAAAAAGAGATGTTTAAAAAAGAAATCTGAGAGCAATGCATCTTTTATGCTCCATTTCAGGGGGCAAGATTTTCCCTTCGCGGGTGATTGCAGAGGGCAGGCCTGGGAGCGGCTACAAAATGGACTGCCACCCACAATTTCATGCTGGCGAGCTAATTAAGGCCCGCACAACATGAAACGCAGCTCCGCACTGGCTGGGAAAAGCCAAGCGGGGGCAAGGGCCTGTTGGCCGCCAGGTCCAATGGTGACCCGGCGGCCGGTTTCAAAGCAGACAAGGCAGCCCCTGGAAGGCTGCCACAGAGGACGTTCCCTGAGCTGACACTATGGACCCGAGTGAATTCCCAGGTTAGATCTTTGAAGGTGAAGACTGGAATTCCTCGTGAGAGAGACAGAGTTTTAGTGAGATTGGTTGGCTCACAGTGTTTACTGACATCTGGGTGGGTTGTTGAGAAATCTGTGGACTCTTTGTCTGGTTGCCTCTGCCTTTTATTGTGTAGTGTGGTGTGTTCAACCACAGTTTGTTTGTTAATTCACATGTAAATACTGTGGCTACAAGAGCAGGCCTGAGGCTAGGAATCCTGCAGCTAGGAATCCTGCGGCAAGTAACGCACCACCTGACTCCCCAAAGCCTGTCTGCCATCTACAAGGCACAAGTTAGGAGTGTGATAGAATACTCTCTGTTTGCCTGGATAAGTGCAGCTCCAACAACACTCAAGAAGCTTGACACTGTCCAGGATGAAACAGTCCACTTGAGCGGCACCCCTCCCACAAACATTCACTCCCTCCACCACTGACGGACAGTGGCAGCAGTGTGTACCATCTACAAGATGCATTGTAGAAACTCACCAAAGTTCCTTAGGCAGCACCTTCCTAACCCAAGACCACTGCCATCTAGAAGGGCAGCAAGTAAGTGGGAACACCATCATCTGGAAGTTCCCCTCCAAGCCACCCACCACTCTGACTTGGAAATATGTTGTCTTTGCTTCACTGTCACTGGGTCAAAATCTTGGAACTCCCTCCCTGACAGCAGTGTGGGTGTATCTACACCACTGAGACTGCAGCGGTTCAAGAAGGCAGCTCACCACCACCTTCTCAAGGGCAATTAGGGATGGGCAATAAATGCTGGCCTAGCCAGCGATGCCCACATCCCGTAAATGAATTTTAAAAAGTACCTCATACTTAACTTGAATGTTGGCATATACGCCAGACACCTTCTATTATTTTTGTTTGTTCAAAACCTGTGGAATCTTGTTGCTTTATTCACTGAGCAAGTGTCTTAAATTTCAAACTTTGTCTACTTTAAACAAAACGCTATTGGTCCCTAACAGAATCTTATCAACAACATGGGGATCTGGCCAAGGATAATAACAATCTGCAGATCAGACATGCTCAACAGACCTGAAATATCTGACATCCCACATGTACTTTACAAACTGTTGTCCTTGATACCTCTCAATGTGGTATGTAGAGGTATTGATACTCCAGATATTCTGGACACTCCTTCGTGTAACCCACAGACCAAATTATGTTGACTCTTTGACTGCAATCAATAGACCGGACGTTTCTGATCTGTTTTAGTGAATGCGACACACCAGGTTCATTTGAAAACTCTGGCTGCTGCACAGATCAGGAACTGCCTGATGCCCAAGTATGCACCGCAGACCAGGCATTCACGGCACCATTCTTGACACTCATCATTCTTTCTGGAAATCCAGATGCACTCAGCATCGCAATGCCCAACAAATGCATTCTTCACACATGACAATGAATACTGACTCAGACACATACCTTTATGCCTAAAAGGTGGCTATCATCCTCTTTAAGTTAATTTTCTTTGATTCTTTCAATTTGTATTTTGTTTTGTTTTTGTTACATAAGTCTAATTTATAATACATTCCCAGCTTTCTTTCCTTTCGCTTCACATAATTTACTATGATCCACATAAATTCATAGAACTATCCCATATAGTAATGAGATAGCAGTGATAAGTGGGGCATATAAGATTGGAAAACTGTTTAAAGCCAATGTTGAATATTCCAAAGTACAGAGCTTTGGAATATTCATAAACAAATTACAACTTTGCTTCCCTTTTTAATTTTTGATGTCAGAGTATGAAACATCCTACCACTACTAGATTAAAGACCAAACATTCCTAAAATGCGTTACACCTCATTTTAGAAGCAGATCTGTTTTTAAGGTCTATTTTGAATGATACTTTACATAATTTCACATTTCTCATTTTTATTTTAACTTTCAGTTAGAAATAAAAAAAGGGGAAAGAGAGCTTACCTGGTGCTGTGGTGTCCAGTTCCGAACTGAGGTCAGAGCAGTTATAGGCTGTGTAGTTGCTCTGAAGAGAAATCATTAGGAGATCTGACAGCCCCAATCTCTGACAGGCATGCACGCTCAGGAAACATAACTAATTTGGCACATGAGCTAAAATTCTATAAATGTCCAGTCCTCCTGTGGGATATTCACTTACTTCAAAGATGCTTTGTTCAGCAGTTTCCAACTTGCAGCTAAATGACAAGTTCAGCACTGATGGGTCCACTCACAATTCTCTGTATCCTTCTTGCTGCTCCAAAAATGCACAGGTCCATCTGTGCCTTTGTGGTTGCTTCACATTCTTATTATGTTCTTTGCTTTCAATGATCCCCTGTCTTTGTTTTCAAGATTCCCCTGCATTCTCTTCCAAGTGTTACCTTGACTCGGTAGTAATGTTTCTGTCTCCAAGTCAGATGGTGACTGCCTTAAGCCATATTGTAGCACTTGAGCACAAAGCTCATAACACTTTTGGGCCAATTTTTGATGCTGGCGGAAAGCAGGCAGTGAAGGATTTCCACTGGCTTCAATAGAAAGGCAAATCAGGCGAGTCCTAACAATCCATGAACAGTGTTTTTGCTCCATTAAGAATTAAAATTGATCCTATTAATTATGTACTAAGACAGTAGTGCATTGTTGGCGGTGCTGTACTATGTCTGTTAAGCTGAATGTACGAGATCCAATGGCATTATTCAAAGAAGAGCAAGGGAGTTCTTCCAGTATCAATATTTCTCCCTCAACCAACACCATGAAAAACAGATTTACCTTTTATCTCATTATTGTTTCTGTGATTTTTATTTTTGCTACACCAGGAGAACTCCTCTGCACTTCCTAGGATATCACCATGGGACCATTTATCCAGTACTTTCTGTGTGAGTCACTCCTACATATTCAGCACTGTGTAACTTGCTCATAGATAGTCAGTATTTCTACTGTGGTATTTAGCATTCTGTGTAACTCACTCCTGGACATTGATCATTCTCTGTGAAATTCACTCCCATGTATGCAGCACTTTCTGTCTATTTATCACACACTGTTTAACTCTCTCCCGGGAACCCATAATTCTCTATACCTCACCTCCAGGTATTCAAGATTATCTAAATCACATGCAGATACCCAATTCTCTATCTGTAATTCACTTCCTGGACTATATGGTCTGTGTAAATCGCTCTTGGGTATTCATTATTCTCTGGTAACTTATCCCCAGGTATCAATTCATTCTTCCTGTGTGTCTCACCCATCTTAATTAAGATAATTATATATATAAATGCACGAGGGAGAAAGGAATAGAAGGAAATGCTTATAGTGTAAGACAGGCATAGACCAGGTGTGTAATATTTCTGATAGATTTGGTAGTGGATTAAATGACATGCATTGTCATGCACATTCATAAACACAGGTGTAGCAAGCATCTGCTATAGGTGCCCATAATCTCAGGTGTAGTAAGGATCTGCTATAGGTGTCCATAATCTCAAGTGTAGCAAGCATTTGTCATAAGTGCCCATAATCTCAAGGGTAGCAATTATCTGCCATAAGAATATGTTCCATTTTACATGACTTCCACATTTTGTTTGCCATTTATTCTCATGCAGCAATGCCCTGCTCACAATTAAAGTTGACACTCAGTTCTGAGAAGGGTGTCCAGCAATGTCCAAAGTATAAACTTTGTATCAAAAGAATGTTTTTATGACTGAATCCTTTACCTCCCCATTTACCTGTGTATTTTTTCAGCAGAAGTATGGATCATTTATTGAATTTGTAATGAAACTGTATTAGGAGCAAAGCAAATCACAGGATCCAACAGCAAAATCCAATCACAAAAACAGAAATACCTGGAAAAGCTTAGCAGGTCTGGCAGCATCGGCGGAGAAGAGCAAAGTTGACATTTCAAGTCCTCATGACCCTTCAACAGGACTAAGTAGAAATAGGAAAGGGGTGAAATATAAGCTGGTTTAAGGGGGAGAGGGAAGAGCTGGGGGGGGGGGGGGGGGGGGGTGGGGGAGGTGGTTGTTGGGACAAGCAAGCAGTGTTAGGAAGAGATAACCAAAAGATGTCACAGACAAAAGAACAAAGAGGTGTTGAAGGTGGTGATATTATCTAAAAGAATGTGCTAATTAAGAATGAAGAGCAGGACAAGCAAGGTAGCTCTAGTGGGGGTGGGGTGAAATAAACCATGGGTGGAATACATTTAAAAATAATGGAAATAGGTGGGAAAAGAAAAATCTATATAAATTATTGGAAAAAACACAAGGGAGGGGGAAGAACCGGAAAGGGGGTGGGGATGGAGGAGGGAGTTCAAGATCTAAAGTTGTTGTATAGATTTTTCTTTTCCCACCTATTTCCATTATTTTTAAATGTATTCTACCCATGGTTTATTTCACGCCACCCCCACTAGAGCTACCTTGCTTGTCCTGCTCTCCATTCTTAATTAGCACATTCTTTTAGATAATATCACCACCTTCAACACCTCTTTGTTCTTTTGTCTGTGACATCTTTTGCTTATCTCCTCCTATCACTGCTTGCTTGTCCCAACAAACCACCACCCCCCCTTCTTCCTCCCTCCCGCACCCCTTAAACCAGCTTATATTTCACCCCTTTCCTATTTCTACTTAGTTCTGTTGAAGGGTCATGAGGGCTCGAAACGTCAACTTTGCTCTTCTCCGCCGATGCTGCCAGACCTGCTGAGTTTTTCCAGGTATTTCTGTTTTTGTTTTGGATTTCCAGCATCCGCAGTTTTTTGTTTTTATTATTAGCAAAATCCCATCCTCTGCCACATGAGCTGCTTTTCCCAGATCACAGAATGCTAATGGGTTGAACATTGCTTTAAGACTTTGACTTCTTAGTAACCAGCCCCAAGGATAGAAACAAAAATCTTTCCACAACGCTAAGTTCACCCTCTATGCCTGGATCAGCTGTTTGCATTTTTTAGAGGTTGTATGTGTGGCTATTACTCTAGTGGTAGGTCCCAGAGGGAGCAAGTGCTACTATAACCAGCTGCATGGAATGTCAACATAGCAGAAACTCAAGGAAGAAGCCCTTCTGTTGCACACTCCAGGGAAGGAAAATGCTCCAAACACATTGCCTTATAAGAGAAAGGTTCAATGCTAAAACACCTGTTGCTAGCACTAATTACTTATTCTGGGATACATGCAGCAACCTGATACACTTGTCTCCATATACCAAACCCCTTCTCCCCCACCTCCCCACCCCACCCCCAAAGATACTTGTTAATAGACACAAGATATAAAATCCTGATTGCATTAAAAATAACCACAATGCATGCAAGTTCAAGATGTGTCTTTTCCCATTGAGATACCTTGAGTTAGGGTCTCAGCATTAAATTTCCTATACATGATGCCAAGAAAGTTACAAAGTTTGGATGGGTAAGGGAGGGAAATTGGTCAGGGAGTCATTCTACTGGGAGCCTTTCTCTCAATGCCACTTCTGGGATTTTCTGCCAGAAGCGGTATTGGCATATTATAATGGGAGGCAAATAATGGGATGATACTACATAATGTATTTCCTGTCATTTGCACAGAGTCTGGCCACTGGGGGAGTTTTACATTTTAAATAGGATTTGCTGAATGCCCTGAATCACAAAAAAATGTCAGCATCTCTTTTCTTTTTTATTTTCTGTTGGTACCTCAGGGCAAATTATCCTACACTTTGTGATATCGCTTAGCTGACAAAGGTGATGCAGCAGTACAGTACATGGTCCTAGTTCCCATGCTCAAAATGTTACTGGCCCTAAATCTGGGAATTAAGGCAGGATCATGATTGCAACTGACAGCCAGCCAGAAGTCCCACTCCACTGCATATGCAATAGCAGAATGGGATGGAAGGAATTCAAGGCTCAAAGCTGCAGAAAACCACCAATCTAATGGAGGAATGATAATGAGTTAAATCAAGAAACAGTGCTAATGTGAAGCCAAGATTTGGTGTCAAAGACTTGTAAATTATAAAAGGAAAAACATAAAATAGGAGCTCTAGTGTTAGAAGTCAATTCTTTGATTACTAAGTGAAGAGCTGAGAAATATAGAGCAGATTCATCTCAGTCTGTGCTGGGTAAGGGACAATTGTCCTCAGAGCCTCTAAAATAGGGAAGGAATTTTTTTTTGGAAGTGATGAAGAGGAAACACTTTTCCAGATGCACTGTCTGAGGCACCATGGCCATCGAAAATTGATGAGTGGGTTTATGGAACAGACTACGAGAAAAAGAATATTCTGGGTTAATTGAGACATTTTAGAATAAAACTAGGTGAATACCTGTCAAAAAAGAACATTGAAAGTCTCAAAAATATTAGAAGTGTCTTACTCACAAGGTTTATGCAGAGTATGGTGGGGAAAGCTCAAATCTGTCATGGTGTTGTCTTGCACAGGCTGAAAGGAGCAGGCTTGCTTACACAGAATATACAGTTCAAAAACAGGCAGTTTAAAAACAGGCCATAGGGTCCAACTAGTCTGTGCTGGTGTTTACACTCCCCCGGTTCCATCTGTCTCAGCCTTTTAGCATATCTTTTTATTCCCTTTTCTCTCAAGTACACATCTAATTTCTTTTTGAAAGCATCTAAGCGATCAGCTTCAACCACTTTTTGTGATTCTTCTACACTTTCCCTCCCATTGTTCCATGCAAGCTCTGGCTCGAGTGTTGAAGACCTTGAAATCTTCAGGGCTGGATGGCTCTGTTAGCAGAAAGCATTCTTACATACCTTTCATTGTTTGGGATGTCTATCCAGTCACAGTAAACAATATAAAAACAAAAAGCTACTGCGGATTCTTGGCTGAATCCACACTTCTGCATAAGGGCTTTGCAGTAACCAACACCAGTCCTGAGGCAATTGAGACAAAGCCAAGTAGGCCATATTTTATTGGGTCCTGACAGAAGCAATTCCTTTGGGTCATTAGACAACTCGTGAGCCTTTGTCTGTTGATGTGTTGACCAATCAGCAAGGGAACAGCTGTGGGGGTTACAGCCTAGGGGCTGGACAGTGCGAAGGAAGCTGCCCCTCAACTACAGCTTCTTTGTTGATGGCTTTCTGAAAGAGAGGGTCATTTTTCTGCTTTGCCCATTCCACTCTTGATGTAACTTGGGGACATGGGGGTGGGGGCACAGAAAAAATGTTCATGTGGCAGTCCCTGTCAGGCTTTGTTTAGTCTACAAATCCTTCTACAACACTAAACTTCCTGTGGTAATGAGCTCACGTTCTAAGCATTCTGAGTAAAGAAATTTCTCCTTATTCCCTTATTGGAATTGTTAACTATCTTGTGTTGATTGCCACTAATTTGGGATTATTCACATATCTTTCCAAATCTACCCTGTCCAACCCATTCATAATTTTAAAGATCTCGATCAGGTCACCTCAAAGTCTGCTTTTTTCTAAAGCAAAAGTTCCAACCTGTTCAATTTTTACCAATAGCTGCAATCTCTCAGTCCTGATACCACCCTTGTAAATCTTTTTGTATTTTTCCCAGTGCATCTATATCCTTTATATGGTACGAAGATCAGAAGCGTACACTAGTATGGCCTGACGAGGGTCAGATATATAAGTTTAACATAGCTCCACTACCTTTAGATTCCATATTCTTAGAAATAAAATCCAGTGGTTTGTTAGCATTTTTAATAATTTTGCTGACCTGTGATACTGATTTAATTAATTTTTTTCATCTGTACTCTGGATCCCTTTGTCTTCTGACTACATTCAGTTTCTTATTTTCTAAGGTATTGGCGCTGTTTCTGCTTTTCCTAGAAAGTGCACCATCTCATACTTATTTATATTAATGTTCATTTTCCACTTAAATGCCCAGTCTACAAGTTTTCTAATGTCTTTTTCTACTGTATTCCTTTCTTCCTCAGAGCTATCCAAATTATTTTTTCTTATTTCAATCTTCTCTATAGCCAGAAATTTTAGCTTGTTCGGCAGGTATGCACCCCACCCGAACGAGCGTAAAATGATGCGTGGTGACATCAGGTGAGCTTCCCAACACCATCACGCAATCACGCGATATTTCGCTCAGCGGGCTCACCGATAATTAATAGGCATATTAAGGCCATTAAAGTCCCAATTAAATGTAATTTTTCACTGCTCATCCAACCTTACGGTTGGCGGGCAGGTGAAAAGAACAAGCGGCATTTGCACTTTTTAGGAAACCTCATCCACATGCAGGATGAGGTTTTCAACAACAATTAAAAATAAAATTAAAATTTTAGCTTTTCATTAATAACATGTCCCTGCTTATGTGATAATTGAACATGACAGAGTCACATGAGGGGACATGTTTTTTAACATTTTTACATTCTTTATTTTTGGTCATTTATATCTTCATCCGCCTGAGGCAGCTCTATGCCACAGTGAGCTTTTGCTGCACGCATGAGTGAAGTTCCCCGTTTGCCCTCCTCCCCCTACCAACACAGTCAGTGCTGAGCACTGCAGCATGTGTTTCATGCTGGGCGGGCCTTAATTGGCCCGCCAGCGTGAAATCGCGATTGCAGCCCGATCACGGGCTGCGATCGGCTTCTCAACTGCTGCCACCCGCCCCCGCCAAGCCCACCCAACGAGGGCAAAATAGTGCTTTCTACCCTTAATTAGCACATTCCTTAGATAATATCACCACCTTCAACACCTCTTTGTCCTTTTGTCTGTGACATCTTTTGGTTATCTCCACCTATCACTGGCCCTCTATCCAGCTCTACCTGTCCCACCTCCCCACCTTAAACCAGCTTATATTTCACCTCTCTTCTATTTTTACTTAGTTCTGTTGAAGGGTCATTCGGACTCGAAACGTTAACTGTGTTCCTCTCCGCAGATGCTGCCAGACCTGCTGAGTTTTTCCAGGTATTTTTGTTTTTGTTTTGATTTTCCAGTATCCGCAGTTTTTTGCTTTTATATCTGTCAGATGATTGGTCCTGAGATCTCCCCTAACTGTGTGGGTGGACACCCCATGCCAGCGGCTCTGAAGGTCACAGTTGCCTTCCACTTCTATGCCTCTGGCTCCTTCCAGGGCTTGGTGGGTGATCTTTGCGGTGTCTCCCAATCAACTGTCCACACTCGTGTCAAGCAGGTTACAGACGCTCTGTTCAGATGGGCTTTGACCTTCATCCACTTCCGCTGTGACCAGGCAAGTCAGGCACAGTGAGCCAGAGGCTCCACGGCCATTGCTGGCTTCCCTGCGTCCAGGGTGCAATAGAATGCACACGTGGCCATCAAGGCGCCAGCAGGTGAGCCCGGTGCCTTCATCAACAGGGATTCCACTCCATGAACATGCAGATAGTTTGTGATCACAGAATGCAGATACTGCAAGTTTGTGCAAGGTACCCAGGCAGCTCCCACGATGCCTACATCCTCAGACACTCCCAGGTGCTGGGGCTCTTCAGTGCTCCGGCTTGGCTGGATGGTTGGCTGGTGGGTGATAAGGGCTATCCCCTCAGAAGGTGGCTCATGATGCCTCTCCATCATCTAAGAACAGAAGCTGAGGAGCACTACAATAGGAGCCATGGCACCACCAGGGCTGTGGTGGAGAGAGCCATTGGTCTTCTCAAGATGCCCTTCCGTTGCCTGGACTGCTCAGGGGGTGCACTCCAGTACCCTCTAGATCGCGTCTCTGTGACATTGGTAGCAGGCTGCGCTCTGCACAATCTTGCGCTGGAAAGGGGGGATGCAGTTGACGATGAAGGCCTTGACGCAGTGGGTGAGGCTGCACATGATGAATCCAGCAGTGGCTCAGAGGATGAGGAAGCACAGGGAAATGATGAAGGGCAGCACGCCGATCCGCTACTACACCAAGGAGGCAGAGACATCAGGGACACTTTAATCCAACGAACCTTCAGCTAGCTGCACACACATGGATCAGCAGGACCAGCATTGCCTGGGGCTTCCATGTGTGGCACTTGGGTGCGACATCTTCCACCTCATCAGCTGCAACTAAGGGCTGAGTACAGAAATATCAATGTCCACTCAAACACTCATGATAAGTCTATGAAACATACAAATGCAGCACAAAGGAAACACCCTCAACCATGGTCAGAAAAGTGGACTTTATTGCCACCAAAATAAAACACAAACGTTGCTCTGATATACATAATGATATATTCCCTAATCTAGGGCCAACACAAAATCACCAGTGGCAAACCCGTGGAGTGCCTAACGTGCCTTATGCTTACGTTTGCGGGTTCTACGTCTAGGTGCTGCCCCACCGCTCGGAGTGGCTTGTGAGACAGCCTGACTCTGCTGTCCTGTTGGCCTCGATGATCTTGGCGGCCGTCCTCTGGCCCGTGGAGCCTGTGCTGGCCCCGCTTGGGAGGGAGTGGCCAGTTCCAGAACTGGCACCTCCCCAGTTGTCGCAGCCTCAATGGATGCCACGGTCACTGGCAGAGGGGTGGAGGAGCTGTTGCCCTCATCTGGAGCGCCCTGAGAGGAGCTCGCAGTGACGACTGGCAGCTGCTGCGCCGACGTGAGGTCATATTGGACCTCCCTGCTCACTGCAGATGGATGGGCACCGAGCGGCAACACTTGGTGCCCAGAACATCTCCCACATTGCGAATGACCACCTGTGGCCAGTACCGCTGTGAGGGCTTGCAGGTCAGAGCGTAACCCAATCAGAAGATTCTCAATCTGCTGGAAGCCCCTCTCCATGAGAGTCGCCAATCTCTCAATGGAGGAAGCCTGAAGCTCTGTTCTGAAGTTCATGCCATCACTGACACTCTGCCTGGACTCCTCCACCACAGAGACCAAGTGAAGCACACCTTCATGCAACCCTGCCAGATGCTCCCGTGCACCCTGCCGCTTGTCCTGCAGCTGCTGCATGGCTGACATCTCCAGAGGCACATCATCACTGCCGGACTCAGCATGTGCCTGGTCCCCTGCAGTCCTCCGGCTGCTGGCGCCATCGGAACTCTCTGTCCGTGCCATCTCCTCCAGCGATTGTGAAGTGCCCTCTCCACTGTGCCCCGGGACACTAGCCGACATCATAATCCCCACCGAAGTGTTTGTCGCTGCGCTGGTGCCTGGCTCGCTGAAAGGATGTGACGCAAGTTGCAAGTGTTGGCCCTCAGGTGTGGAGGGGGGACTCTGGACTTGTTGGTGGCGGCCATGCGGTGGTGATGCTGAAATTAATAACAAGGACAATGCATCAGTTAACATTCAGTCAGTAACACCTTTCAACCCTTTACCCCCCAGCCTCATAAGTCGCTCACCAGAACCTAAGGAGACAAACATTGGTGGGGTGGTAAATAGTCAAGAGGAGGCCCAAACATTACACGTGCATACAGGCAGGCTGGTCAGATGGCCTAAGGAATGCCACATGGAATGTTATGTGGATAAGTGTGCAGTTAAGCACTTGGGCAAGACAAGCAAGGTACGGGAATACATGAATAATGGTAGGACCGTGGGAAGTCACAACGATTACAGGGACCTTGCTGGGCAGACCCGTTAAGGTAGCAGAACAGGAACATAAGGCGTTTAACAAGGTCGAAGCCAGACTTGCCTTTATTAGCCGAGGAATAGAATGTAGGAAAAGGGAGGTCATGTTGTAAGTGGAGAAACCGCTGTCGAGGCCACAGCTACACTTCTGCGTTCACTTGTGACCTGCGCTTCATGGGAGGGATGGCATTTGAGTGGGGAGAGTGCAGAGCTTCCTGACCTGGATGCATGCCGACCTGGAGAGTTGGAGCTTTGAGGAAACATTGCATACACTTGCGACATTTGCCGTGGAGATAAAGAGATTGACAGGTCACATTATTGACCTTCATACCGTTATGAGGGGCATAGAACGAGTGGGCAGAAGGCAACATTTCCCCTTGACGCAGGGATGACTAACGTGGTGGCATTTATTTCAGTTGAGTGCCATGAGGTTGACAGGTGAGGTGCTGAGGACCTTTTGGACAGAGTAATGTGGGACACACTGGCTGAAAGGGTGGTGGAGGTACAAACCCTCCTAAGATGCAATAAGTCTTTGGATGTGCAGCAGCGATGCCATGGCATGTTAGGTCATGGGGATAGTGATCACAAATGGGATACGGCGACTTTGGAAGGTGCTAGAGACGCACATCCTCAAGGGGCCGAGGGACCTTTGTGTATGACCCACACGTCTGACTGCATCAGTCTGTGAATGAGCAGTGTTGATGCATTAACAATTGCAACAATCATCAGTGCTTTGGATGGTGGGGCGACAGAGTGGATGGGACTGTGGCCCTCAAATACCTGGCCGCTGCACCCCAGCCTCACCAACACCTGCTGACCTGTCCGCCTGCCTCCTCTCCAGCTTCATGGCCTGCTCCTCATATGTGGTGAGGTGCTGCAGCACGGCATGCCCACCACCAGTCCACTGACGCTCCCGGATATTGCTCTCAGTTTTTGCCCGCAGAACAGAGAGCATTTATTGGGGCTGATCGCTCATGTACTTTACATGCGCACACCGCACCCCAACCACAGTGGCCCATCTGAGGCCTCCAGTGGCTCCTGTCCACACTACTGGTGATCAGTCCCCAGAAGATAGTATGGCTGCTCCCAATCCCCTTCCCCAACGGCCACCTTGGACACAATTGATGTCCATCAATTTGAATAACACACGGGTCTTAGCGCCCATGACAAGGAGGCGCAACTAGGTGCGGCGCTGAGGCCAACAGATGGCTCTTGGCCACGAGACCTTGAGGCTCCCCTTCCACCATCTCATCACCATCAATAAGACATGTGTTGGAGTTCTGAGTATGTGTCGAGCTGCCTCCCCTGCAGGTTGCCCCCAGACTACTCAAATGTGACAAATACCAACATGTGCTGTGGGGAGAACCCATCTTCTCCTCAACCACTAAGGCTGATGTAAGCATGGTCACTATCTGTTTGGCCACCCAGCATGCACCAAATGCCCAATGCAGTAACGGCACTAAGATGTGTGGGGGTGCAGCCTCAAAGGCTAAGGCTACCTGCTGGGTAAAATGGCCAAGGCTGACATGGTGCTCACCCTTCCAGAGCGCAACAAATCCTTGAAGCGCTTGCGGCACTGTGTTCCTGTGCGCTGCACACCATCTTGAGAGCTAACAGCCTCTGCCACCTCCTGCTGCACCTGCAGGTCACGTGGGGGGCCCTCCTCCTCCCATCCTCTGGAAACAAGACCCCCCGATGGTTGGACACCTCTTCCAGGAGGACAGCAAGGCAGGCATCAGAGAACTGAGGGGCACAGTGGCCCCCTGCTGGCCTACCTTGCAGCCTGCCCCCCTCCTTCTCCTCTGCCCTCACCTCTTGTGGTGCCCGGTCGCTGGCCATGGTCAGCAGCCTAAAGGAGGCTGCCTGGCCGTTCTTTATACAGACTGCCGGTTCCCCATTGGAACTGGTTGTCTGAACACGCCCGCTGCCAATTTAATTTTGCCGCTGAACACGGGAGTCTGAAACACGCCTTAATTGGCCCGCCGCACAAAATGGCGGCGCGGCCCATTTCGGTGGCGGGGATCGGCTCCCCACCCCCCACTGATTCGGTCAGGCCCGCCCGACAAACACAAAATTCAGCCCATCCACTTTGCTAAGGAAAATAAAAAAAACATAATTTTTTTGAATGGTGAGACACTGGGAAAGTTTCGAATTTAGAGGGACCTGGGTGCCCTTGTGCATGAATGACAGAAACTCAAATGCAAGTACAGCAAGCAATTAGGAAGGATAGGTCAAATGGAATGTGAATTTAAGATTAAAGAGGCCTTACATTTATACAAGGCATTGGTGAGGTCACACCTAGGATACCTAGAGTGCGCAGATTTGCTCTTCTTACTTAATATAGGGCATACTTGCCAAACAAGCGTTCACCAGACTGGTTCCTAGGGTGAGGGAATTGTCCTGTGAGGAGAAATTGAGCAGACTAGGCTTTGTTTCCCTGAAGTTTGGAAGAATGGGAGGTGATCTAATTAAAACATAAAACTCTTAAGACGCTTGACAGGGTATATGCTAAGAAAATGCTTCCTCTGACTGGGGATACTAGAACATGGGGGTTACAGTCTCAGAATAATGGATCGGCTGTTTAAGATTGAGGTGAGGAGAAATTTCACGCAAAGGATTACTAATCTCTGCCCCAGAGAGCTGTGAATGCTCACGGCAGGGATTAATTAGCTTTTTTTTTTGTATGAAGATCATTAAGGGATATGGGGATAATGTGGGAAGATGGAGTTACAATAGAAGGTGGAGTTGTGGTAGATCCTATTTAATGAGAGAGCAGGCTTGAACAGCTAAATGGCCTACTCCAGCTCCTATTTTTTATGTTCTTATGAACAATCCCAAGATTCCACTTCCAGTCGCTGCACCACAGCAAACACTGGTACAATCTCAGGACGTGCTGCGTATATTGACACATCCTAGAGGATCCCTTGAAGCACTGATAGTTTTGTGAACTCCTTATAACTATTGATGCACTTGAGGGCATGTTTTGAAAATATTTACTGGGATGGCCACAATGAAAATGCCAGCACATTCTTGAAAAGCCTCTGCAAATATTGACATAATCCTGAGAACCCTGCCAACACATGGCTTCAGGTCAAAGATGGGCAAGGAAACCTCCTGCTAATTACCATCTACCATCTTCCCACAGCTGATTCCCTCAGTATTCCTTCACGTTGTCATGAAACTAATATACCTCTTCGTAATATTTTTCTGGTTTATGGTGAAGTAGGTTTATGGGGGTAAGTATGGTTGGATCTGTGTGTGATTTAATTACATTCTGCAATTGAATCACAAACCTTTTGCAGTCAAGCAGACTGCAAGCTTCAAATCATCAAAAGAAGCTAGATGCTTGACATGCTAATAAGTGAACAAAGATGCTGGCTTAGTATGTAAGGTGTGAAGGGAATTTGCATTTTTAGATACATGAAGGGATTTTGGATTTCAAAGGGATCTTAGTCTGTTTATAACAAGCCAGATAAGCAAGGCTAAGGAATGTTTATTTTTCCCAACTGTTACTGACAATATATATTGGCAACATGAAAGTTTTTATATTATGAGGAAGATAGTTTCAAAGACATATGGAACAATAGAATTTACATATTAAAAAAGAGAGAAACATATATAGTTTTTTATTCTCCTTTATATGTCAGAACGCCATGTAAGGTCGAACAGGAGTGCGTGAAATAGCCTGAATAAAGCCTCCAGCATTTGTGCATAAGTCTGCTATCTAACGAAATGGAAGCTGGAGAAAAGACATTTGGAATTCCACTGTCCAGGGTGTTGTGTTAACTTGCTGAGTTTGTTTTAAATCTAAAATCTATTGTGGACCGTTGCCTTAAGGCAGTGTAACTGGGAGTTAGGCTAATTAAGAAGTTTCGGAGTTATTATAGTAGTAATTGTAATCTTATGTATTGCTTGACATCTTTTATTTTGTTAATAAATAATTTAATTTAAATTTTTTAAATTACTAAAGATCTTGGTGGACTCACTACTTTTGAATTTAGTGCACACATCTCGTAAGAAATACAAATTGCAAAACCATTGTGATAGCGCAACCAAGTTTCCCTCGTGGATTTGGTCCGTTTGGCACACATCATCTACCACATCATAACAATGTTGAACACCACTGGGAAAAAGCACTGAGGGTAGCAGGAGCACAGAAATGTACTCTGGGTGGGGGACTTCAATGCTCAGTACCAAGAGTGACTCAGAAGCATCACTACTGACTGAGCTGGCTGAGTCCTAAAGAACATTATCTGCCAGATTGGCCCTGCAACAAGCAGTGAGGGTACCAATAAGAAGGAAAAACCTACTTGACCTCACCCTCACCAATCTATCTTTCGCAGATGCATCTGTCCATGATAGTATTGGTAGGCGTGACCACTGCACGGTCCTTGTGGAGATAAATGTCCCATCTTCACATTGAGGATACCGTTCATCGTGTTGTGTGGCATTACAACCGTGTTAAATGGGATGAATTCGGACTTGGCAGCTCAAAATTAGGCTTCCATGGACTGATGTAGCCATCGGCAAGGCAACCACAATCTGTAACCTCATGGACTGGCATATCCCACATTCTGCCATTACCATCAAGGCAGGTGATCAACCCTGGTTCAATGCCGAGTGCAGGAGAACATTCCAGGAGTAGCATTAGACAAACCTAAAAATGAGGTAATGACAGAAAAAACTGGAAAAACTCAACAGGTCTGACTGCATCTGTGGAGAGGAAAACAGAGTTAATGTTTCAAGTCTGTATGGCTCTTCTTTAGAACCATATAATTCATACAGACTTGAAAGGTTAACTCTGTTTCTCTCTCCACAGATGCTGTCAAACCTGCTGAGTTTTTCCAGCATTTTCTGTTCTTATTTCAGATTTTCATCATCCGCAGTATTTTGCTTTTATCTAAAAATGGGGTGCTAACCTGGTGAACCTGCTATGAAAGGGGAGCCCAGCACATCAGTGCAAAAGACAAGGCTGAACCATTTGCAACCATCTTCAGCCAACATTGTCAGTGGATGATCCATCTCAGGCTCCTCGTGAGGTCCCCAGCATTAGTCTTCAGCCAATTTGATTCACTGTACATGACATCAAGAAATGGCTGAAGGCACTGGATACAGCAAAACCCTGGCAACATTCCAGCTGTGGTAATGAAGCCTTGTGCCCCAGAGCTAGCTGCACCCCTAACCAAGCTTTTCCAGTATAGTTACACCACTGAC
Organism: Cetorhinus maximus; assembly: GCF_964194155.1. Classification (NCBI taxonomy): domain Eukaryota; kingdom Metazoa; phylum Chordata; class Chondrichthyes; order Lamniformes; family Cetorhinidae; genus Cetorhinus; species Cetorhinus maximus. The sequence continues at coordinate 83,096,914 of NC_135887.1, forward strand.
ATCTACCTGCCAATGTGGAAAATTGCCAAACTACATCCTGTCCAAAAAAAAAGAGCAAATCTATCCAGCCAATTAATGCCACAATAGCTTACTCTCGCTCAACAGCAAAGCGATCGAAGGTGTTTTTGATAGTGCTATCAAGCACCACTTACATAGCAATAACTTGCTCATTGATGCTCAGTTTGAGTTCTGCCAGGACTAATCAGTTCCATACCTCATTACAGCCTTGATCCAAACATGGACAAAGGAGCTGAATTCTAGAGGTGAGGTGAGAGCGACTGGCCTTGACAGCAAGGCAGCATTTGACTGAAGCTCTAGGCCTAAATTTTTCAGATTGCGGGGTTTCCCTTCTTGCCCTACTGAGTCCAAGTGCCCTGCAGCCATTTAATGCTTGAATGAGTATCAATTGGCTTCAGGCAGGACTTCTGTCCCTCACAGGAGCTGCAGTGGACTGAAGAGGAACTTCAGGAAGATGCATAAGCCTAAGTCCCGGAGAAGAAGGTAAGTTTAAGGGGTCCCAGGGCAGGAAGGGTAGGCAAGGCCTGGGGGTGGCTAAGGGAATGATCTGGCTGTTGGGGGAAGAGGCCGGGGGGAGGGGAAAGGGAGGTCCAGCGGCCACTGAACCAAGGATGGGGGGGGGGGGGGAGGCGCCTGCAGTTAAAAAGGGTGCTTCTGAAGGAGGCACCCCCCCCCCACCCCTGCCTGCATCCCAGCTTCCCACCTGAGATCTAAGCCCATTCTTTTTCTGGTTTCCTCCACGCCAGGTAAATCCTTCTGCCAGCCTAAAACTTGAGGCTGGGCAGGAAAAAGCCCTCAAGTGTAAGGGCCTCAAGTGGGGCAAGGGGCTGTCCCATCTGAAGCCTTGCTCACCCCAGCGTAAAATCGCTGCGATGTCAGGGTGGGCAGGAACCCAGAGAGAATCCCATTCCTTCAATTTCACACTCCCCGCCTGCCTAAAAACCCACCAGCGGGGGAGCGTGAAATTCAGGCCCTAGTAAAATTCAAGTCAATGGGAATCAGGGAAAACTCTCTATTGGTTGGAGTCATACCTAGCATAAAGGAACATGGTTGTGGTTGATGGAGGCCAACTATCTCATGCACAGGACATCACTCTAGGAGTTCCTCAGTGTAGTGTGCTAGACCCAACCATCTTCAGCTGTTTCATCAATGACCTTCCCTGCATCATAAGGTCAGAAGTGGAGATGTTATTGATAATTGCACACTGTTAAGTACCATTCAGGACTCCTCGGGTACTGAAAGACAACATTCAGATCTACGCTGATAAATGATACGTTACATTTGGGCCACGAAGTGCCAGGCAATGGCTATCTCCAACAAGAGAGAGTGTATAACCATCTTCCCTTGACATTCAATGGCATTACCATTACTGAATCCCCCACTATCAACATCCTCAGGGTTACCATTGACCAGGAACTGAACTGGATCAGCCATATAGATACTGTGGTTACAAAAGGAGGTCAAAGGCTTAGAATTCTGCAGCAGTCTCACCTCCTGTCTCCCCAAAGTCTGTCCATCATCTACAGGGCACAGTCAGGACTGTGTTCAAATACTTTCCACTTGCCAGGATGAGTGTAATCCAGTCAAGAAGCTCAACCACCAACAACAAAGCAGTCCACTTGATTGGCATCCCATCCACCACCTCACTCATTCACTCCCTTCACCACTGGAGAGTAGCAGCAGTGTCTATCATATACAGCAGTTCACCAAGCCTCCTTTTACAGCATCTTCCAGATTCACTACACTTACAACCTTGAAGTGAAGAAGACAAATGAGAATACCAAGCCCTGTGAATTTCCCTCCAAGCCACACACCATCCTGTCCTGGAACTATATCACCGTTCCTTCAGTTGCTGAATCAAAAACCTGGAACTCCCTTCCTAATAGCATTGTGAGTGTATCTATACGAGATGGACTGCAGTAGTTCAAGAAGGCAGCTTTAAAACACATTCTCAAGGGCAATTAGGGATGGGCAACAAATGCTGGCTTTGCCAGCGACATTCACATCCCACAAAAGAATAAAAGTAACTCTAGCAGACCCCATACAGATACTAACACATTTCTGGGGACTGCTTGCAAATATCGACACATTTCCAGGGAATTAATGGGGGGGGGGATCTTGCTGGAGTGGTGTAAGCTGTTAGATTTTTTTCCTGTATCCTTCAGTTCAAAATTTTTTCTGCCGTGATTATAAGCATGAGCTTATATGGGCATTGTGAAGACCAACAGTGCATCTCTTTAACCAATGGGATTTAAGGATCACAGAATCACACAGTGCAGAAGAGGCCCTTTGACCCATCGAGTCTGCACCGACACGTGATAAACACCTTACCTACCTACCTAATCCCATTTACCAGCACTTGGCCCATAGCCTTGAATGTTATGCTGTGCCAAGTGCTCATCCAGGTACTTTTTAAAGGATGTGAGGCAACCCACCTCCATCACCCTTCCAGGCAGTGCATTCCAAACTGTCACCACCTTCTGGGTAAAAATGTTTTTCCTCACATCCCCCCTAAACCTCCTGCCCCTCACCTTGAACTTATGTCCCCTCGTGACTGACCCTTCAGCTAAGGGAAACAGCTGCTCCCTATCCACGCCCCTCATAATCTTGTACACCTCGATCAGGTCGCCCCTCAGTCTTCTCTGCTCCAACAAAAACAACTCAAGTCTATCCAACCTCTCTTCATAACTTAAATGTTTCATCCCAGGCAACATCCTGGTGAATCTCCTCTGCACCCCCTCCAGTGCAATCACATCCTTCCTATAATGTGGCGACCAGAACTGCACACAGTACTCCAGCTGTGGCCTCACCAAGATTCTATACAACTCCAACATGACCTCCCTACTTTTGTAATCTATGCTTCGATTGATAAAGGCATGTGTCCCATATGCCTTTTTCACCACCCCACTAACGTGCCCCTCTGCCTTCAGAGATCTATGGACACACATGCCAAGGTCCCTTTGTTCCTCAGAACTTCCAAGAGCCATGCCGTTCATTGAATACTTCCTTGTCAAATTACTCCTTCCAAAGTGTATCACCTCACACTTTTCAGGGTTAAATTCCATCTTCCACTTATCTGCCCCTTTGACCATCCCGTCTATATCTGCCTGTAGCCCAAGACACTCAACCTCACTGTTATCCACCCGGCCAATCTTTGTGTCATCCGCAAACTTACTAATCTTACCCCCCACATAGTCATCTATGTCGTTTATATAAATGACAAATAATAGGGGACCGAGCACAGATCCCTGTGGTACGCCACTGGATACTGGCTTCCAGTTACTAAAGCATCCTTCTGTCATCACCCTCTGCTTCTTACAACTAAGCCAATTTTGAATCCACCTTATCAAATTACCCTATATCCCATGTACAATTTGATAAGGTGGATTCAAAATTGGCTTAGTTGTAGGATGGAGAAAGAAAGAGGAGCAATGAGGGGTGGGTGGTGAATTAAAGTCAAATTAAAAATTTAAAATCTCTAACAACAAATTACTAGATGTAGGAATAAGATTGAACAATTTAAATTGTTCCTCTTCTGAGTTAGAAAGGTTGATTGGCATTGTATTAAAAATTATGATGCCATTAAAAAGATATGCTGTTAAGTTTCATCCCTAACTTTCTGTGACAAGTTTAATGGCCATTGATGTGCAAGTCCAGCAAGTTCTTTAAAATTACAGGGATGCTAAGGGCAAGTCACTGTTTTGGGCACAAAACAATGTAACAGAGCAAGATCTGGCCTACTAAGATGCTTGAGGGGCTCCCTGCAAATATCAACATATTCTAGGAATTCACATGCAAATGGTAAAATGCCATCCTGACCTGGGCTTCTGACCACATACACTCTCCATCACAAAGAGCACCTGCACTCATGAATACCCCATGGCTCTCCAATAATTGTACTTGCTGTGCATTTTACAATCATTTTCACCTTGCTAACATTGCCCACCTTACTCCCTGCCTCAGAAACCCTAATCCATGCAGACTTGACTGTTCCACAGTCTGGCATCACATCCACCACAATCCATAAACTTTGGCTCATCCGAAATTTATCCCCTGCCATATCATGTTAATTTATCATCCCAGTCCTTTCTCATCTGCATTGCCTTCTGGTTCCCCAATTCCTTTCATTTAAGATTTACATGATGTTTCAGTTCCTTCATGGTCTCATTGCTCCATTCCTCAATAAACTCCACAGGCATAACCACCTGCCTCCTCCTTCAACCATTCCTCTGACTCTGGAATTTTAAACATGCTTCCTCTTTTTGACCTACCATTGGCTCCCATGCCTTGAGCAACTAAGACCTCAAGCTCAGGGATTCCCTTCAGTAACCTCAGCCTTTCCTCCTTAAAAGCCACCTTCTTGAACAAGTTTTTAGTCACCACTTCTAATATCTCCTTCTTTGTCTAAGTGCCCATTTTATCTGAGTGTCTCTGTGACATGCCTTGGAACATTTCTCTATGATAAAGGTGCTATATAAATGGGACTTGTTGTTTATGTTATAATGTACACAATGGGTATTGGTAATGTAGGATACACATTAGGTATCAATGGTTCTAGGGTGCACAAAGCATGTTATTGGTAAACTATCAATTTGTACATCTCTATCAGCAGCCAGCAGCTCCTGATCATGGAGGTCCAACACATAGCTGTGTCCCACCTTCCTGGTACTGGGTCCTGCCAGTATTTAAGCATGTGCTGGGGTTACACCCATACTGTGAAATCCTGGCACTCCTGAGCTTAGTCAGCCACTTTGGGGAATGGTGCTTCTATCCAGCACTGGGATGGGAGGAGGGGGCAAGAAAATCTGCTGAAGCCTTTCATCATGAAAGTTTTACTTGAGGTCTTCCTTCAATATCTTACCCAAGTAATGATCTCTGTCTGTATGCCTTCTCAGTTGTGGCTGATGATTGAAATTGAGCTGTATTTCAGCAATATTTTCATGTCCAAGGCTGCTTTGATCAGGGCCTTAGTCAACATTTTGTAATTGGGAGAATTACTGGTTGAGGCAGCAGCCTCAGTTGGCAGCTTGCACCTACAAATTTTAGCAGAGGGCTGAACACAGCATTGAGAATGTGACTTCTGCGGGAGAGATTTACTCCACTATTTTAAGGGCAACAGCATGCCCGAGGATGAGGGCATTCATACAGGACATGGACTGAGGAAGAAGCTGCTAGGAAATAAACCTTGACAAGAGGGCAAGTTTCTAAAACCAGGTTCTGACACTCTGAGCATGTCAGCTCCTTCATAAGTTTATCTTCCCTATGATAATATCTTTCGAAACTCTTCAAAGTTTATTTTTAAATAATTAATCGAAGGATTTACTTGAGGAAGCTCCAGTCCTGAAGTGCCCCTTTCAGAAATAATAGCATAGATAGGAACTGCTGCGAGCCAACAAAAATATTAAACAATGACCATTTAGACCTTTATTGAGTATGATCTTTACATTGCTGATAAGGAACTCACAGTCGATCATTGATTACAAAAGCTCTGCAGTCCTTTGTTCTGATACGTGTATTAATATTTGCTTGGACATCCACCTCCTCATCTCCCCTTCGTCTTGGCCTCTCACCCTTCTGCATCAACATTCATATAATCACCACTTGGCGTCAGTCTTTTTGGGTGATGTCTGAAATGGATGTAACAAATAAATGGGGGTTGCTCGATGTTGATATGGTTATCCCCCAATCAAACATATCACAATCAAGTGTCCAAATGCTTAGAAAAAGTGAAAGGAATCTGCATTTTCCAAATTGTATTACAAACTGATCTCTTTGGGGCTAGTTATCAATTTTCAGGTTGAGAGGTTGATATTGATTGAAGATGGGTACTGGTGGGTGTAGGATGTGCATTAGCGATCAGTGTCAGTACGCTGCAGGTTTAGCGTGCACGTTAGGTAATGATGGGTGCAGGGTATTCAGTAGGTGTATTATGTATAGGATGCACAGTGAATATCAGTGAGAGTGGTGCACAGTGATTGTGAGTCTGCATAAGATGCACAAAGAGCACTGATCAGTCACACACTCATAATCAGTGAGTGCAGGGGGCAGTGAGGGTCAGTGGGTGCAATGGGCATAGTGAGTGCTAATAGGTATGCAGTGCACAAGAACCTCAGGGGTATAGATTGCAACTGAGAGACAATAGGTATATGGTGCATATTGTGTATCAATAAGTGTTAGGCGTACAGTTGGCATCAGTACAGGCATGGTATACTGTGGGTAATAGCGTGTAAAGAATAAAGATGAATAGGTGTTGGGTGTATAGACACTGTCAGTGACTGCGGGGTGTACAATGATAGTGCACCATCCATATCAGTGAACATAAAGTTCGCAAAGTAGCCATCAGCATGTGTAGGGTGCAAATTGAGTGTTGGCGAATTACAGGAAAGTAAACTAATGAACATATTAACATAATGTAATAGTTCCAAATATACTATTTCCAGCTTTTCCCAAGCACCTACAGCACATTTACTGCCAATAATAAGGGGTTACTGGAGCTAAGGAGCTCAAGCAAAAAACAAACACATACAACAAGAAGATAGACTTTCCTGCCTCAAGCAGCTCCTTATTCCTGCCCTTTTGGAGTAGGCTGTTCAAGAGCTGTCAAGATGGCCTTCAAAATGGCAACACAGGCCACGGCACCTGGGTCGGGTCGGGTGAGCTGAGCTGAAGAGATGTAACTTGCCCGTCCGGCCTTCGCTATCATATCCTTGGTGGCTTCTGCACCTGCTTCAGCTTTCTGGAAACAGAGACAGAAGATGAAATGTCAACAGTCCTCAATCCCACAAAGGAGTCTCAACCCACATTGCCATTCTGGTCCTGAGATCAGTGTAACATAGCCTGCATTATAACACATTCAGCAAATGCTAGGTCCCCTGCATCATGTGCTGTGTTTAGTTCTGACCGGAGCACCTATGTCCAAATAATTATTAACCTTGAGCTAGACATATGTACACCAGAGATAATCATGTTACTTATTTTGGCATGAAGCAAAGCTTAAAAAATTCTGAATATTACAGGACGCTACTAGAAGCAATCCGTTATTGTGTTCTACCAGTGTATGAGTTGGGTACTCATGGATATTAATCCAATGCTAAAGAATATTAAACAAGTAGGGGTTCATTAGCAAGATAGAGAAATTGCACACTCCATAACTTCTTTTGAAGCTGCTGAGATTATTTTTACTGGCCCACAACTCCAATGGCAGAAATCCTTGTCAGATATTTGGTCCAAGTCATCATTCTTTTTTTTACCTCAGGCAGTGAGTGTTAGCAAGCTAGTCAAATGTGAAGGGTATCAATATCCAGTCCAATCCTGCCCTCACCAGTCATCGTTGTACACATGCACCAGCAGCATTTCTGGATAGAGATCAGGAGCAACAGCTCCAGTTGATGTTTGTCTCCCACACTCACGTATTGATTGTTCCCTACCTGCACAGCCTCAGCCAGCACTTGCAGTTCATTGCTATCTTCATCTGTCAATTTACTTAACTCCTCCTCAGCAGGACACAGTGAATCAAGCTAGGATAAAAGGCACAAAATAGTGCAGATTGGGATCCATGCAAAACAATTAAGTTAGTATGCAGCCTATCTCATCCATGGAGATATGTCCAGAAAAATAAACATTAAAGAAAACCAATCCTGAAGCCCAGAAGCTGCTGCTCTCTACAATTTGGATCTCAATCACATTTAAAGGAGATGTTTTCATTTAAGAGCATAACATCACTAGCGTGTGCCTGTAGCATAAAGGTCTTGCACATAAAAGGTTAATGTGGGACTGAGTACAGTACCACCCACACAGTGATATATGAGAACATATGACCCACACCTAGGGGTCAGCGTATTGTTGGACAGAACCCTATGTAGAAGCAAGCATGGAGACAGCTCCTAGCTTGGACCTTTACCGTACCTATTATATAGTTTCTAATGGTTAATAAATACTTCCTGTTGAGCTACCTAAAGCTGCAAAAACCTTCATAAGACCTAATGAACTATACCCAAAACTTTACAACAGTGTCTAGTCCCTAGAGGAAAATACAAGACATTTCACAGGAGCATAATCAGACAAAAATGACACATAGCTAAAGAAGAAGAAATGAGTATGGGTGATTTTATTACAGACAGGTTTTAAGGAAGTTCTTAAAGGAAGAGAGGTGGAGACGTTAGGGAAGCAATTTCAGAACTTAGGGCCTAATCACCTGATGGACCGTTTGCAGATTGTGAGGTAACGGGAGTTGGAGGGTGTTATACAAGAGGCCAAAGTTGAAGGAACACAGTTCTTGGAGGGTTGGAGGAGGTTAACATTTTGGGAGAGATGAGGCAATGAAGGGAACTGAAAACAAGAATGAGAATTTTAAAATCAAGCTGTTCATTTCCCACCCACACATGATGATATAATGATGCAAATGATGCATAATTAAGTCCCCTACCCAAGTAATAGTTTTTTTCATATAATAGTGGCCCTTTAATAAGTAAATCCTCATAGTTGGTTCAGTTGTAATAACCATCACCTCTGTCTGAATTTCTGCACTAAAGGAACTGATAACAACTATCGGAGGGAAGAGGTTACAGGCACAAGGAGAAGCATGAGAAGCTTAACGTTGTCTGGAAAAAAAAAGAATTCAATAGACAGAAACATGGACCAAGGGAAGAGAGCTACACCAACAGGGCAACTATCCCTGCCACCCTTGCATTTTCTTGGCAGCTAGACTGAGTGAATCCAACAAGTTTATGTTGAGGTTTCCCAAATTCAGAACAAGTCAGGGTTCAAAATTGTTACTAAGCTTTGGACCCTCCTGGTCTGTACAACTCAGTACTACAGTGAGTAGCACATGCCACATAACATTCTTCCAAGACCATATAAAAGTGATAGGCTGGATTAAATACCCTTTAAGAATCTGTAATACCCGTTTCTTTCACCATTTAGCTGCAATTGGAGCTGCTCAAGTGTAAGGATATAGACTCACCATGGTTCTATCTCCTAGCTCCGCACCTCCATATCTGTGCAACAAAAAATAAATTAATTAAACAATTGTCAGCAAACACCACAATTCACATCAGCACTCTGGAACAAAAAGAGAACTGAAAAATTCAAGCAAAACTCTGCTATTTCTCACTGCAACAACGTCTGTTAGAAAGTCCAGCCATAATGACTATTGGTGTGGTAGTCATCTATCTCTGTTTAGCAAAATGGGGATATGACATTTGTCTAGAGATCAAATTGTTCCAGTAAAAATCCTGTTCTTTGGAGTAGAGTATCTGATTTGGGCACAATTGGTGATTTTGGCACAAATTGTGCCATAAACTGCATCCACTTTGAAACACTTTTTTCCCTCCAACCCTCTGTTTCCATTCAAACTCATTTGCATATTACCAAAAACAAAATCTGCCATGTGTCAGTTTTAAAGCTTAAAAAATTTTGCTTTCTTAAATATTCCTCGATATACTCAATGGCGTCAACTTGTTAAAATTTGATTAGTAGAGCTGAAAATAGGTGAACAATATCACAAAAATTATGCATTTAAAATCACAATGTCAATCCACCACAGTGAACAAGACAATTTTAAAATATTAAAAATATATACATTGGCCAGGATTTTGCCCTCAGCGATTTGGGGGCGGGGCCCACTCGCCTAGGGGAAAATGACGCAGGATGACGTCGGGAGGAATCCCCGACGTCATCCCGGGCCATTTAAATCTTAAGGAAGGTGGGCGGACAGCGAAATCAGCTGTCCGCCTGCCGACCTGCCAATGGCCAATTAAGGGCATTGACAGGCTCATTAAGATAGTTAAATGCCCTGCCCGGCCAACCTTAAGGCTGGCGGGCAGGCCAGGAGCCCCAGTGGCCTGTAGATTATTAATGAAACTTCATCCACTGGCGGGATGAAGTTTCATTACCATTTTGTAAAAATTTAATAAATTTTGAGTTTGTTATCAACATGTCCCATCTCGTGTGACATTGTCACATGAGGGGGACATGTTAATAATTTTTAAATGTCTCTATTTTTTGACTTTACTTAACTTTCACTAAACTCCCTGAGACAGGACTTTGCCTCAGGGAGCAGTGTGCTCTTTCGCACGCATGCACGAAAGAGCGCACCTTGACAGTTGGGGATTCCCTCCCCCGCGGAACAGGAATGGCATAGCACTTCCTGTCGGGCAGGCTGCTGGGCAGGCCTTAATTACCGCCCACTCAAAATGGCAGCGGGCCCCGTTTGGGCGGCGGGGTTCGGCTGCCTGCCTGCCAGCCAAGGGCTAAATTCTGCCCATTATAACGATACTTAAAAAAATCTATTTTCAAGTTCAGTAGAGGTGCAGTAGTCATTTCCTTAATAAATTTTATAAAAATGGCATTCAAAACTTTTCAAAGCATAATGATTAGTGTCCTTGTTTCCTAGAAGCCTAGCTTAATCTTTGGAGACTCCTTGAAAGCCTACAACTGAGCGTTATAAGCAAAACGCCTAATGGAGATTAATTCACCTAGGGGTGTGGCCTGTTTTATGGGTGGGGCATTCTTTTACTGCAATGTTTTTATGACTGGCACAAAAGGCCTTGGAAACCTGAGTTGCACTGAGTGCAATTTGCATTTATAATGCAGCAATCTTTTGCAGTGGATATGGCGTAACAGGGGAACAGTGCCAAAAATACCAGTGCAATCCAGTGGAAGATCCAGGCCAGTATCTTCTAACAACTGGGGGAGATAAAAATAGTCAAAGTGACATGAGAACAAAGTTTCTTCAACAGTCCATGCACATCAATCTTAATAAGCTCAGAAAGAACAGGAATAGGAGTAGGCAATTTGGCTTATCGAGCCTGCTCTGCCACTCAATAAGATCATGGCTGATCTGATTGTGGCCTTAACTCCACTTTCCAGCCTGTTTCCCATAACCATTGGCTTCCTTGTAGATCAAAAATCTGTCTGATTCAGCCTTGAACATATCAATGACCCCGCTTTCATTGCTCTCTGTGGAAGGGAATTCCAAAGACTAACGACCCTCTGAGAGAAGAAATTTCTTATCTTTGTCTTAAATGGGTGACCCTCTACTTTTAAACTGTGCGCCCGGTTCTAGATTCTCCCGTGAGAGGAAACATCCTCTCAGCAACCACCCTGTCAAGCCCCTCAGAATTTTATTTGTTTCAATAAGATCACCTCATTCTTCTAAGCTCCAATTAGTACAGGCCCAACCAGCTCAATCTTTCCTCATAAGATAACCCCTTCATCCCAGGAATCAGCTGAGTAAACTTTCTCTGAACTGCTTCCAATACAAGTACATCCCTCATTCAGTAAGGAGACCAAAACTGTACACCAATGCCCTGTACATTTGTAACAAGACTTCCATACTTTTATACTCCATCCCCCTAGCAATAAAGGCCAACACTCCATTTGCCTTCCTAATCACTTGTTATGCTGTTACGATCTCTGTAGAGTCCGATAAATGTAAAAAAATTCAAACTTCCAGTTAATAGCTGAGAGGCTGACACAAGAAGATTCCACATTTAAGACTTCTACTGCAACAAAACTAAAAGCAGTGACTAAACTTCTTTGTAGGCAACTTATACTTTAAAGCACAAAACAGAACATCCCCCTTTTTCTTTTAGTGCAACTGAAAACACTCTTCAAAGATATGCTTTACACTGCCCTTTAAGTAGACATTCAATTTTATTCGTACCAGTTCAAGCTGCTTGTTAGCTCCCGAGGGTTTGCTTCTATTCTTCTCCTTTATCAGCCTGGGAAATTTTAATCTCAGAACTATCTTTCAGTGAGGTTTTTATCCCCTCAGTGATTCTTCCCCTTGTGCAAATTAGATGAATCTTCCAGCCTCATTTTAACTTCTCATGAATTTGGTCTTTTCAATCTGAGCGCATGCTTCCATATCCATTCCTGCATGGTGTACCACAAAGTCTTTCAACCTATAGCTGTTCTCCCTCTCCCAGATTCTGGCAGACTAACTTGTCTGAGAGTTTCAGGGAACCTTGGAAACCTTTCTCCTCTCAAAGCTTATCTCCATGGCAATGTGAATCACATGGGCCTTGTATCCAGGTAGAAATGCTAACTAGCTATCCTTGAGGGCCCAATTCTCTTTTATGAGGTTTCCTAAAGCAAATAAACATTAAATAAAAACTTTTTTTTTTAATTAAAAACATGTCCCAGCTCATGTGACAGAGTCACATTAGAGGACATGTTCTATTAAATTTTTATTCTTTTCATTCTTTTTATACACAGCGCTTCAATCTCCCTGAGCCAGCTCCATGCCTTAGTGGGATTGAAGCACTCTTTCTTGCGCATACGCGAATTGTGCGCTAGGCCTGGCTCTCCCTCCTCCTCCCGTTTGCACAGGCAGCGCTCAGCACTACCGCTCGCGATGCGGAGCCGATCGTGGGTGATGGCCAGCTTCCCGACCACCCCGGCCGAGCACCCCCGCTAAGGGCAAAACCCTGCCCCAGGAGTAAAAAGACACTAAGCACACAAATCCGAGAAAAGGGAGGAAAATGGTGACCCCAGTGCATCACCAGTCACTCACACTGCTGATCAGAATACCAGAGATTCCCCTACAGCTCTAAGGTTCAATAGTTGCCACCACTGAAACAATGCAAGAGCCACATCCAATAGCAGCTCTCATTTACACCCCCCAACCTCCATCAACATAAGTCTGACTGGCACAAAGCAATCCTGCAACCAACCAACCATCTACTGCACATTGCCCATTGGTCACTGTTAATTCATGTTTCCACATCATCAATCAGAAACCGAAAAAGGTGAATTGTCACCCAAGAACCAAGAGCAGGCAACACTGAAAAGTAACGCAAAGTTAATAAATTTTGAGATTCTGCTAAGGAACGGAAACAAAACAACATAACATTTTCTCACACACCCATGTTGCATATCCTTGTGCAAATACAAAGCTTTACTCTTCCATTTCCTACCAGTCCTAAGTGCTGCCACACCTGTGGCTTCAGCAGAGGTTATGGCAGGTTGCTCAGATTCCTATTCTGACTGCTAAGATGCTTTGAGTCAACAATAATTAGGTTGTCTTCAACCAAGTGGGGCAGACTTGGTCATGCAAGAGAGAGCAGCAAGTCAGGTACCGAAAAGGGAAGAGGAAAAACAGCCATGAAAAGTGGGAGCACTGAGTGGAGTCCCAATCTCCATGACTCCTTTTCACCATCATCCTTCTCATGGGCCACTGACAATTCACTCCTACCATACTGCTGGGGAGTAACTTGCTGCAGATTAATGATATGTTGTAAGGCCAAGGCTGAGGTGTCAGTCATCGTTCTTAGGGTGCCAGACATGTTAACATCCAGAGTCCATATGCCAAAGTCAGGGCCTGCATGAACTCATTTTCTTGCCGCCATTGATGTTATATGAAATTGGTTGCTCTATCCATGGCGATAGATTTCCTTATAATGCTAATGCTTGAGCTGAACTCTTCCATTCTCTCTGTAATCATGCACAGTGCACGTAGAAGGCTTATCCATATATCAACGGATTTTCTGCTACCTGTCGATGATTATTCTTGACAGCATCTGTGTCCAGCTGGGTTTAGCTTGAAAAGGATTGCACCCTCCAATGCAGACTCTCCACAACTGTCCCTGCCACCCTCGTCTTGCTCACTTGTAAACTGTGAGCCATCAGATAGAATATCAATTAAATGTATAACTGGACTCACCAAAGTGTGAGTAGCTGCGCTGGTGAATAGTAACCATAAGCCCTCTGATAAATTTGACTAATTTGTAATAAGTTTCTGAATCCAAGTCATGATTAAAATAAAGATAGTACTGGTCCAACTAGCTAACCTGGGTCACACATTCGGTACACTCTCTCTCGGCCATCATTCTGACATAATTTCATTAAAAAACACCCATTGTTTTCTATTCTTCAGACAGTTTATTTTTAAACATACTTCCAAGATTTAATCTGAATTCCCACAGCTGTGAGCTGAGCTAACAATTTTTGTGCAGAACTTCCAACAAATGCCTTTCAAAAGTCTAAGTACACAGAACTGTAGAATTTTCCAGTTCAGTTGGTTTTTGAGTTCGATGAAAAGGTCAAGGAGGTTGGTAATACAGGTACTTCCTCTTCCACATCCTTACTAACTGTTAGTTTACCAGATTATTATTCTATAGATAACCCACAGGTGTACTCCTGGTGATTGAGTATTTTACATGATACTGAAATAAGGCTATGGGCTGCAGTTGTCTACATCAGTGTTGCCATCCTTTCTGAAATGGGAGCTATGTGACCTTTCTCCAGTATGTCTCCAGTAACTAGTTGCTGCTTCATATTGACTATTAGTACCTCACAAATTATTTTCTTAGTAATTCTTCGTACTAAGCCACCTATCTCATGGCATACAGACCTCTTCAATGCTTCAATTCCAGAATTCAAAGCCGCTGCCCAGGAAGAGGGATTGTTGTTATCTTTCAGACTTTGTGCTGCTGCCATCAAGGAAATACTGTACAGCTAAGACAGAAAGATTATATCATTATAGATGGAGTGCTCCAATCCACTAACACAATATCAGACGACAGCAAAACAGGTAATTATAAACTCATTCACACTCAGTGGAGTGGAATGACTCTCCAATTGAAATAAAATTAATAACAACATATTTATGTTGTTAGCACCTTTGATGTACTAAAACATCCCAAGCCACTTCACAGGAGCATTAAAAAACAAAATATGACACAGAGTGACAAGAAGATATTAGGCCAGATGTCAAAAAGCATTGTCAAAGTGGTAGGTTTTAAGGAGTGTCCTAAAGGAGGAAAGCGAGGTAGAGAAGCTGAGAGGTGTAGGAAAGTATTGCAGAGATTAGGGTCTGTTAATTGAAGGCACGACCATTGAAGGTGGGGTGATTAAAATCAGGTATACTCAAGAGGCCAGAATTAGAGGAGTGCTAGTATCTGTAGGGGTTGTGGAGCTGGAGGGGATTATAGAAGAAGGGATGGCCAAGGCCATGGAGGGGTTTGAAAACAAGGATGTGAATTTTAAAATCAAGACATTGCTTGATCAAGTGCCAATGTCAGTCAGCGAGCATGAGGGCGATAGGTGAACAAGAGTTGGTGCGAATTAAGACAAAAGCAAGATGCACGTTTATGAATGACTCAAGTTTATGTGGAGGAGAATGTGGGAGATCAGTCAGGAGTGCATTGGAATAGTCAGGTCCTGAGGTAACGAAGACATAAATGAGGATTTCTGTAGCAGATGAGCTAAGACAGAGGCAAAATGGGTCGATATTACAGAGGTGAAAATAGGTGTTCTTAGTGCTGGCACAGATATGAGTTAGAAAGCTCATCACGGGGTCAAATGTGTCACTAAAATTGCAAACAGGCTGGCTTAATCTTAGACTGTTGCCATGGAGAGGGATGGAGTCAGTAGCTAGGGAATAGAGTTTGGAGCAGGAACCAAAAACAATAGCTCAGTCTTCCCAATAGTTGACTGGAGGAAATTTCTGCTCAAGCAGTACTGGACATTGGATAAGCGATCTGATAATTTAGGAACAGTGGAGGAGTTGAGAGAGGTGGTGATGAGGTAAATTCATTAGATCATAAGAAATAGGAGAAAGAGTAGGTCATTCGGCCTCTCAAGTCTGCTCCGCATTTAATAAGATCAGAGCTGATCTGATTGTGGCCTTTAAGTCTACTTTCCAGCTGGGCCCCCCATTAACCCTTGACTCCCTAGTAGAGAAAAAATCTGTCTAATTTAGCCACGAATATATTTCATGATCAAGGTCTGGATTTTCACTCCCGAGGTGGATGCGCATAGCTGGGAAACCTACCTCAGGAAAAGCGGCACAAAAGGTGGGATCTTCGTTTGGGTTGCGGGATGGAGTCTGGCCTGCTGCCCCCAGATGCAGATTGTAGGTGGTCACAGGGGCTGTCAAGTGCCAAAGCAGGCTATTTAAATGGCCCACCTTGGTTCTCTGGGACTTCATTCCAGTTCTCTTCTTAAACGTTACACCCTCTAGCCCTTACCTGTCACACCCACTCATGCCCCACCCACTCTCCATGCCCATTTATGCCAAATCCATCTGAGCTGGATGTCATCAGTGTACATGTGAAAACTAACAGTGTGCTTTCAGATGATGTCACCAAGGAGCAGCTTGTAGATGAGAAATATGAGAGTGAAGGATAGATCTTTGGGGAACACCAACAGTAACTGTGCAGGGGCAGGAAGAGAAGCCATTGCAAGTGATTTTCTGGCTCTGATTAGATGGGTAAGAATGGAAGCAAATGAAAACAGTTCCACCCAGTTGGATGACAGTGGAGAGATGTTGGAGGAGAATGACACGGTCAACAGTGTCAAAGGCAGGTTGAGAGAAGGTGGAGGAGGGAAAGTTTACCTTTGTCACAGTCACATGGGATGTCATTTGTGACTTAATACCAACTCATTACATAATGTTAATTTTCAGATTCAGTAAAAAAAATGAAATTCCTTAAATTTTAATATCCAGTTTTAAGAACAATTTGATCATGAACACCTTTTCCTGAACTTGGTTCTTCAATTGAATGCAAAATCTGTCCCATTAGAATTGTTCAGTTAGCAGTTTTATCCATTTATATTTCATGCATTTTACAGAAAATGCTCGCTTGTCCACTCTTGAGAGTTCAACCAGAGGTAGCCCTGCTGATTTCAAAGGATTCATCCACTAGGTATGGTTCCAACAGTGGAGAGCTTTCCCAGAATTTCCATTGATTCAAATTTTACAAGGGCCCCTTTGATGTCACACTTGGCCAAATTCTGCCTTGATGTCAAGGGCAGTCACTCTCACCTCACCTGTGGAACTTAGCTCTTATGTCCATGATTGGATCAAGGCTGTAATGAATTCTGGAGCTGATTATCTTGGCAGAATACAAACTGAGCAATGGTGAGCAGATTATTGGTGAGTTAGTGCTGCTTGACAGCACCACCAATGACAGCTCCCAGCACTTTGCTGATAATTGAGAGTATACTGATGGGTCTGTAATTGAGCAGATTGGATGTTTCCTACCTTTTGTGGACAGGACATACATGGGCAGTTTTCCACATTGTCAGGTAGATGCCAGTGTTGTAGCTGCAATAGAACATCTTGGCTACAGGCGTGGCTAGTTCTGGAGCACGTCTTCAATACTATTCCAGGGATGTTGTCAGTGCCCATAACTTTTGCTATCTCCAGTGCCTTCAGCCATTTCTTGAAATCACGTGGAGTTAATTGAATTTGCTGAAGACGAACTTCTGTATTGGTGAGGATCTCTGGAGGTGGCCAAGGTGGATCATTCACTTAGTACTTTTGGCTGAAGATGGTTGCAAGTGCTTCAGTCTTGTCTTTTGAACTCACGGGTCTGGATACATCATCATTAAGGATGTGAATGTTCATGCGGCCTTCTACTCCCTTAGTTATTTAATTGTCCACCACTATTCATGACTGAATGTGTCAGGGCTTCAGAGCTTTAATCTGATCTGTTGCTTGTGGGATCGTTTGGCTCTGTCTGTAACATGCTGCTTCAGCTGTTCAGCATGCACTAGAACGCACTGCAGCAACTCATTTAGGCACCTTCCAAACCTGAGACCTCTACCACCTAGAAGAAAATGAGTAGCAGGTGCATGGGAACACCACCTGTAAGTTCCTTCCAAGCCACACATCATCCTCACTTGGAACTATATCGTCATGATTTGGATAATTTTGGGAACACAACCTGCCTATCTGAGGAAAAAATCTGCATTGACTTGACTCTGCTCCAACCTTATCGCTCTTACAATATTAATAATTTCTACAGTGCGCAGCAGTGTCAATCATTTGAACAGCAACAGAGGCAGAGCATAAGAGGTGAGTGCAGATAAGTAAGAGAGTAAAATCATTAGTAGCACTATGTGAGAAGGAGAAAGAAGAGTTCCATAATTAACTGTAGGGACAGAAAAAGGGTGCCAGTTTGAACTTTGGAGATAGGGTTGGAGAAAAGGAACAAGAGATTTAACTAAGGGAGTGAAGTACAGCTTGAACTGGAGGAGGCAGAAGTAGTACCAGTCTAAACTGAGAGAACAGGGAGATGAGGAAGATGAGTGGTGGGAGCAAAGAGTCAAGAGAACCAGGATGATAAGTAAAGCAGAATTCAAATTCCTTAGTGGCTGTTAGACAGTAATGACAATGCTGGTAAAATTTATGATAAACCCATCTCACAAAGGGCTATTCCAGCTGAAAGGAAATGTTCAGCTAGAGCTGAAATGAGCTGAGATCCCAGAGGTATCTTTGTTCTATGCTAATTGTTGGAAGTTTCCACAAAACCAATCTTTATGTGGTTTAAAATAAATCCTCAACAGATTATATTTTCCTATACGCTGAAAAAATTACAAAAGCTTTTTCAGCCATCATTTCAAGGGTTCTTGTTGACTTGCCTATCTGAGGCTTTCAAGCAGTCAGGCTTAAAATGGAGCGTCTTGACTCAGGTTTGAGAAAGAGAGCAAGAACAGCCCAAGGATTTGGAACAATACGGTTATGAATGGGAGGTGGCAGAATCTCATGTTTGATATTACAAAAGCAAAATACTGCTGATGCTGGAAATCTGAAATAAAGACAGAAAAAGCTGTAATTACTTAATGGGCCTGACAGCACCTGTGGAGGGAGAAACGGAGTTAATGTTTCAGGTTTATAAACTTTCATCAGAACTGGCATCTCAGCTCAAATACCATGGGTTGAATTTTACAAGCCCTTTGGGAGCACGCTAGGAGGCAGCAAGGCTGGCAAAATGGTATGGGAAAACATTGGGTGGCATGCCCGACATCTTCCTGTCGCCATGCCAGTTCGCCAGCAGCAGCAGAAAAAATAACCACCTGCCCAGAGCCCAAATGAGCCTCTTAAGTGGACTTGCCCGCCTCCTCTGGCATTTTGCCTGCGTTGAGAGGACCTGCCACCATGTAAAGATACTTCCAGGTAAACCCTGGTGGCCTCCCAGCAGGCTCTGAAGGGAGAGCGGTCTTCCTTTTTGGCACTCCATGGCTCACTAGCAACTCCATGGTAGCAATGACTGTCCCCATGGCAACAACACTGCCTACCCTCTGCGATCATCCCTCACCCCAAACGTGCCAGGGACTATCTGCCTGATCCTAGCGCCCCCAGGCCACATTTACCTGTACTCAAGGTCACATGGCCCTTGATGCGTCTTCATTTAGGCAGATGCAGTCCCAGTAATGATCTCTGCTGGTAGTGCCAATTCCCATTCATGTCTGTATCATTCCAAAAACATATCCTCTGAGAGGTAAAAAGTGCAGTTCAGCTTGGGCTGCTCTTGATCTCTTTCTCAAAGCTGGGACAAGTACACCATCAATAGGAGGGCAACCATGGTGGCAGCCACTTAATAGGCTGCCACTGGGAAAATGCAGCCCTGGGTCCTGTTGCCCGTTGAGGTGGAGCTGCCCCTTTCTTTTGGCCCTGATGTGTCTTCACGTCTGCTGTCTCTGCAAAATTCCAGTTTATCTTTGATATTGTTTGTTTTCATATCCTAGCACAGTATGATCTCACATTGCTATGTCTCACTGTGCCACTTTTCAATCACTGATATTGTTGACACCACGGTTCTCGGTTACCTATGTTTCAAAGTTCTGGATTTTTGAAGAATTAAAATGAAGGGTCTGAAGCTATAGAGTAGGAGACCAAGAAATATCATTTGTGTTTATATAGCTCAGAAACATCCCAATGCACTTTTTAAAAAATTCATTCATGGGATGTGGGTGTAGTTGGTGAGGCCAGCATTTATTGCCCATCCCTAATTGCCCTTGTTCAGAGGGCAGTTAAGAGTCAACCACATTGCTGTGGGTCTGGAGTCACATGTACGCCAGACCAGGTAAGGATGACAGATTTCCTTCCCTAAAGGACATTAGTGAACCAGGTGGGTTTTTATAACGATCGACAATGGTTTCATGGTCATCATCAGACTTTTAATTCCAGATTTTTATTGAATTCAAATTTCGCCATCTGCCGTGGCGGGATTCAAACCTGGGTCCCCAGAGCATTACCCTGGGTTTCTGGAATACCAGTCCAGTGCCAAGCCACTATGCCACCGCCTCAAAGTGCAGTTATGTAGGCAGGTGCAACAGTAGGACTTACAAACAGCAGTGAGAAAAATGTCTAGTCAAGTTGTTCCAATGGTGAGGGTTGAGGGGGAAGGACGCTGGCCAGGACACATTTATTGCCCAGATAGTCTTTAGGAATGTGCTGTTGGTCCTTTTCTTTGAATCACTATAATCCTTATGCTGCTGGTTAGGTAAAAAATTCCAGGATTTTAATCGAGTGACAGAGAAAGAACACTAGTATATGTTTGGGTGAACTCTCTGATCTTGAAATAGTGCCACAACATCTTTCACATCAATCTAAACAGGCACTCAGGGCCTTGATTTAACATCTTGTCTGATGGCTTCATTGCTGCTTTGATACTGCGATCTACTTGACAGTACTGGACATCATTGATGCAAGTCCAATCCTCCAGAAACAAATCTAACTGGGCACCTCACAACCACTTCATCATTAAGAAGTACAAAGGCTGCAAATTCATGGGAATACCATCACCTCCAATTTGCCATGTGATTCACATTTTAAACTAACTTAGACATTTACCTCTGTTCCTTCGCTGTCACTAGGTCAATATCCTCGACCTTCCAAAATCAAGGGAGTACCATCAGCACAAAGACTGTAGTGATTCAAGCAAAAAAAGTTCAACAGCACCTTCCTAAAGACTATGGATAGACAATAAATGTATCCTTGTTATTGTCACATATATGCTGAGAAGAAATAAATAACAAAAGTCTTTGTCAATGCAGCATTTACCTCAGAACTGTGCTGAGTGCCAGTGTAAATAATGTGCTGAAATCTTGAAGTGGGATTTGATCACTTTGACTCAGAGGCAATAATACCAATTGAGCCAAACTAATAAACCAAAGCTCAAAACTGAAAAGCAAGGAATTAAGTAAATGAGTGAGTAGCGGTTAGCTTGTACAAAGTTAACTTTTAGAAGCTAAATGATTGTAAGAGGAAAGGAGCTCTAAGGGAGGCCATACAGTCCAATTTTGAGTTCCGCAGAAGAAATATGTTGTAGTAGGGGAAAATATGATGATAATGACATAATACATCTGCATTTCAGCACAATTAGGTTTCAGGAGCAAGAAGAGTGTCATATCGTGTATATACAGTTGAGAATAAACAGGTGAACTGAATACACTTTTCAGCATTACATGCCTTAAGCTACCAAAAGCTTGGCTGAGTTACCTGATTTACTGATTGTGTACAAACAAATAAAATTAATGTCTATTGTGGTTCTTTTAGCCCAACTATCGGGTTATTCTTTGCTACAGTTTCGCTCTACATGTTGGTTAGAAATAGAATCATCATTTAGACTTACTGCTCCTGATGCCCCACCCATATGGTCTCGTGTCAACCTGCCTAGACACAAAAGGAGCTGGTGACCGTTGCCAGGAACTGCATCAGATGTCAACAAGTTCTTAAAGGCTGAATGAAAAAGAAAGATTCTCAGATATCAGGAGGTTTTACAAACAAGACCCCAACTCCTTATTGTAAAAGATATATGGTAGATTAGATATACTCAACATCGTCAATTTAGCATTCACTGACATAGATTATTTTGTTATGAGGCTATGTACCTTCATTTTTGAAAATATGATTTTTCAACTTTCAACTGACTGGAAATTTTGCAATTTGAAATGAGACAGGGAAAATGGCTCAAAAATGCAAGGTCACATTCCAAGGTGGACGTGAAAAACCAACAAATTACCCTCAGGGGAGTAAGAGAGAGACATTTCCTAAATCTAGCATCAAAACTCTTAACTGTCTATGGAAGAGACATTAAAATTGCAAAGTACTGGATGTTCAAACAATGGCGATCAGAGGCACACCCAAAACCTCTTGGAAATACGCAATGGGAGAAGCATTTCAAGGCAAGGCTGCCAGCAACGAGAGACAGACTGCAAGTAACACAGGCTGTGTCAAGAAAGTCTTCAGCAGAGGAAACAAGCTGAGGGCTGCTCTCTTTCCCTCCCTTTCTTTTGGAACAAGTGTGCCATCCAGTTCGAGAAGCCAGCTCTATCAGAAATCTACCAGCAAACCGAGTTCTCGTATTAATTGCAACATCTTCTACACCTGACCACATCCAAGAAACCAGCTAACCTAAATCAGCCACAATGTTTAAAATCTACGCCTGAAGGACAATCATAGGACACTTAACTGTATATTCTTATACCTTTTTTTATTGGACTCTAACTCTTATTTCTGGTGTGTGTGTCTGTGTGTGTTTGTGTGTGTGTCTTTTGCGTGTGGCTAAATGCTAAACGTCGTGCTTTTATTATTTTTCTTGGGTTTAGGGGGTTAACGAATTTGCTCTACCTTCAACTCAAGAAAACCTGATTTGTTTGGCTCCTCATTGCTCACAATAAAGAAGGTGGATGCCTTCTTTATCTCTTTCGAAGGGTTAGCACAGCAGTTAAAGTGGCCAGCCCAACACTGGTCCCTGCTGTTATAGAGTAAGCTGACAGGAAAAGCTCACGATATTTACTCCCTCTTGCCTGAGGAAAGTGCAACAAGCTATGAGAAAGCAAAAAGGGCTATTTTAAGTGCATACCAATTGGTGCCAGAGGTGTACTGTCAAAAATTCTGTAACCTCAGCAAATGGCCTGACCAGACATACCTGGAATTTGAACAGTTTAAACAGCTCACTTTTGAACCATGCATACAGACGTTTAAAATTGAGGCCACTGCCAAACACCTTTGTGAAATAATTCTCCTCGAGGAGTTCCAAACCTCCATACAACTCCCAATAAGAACTCACATAGAGAAAATAATTCACATAGAGAAATAGAGAATGACAGGGACCAGACAGGCAGCAACACTGGCTGACGATTATGAGCTGGTCCACAAAACCTCATCACAAAGGAAACCTTTCCCTAGCCACCTCAACCAACTGAGAAGGATAGAAGGTGGGAGAGTGATAGGAAACTGAGCACCCGTGGGAGAGAAGGGACACCTGAAAACAAAGGGGGCCCTCCTCAAGACAGGAAGGATTGTGCTGAGAAGAGGAGTGAGGCCAAGAAGTCTGTGTGTCTAAACTGCCACAAGGCAGGATACCTCCTTGCTGGCTGCTAAAGTTACAGGAATAACCTTTGGGATTTGTTGGGGCACACAAACTTTGCACAGAAAATGGAAGTCAGACAGAGAGCATAGCAGACCAGGCTATGGCTCTGACATTGGCAGCAAATCCCTGTAGACACACTATTGAGAGTGCAGATTTTTTAAAATCCCTGAGGGTTACAGGATTTTGTATCAGACGGAAGAGTGGCTACATTTTCCCAGGTAGGTAATCTTACAGTGATATTGAGGGATACAGGTGCCAACCGAAATCTACTGTTGGGAAAAGGCATGACCTTTCCACTAGATTGTGGAATAAGTGGCAAGGTGCTGTTAAAGGATGTTGAAGGCAGGTAACTACCCATCCCCTTATACCGAGTGCACCTGGAGTGCAACCTTTTGTCAGGGCCTATAACCATGGGAGTTGTCCCCAGTTTGCCCGTGGATGGGGTCGACCTGCTCCTCAGCAATGACCTGGCGGGATCAAAAGTGATAGCATCCCCAGTAGTCTCAGAGAAGCTGACTGAGGTAAGGGAGACAGAACAGCTACAGGAGAAAGTGCTTGGCATTTTACTTAGCTGTGTGGTAACCTGGTCTATGGCCAAACTCCATCACAGGCAGCTGAATTGGAACTTGTAGACAGATGACCCTACTGTCAGGTTATCTGAGATCTTTTTTGGGTAGCCTAGAGGACCCTAAGGAGGTTAAAAATGGGTCTTCCTTGGTTGTAGCTTAGCTCAGATTGCCCAAACTGAAGCGGAGACACAGGCAATCCCTGAATGTTACTGCATTAAAAGTTATGTGCTGATGAGGAAGTGGAGGCTCCCTCACAGACCTGCAAACGAGGAATGGAAAGTGATCCATCAGGTAGTGGTGCCGCTGAGGTACCGTGGGAAAATAATAAGACTAGCAATTGAAATCCCAATGGCTGGGCATGTTGGTATACGGAAAACTCAATCTCACATTAGCCAGCATTTTCACTGGCCACACCTCCACGAGGATGTAGTAAGGTTTTTCAGATCCTGCCACACCTGCCAGGCTGTGGGAAAACCCTAGCCTGCAAAAAACCTGCACCTATGATTCCCATGCTGGCTTTTGGGGAACCATTCAGCAAGGTGTGGTTGGGACCCCTGCGCAAAACAAAACCAGTATTTCCTTACCATCATAGATGTGGCTACCCACTTCCAGAGGCCATTCCCCTGAGAACCCTATCTGCCAAAACAGTAGTGGGAGAATTAACACATTCCTCTACCCAGTTCGGACTGTCCACCGAGATCCAGTTGGATCAGGGCTCAAATTTCATGTCCCAAATATTCCAGGAAGTCATTGGTAACCTGGGTGTGACCCAGCTGAAGGCTTAGGCATATCACCTGCAGCCGCAGGGGGCACTAGAACGCAGGGGGTTTCAATTGCTAGTCTTATTATTTACCCACAGTGCCTCGGCGGCACCACTACCTGATGAATCACTTTCCATTCCTCGTTTGCAGGTCTGTGAGGGGGCCTCCACTTCCTCATCAGCACACAACTTTTAATGTAGTAACATTCAGGGATTGCCTGTGTCTCCGTTTCAGTTTTGTCAATCTGAGCCTAAAAACAATGATCAGGGCATCCTGCCGTGAGTACCCTCATGACTGCGATAAAAGACTAGGTTTTCTTCTGTTTGCTACAGAGACTCACCCAATGAGTTCACCTGTTTTACTCCACTTGAATTGGTTTACGGACACCAAGTGAGAGGTCTTCGGAAACTAATCAAGGAGAGATTTTTAGAACAGAAGTTGGAAATATCCATTTTAGACTACGTACCTGTGTTCCACGAGTGACTCACAAGAGCCTGTGATATGGTTCAACAACACTGAAAAATCTCCCAAACAGCTACGAAAATACAGGCAATTAAACAAACCTTGCAGCCAGGAGACAACATACTAGTGCTCCTACCAATACTGGGTGAACCCCTAAAAGCCTGTTTCAGTGGCCCATACAGAATAGCAAAGAAGCTATGGAACATTAACTATCTAATTGACAACCCAGACCACAGGAAAACGCAAAGGCTGCGTCATGTCAGCAACAGCGAGAAGGGGAGAAGCAGGTAAACAGTCTGTCCAATAACAACAGACCTGGAGGGCGAGAGGAACAATGTGGGTGAATTGGAGGGAGATGTGGGTGAGGCCCACACTGAACCTCTTACTATCCAGCTAGCAAACACA
Source organism: Cetorhinus maximus (assembly GCF_964194155.1). NCBI lineage: Eukaryota > Metazoa > Chordata > Chondrichthyes > Lamniformes > Cetorhinidae > Cetorhinus > Cetorhinus maximus. The sequence goes on from NC_135887.1 coordinate 83,122,240, forward strand.
GAAATTCTAGCGAAGCTGGACACCATATTCACCCATCTAAGTGCAGAAAAGTGAGATCATCAGACAAGGTTGCTCATTGCATTTAAAAACATCTGTAGAGGTGAGCCACGCTGAACCACTTCGGCTGTACATGATATGGATTAGGGAGAGGCCCCTCCCATATGGCAACATCCCTACTGTCTAGGTCCAGAAAAGCTGGCCCAGGTTCCGGAGGAGATTAACTACATGCTGTAGCACCGACTAACAGAGCCCAGCAGCAGTAGATGGAGGTCCCCCATTGTGCTCGTGCCCAAGCCTTGCAGCTCCTCAAGGCTCTGCATTGACTACCGCAAGGTTAATACAGTGACCAGAGCCGACTCCTAGCCAATTCCCCACCTGAAAGACTGCATAGGTCAGGTAGATAATGCAGCCTACATTACAGAGGTAGATTTACTCAAGGGATATTGACAGGTTCCCTTGACTGCCCGCACAAAGGAAATCTCCACCTTTGTGATTCCGGATGGGTTATACCAGTGTCGAGTCATGCCATTTGAACTCGGGAATGCCTCAGCCACCTTTCAAAGGCTTATGAACCAGATAGTGGCAGGCTTATCCAACTGTATAATGTACCTAGACATCTTCCTAGTGTACAGTGACACCTGGGAAACTCACTGAGAGCAGCTGGGAGCCCTCTTCCAGAAATTACAGTCAGCTTACCTGCTCTACAATGTTGCTAAATCAATTCAATCACTCAATGGAAAAAAAGCATGGGTGCAGAAGTTTCCTTATTGTACCAAAGGGAGGAACTGAAAGACATTACCATACAGAGATCTTTCTGAATCAGTTACTCAGAGTCATTCGTCACTGTACAGATATCTCTCTGAGGAAGGAACTGAGTCAGTGAGTTGGCATGATTTAAATTTAGTTGAAGGTACACATTGTTGACATTTCAGTCCCACATCCCTAAATCATCCATTGGTACTGCCAACATTTTACCAACAATTATTTTCAAATTCTCAGAATTGCATTCTTTCAGTAACTGACCCTGTGCTGCCCTTGCATGTGTAACACCACAGTCACCATCTCCTGCTTCCCTATCCAGTTCATTCAGTTCTTCTTCCATCTGAAGCAGAGTGGTGGAGATCATGTCTAAGACTGAACGTGCCTTATCCACGAAAGGACCTGTGAAGCAGTTGAAATTAAATGTAAGGCATGGATTTCAAACCTTATTCGTTGCAACTTTCGATATGTACAATGCTACACCCTTGTTCAAAAGAAGTGTAAGGTTAAACCCACCAACTACAGGCCAGTCAGTTTAACCTTGTGGTGGGAAATCTTTTGCAGATGAGAATATGAAGCAAAATTAATAGCCATTTGGATAAGTGTGGATTAATTAGTGAAAGACAGCATGGATTTGTTAAAGGCAAATCATATTTAACTAACTTGACTGAGTTTTTTGCTGAGGTAACAGAGATGATTAATGAGGGTAAAGTGGTTGATGTGGGATACCCTGTATATGGACTTCCAAAAGATGCTTGTAAAGTGCTGGCAAAGTTGAAGCACATGGAGTAAAGGGGACAGAGGCAGCATGGGCAAAAAGTTGGCTGAGTGACAGGAAACAGGGTAGTGGTGAATGCTTGCTTTTCCGATTGGAAGAAGGTGTACAGTGCAATTCCCCAGGAGTCAGTTCTAGGACCACCACTTTTTTGTATGCATATTAGACATAATGTGCAGGGCACAATTTTAAAATTTGCAGATAGCACAAAACTTGGAAGTATTGTGAACTGAGGAGGATAGTGTTAGGCTTTAAGAGGACATAGGTAGGCTGGTGGAATGGGCGGACAAGTGGCAGAGGAAACTTAATGCAGAGAAGTGTGAAGTGGTACATTTTGCTAGGAAGAACGAGGAATGGCAATATAAAATAAAATATATAAAACAATTCTAAAGTGGATGCAGGAACAGAGAGACCAGGGGTTACATGTGCACAATTGTTGAAGGTGGTTGGGTAGGTTTTTTTTTTCTATTCTTTCATGGGACATGAGTGTCTCTGGCAAGGCAGCATTTGTTGCTCATGCTTAATTACCCTTGAAAGGTGGTGATTAGCTGCTTCTTTGAGCTTCTGCAGTGCATGTCATGATATATTCACATTGCTGTTAGAAAGGGAGATCCAGGTTTTTCATTCAACAACAGTGAAGGGTCAGCAATATAGTTCCAAGTCAGGATGGTGTGTGGCTTGGAGGGGAACTTGCAGATCATGGTATTCCCATGCAGCTGTTGTCTTTGAGGGGTTACATGTTTGTAAGGTTCTGTTAAAGGAGATTTTGTGCATTGTTGCAGTGCATCTTATACATGGTGCACACTACTGTCACTGTGCGCTGGTAGTGGAGAGAGTGAATGATATTTAAGGCTGAGGTAGGCACATCTTTGATTTCTCGGGGAATCAAGGGATATGGGGACCAGGCAGGAAAGTCGAAAAAAGGCAGGAGATTATCCATGATCATGTTGAATAGTGGAACATGGTCAACTCCTGCTTCTGTTTCTTACATTCTTATGATCCTATCCATATGTACATGATTATTTATATGAGTTCAATCAATGGTGCCCTGTAGCCAGGAATGCCACTTGCCTCAGAACACTGGCTCTGTCTCAAACTGAAGTTGAAATTAGATACACAGATCCATGTTTAAATAGAGAATCTGTTACCTCTGTGGTCCAGTGGTGAACACTGACTGAATCTAGCAATGGTATATTTACAGTGGCACAGTGGTTTAGTATGGTGAGCACTTTCATTTGTGCCATTAGTGTTGCCCGGATGTTGCTTTTTGACTGGACGAATTAGAATACACACTTCATTAGCTGTGTTGCTAATGTGGAGCAGTCTCTGTGTATACTATTCTTCACTGCGGTTTTGCCCACATTACTCTTGCTACATTGGGTAGTAGAGAGTCCTAATTGTCCATTTCTTACTGCCCTTGAAATTACCTAGCCCTTGCTCTCCTGTTCTTCCTACTTCTGATGCAATGTGTCCAGCATCATCACAACTGATGCAGCACCTGTGCTGCTGTGTTAGCTCGAAGTCTCCTCTACACTAAGATGTTTCCTGCTGTGTTCATTACAGAAACTCGAATAGTTCCCTCCTGTGTTTTGAAGGAAGCTTTGATTAGGAGAAATTAATGGAACGTGTGAATAAAATGAATCCTAACTACACTGGTGTGTTTCCAATAATTTTCCATGAACAAGAATTTAAACAAGAAAACATTTATATTTTAATAGAAATGAGTTGAGTAGATGATCAAAGCACCCACACTAACACAAAAAATAATAAAACAGTAACGCTGATCATGTCATCTAACACACAGATGAAATCTGCAGAACTTTGATAATGCTTATGAGCAGGGAATGTAATACTAGCCTTTTCAATCTGATTATTTTAGTTAAATACCTGATGCATACAGATAGCCCTGAAAATTGATCGGTTTCCTGCTTTTTGTAAATAAAATATTAAAGCCTGTTACAAAAGTTGTATTTGCTGAAACACTTGTTGCTATTGCCTTGCCATAACTGATTATTGTCATGGCAAGACCCATTATTCTACAATTTCTGTGTAGCATCTTTAAACAAAAAGTCTGCCTGAAGGTTCTTCACAAAGGAGAAACAGAGTCACCAGTAGAGCAGCTGTTTGGAGAGATAAACAAAAGTAGGAAATTACATATATACAGTGCTATTTCAAATCCTCAGGAACATGCAGTCACTGTTCTTTTCAAGACAAAAATGGCAACTAATTTGTGCACAGCAAGATCCCATAAACAGAAAATAAGCTTAATAACTGAATAATCTGTTTTACTAATGTTAGTCATGGGTGGAATATTGAACAGGGTACTAAAGGAACTCCCTAGCCTTTTTTGCACCATTTACACCCGCTAAACTCGGAGATGGGCTTTGATTTAACATAAAACATAAGGTCAACAATGTAGCACCTCAGTAATGACTTAAGTATTAGCAAAGAATATATGATCAAATCCACACCTTCTGACTCAGAGGTGACAGTGCTACCACTAAGCCAAGTAGATACTTCCAAAATAAAAATCCACAGACTATTGCAATGGATCAGTAATTCCATAAAACAATGAAGGGCAAATTACATCCTAATTTAGATGTTTTTACATTATTACGGAGAAAACACAATTCTAACGTACCAAAATACTATTACAAAAGATTGAGTACATTGATGATATCTCAAAAATGTTCATTATTTTACGCTATAAGCAACACAATATTCAAGTGGTACAGAACTTGAATGGAACATTTAGTGCAACACCATCATAGGGCAGGAATTTTCCTTCATTAGGCAGGCGCGTGCCCGACCCAAATGTGAGAAAAATAGTGCGCAATGATATCGGGAGAGTGTCCTGACGTCATCGTGCACTCTCGTGATATTCCGCTCAGCAGGCGCACATGAGGTGGCAGCGCACCCGCCAACAATTAAGAGGCCTATTAAGGCCCTTAAATAATTAATTAAATGACATTTTTCTCTGCTTGTCCAACATTTCGGTTGGTAGGCAGGCGAATAGGCCAAGCAACTTTTGCATTTTTTGCGAAAACTCATCCACGGGCGGGACAAGGTTTCGACCAGTGATTTTAAAAAAGGCTTTTGAAACTCATTTTTAATATGTCCCTGCTCATGTGACAGAGTCACATGAGAGGACATGTTTTCCTTATTTTTCAATTGTCTATTTTTAATGTTGAAAATCTTCAGCTCCCTGATGCAGCCTCTGTGCCTTCAGGGAGCTTTCTGTGGGCACACCCGTGTGCATGCGCTGACTTCCGTGCTCGCACTCCTCCTCTCCCCCCCCACCCAAGAGCGCTGAGTGTTGCAGCGGCGATTCACGCTGACTGGCCATTAATTGGCCAGCCAGTATGAAATCAAGGTTGGGGCCAGATCGCGAGCGGCAGCTGGTTTTGCAGCAGCTCCTGGGAATGCCCGCCGCGCCCGCCCAACGAGGTAAAAATCCTGCCCATCGTTTTGCTTGCTTCTCACAAATTTTGCATTTCTCTTTCTCCCTCATTGACTCCATCACTCTTCCTTCCTCCCTCTTTCCTTTAGTCATTTGTTCACTTATTGATTCCATTCACTCTTGCTCTTATTCTGAACACTATCTCCTTTGCTATCTACTTCTTCGGAATTTCTCTCATCATCTACACTACATTCCTTATGGTGCAATTATGTTTCTCTCTACAGGGACACTTTCACAGACCACATAAACAATGTGAACAGCCTTTACCTGACTCAGGAGGTGTACCTGTGTTCTCAGGTTCCAAGGAAGGGGCATTTAGAGTTTTGCATTTCCGTGCCAGGCGATGTTTTCCTGCATTAGGCCAGCCAGGAGCTGAACTGCGTGAGTCTGTAAGAAAAATAACGGCCAGAATCTTGTCTCAGAAAAGCATATCTGAACAGGCACACTGGAATGATGCATCTCTCATCATTATCTATCAATACTATAAATTTGTAAGGCAACCAAGTAACTTAAAACTAGTCCCCAAAAAAGTGACTTCCCTCTTCCTCTGCAACTGTTTGATGAATGCACTCCATGTGGTCATAAACCATACAGGCCAAGATTATCCTGTATCTCAGTCTATGTGTCTGCCATTAGTTGATCTCAGCCACAGTGTCATGGAGGTGCTCCAGAAACAACTCAAACCTCCTGCCCATTTGCCTTCAGAAATTGGCACACATGGAGATAACTGGTGATGAAGGAATAGGCTCAGTTATAGTACTTCCCCACAGCTGAATGGATTAATGACACACAAGGTGCCAACATATACAAAACCATATTGCATGAATTAGTGCCTTCAAGAGAATAGGAACAATGGGAGAAATTCTTTGGTAGTGCACAGTGGAAAGGGCATGGCACACTCGCATGAGGAGCTGGCAGAGGCAGAGAGTACCTTAGGTGTCGGCAGTCGGAGGATTGCTGGAGACCAGGAACATGCTGAGTCCGAGGGAGATGATGAGCCTCTGGAATGGTCAATCAGACGGCAGATGTTGGATGTCCAGTGGGATGTGCGGGGAGATCTGCGTGCCATGATCTCTGTCATTGAGGTGTCCATGCCTAGCGTGAGCAATGCATTGACCCTGAGCACCAAGCACACAGCCTCCTCCCCTGAGACAGTGGCGACTCTCCTGGAGAGGCAGCTCCAGGAACAAAACCCGGGGTTCCTGGGGTTGCAGTAGGACCTGCAAGCCCTCAGACAGGCAATGACCTCAGGAGGTCACTGCCAGTGTGAGGGATGGATGAGGCATCTAGTCTCCCTGCTAGGTTCTCGTCCATCAATGGTGAGCAGGGTTCAAACAAATCTCACACTGGCGGACGAGTTGAATGTCATCTCTGAGGGCTCTTCTCTCCAGAGGAGGGCAGCAACTGCTCTTCCCCTCTGTCAGTGACCGTCGCATCTGATGAGGCCATGATGACTGAGGGGTGCCCAGCCTTGGCGCTGGACACACCGTTCCAGGTGGAGCCTGCTCAGGCTCCACCGGCCAGAGGACGACCGCCAAGGTCAACAGGGGCGACACGACAGCAGAGCCAGCAGGCTGCCTCAATGCCACTGCCAGCAAGTGGGGGGGTGGGGGGGCACCAAGACGCAGCACTCACAAACCTAAGATTAAGGTACCTTGAGCACAACAGGGGCTTCTCATGGGTGACATTATTTCCATTCATATTTTAAAACTCTCTTGATGGTGTGATCATTAACACCAGAAAACGTTATGCTTGTTACTTGTTTCTTTGAGTATTACATAAACATTAATTTTGTTGTATTGGCCTGAGTATGTGTGATGGTTCTTATAGGTGCAGGTGGCGGCAAGGGCTTTGAAAGTTATTACATAGGCTGCAGTTGGAATTTCAGATTTTGGGTTTACCCATCACAAATATCTTGTATGGAGGCAGCATCCTTAGCATGAGCTGGAATCGATGACACAGCAGCCTAGTTAAAGGTATGTATTATCAAGGCCACCCTGATGTACATGCATCTCTTAAGGTTCCTGACTTTTGTCTTCACGTCCTCACCCTGTGCCTCCCCGGGCTCCTAATCAGACCCATCAGTAGATTCATCCTCTGCGACATCTGGAGGTGCCTCGTGATCCTCAGCCTCCAGTGGGTTCCCCCCACTTGCCAGAGCCAGATTGTGGAGAGCACAGTAGGAAACAAATATAAGCGACATCCGCTCTGGAGGATACAGTAGTGCTCCCCTGATTGGTCCAGGCATCTGAACTGCATCTTCAGCAGCCCAATGGTCCTCTCTACCACTACCCTTGTGGAGGTATGACTCCTGTTGCACCTCTCCTCCACCTCTGTTCTTAGGTGCCAGAGTGGGGTCATGAGCCACCGTTTCAGGAGCCATCCATTCCAACAAGCAGGAGCAACAATCAGCCTTGGCACCTGTGAGTTTCACAGGATGTCAGCATCATGTGAGCTGCCAGAGTAACAGGCACAGACTTGCAAGATCCGTGTCTCGTGGTCGCAGATGATCTGAGCCTTCATTGAGTGGGCCCAGCTCCGGTTCACGAAGGTTCCTGGCTCACCTGCAGGTGCCTTGATGGCAACATGAGTGCAGCCGATGGCACCGTGGATGTGAAGGAAGCCTGCAATTGCCGTGAAGCCTCTGGCTCTCTCAGCCTGGCTGATCTCATCCATCCAGTAATGTGTGAATGTCATCACCCATCTAAAGAGAGCGTCAGTAATGAGCTTGACACAACTGTGGGCAGCAGGTTGGGACACACCCACCCAGATCCCCCGCTGACTACTGGAAAGAACTGGTGGCTTAGAAATTGAGGGCCACTATGACCTTCAGAGGCACTGGCATAGGGTGACCACCCACACAGTTGGAGGCGATCTCCGGCCCAATCATCTGGCATATGGTGGTGACAATGTCCCTAGAGAGGCAGAGCCTCCTTTGACACTTGACCTCGGACATGTTGAGGTAGTTGGAGCACTGCCTGTACACTCTGGCTACAGGGTAGTGGTGCCTCCTGTGGGCCCTTCTGCCTTGCACTCCCTGCTGGCCCTGCACCCCCTGTGCCTCTCCTCTCACAGTTGCTCCCTGGTACGCGCCCTGCAGTCACTTGGTCTCCTCTCTCTCCTGGCCCTCTGTTCCTCCGCAGAGGAGGTCCCAGCAGCTGAGTCAACAATCCCCATGATTAGAAATGCACAAGGCACTGTCACATGAATCTAAGGGTGCACTCTGCTGAAATCTTTAGACAAAGATGGCAAGAAAAAGTATTCCAAAAGATAGCTATCCACGCATGGAATGCACCAGAAATGACAATGAATTTTCTTAAATCGCATAAATTTCACAGCAAAAAACTCTAACCTAAAGATACCGAGCCTTTGCTTCGGGGGCCTTTTATCCTGTCCCTGGTTGAGAACTCAAGGGAAACGTTGTTGGCTGCCTGCCATGTGACATCTGCAAAATCACACGGGCAATATAAAATTCCTCTCAATTGGTAAATCAATGGCCTTAATTGGCCCTTTAAGTGTCGGCGGATGCACTTCCAACTCCCATGTGCACCCCCCTGCCAACCATAATATCGCTCACTTGCACGATGACGTCAGGACGCTCAGCCGACCTCTTCTTACGTGATTTCAAACGACGTCAGATTGGGTGCAGGCCCATTTTCTTCACTTAAAATTCTGGCGATGGCATTTGTACTCAGGCTAATACAAGAAAATTGACATGAGCAAAAAGGCCTGTACGTCACTTTTGTAGACCTCACTAGGGCATTTGACATTGTGAGCAGAGATGGACTTTGGAAAACCCTTGAAAGACTTGGGTGTCCACCCAGGTTCCTGGTCATGGTGATTAGTACAGTTTCACAAAGATCATCACGGACAAGTCAAGCACAACAGCAACCTTGCAAGTCCCTTCCAAACCTCCAGGAGGGTGAAGCAGGAATGTGTGCTGGCCCTGACTTTATTCGCCATTTTCTTCAGCATGATGCTGCAGCAGACAATGGAAGACCTTGAGAAGGGAGCTTAAGAATGCTTCCGGACTGATGGAGGTCTTTTCAACCTCACACAAAAACACAAGAAAAACTCATACGTGAACTTCTTTTCACTGACAACTGCAATCTCCTGGCCCACAGTCAGTCAGGCCTGAAATGTATTACAACACGTTTTTCTGAGGCTACACAACTCTTGGACTAAAAATCAGTTTAAAGAAAACTGAAGCCCTGCATCAGCTTGCACCCCATGAAGAATATAGACCACCAAGCATTGTTATCGAGGGAACCGAGCTGAATGCCATCGAGCACTTTACCTATTTGGGGAGTGTCGTTTGATGCCACGATAGACAAGGAAGTGGACAATAGGCTTTGAAAAACAAACTGTGCATTCAGCATACTCTGGAAACAGCCAACATCACCATTATCGAGGCCACCCTTCTGCAAAGCCAACTGCACTTGGTGGGTTATGTTGCCCAGATGGATGGCAGTCAACTGCCCAAGATCGTTTTGTACAGAGAACTGACCACTGGTAAACGGAATAGAGGGGCCCCATGCAAGTGTTTCAACGATGTTTCCCTGAAGAAGTTGCTCTCTGTGTGCCACATCAACCATCACCAGTGGGAAGTACAGGCCAAAGATTGTGATGCCTGGAGACGCCACGTAGGGAGTGCTACAGACACCTTTACGACTGAGCGAAGAGCCAGAATGAAGGGGAAAGATAGGTCCAAGTGCCCTCAACATCAGCTACACTTCACTTGCACCTGCTGTTAGAGAATCTGCCAGTCATGGATAGGCCTGACTAGCCAACAGTGGGCCTGCAACTGATGGGAAGAAAAATATAACCTCTCAAAAAGCTTAATTCGCGAAGAAACGTCAAGAAGAGCTTCTCCCAAAAGCACTCACCCAGGAGTTTCAGTTGTTCACTATCCACATGCATCAGAGTCAGAGAAGTTCCTCCCATTTCCAAGGACGTCATTAAGGAACCGATGTAGGCCCTTTCAATAACAACCTCCTTACTCTCTGAAAGAGATGCCCAGGAGACGTCATTTACATTATTACTGCAGCAAAATTAACTGTTATTTCAATCTACACAACATTTAAATAATGCAATTATTAAATGGCTTCAATTTGACACTTCATTTCTGCCATTTTAAAAATGAATGACAAAACACACATTCACATCCATAAAGAAGCTATAATAAGAGCATGGGACAAAACTGAATTGGAAGCAAGGGCTACATCTCCATGAGCCTGGCATTTGTATCAATATAGGCTGGAATTTTATGGCTTTCATTCCATGGGACAGGATGCCATTATGGGTTAGAACATGTTCTTCTACTTTATGGACTTGGTTTGAATCTAGCACAAGCAGAGCAGACCAGGTAGAAATAAGGAAAGTGGACTACGATGTAGAAAGAGCATAAGAGAAAAGGGAATGTGAGTGAATTCATGAACATTATAGACCAAACGTGCACAAGAGTATCTTTGAAAAGTGTACAAATGCAGGAGTGCAAGTAACAGAACATGAGTGAGAGTAAGTGTAAATGCAGGAGCAAAGGAGTTCAAAGAGAACATGACAGTTGCTTGAAAATGAGAAAGACAGAGGGACAGAGGAAGGAGGAGTCCACCATGGACCTAGACCTCCTGCACCCTAATTTTCAATTTGAGAAGGCTTTGTTTTAATATCTTGGCTGATTTCCTAACCTCAGCAATGCACTAATGTATCCTAATTAAGTCGCATTCTGGTCTTAGCCTCAAACCCATAAACAACCACAATATTTGCAGGTTGCGTTATTTGTTACAGTACTGTTTAGGAAGAGACCACTTGCACCTAACTTGCAATTTGTGATACCTAGCCACATGGTTGATGACCACAACAACTGTGGTTGTACAAAAAATGGTTTGAATTTGCTAATTTAGACAGAGGCTCTTTTGTATAGCAACTTTTGAAAAAGAAAATCTAGAATTTCAGTTGTAGCATAACCATTATGATTTGCTTCCTTTTCCTCAAATTATCATTTAGGTTGAGCCTGAGGCACAGGAATAGAATTTTGTTCCTTCCACTGGTTATTCAACTGTGTAGTGTGTCTCCTCTCTTCCTTATCCCATTCACAAAAATGGGAGATCTGATTGCAAGAAAATCCCAGGTTACTGCCTGATACCTGTCCTGGTGATCTCTGGTGTACAAAGTACAGAACATCAACAGGTCTCTCCTGTTGTCCTTCCGTGCCCCAAACCGTATGAACTGACAGGCTGACTGATGATGAACTCCTATATAACATAGGAGCAGGGAGGCCATTCAGCCCCTCGAGCCTATTCCATCGTTCAACTAGATCATGGCTGATATGTAGCTCAACTCCATTTACCTGTCTTTGGCTCATATCCCTCGAAGCCCTGACCTAACAAAAATCAATCAATCTCAGTCCTTAAAATTTCAATTGGTGCATTATCCATAGACTTTTAGGGGAAGAAAGGTCCAGATTTTCACTTTCTTTTGCATGAAATGATGGATACTGATTAAATTTCTGAATGGCTGAGCTCTAATTATGCCCTGTTGTTCCCCACCAGAGGAAACAGTTATTCTGTAGCTACCCCGTCAAATCCTTTTATCATTTTAAACACCTCGTTTAGATCTCTGCGGAACCTTCTAAAGTCAATGGAATAAAAATTAAGTTTCCTGTAATTTAACCCTTTAAACTCCTCTATCATTTTGGTCAATCCACCATATACCAACTTGAAGGCCAACATGCTGCTTAAACTCTCTTTCATGCCATGTTACTTTTAGACTTGACGATTTCAGCCTCCCAAGTTCTACTCTCTGCAAACTTGGGGTCATCCAAAACTCTGTTGTCTCTGTCCCAACTTGCACCAACTCTGGTTCACCCATCGCAATTGTGCTTGCTGACTTACATCGGTTTCCGATTAAGCAACGCCTCGATTTTAAAATTCTGAACCTCATTCTCATCCCTGAAATCTCCTCCAGCCCTACAGCTCTCTGAGATGCCCATGCTCCTCCAATTCTGGCTTTTTCAACAACTTTAATTTTAATTGCTCAATCCTGACAGCCTTGCCTTAAAATCCTGAAGCTCTGAAATTTTCTCCCTAAACCTCTCTGCCTCCCTTCCTCTCCTTTCTCCTTTAAAATGCTTCTTAAAAACCAACCTCTTTGACTATGCTTTTGGTCATCTGACCTAATATCTCCTTTATTTGGCTTGGTGTCAAATTTTGTTTCAGAATGCCCCTGTGAAGGACATTGGGGACATTTCATTATGTATAAATACAAGCTCTTGTGGTTGCATATTTCCTGAGATACAGTTCCCATAAACTGAACATAGCATTCCCACTGGGGTGTGACCAAGGTTCTGCCCAATGAAGAATCACTTTCTCACTTCTGAATGCCAATCCTCAACATAAAGGCCAACATTCCATGAGCTTTTTCGATTACTTTTTGATACTGTGAATTTAGCATATTGACACCTAAATCTATTTGTTCCTCCACAGCTCCTAGTTCTTACAAAAATATTCCATTTTGTCTTTCTCCAACCCAAAATCGATAACTTCGCACTTCCCCAAATCGAGCTCCACTCCCACTATATTGCCTGCTCACCAAGTTGTAGCATAAGGGCTAATGTGGGACTGAGTACAGTGATGTAAGAGAGCACATGACCCACACCCAGGATTATTGTAGCATTGGGCAGAGCTGCGTGCAGACCTAAGCATGGAGACAGCTCCTAGCTTGTACCCTTTACTGTACATTTGTAAATAGTTCAAGTAATTACTAAAGACTTGTCTCGGTAACCTAAGACTATGAAGACTTCATCACACCTACTAAGATGTAACCAACACCCCATAACATGGTGAAGGCAGAGGGAGAAAAACCCAAACCTCACGAAAATGCACAGACAAACTGAAATGCTGGAAGACTGAAAAATTCAACAAAGCAATCTGACCTGTAAAGAAGCTCCAGATGTAGAAGCACAAAGGAAAATCACCAGAAAAAAAGCTCCAAAGAAAAGCTTGGAAGCTGAAGGCAGATATTCAAAATTCCTTATTGTAGCAGAAGAGAAGACTCAATGAATCTCCTTAGTCCAGCTGCAGAGTCGGCAGAACTTGCAAGGGTGAGCTAAATCTTTTTAAATTCTAAGCTGCAGCAAGTCGGGAGAAATCTTTCAAGTGCAGTTTAAAAGAAACCCATCTCTAAAACCCAATACCCGAATCGGAGACTGAACATGTAGCGTCCAGGCTCATCCGAAAAAAAGGGAAAGTATTAATTAAATATTTCAAGAATATCGCTGCTGTTCACTTTGGTAAGAAGCAAGCAGAAGCTGGAATTCAATGGATTCGTGGGTCAAAAAAACTAAAATGTTGACATATGAAAGTCTACAGGCAGCTGATCCAGGCAGCCATTGTAAAAAATTTCTCAAGCTGAGCCTGATCACCATTGCGGCAGAGCCTGCCAAAACTGGCAAGCACAGGAAATCCCTTTGTCTCCGAGTGAACGAAAATTCAGACAGCTCTTAAAGCAAAACAGACACTGTTAAAATTTTCAACATGGATCAGAACATTTTTTTTAATTAATTCATGGGTTGTGGGCTTCACTGGCTAGGCCAGTATTTTTGCCCATCCCTAGTTGCCTTTGAGAAGGCGGCAGTGAGCTGCTTTCTTGAACTGCTGCAGTCCATGTAGGTACACCCATAGTGCTGTTAGGAAGGAAGTTCCAGGATATTGACCCAGCGACAATGAAGGAACGGTGATATGTTTCCAAGTCAGGATGGTGAGTGACTTGGAAGAGAACTTCCAGGTGGTGGTGTTTCCACCTAACTGCTACCCGTGCTCTTCTAGATGGTAGTGGTCGTGGGTTTGGAAGGTGCTGTTGTAGGAGCCATCGTGAATTCCTGCAGTGCATCTTGTAAATGGTACACACTGCTGCCACTGTGCATCGGTGGTGGAGTGAATGTTTGTGGATGTGCTGCCTATCAAGAGGGCTGTTTTGTCCTGGGTGGTGTCAAGCTTCTTGAGCATTGTGGGAGCTGCACTCATCCAGGCAAGTGGGGAGTTTTCCATCACAATCCTGACTTGTGCCTTGTAGATGGTGGACAGGCTTTGGGGAGTCAGGTGGTGTTTTACTCATCGCACAATTCCTAGGCTCTGACCTGCTCTTGTAGCCACAGTATTTATATGGCTACTCAAGTTCAGTTTCTTGTCAATGGTAACCCTCAGAATGTTGATGGTGGGAGATTCAGTGGTGGTAATGCCATTGAAAATCATGGGGCGATGGTTGGATTCTCTCTTGGAGATGGTCATTGCCTGGCACTTGTGTGGTGCGAATGTTACTTGCCACTTGTCAGCCCAAGCCTGGATGTTATTCAGGTCTTGCTGCATTTGGACATGGGCTGCTTCAGTGTCTGAGGAGTCACAAATGGTGCTGAGCATTGTGCAATCATCAGCAAACATTCCCACTTCTGACCTTAAAATGGAAGGAAGGTCATCGATGAAGCAGCTGAAGATGGTTGGGCCGAGGACGCTACCCTGAGGAATTCCTGCAGTGATGTCCTGGAGCTGAGATGACTGACTTCCAACAAGCACAACCATCTTCCTTTGTGCTACGTATGACTCCAAGAGTTTTCCCTCTTATTCCCATTGACTCCAATTTTGCTAGGGCTCCTTGATGCCACACTCGGTCAAATGCTGCCTTGATGTCAAGGGCAGTCACTCTCAGGTCTGTCATAAAGCTATTAATGTATATAATATTACTGAAAAATATTTTTCTTTTAAAATAGAGGTTTAGTCTGTGGGTGTGTCTTAATTGGATTAAAGACGGCTAGTCTGGGTGCTTTGATGTGAACTAGTTTTGATATGTGGGAGAGATAGAGTGCATTTGCATTTTTTTTGAATCGTGCATTCAAAAAATGGGGTGAAAACTATCTATCTAGCAGATACCAAGCAATATGTTTATATTACTAATAAAATTGGTACTATGAAAGGGGTTTTATTGTTAGAAGAGGCTGGTGCTACAATGAGAATTTACATTCAATGAGCAGTGCTAGGTATACCTTCGGCAGTTTTGTGTATGCAGGGCCGAGGCAATGTTGGATCAAAGCCTGTAAGCCTACCATTATGTGTGCCACGTACCAAAGTGAAAGGAACCTCATTTTGGATTTGTAAGGTGAAAATGTTTTGCCTGGTATCTGGTTAAGTCTATGAGTTGCTGTTGCCTTAATGGAGATTAGTTTGGGAACTTGTTAAAAGTCATGATCGTAGTAATTTGTAGCCACGTGTATATATATTTTAACCTGTGTAAATTAATAAAATGTTTCATTTAGTTTAATGTAAAACCTCGAGAACCGGTGGTATGATTCCTGAATTTAGAGTCGCATCTCAAACCTAACACTTTAAGTTATAGGTTATGACAGTTGTTTAAAGTTTCCCTCTGGGATTTTTAAATAATCAGCAGTACCAACTGCTCGGTCATAACACCTCACCTCTGGAGTTCAACTCTTTTGTCCATGTATGAACCAAGGCTGTAATGAGGTCAGGAGCTGAGTGGCCCTGGCGGAACCCAAACTGGGCATCAGCGAGCAGGTTATTGCTAAGCAATTGCCGCTTGATAGCACTGTTGATGACCCCTTCCATTACTTTACTGAAGATCGAGAGTAGACTGACAGGGCGGTCATTGGCTGGGTTGGATTTGTCCTGCTTTTCATGTACAGGACATACCTGGGCAATTTTCCACATAGTCGGGTAGATGCCATTGTTGTTGCTGTACTAGACGCGCTCCTAGCCAATCTGTTCAAGTTCTGGAGCACAAGTCTTCAGTACTATTGCCGGAATATTGTCAGGCCCCTAGCCTTTGCAGTATCCAGTGCCTTCAGCCATGTCTTGATGTCACGTGGAGTGAATCAAGTTGGCTGAAGACTGGCAGCTGCAATGCAGGGGAATTCTGGAGGAGGCCGAGATGGATCATCCACTCGGCACTTCTGACTGAAGGCTGTAGCAAATGCTTCAGCCTTATATTTTGCAGTGATGTGCTGGGTTCCTCCATCTTTGAGCGTGGGGATATTTTTGGAGCCTCCTCTTCCAGTGAGTTGTTTAACTGCCCACCACCATTCACGACTGGATGTGGCAGGACTGCGGTGCTTAGATCTGATCTGTTTGTTTTGGGATCGCTTAACCCTGCCCATACTTCCAAGTCAGTTTGGACTAATTCAAGGTCCAGGTCAATCACAAAATTGTGGACTTTGGAGGAAAAGATTCTTAAGATACAGCATCACTTCAGATTTAAATACAAAGTCAGAAAAAGAGCAGGTAAACATGCTGCTTTACTTGGTAGGTCCGACTGCAGATGACATTATTGCACAACAGAGAATTGATGAATCATCTGCAAAATTCAAAAAGGTACTAAAATCATTTGACATTTATTTATTCTAAGAAGCAATAAAATACTTGAAAGAGCTAAGTAAAATAGGAGAACCCGACAGCCAGGGGAACCAGTCAATTCATTCATCAATGAATTGTACGGGATGGCAGAAAGTTGTGAATACAGAGATTTAAAATCTGAACTCATTAGAGACAGAACAGTGGCAGGAGTAGCAGATGATGCACTCTCTGACCTTCTGCAAACAAAGGAAGATCTAAAATGAAAACAGAAAACGCTGGAAAAACTCAGCAGGTATGACAGCATCTGTGGAGAAAGAAACAGAGTTAACGTTTCGAGCATGTATGACTCTTTTTCAGAGCTAAAGAGAAGTAGAAATGTGATGGAATTTATACCGTTTAAGGGTGGGGGTAGAGCAGGATAGTAGGTCAGCGATAGGTAGCGGCTAAGGAGGGATTGACAAAGATGTCATGAACACAAGACAAAGGGAGTGTTAATGGTAGTGGTGAAGACTGAAGAAGGTGCTGATAGTAGCATAAAGATGAGAAATCAGAATGTGTTAATAGCAGAACAAGGGACTGCACTCTGTGAAAGAACAACATAGAAGAAGTGACAATTGGCCCATTTGGGGAGTGGGGGCAGGGGGCGGTGGTTAGGGGAAAAGGATGGAAAAAGAGATAAAAAAGGGACAAAATGATGAATAAAAATAAGTAAATAAAAATAATTTTTTAAAAAAGGGATTAAAAAAGGGGTGAAGGTAGAGGAGAGAGTTCATGTTCTTTAGTTGTTAAACTCAATGTTAAGTCCGGAAGGCTGTAAAATGCCTAATCGGAAGATGAGATACTGTTCCTCCAGTTTGCGTTTTGCATCACTGGAACATTGCGGCAGGCCATGGATGGACATGTGGGCATGAGAGCAGGATGCTGTGTTGAAATGGCAAGTTTCAGGAAGGTCTGGCTCATGCTTACAGACAAACCGAAGGTGTTCCGCAAAGCGGTTACCCAGTCTGCGTTTGGTCTCCCAATGCCTTTGGCATTGGGAGCAGCAAATGCAGTAGACCAAATTGAAGGAGGTGCAAGTAAAGCGCTGCTTCAGTTGAAAGGAGTGTTTGTGCCTGTGTATGGTGAAGAGAAAGGAGGTAAAGGGGCAGGTGTTGCATCTTCTGTGTATGCATGGGAAGATGCCGTGGGAAGGGGATGAGGTGTTGGGGGTGATGGAGGAGTGGACTAGGGTGTCACAGAGGGAATGGTCCCTATTGAATGGCGACAGAGGCTGGTGAAGGGAAGCTGTGTTTGGTGGTGGCATCATGCTGGAGTTGGCACGAATGGCACAGGATGATCTTATGAATGCAGAGGCTGATGGGATGAAAAGTGAGGACAAGGAGAATCCTATCATAGTTCTGGGAGTGAGGGGAAGGGGTGAGGGCAGAGGCACAGGAGATGGGTTGGACATGGTTGAGGGACCTGTCAACCATAGTGCAGGGGCAAACTTCGGTTAAGGAAAAATGAAGATTTGTCAGAAGTGCCGTTTTGGAAGGTGGCATCATCAGAACAGTTGCAACGGAGGCAGAGGAACTGAAAGAATGGGATGGAGTCCTTACAGGAAGCAGGGTCTGAGGAACTGTAGTCAAAGTAGCTGTGGGAGTTGATGGGCTTGTAATGAATATTGGTCGACAGTCCATTCCCAGAAATAGAGAGAGAGAGGTCAAGGCAGGGAAGGAAAATGTCAGGGATGGATCATGTGAAGGTGATAGAGGGGTGGAAATTGGAAGCAAAGTTGATAAATTTTTCCAGGTCCAGATGAGAGCATGAAGCGGCACCAATATAGTCATCAATGTACCGAGAAAGAATTGTGGGAGGGGACCTGAATAGGACTGGAACAAGGAATGTTCTACATACCCCATAAAGAGACAGGCATAACTTGGGCCCATGCGGGTACCCATGGCCACACCTTTTATTTGGAGGAAGTGAGACAAGTTAAAGAAGAAATTGTTCGGTGAGAGAACAAGTTCAGCCAGACGGAGGAGAGTGGTGGTGGATGGAGATTGTTCGGGCCTCTGTTCAAGGAAGAAGCGGCGAGCCCTCAGACCATCTTGGTGGAGGAGGAAGGTGTAGAGGGATTGGACGTCATTGGTGAAGAGGATGCGGTTAGGGCCAGGGAACTGGAGATTGTTGATATGATGTAGGGCATCAGAGAAAATCGCAGATGTAGGTAGGAAGGGACTGGACAAGGGGAGAGAGAATGGAGTCAAGAAAGGAAGAAATGAGTTCTATGGGGCAGGAACAGGCTGACATGATGGGTCTACTGGAACAGTCCTGTTTGTGGATTTTGGGAAGGAAGATCTAACCCTGGAAAAGGCAATCCAGATAGTTAGACAGTCAGAACTCCGTGAGCAGCTCAGGACCATTTTAAAGGGTGAGATTAAAACGTGGTGCAGAGGCCAACACTCAGTCCAGTTAGTTTAGCAACAAAGGCACAGAGAACACACCAGGCCAGAGAAAGCAATACCTGAACAGGCCAGCAGAACAACCAGGCCAGTGCTGTGGCGCGAAGAACTCTCACAGGCAAGATTAATGTCCTGCGAGTTCAGCCCAATACTTCCAATGCAACAGGATCCGACACCATGGCAAACCGTGCAAGGCAAAAACCCTGAAACATGCAGAAGGCTTAATAATGCTCCACGAGGTCGAGACTGCAAATCAGGAAGAGACAGAGCCATGCTTCTTGCGGGTCGTCAAAGATCATGGTTTCTCATTTTGGAGTGCTGACATTTCAGTCCATGGCCATTTAACAAATTTTAAATTAGACACAGGAGCCAGCGTAACAGTCCTGTCAGAGAAAGAACCATGGCTGACTTCACCCACAACACCCCTGTGTGGCGCAGGAGGCTTAAAGCTTCCAGTGAAAGGTACCCTGCAAGCAACACTGAAATACAAGAATAAAACAATCCACGAGACCCTCTTTGTGATTCAAAACCAGGACTGTTCATTACCAAGCTGCAAAGCCTGTGTTGAACGTAACCTGTTACAGAAGATTGACAAAGTCAGCCAGCAAGGGCCTGGCTCCAAGTACAAATGTGAGTTCCCAAAACTCTTCATAGGACTGAGGTGACTAAAAAACACATAAAAGATCACACTGAGAGGGGATGCTAAACCCGTGTACCTATTCACACCATATAATTTGACGCACCCACTCGAAGCAGGTGCAGCAGCAGCTGGATGAGATGACAAACTTGGGAGTTACCTCCTGAATCACATAACCAACTGCATGGTGTTCTGGAATGGTCCAGTCCCAAAGGTGAACGAGTCCATCTGTATCCGTGTCGACCTGCCATAGCTGAATAAAGCTGTATATCCCATGTCCTCAGTGGACGAAAGCCTGACTGAGCTCTCGAAGAGCATGGTATTTTCAAAACTGGATTCAAACAATGGCTTTTGGAAACTCCCTCTTGATGAAGAGTCCAGGCTGCTGACAACATTTATTAGCCCCTTTGCAGATTCTGCTTTAACTGCCTGCCTTTTGGAATCAGATCGGTGCAGGAAATATTCTTACATACAATGTCTGCCATTTTGCAGGGCCTTCAGGTGGTCATTTGCCACATGGATTACATATTAGTTCACAGCGCAAAGGTGGATGAACATGACAAAAGACTCACAGAAGTCTTACAGCAGGAAGTATGGCTGACGCTGAATGACATGTGCAAGTTTTCAAAAACATCGATTCAACTCCTGGACCACATCATCAGCAATCAAGGCATCACAGCAAACCCTCAAAAAACCAAGGCAATCATCAAGTTTCTAACCCATCCTCAATTCCAGACCTTCAGTGATTCTTGGGGATGGTGAGCCAGCTAGCAAAATTTTTACCGAATTTGACACAGATTACAGAACCCTTGAGGCATCTACTTAAGACCAAACATGGTCCTGGGACTCACATCAAGAGCAAGCTGTCACTCATATCAAAGCAATGCTGCCCTCCACAGACATTCTAGCCTACTATGATCTAGCCCTGCCCACCACCATATGGGATTTGCCTACAAGGCGGTATATGTCCAAGATAAAAGCCAGACAACAGCAGACACATTTTCAAGAGCCATAGCGGGCCTCGCAACAAAACAGGACGTCAATCTCATTGTACAACTGGAAGCATACTCCCAACTGACAAGGAGACACCTGCCAGAGACCACAAGTAAACTCCAACAGATCCGCCAGGAACGAATGTGCGATGAGGAGTGTACCCACATCCGCAGATACTCCCAGCTGTGAAAATGGATTTTTAAAAAAAATATTTTTGGGGAATATTATGTTATTCTGTAAAGAAGGCTGGGTGTCTGTGTATGCACATGTGTGATTTAATTAAGCTGGGCAAAAGATTGATAGAAATCAGCTTGTCTGGGGGTTTGAAACATGAAAAGAACAGAGGTGTTAAGTTTGAGGTAAGTAAATAGGTTAGATCTAGCATTTGCATTTTTAGATAAGTTGAGTTTGTTTGAATATCAAACAAGGGAACATGTTTGCATTTTGCAGGAGTTCCATAGGTAAACGGTAGCAGGGATATTATATTTTATTGACCCAAAAGCAAAAGCAAGATAGAGGCATAGAAGATTTTATATTTGGAAGGATTTCAAAGAGGTGCAAGAACAGTGGAACCGAAGATGAAAGGGAAAAGAGGTATTTTAGAGTAACTGTGGATAGCTAAAGTAGCTGTTGAGCTGGAGCTATGGAGATTGCTGGAGCTGTTTGAGCTGTTGGGCTCTAGATGGAGCTCTGGGCTGGGAGAGGATACCATTTGAACCAGCCATCCAGTCAAGCCAGAAAAGTCTTGAGCTGCAACAAACAGCTTTATTCTGAAATGAATTCCACTGCAGAGTGGAAGAGGGTAGAGATCATGTAGTATGCCTTTATTAAAGCTACAGCAGTTTGCCTCAGATAATATTACTGGGTTTCATAGTGAGACATCAATATGGGAATGTTGCCTGGAAGGTGTTTACTTGTGGGTTTGACCAAGTAGAGAGTTTTGGGGAATGTTTTCTAAGACTAATCTTGAGTGCTTAAGTTTTATTTTATTTTTGTTAATAAAACATTTGCTTTACATTTTTAAATCCTAAGTGTTACTGGACGTCTTACTGCTGAGATCAGTACGTTGTCTTCTGGTTTTCAGAATGCAAAAAAAAGGGTATGGCCTGAAAGTCAAGTTTCCCTCTGGGATTTGGTTTGCGCAGCAATTAACACTGGCTGTGGTCATAACACCAACAAGGATGGCCTCAGCAGAGACCAAACGGAGGGACCATGAAAACTTGGTACCAACAACAAAGCTTTCCGATTATAGATGACCTCCTAGTCTACGATGGACAGTTGGTCACCCCAGTCTCCCTGCAGCTACAGAGATTCTTCAAAAAAATACACAAGGGTCACCTGGGCATCACTAAGTGTAGGGCACATGCCCAATCCACTGTCTGGTGGCCAGGTGTTTCCAAGGCAATTGAAGACACCATTACAAATTGCCAGGTGGCTGTGTTGCACAGGCAGGACCAAAGAGAGCCCCTCAATCCCACACAATTTCCAAACAGGCCATGGGAAAGGCTGGGCATTGACCTGTTCATCTTCAACAGCAAATTGTTCCTTATAGTGATGGACTACTTCTCCAGATGGGTGAGGTGAAGCAACTATATATAACTACCACAGAGGCAGTAATTAAGGCACAAAGAGATGCACACAAACCACAGTATCACAGACAAGATTGTATCCAACAACAGCCCACAATATTCAAATTGGTAACTTGTGCACTTCGCCACTAGATTCAGCTTCCACCATCGCATTAGCTCCCCAAGACCCCCAAGTCAAATGAGGAGGTTGAAAGGGGTCTGTACAGTAAAAGCTCTCCTAAAAAAGAATAAAAACTTCCCCACAGCACTGTTCACATACAGGTCCATCTCTTTACAATGTGGCCTATCCCCATCTGACCTCCTGATGGGCAGGAAACTCTGCAAACAACATCCAACCCCGCTAATAAAATTCATACCAGGGTTGGTAACCAAGGATTACCAGGACATCAAATCAAGAACAGTCTTTCAGGCAGAAGCAAGCTTCTGCCTACAGCAGAAGGTACTATGCCAGAAAGTTCACACAATTACAGAAAGATGACAAGGTCTGGATTAAAGACCACAAGAGGAAAGGTATGGTCATTAGGAAGAACGAGGACCAACCTCGCACATACCTGGCTGGCACTGCTGAGGGCACAGTCAGGAGAAACAGGAGGAGACTCCTCCTCATCCCCACAGTGCAATGGAGAGATATCAAGAAACATACCCAGATGCCAGAATAACCTCTAGGCCTACAGGAAGAACCAGCAGCTACAGAGCCTACCACTCCTACAAAGTAGTGCAAAAGAGATATGGAAGGGTTATAAGGCTTCCAGACCACCTGCACCTTTGAATTCAAGGTCTTGAAGTGGGGAGATAGGGTAGCGATAATGCAGAAATGACATTGTAAATGTATGATCATAATAACAATGTAAGGCAAAGGTAAACTATAATCACTTAAAATACATTGGATAAAGAGTTGGGGGAGATGTAGTGTAAGGACCTGGCACATATAGGGTTAATGTGGGACTGAGAACAGTATCGTCCACACGGTGATGTAAGAGAGCACATGACCAATACCCAGGGTCAGTATGGTGTTGCACAAAGCCGCTTGCAAACCTAAGCATGAAGACAGCTCCTAGTTTGTATCCTTTACTGTATATCTGTAAATAGTTCTAGTAGTTAACAAAGACTTACAGTTAACCTGCTAAAGACTATGAAGACTTCATCAAATCTATCAAGATGTAACCAATACCCCACACCACAAGTCTATCTCGTTGCTTTGTAACTTCTTATACTTCATAATTTATTCTGCCTCCTAAATTAGCGTCATCTAAAAATTTAGATATTCTATTACTTCATCCAATTTGTGAATATATATATATGTACCCGAGTATACTCCTATGAAGGGACATTTCTCAACATTAAAGACATTATGTAAATGCAAGTTGGTGATACATACAATTAATATGAGACTTCATTACTTTCAGCTTTAAGATCCTCTGAAAAGAGTCCAAGGCAAAGCTCCCAAATCCAGTTAATGTTTTTGGCTGGTGATGTTGTATTCTATCCCGTGGACATTCAGGATTCAGGACCCTCCAGTGAAACAGCCACAATATAGGCTTCTTTGTAGAAGCTCAGCTATTCACCTTTAAGGTATAAGTGCTAGGTTTGTATCTACTTGAACAGTACAAAACACAGGTGGGAGGTGGAGGCTTTCGGGCTTTGGTGGGTGGGTGGGGGGTGTCGAGCCTAAGTAGGGGTTCAGGTCAGATCGGGTCTTGGAGAATGGGGGTTGGGCTAATGGGTGGCGGGGGTTGGTCTGATGGGTGGCAGGGGTCAGGCCTCAGGTTGGGTTGTCAGGCTGGGCTGGGCTGGGCCTCAGGTGGAAGGCAAGAGTCCCCATTGGGGGTGGAGGGGGGGAATGGGAGCTAATAGAGCCATGGGATTAGGGGAGACTCCTGGGGGTCTCTATGGGGGGTCGGTATGGGTCTGTGCAATAGTTACCCAGAAGTCAGAAGTGGTTTTAATTCTTCTAACTTTTTCTCGGTAACTAATGGTCTAACCTAGTTGGAACCATCCGAAGTTTGTGATCTAAAGCGCATTTTTCGATGGTTTCCAGTGCAGAGCAATTAGAAATAAAAGATGTTAATAAAGGAAGATGTTAAGAAATTTACAGGGTACGCATGTAAATCACTACTAAATTTCACTGTAGGTAAGTGCAAGGTGGTACAAGCTAAGATAAAAGCAAAATTCTCCGAATGCAATACGACGCCGGGGAGCTCAGAAGTTACAGCACATTCTTATGTGCCTTTCTTTCTAATGTACTTATTTAGCTTCCCCTTAAAGGCATCTATGGTATTTGCCTCAACTATTCCAGGTGGTAGCAAGTTCTACGTTCTAACTACTCTCTTCTTCTGAATTCTTAGTTCTATTTATTAGTGACTATCGTACATTTATGACCCCTAGTCTTGGACTCCCCAACAAGTGAAAACATCTCTATCTTTAGCCTATCAAATCCCTTTATAATTTTAAAGATTTCTATTAGGTCACCCTTTTACCAAAATGTACCACCTTGCAAGACCTGCTGAGTTTTTCCAGCATTTTCTGTTTTCGTTTCAGATTTCCAGCATCCGCAGAATTTTGCTTTTATCTTAGCTTGTACTACCTTGCACTTACCTACAGTGAAATTTAGTAGCGATTTACATGCGTACCCTGTAAATTTCTTAACATCTTCCTTTATTAAATCTTCTTTCATTTTGTTGCAGTCTTCCTCAGCATTATACCTCCCAATTTGGTGCCGCCTACAAATACTGTAATTATATTTCCAATTCCAAAATCCAAATCTTTTATGTAAATAATGAACACCTGTGGTGTCAGCACCAATCTCTGTGGAATACCAATTTTAATTTCCCACTTTTAAACCCTACCCAGTTTTTTGTTTTGTAGTCAGTTTGCTATCTATTGTGTTACTTGTCTCCTGACTCCAAATGCTCTGATCTTAGTCATGAGTCTTGGATTAAAATGCTTGTAAACTTACCCAGATATTTAACTGCAGATTTGGCCACAATACTCAGTTCCAGGCAGGACAACCCTCCAAGGTTGTTCACAATCAACACAATATGATCCCCTAGAGACAGAGTAAAATTAAACTCAGTGAACAGAACTGATAACCAACTTATCCACCTGAAATCTGTGAAATAAGGAAACACAATGGGAACCTTTCACCATGATCCAGCCAGAGACACCAACTTTAAAGCAGTATACCACCCTAATGATTGAGAATGTAGCCTCACACTTCAGTATTGTTTCTAACCCCATACTCAATAATTAAATGTTAACCCTATTTAGTCTCTACTGCCTGGTACCCTCTTGAAGTTCAGCTCGAGTTCACCTTAAACGTTTCAGAAGAGATTTGTGTCCCAGGCCTATTAGTAAAGTTATGTCTTCAGCATTTAGCAATGCATGCAAGGTTTACTAATTTAAAAACATTCTGCAAAACAATCATAACAGCAGGTAATCAGTGAAACACTGTCAAAATTCTCTCAGTCTTCTTCTATCACCAGAAAGATGGAAATTTTGCTCTTCAGGTATTCCACAGCACAAGAATGTGATTATGAAAAGAATATTTAGAATGAAATGACTCTGGCCTACCTCAGCCCCTCCAAGAAGATATTTGTGCATTGAATGATATCTCAGTCCCTCCCTTGTGAATAGATCTGTACACTAATCTGTGTTTCTCAACCCCTCCTTCAGACTGATGCATGTAACTAACTGATTTACCTCAGCCTTTCCACTACCACTAAATTTTATATTTTAAAATCACTGGCTCATGATTGTCTGGGAATAAGTACTTCCTACAGGATTTGGGCTGAAGAAACTTCATGATGATATCATACAACAATAACAGACCAACGCTCAATAACTTTAAAGGACAGTACGGAGACTAATGCGGCAGCAAGACATATGTAAACGTTCCCCAGAATCTTACTCACCAGAGTTTGCATTTTCTTCCAAGTGCACAAAAAACTCTTTGGTTGAGTCCACACATTCCAGTGGTGTGAGGAACATTAGAGAAATCATAGCTAGTTTGATGCGGACTACTGTTTCGCAGGGTTAGTGTGGAGTAGCTCTTTCTATACATAGGACTACTGGCGGATTAGAAGCCACCTACACCAAACTTTGTACTTACCAGCTTGCACGCTCACATGAGACTCATTAGAGGGATTTGTCATGTGATCGATTATTTTTTGTATCACTTCATCAGCTGATATCATCTGCGGGAAGAGAACAAAATCAAAATGATGATGAACCATCAGCTGTACAATTAGAGAGGTTGCGTGAGGTGTCATCAGCTGTACCATCACAGTGACAAAGTACCATGACAGGCATGGCTCAATGTAGGAGCTGTATCTTGTATTTCAATTTGACTGCCATTCTGAAGTACTCACATTAGTGAGACAGGGTTCCTTTCACCAAAATAAATGCCAACTTCAATATTTATATAATTCCTTCCATCTGAAATGAAAATTGACAGGAAAACTGCCACCAAGCTACGGAGGAAGGGTGGCCTATAGTACGGTGAAAGAGATGAGTTTTGAGAAGGTTTTTAAGGAGAAGTGGAGAGAGTGATTTAGTTATGGAATAGGGCTAAGGTAGCTGAAGGGTCTGCCACCAATGATGGGGCAAAGGAAGAAGGGATGCACAAAAGGTCAGAGCCAGGGGATCAAAGGGTACAGATGGAAATCTAAGGCTGGAGGAAACAGTACATGCAAAAGTGACATGGAGAAATTTGATGATCAGCACAAGGATCTTCAATTTAACACATTGAGGGACATGAAACCTGTATAGGTCAAAAAAGAAAGGAGATAATGGGCATGGAAACTACAGTAAGGGATAAAATCAATAGTAATTTAGACAAGTGCAGGATAATTAAGGAAAGCCAGCATGGATTCATTAAGGGAAAATCATGCTTAATTAACTTGCTCGAATTTTTTGAGGTGGTAACAGAGAAAGTTGATAAGGGAACGCTATTGATGTGCTGTATATGGATTTTCAAAAGGCATTTGACAATGCCACACAACAGACTTGTGAGCAAAATTAGGTCATGGAATAAAAGGGAAAGTAGGCACTTGGATAAGAAATTGGCTGAGTGACAGGAATCAGAGAATAGTGATAAATGGTTGTTTTTCAGATTGGAGGAAGGTTTGTAGTGGAGTTCCCCAGGGATCAGTGTTGGGACCCTTGCTCTTCCTGGTGTATATTAATGACCTGGACAGTGGTGAGCAGGGCATGATATCAAAACTTGCAGATGATATGAAGATTGGAAATGTTGGAAACTGTGATGGGGATAATCTTGAACTTCAAAAGGACATAGACATGTTGGTGGATTGGACAGACAAGTGGCAGATGAAGTTCAATGCAAAGAAGTGCGAGGCTATTCATTTTGGCAAGAAAAATTGGTGAGGCAGTATAAAATAAAGGTAGAGCCTCTAAAGGATGTGCAGGAGCAGAGGGACCTCGGTGTATATGTAAATAGGTCTTTGAAGATGGCAGGGCATTTTGAGTGAGCAGTTAATAAAGCTTATAGTATCTTAGGTTTTATTAATAGGAACTTTGAGTACAAGAGTAAGGAGGTCATGTTGAACTTGTATAAGACACTTGTTAGGCTTCATCTGGAGTACTGGTGCCATACTTGAGGACGGATGTAAAGGCATTGAAGAGAGTAGAGGAGATTCACAAGAATGATTCCAGAAATAAAGAACTGTAGATATGAGGATAGATTGGAGAGGTTAGGACTCTTTTCCTTGGAGAAAAGTTGGCTGAGAGGAGACTTGATAGAGGTATTCAAGATTCTGAGGGATGGAAAGGGTAAATAGTGAAAAAACTGTTCCCACTCAAGAGAACATCAAGAGCTAGACCGAAGGGTCGTGAGGACTCGAAACGTTAACTGATTTCTTCTCCACTGATGCTGCCAGACCTGCTGAGTTTTTCCAGGTAATTCTGTTTTTGTTGTTGAAGAGCTAGAGGGCACAGATTCAAAATAATTGGCAAAAGGAGTAAATGTGATGTGAGGAAAAAGATTTTTCACCCAGAGAATGGTTAGAATCTGGAACAAACTTCCTGAAAGGGTGGTGGAGGCAGGTTTGATCAAGGTATTCAAAAGGGAATTGGATTGCTACCTGAAAAGAGAGAGTGTACAAGGTTATGGGGATAAGGCAGGGGAGTGGGACTAGGTGGAATGTTCTTTCAGACAGCCAGTGCAGAGTCGATGGGCTGAATGGCCTCCTTCTGTCCTGTAAAGATACTGAAATATGAGGACACGACAAGATATGCACAGGCAGTTAATTTGGATCATTGTTACAGTTTGTGAAGTTTGTGTGGACTGCACTGAAGTACTCAAATCTAAAGGCGACAAAAGCATGGATAAAGACAACAGCAGCAGAGGTGGTTTGGTCTTCCTAATGTTTAGCTGATGGAAACTGCAGCTCATCCAAGTTTTACAGTGAGGCAGTCTGTCCAACAGCATGGAAATGGTTATTGGAGCAAGTGTGGTGGTGGACAAGTAGGGATGGGTGTTGTGAGGATGCACGTAATTGTTTACCCAGTTCCTGCAAATAATGTCACCTAGGGGCAAGTGTGTACATGAAGAACCACATATTTTTGGTATTGATGTATTTCTGTTAAGGAGAGAACAAACTTGAATTAACATAGTGTCTTTCATAATCTCAGCTTTACAGTGAATTAAGTATTTTTTAAGGTGTAGTCAGTTTCAACTTAGGAAATGCTGCAGCCAATTTGCACACAGTCCCAAAAACAGCAATGCAATGATGATAAATTATTTCATTATTTTAGTGATGTTGGTTGAGAGATAAATGTTGGTTAGAACACAGGGGAAAATTCCCCTACTGTGCTTCAAAACAATGCAATGGGATGTTTTACACTATCTTAGCAGGCAGACAGGATCTTGGTTTTAACATTTCATCCAAAAGATGACACCTCTGACAGTTCAGCACTCTTCAATATTATGCTAAAATGTCAGTCTTGATTTTGACCTCAAGTTGCTGGAGTGGGACTTGAACCCACACACTTGCAACTGAAAAGGAGAGAATGGTACCATTGAGCTACTGCTGATACTGATTAATAGTACAACTTTTACAGGGCCAAAAATTAAAATGTTTCAGTACAGGTATCCTAATCTCAGAAAAGCCTTCCAACAGCACAAATACTAGCCCAAGTGAGTAAGGAATGAAGGAAAATGGAGCACTGGGACAGTCAGCACCAATTTCATCACTTAGGATCCTCTTACAGACCAGCAGTGGCAGATGGCTCATTCTTCTGCTCAGCACGTTGGTTGTTACGCTACGCATGTAGGTAATACAGTGTACACAATACTGTCTCCATTGAAATAACAGAAATTATTGGACAATACATTTTTATCTTTTTACTTCCACTAATGTACATCTCCTGCATTTTACTTTTTAAAGGTGTCTCACCTTTATCCGCTCGATACCAGCTTCTCCATGGATACCTAAACAAACAACAGACCTGGTCTCAAAATAATATAGCTGCTATTGCTGATTTTTAAAAATGTCTATTTGCTACTGAAGATGGTGGCGCTTGGGCAGAATTCCATGGCAAACATCCACTTTTGGGTACCTTGCCCAAATGAGCATTCGAAGTATATCTAGATAGTGAGCATTCTATTCAAGCATAAAGAATGTATCTCAGCCAAATCCCAGCCTGTTTCATCTACTATCCACACCAATGCACTTTCCAACAGGAGTTGAAGTGGGGACCCAGGTTAATAGTTTTTTTTAATAACTTGACTCAGTGGTAGAGACAGCAGCACTCCTAAACTGCTGTGGCTGAGGCCAGGCTGGGGAATGTGTGAACTTCCTAATCTATATAACTCGGTGTAAAAATTTGTTTTGCATGACCCACTGAGCCATGAATATATTTATCAGTTGTCTTGGCAAAGCCACTCAGAAACACAGACTAACCCATACTGTCAGTAGACTGAATTTACAGAACAGGAGTCTTTCCTATTAATATTTAGACTCATGCAGGTTAGTGATAGAGGTCCAATTATAATGGTCTCTTTTCAGCAGCACTGAACACAGTTTTTTTAACCTATGTGTAATTATCCATTGATGAATCCCAGCCTTGGTATGGGCCATGTTCTGTTTTTCTGTGCTACCCTGCAGAAGGAGATGGCCTGGGAAAGGGTTCTTAGTTTTCCAAGTCCGGACAAAGGAAGATGTGTTCTCTCACCAGAATGGGACCATAGGCAGGATATTACCGTCGGCGAGCAGGGGTGGGGCCCACTCACCGACGCATAAAATGACACGCGGTGATGTCGGGCGGAACTCCCGACGTCATTGTGCCCCACTTAAATTTTCAGGAAGACGGGGGCGCAGCAAAATCGGCTGCACGCCCACCAACCTGTCAATGGCCAATTGAGGCCATTGACAGATCAACTAAAGTAATTAGTGGACCTGCCCGTCCAACCTTAAGGTTGGCGGGAACTAGAAAAAACATGAAACCTCATCTACAGGCGGGATGAGGTTTCATGTAGGGTTTTAAAAATTTTAATGAAGTTGTTTTGGAAATTATGAACATGTCCCAACTCATGTGACATTGTCACATGAAGGGACATGTAAGGGAATTTTTTTTTGTATTTTTAATATTTTGGAAAGTAGAGGCGATCTCCCTGAGGCAGCACTTAGCCTCAGGGAGATGAGTGTGCTCTTTCGTGCGCATGCGCAAAAGAGCGCACTCTCGATTTTAGGCATTCCCCCCTGCCCGCACAGGGAGAGCATAGCGCTTCCCTGCGGACATCACGCTGGGAGGGCCTTAATTGGCCCGCCCACATAAAATGGCACCACACCTCCGATCGGGGGTGCCGATTAGAAGCGTGCCCGCACGCGCCCACCCATCAACTTCCCCCCCAACAGGGGGAAAATTCTGCCCCATGTGTGGAGTGAAGTGATTATGTGCTTGCACTGACTGCAACGAAGCGTCCTTTCCCCTCAGCCCTTGTAAGGATCATGACTTCTAAGGTGTGGTTCCACTGGCTTAACAATGTTTGCTATGTTATTAAAGTGGTTTTTCATTGTAGCTGAGCTTAGTTAGTGACTATGGTCATGTTATTTGGCTGTAGTGGGTAGCCAAACACTACCCTATACTTTGTTTTAACTACCCTATACTTGCCTGATGGCCACAAAGGTACATACACTTTCCAAAAGGGGTCAATGGATAGTGATCAGGGTTAGGAACTCTAGGCAGTTTCCCTCTCCTTAACTCTCAAGGTCATTATTTTGTATTTGTTCTGTGCATGTTGGTAACACTAGAAAATTTATTGCCCATCCCTAGGTGCCCTCAGAGGATGCTGGCTGGCCTTCTCTTTGTAGTGATGTTGTTTCCATATTATTTTTGGATAGGGAATCCCACAATATTGACTCCATAGCATTGAAGGAGCAATGTAAAATGTCTATGCTAAGATGATTGCCATGGAGCTTGGAGGTAACGGTGTTCCAATGATGCCACTGCTCTTGTTCTTCTCGGTGGTAGAGGTTGCAAGGGTGGGAAGGGCTGTTGGGTAAGACTGTAAAGTTGCTGCAGTACATCCGCAGGTAGTACATACTGCTACAACTGGTAGTAGAAAGCGGGTGGATATGGAGTATGGTTGTGGAAGGACCAATTAAGTGGACTGCTCCGTTCGAATGAGATCAAGAATCATTTGTGCTGTTGCGGCTGAACCAACCCAGGGAAGTTAAGACCAAATCATCATAAACCTGATGTGAACCTTGTGGATGGGGAAGACACATCATGGGGTAAGGAGATGATCCAAATGTCAGAGTACCCAGTTTCTGTCCAACTCTTGTGCCAGTGTTGATCTTTTGTCCAGTTAAGCTTCTAATTCGAAGAGGGATTAGCAAGTATGGCTTCATTATTGGAAAAGTTGTGGACAAAGCTGAATATAGGAATAGGAGCGGACCATTTGGCCCTCTAGTCGATTTGGTCATTCAACTAAATCATGGCTGATCTGTACCTCAACTCTATTTACCTGCCATTATTCCAATTCCCTTAATACATTTACCTAACATAGAACTATCTGTTACAGTTTTGAAGTTATCAATTGGCCTAGCCTCAATGAATTTTTCAGAGTTCCAGATTTCCACTATTCTTTGGCAGTTGGTAAAGGCTGAGCTGGTTAAATCCCAGAGGGAAATTTGAACAACTGTAATAACCTATATTTTCAATTGGTATGTTTGAGATGCAGATCTAAATTCAGGAATAAGACCACCAAGCTTCAAGAGGGTTTTTATATAAAACTAAATTAAACATTTATTAATTTAACAACAAATTAAACATATACACATGTCTACAAATTACTACCATAATAACTTTTGAACAAAACCCCAAATTAATCCCAGGTAAATCTTCACCAAGGCAACAATAACCCACAGGGCAGAAAATTATGCTCGGTAGGCACGCGCACGCATGACCTGGCTGAAAGTAAAATGATGCGTGATGATGTCAGGCGAGCATCCCAATGTCATCGCGCAGTCCCGCGATATTTCGTTCGTAGTCGGCAGAGCGCCTGCCGACAATTAAAAGGCCTGTTAAGGCCATTAAAAAGTTAATTAAATGCAAATTTACGCTGCCCGTCCAACCTAACGGTTGGTGGGCAGGCGAAAACTGCCTTTACATTTTTTAGGAAACCTCATCCACAGGTGGAATGAGGTTTCATAAAGCAAATAAAAAATCACAAAAATTTTACACTTGAATTAAAAACTTGTCCCTGCTCATGTGACAGAATCACATGAGGGGACATGTTTCATAACATTTATAAGATCTTTAATTTTTTATCCAAAATCAGTTTATCTCCCTGAGGCAGAGAGCCCACGCAGGCCGCGCTCAGCACTGCCGCTTACATTTCATGCTTGGCAGGCCTTAATTGGCCCACCAGTGTGAAATTGCCTTCTGGGCCCGATTGCGGGCGACGAACGGCTTCCCGCCTGCCCCCACCGAGCCCGCATGGCAAGGGCAAAATTCTGCCCATAGGCTTTAAACAGACACAAGTCAAAGCACATTTGACCGTACGAATTCAAAATGAGGTTCCTTTCTATTTGTTTCCTTTGCAGGCACAATTGTAAGCTTACAGGCTGGTTAGATCTTAAATGCCTCTGACCTACACACACAAACTCTTTTCTGTTTATACCTAGCTTCCCCTTTAAATGTAAATTTTCCATTGTATTACTAGGTTTTTTTAAATTTTACCTCTCCTAACAATAATCCTTTCATTCAGCAATTTGATTAGTAACATAAACACATTGCTTGGCAGCTCCCAGCTAGGTGCAAGATTTTACCCCTTCTTTTGAATGCTTTATTCAACAAATGCAAATGTACACTTTACCTTCTCTTCCATACGTTTACCTACTTAACAGCTCAAAACTACTTTACATCAAAGCGCCCAGACTAGCTGGTTTTAATCCAATTAAGACACACATAGGCACTACAATTACAATTTTAAAATAATTTCCAATAACATTATAGACATTAATATCTCTTCATAATACCTTTGTATGAAGAATTATTGACATGACCCCTGAATTGTCAAGTTCTAATTTTAAGGATATGCCACTAAAAACTCATGAGCAAATAGCTCAATTCCTGCTCAAATGAGAGTGGCAACATCATTAATAAAGCAGTCGAAGATGGTTGGATTAACCAGGCCGAGATCAGCACAGGCTCGTGCACCCGGACTGTATAATTCATTTACTGAAATTCCAGGTCCGTTGACTACTATTAGAATTATTAAAATTACAAAGAATATATTCTGAAATGCCTCCAGTCTGGCCACAGGAGTGGTCCAACCATAACTTTCCAGGAAAGGTAAATGGGTGCTACAGCAATGGGAGGCATTGAAGTTGAAGATAAAAAGGGTTTAAGAACAAACGTGTCCCCACAATGAAAATGGGTAGGACTCCCAAACCTAGATCATCCTGGATGTCAAAGAGCATACAGAGTAGGATAAGGCAAAATGAGAAAGCTTATGTCAGATGCCAAAAGATTAAACAACATTGCAGAAAGCATACATGAGTTTATAAAGTGCAAGGGTGAAATTAAAAAGGAAATTAGGAAAACAAAGAGGATACATGTAAAAATATTGGCATATAAAATCAGGGAAAACTGAAACGAACTGTCAAATATTTGATGGACTGAACAGTGAGGGTGGAAATATTTGAAAGTGGATAATTCACAAATACTGGATGAAATATATCTCAGGTTGCTAAGGGAAGTAAGGGAAAAAATAGTGGAAGCTCTGATCATTTTTCAATGTTTTCTGACTACAAGTGTCATGCTGGAGGACAACTAAGGCTGTACTGTTTAAAAAGGAGGAAGGATAGCCCGAGTAATTATAAGTCAGTCAGCCTAACCTTGGTGGTGGGCAAATTATTGGAAAAAAATTTGAGATGTTATATATCTTTTAGAAAGGCATGGATCAATCAAAGATAGTCAGCATGGGTCTGTTAACAGAAGGTTGTGTCTGGTTAACTTGATTGAATATTTTGAGGAGGTAACAAGGAGGGTCAATGAAGTTGGCGCATTTGGTGTGGTCTTTGTAGATTATAGTACGGCTTTTGACAAGATTCCACATGACAGACTGGCCAGAAAACTAAAAGCTCATGAGGTCCAATGGAATGTGGCAAGTTGGATCCAAAGTTGGATCACTGATGGGAAGCAAAAGGTCACAGTAAATGGGAAAGGCTTTTTCCAGTGTGGTTATGTGGGGCACAGGACTAAGTCCCTTGCTGTTTGTGGCATGTATCAATGATTTTGAATTAAACGTTAAGAAGCATGATTAAGAGGTTTGCAGATGATATGAAAATGGGTCATGGGGTTGATATTGAGGAACAAAGCTGGAGACTGCAGAAAGCTATCAATGGACTGGTCAGGTAGGCAAAAAAGTACAAATGGAATTTAATCAAGAGAATTGAGAAATAATTAATGTGAAGAGGACAAAAAAGGAAAGGAAATGCACAATAAATGGTAGACTTCTGGGACATGTAGAGGAATAGAAGGAACTTGGAGTGCATGTCCACAGATTCCTGGAGGTAGGAGAAACAGAAGATAAGGTGGTTAAGAAGGAATATAAAATACTTTCCTTTATTGGTGGAGACCTAGAGGATGATGGCAGGGAGGTTATGCTAGCCTTGTATAAAACTGTAGTTAGGCCACAGATAGACTAATGCATAAAGTTCTGGTCACTGCATTACAGGAAGGATGTGATCACTCGAGAGACGTTTCAGCAGAGATTTCTTCGGACACTGCCAGGAATCAACGATTTTAGCTTTAAGGAAAGATTCAATAAGTTGGGGATGTTTTCTTTGGAAAAGAGGAGGTTGAGAAAATATTTAACTGAGCTGTATAAAATTATGAGGGGCCTAGATACAGTGGATAGATGGGGCCTATTTCTGTTAGCAGAGAGGCCAATAACCAAGAAGCATACATTTAAAGTAATTGGTAGAATGATTACAGGGGAGCTGAGGAGCTTTTCCACCCAGAGGTGGTCTAGGTTAGTAGAGGTAAAACCCTCATCACATTTAAAATATACTGGGATGTAAACTTGAGGTGCCATAACCTACAGGGGACAGATTAAGAGCTGGAAGGCGGGGATAGGCTGGATAGTAATTTTTCAGCTGGCATGGACATAACGAGCAAATGGCCTCCATCTGTGCCATGAATTTTTCTATGTTTCTATGAGAGGGATGTTCTTTTGTATCCATGCTGAGCTAAGTGTGCTATGCTACTGTACTGTAACCAGTACTGTACCATTATGCTGTATATTAAGCTTGATGCTTTGAACAGCCTCTTACCCAGTCCAAGTTCCAATTCGTCTGCTTCCAGATTGAAGGTTGGCTCCGATCCAGGGACACTGCAGGGTGACAGACAGATTCCCATTGTACCTGAGGAGGAAAATATACATAGAGAAATAACAAACTTAATAATCAAAGGAACTTGTGTAGATGATTCTGTTTCTACTGGAACCACACTGATGGAACCATATTTAAGCTGAACAGATAAATGGTAAACAGGAGCTCCAAGGTCCTAAAGATCAGTAACTTAGGGCAGAATTTTCCAGGTAGCCATACTTCAAGTGTATGTCTAAACAATGATGGCTTCACTTCCCCTGTTCAAACCATGATCTCTGGAGTCATCCTTGACACCCCACTCATCTCCTCTTCTTCCTCACCAACACGCTGACTCTTAACCTCATTTTCAGACATGGGGTCAGTTTTCACATATTTGATTTGCTGCTCCAGCAGCTCTCTCGGCCTCTCCAATGCCTCTGTGTTGACTGTCTAATATATGGTCGTGGAAAAGTCACAATTTCCTTCAGCTAAACACTGAACTAGCATGCCACATTCGCTACAAACTTCATAACTTACTAAAAATTCCATCTCCTTCCCTGTCTATTGCCTCAGGCTGAACCAAATCGTTTGCAATATCGATGTTCTGTTTTGAAGCTGTGCTTCCAAATCCATATATACCCTCCATCAGAAAGACCACCCGGTGCCAATTCCATAATATTGCTAGCCTCTTCCTACCTCAGTGCATGTGTTGTTAAAATTCTTCTGTCAGATCCATGCTTGACTATTCCAATGCTCTGATGGCCAGCCTCCAATCCTTAACCTTCCATAAACAGCAGTTTATTCAAAACTCTGCTGCCCATATCTTATCCAGCAAATGTTCTTTTTTCGACTTGTCTTCGCCGACACTGCTTTGCTTTCAGTTTCGCAAGTACCTTAGCTAAAAATTTTCATCCTTGGTTTTAAATTTCTTCATCACTTTCCCCTCCAGTTCTTTGTAATTTTGTCCAGCTCTACAAACACCCTCTCTGGACGGTCCATTCTTCTTATTCTGCCTGTTCTTGTACCCTCCCCCGCTTCAGTCACCTAGGCTTCACACTCTGGAATTCTCACCTTAAACCGCTCTCCCTCTTCTCCTTTAAGACCTTCTTAAAATACACCACTGGGACTAACACTAGTATTTTAAACTTAAATCAGGTCAATTACGAGGGCATGTAAGCAGAGCTAGCGAAAGTGAACTGGCAATTTAAGTTAAGGGGTAGGTCAAGAGATCCAGTGGCAGACATTTAAGGAGATATTTCAGAATACACAGAATAGATACATTCCAACAAGAAAGAAAAATTCCAAGGGGAGGATCCACTATCCATGGTTAACCAAAAAAGCTAATGATAGTATCAAACTTAAAGAAAAAGCATATAATTGTGCAAATATGGGTGGCAAGTTAGAAGATTGGGCAGAATGTAAAAAACAGCAAAGAATGGCTAAATGATTATGAGGAGGGAAGAATCAGAGTACGAGAGAAAGCTAGCTCAAAATATAAAGACAGACAGTAAGAGTTCTATAGATATTTAAAAAAGAAAAGTTAACAAAGTGAGCATTGGTCCTATAGAAAGTAAGTCTGGGGAATTCATAATGGAAAATAAGGAGATGGCAGATGAGTTGAATAGGAATTTTGCATTGGTCTTTACTATAGAGAAAACAAGTAACTTCCCAGAAATAACTGTAAATCAGGAATTGGAAGGGAGGGAGGAACTCCAGAAAATTACAATCACTTAGCAAATTGTTGGAACTACAGGTTGACAAGTCCCCTGGTCCTGATGGATTTCATCCTAGGGTCTGAAAAGAAGTGGCTAGCGAGATAATTGATGAACTGGTTTTTATTTTACAAAATTCAGTAGATTCGGGGAAGGTTCCATTAGATTAGAAAATAGCTAATATAACTCCTTTATTCAAAAAGTGGGGGAGACAGAAAGCAGGGAACTATAGGCCAGTTAGCTTAACATTTGTCACAGGGAAGATGCTAGAAGCTATTAAAGACGTTATAATAGGACACTTAGATAAATTCAAGGTAATCAGGCAGAGTCAACATGGCTTTGTGAAAAGGAAATAATGTTTAACCAATTTATTGGAGTTATTTGAAGAAGTAACAGGTGCTGTGGACAAAGGGGTGGATATGCTGTACTTAAATTTTCAGAAGGTATTTGATAAGGTGCCTCATCAAAGGATTTTGCGGAAAATGAAAACTCATGACGTAGGAAGTAACATATTGGCATGGATAGAAGGTTGGCTAGCTAACAGGAAACAGGGAGTAGGCATAAATGGCTCATTTTCTGGTTGGCAGGATATGACAAGTCGTGTGCCACAGGGATCAGTGCTGGGGCCACAACTCTTTACAATTTATATAAATGCTTTGGATGAAGGGACCAATGGTATAGTTGCTAAATTTGCTGATGACACAAAAGTAGGTAGGAAATTAAGTTGTGAAGAGGATGTAAGGAGGCTATAAAAGGATATAGATAGATTAGGTGAGTAGGCAAAGATCTGGCAAATAGAGTATAATGTAAGAAAACGTGAGGTTGTCCATTTTGGCAGGATGAATAAAAAAGAGGCATATTATCTAAACAGTGAGAGGCTGCAGTGCTCTATGATGCAGAAGGATCTGGGTGTCCTATTGTATGAATCGCAAAAGGTTAGCATGCTGGTGCAGCAATTAGCAAAACTAATAGAAAGTTATTGTTTATTGCAAGGGGAATTGAATACACAAGTAGGGAGATTATGCTTCAGTTATACAGGGCATGATAATACCACATCTGGAATACTGTGTACAGTATTGGTCTCCTTTTTAAGGACAGATGTAAATGCATTAGAAGCAGTTCAGAGGTTTACTAGGTTAGTACCTGGAATGGGTGGGTTATCTTATGAGGAAAGGCTGGACAGACTAGGCTTGTATCTGCTGGAGTTTAGAGAAGTAAGATGAGACTTGATTGAAACCATTGAGATCCTGAGGGGAGTTGACAGGGTGAATGTGGAAAGGATATTTCCTCTTATGGGAGATGTAGAACTTGGAGTCATTGTTTCAAAATAAGGGTTCGCCCATTTAGGACAGAGATGGGGAAAAATCTTTTCTCTCAGAGGGTTGTGAGACTTTGGAATTCTCTTCCTCAAAAGGTAGTTGAGGGAGAGTCCATGAATCTCTTTAAGACAGAGGTAGATAGATTCTTGATAAGGGGGTGAAATGAGGGTAGGCAGGAATATGAGATTAAAATCAGATCATCTTATTGAATGGCAGAGCATGCTTGAAAGGCTGATTGGCCCACTCCTGCTCCTAATTCATATGTTCATACATATGTTTACCTTAGACATGTTAACCTCTGCTAATATCTCTTTCTTTGGTTCAGAATCTGTTTTTGTCTGATGATGCTCTGGGAAGAGCCTTGAGATGTTTTTCTATATTAAAAGGGACAATAGAAATGCAAGTTGTTGGCCTAAATCTTACATTCGTCAGGTGCGCGCGATCAACGAGCCAGGAAGTGTGATCAGTCCCCAAATGCAATTTCACACTGGCCAATTAATGGCTAGCCAGCGTGAAACACATGCTGAGAAAGCCTCAGTGCTGTCAGGGGGGCAGCGGGAAGAGTGCGGGCGCTGACAAAAGTGAAGGCAGACAGCTGCTGCGGAGCTGCACACTTGGACAGATTAAATGGCAAGAAAATAATGCACCAAACTGTATCTATTTAGCATATTCAAGCACCTGACAGCAGAACTCAAAAAACATCCATACATAGATATCCTTTTTTTATTATATTTCGCCCCGGACATTTCATCCTGCCCTTGACTGAGGTTTTAGCGAAAATGTAAAGCCCACCTGGCCAACCGTATTAGTGACTGGGCCATGTAAAATCAGTTTCAATTGCTTCCTTAATGGGCTTAATTGCCTGCTTAATTGTTGGCAGGCGAGCTTCCTACTGCAGCAAGAACCCAACATCTTCTCGCACGATTTAATGCGCTGTCAGGTTCGGTGCGCGCCCGCGTAGAATTCTGGCCGTCGTTTTAACAATGGACAACATTTTCAACTGAAGGTGGGCATTACAATCGTTTCTAAACCTGCTCTCACGCCTGACATCCATGCACATACACTTTCCAAAAGGGATCACTTAACAGGGCTAGGGCTGCTATTTCTCTCCCTAGCCCAGGGGTTAGAGGTCAACTCTGAGCACCTCACTTTTATCAGCTACTTTGGAAAAACTGAGGATATAATGTGGGACATTTCTGGTCTATTTGGCTTGCTACAAGAGCACATTGTACATTTGCCATCTGAGCGATCCCAGACTGAATAAAAAATTCAATTCATGTCAGGATAATTCTCATTTGTATCATTACAAAAATGTGAAGTATAGCTTGTATGACTCTATGCTGGTCCTCTGCACAGAGAAAGACTGTAACTAGACAGTCCTTGGGCTAATTAATTTTTCTAATTCTAAATTAACTTGGCTAATTCTAAATGTGTGTACTGGAAGCTACATATGTTAATTTTTTTTCATTCATTCATGGGATGTGGGTTAGGCCAGCATTTATTGCCCATCCCTAACTGCCCTTGTTCACAGGGCATTTAAGAATCAACCACATTGCTGTGGATCTGGAATAACATGTAGGCCAGACCAGGTAAGGCAGCAGATTTCCTTGCCTAAAGGACATTTGTGAACCAGATGGGTTTTTACAACAACCGACAACGGTTTCATGGTCATTAGACTTTTAATTCTAGATTTTTATTGAATTCAAATTCCATCATCTGCCGTGGCAGGATTCAAACCCGGGTCTATATGCAGGGCCCTGTTCTTTGCAGAGAGAAAGAACGTGTACACACATTGCACTTGTTTCAACTAAACAAAATAAATGAGAGCCATTCGCTGGTTCATTCCCGAGGGCAATATCTTGACCAACTAGAGTCAAGCTGCCTGGTTCAATTTCAAACACTGCTTGGCAGTTAACTGTCAGTCA
The DNA here is from genome assembly GCF_964194155.1 of Cetorhinus maximus. Taxonomy (NCBI): domain Eukaryota; kingdom Metazoa; phylum Chordata; class Chondrichthyes; order Lamniformes; family Cetorhinidae; genus Cetorhinus; species Cetorhinus maximus. Next base: position 83,163,051 of record NC_135887.1, read on the forward strand.
TCATCAACTGGTGCATCCTCCATGGCAATGCCTCTGCCAATCAGAGTCCATTTGCCAATCAGAGTCCACTTGCCAATCAATCAGCACTCTCTTCTCATAAAGTATAAATTTGTTGTTTCTCCTGACATTGGCATTTTTTTGCGAATTGTCTTGGTGTGTACAAAATGAAAAGCTCAGACAAAAAATGTCTTTTTTCAGCAATACTCTAATTCTAAATTGTCGCTGGCAACACCAAAAATAAGGCAAATAATAAGCATTTGTCCATATAACTGTAATGGGCTCTAGGTATTTTGCAGAGAACTTTCCACTGAGGGGGTAAGTAACAGGCAATAATTAATACCAATTTAAGCTCCAAGTTCATCTGTCACCTCTTGAATATACACAGTACATGCCAGATCAAAGGGAATGATTCACCTCTGCCTGATACTGTACAGGTTATATACATTTCACTGATCATTACATAAAAGGTTTCCTCCTCTAATTCAGCTGCTTAAACCAATGTTCTATTAATTTCCAAATCTTAAAGCATGAAATTTCCATTTTGCTGTTATTTATTTTACTTAAATTCAAATTATTAGGCAGGTCCACTTTTTGTAGTGCAGAATATCTCTGAAACATTAGGAAAATACTACAAAGTGGACGAGTTGTAATTGGGCATTAACAAACGAACCGATGTTTGTAAGCAGAAAATGCCGTGTTGGAGGTGGTATTCCAATGGAGTGGAGAAAGGAGCCTGTCTACTGTATGCTCCATACATGGGGTATCATTATAGAACTGGATACAAAAGGCAATTGAGCACAGCATTTTAAGGCTGCCAGTTCACAGGAAATACAGTCCGACAATGTCCCAAATTTTGGTCCGGATGAATGATATCCTTCCACTCCCCCCTTTGAATCATAGAGTCAATGGTGTTTGGATGAATTGTCAGGAGTTCTGCACTGGTGAAACAAAGCTGGCAACCAACTGGCTTCTCCTTTCCCAAATAATCACGTGATAGGCAAATTAGTTCTCCTCTCACACCTTGGACCATTGCATCAATCCTCTTCCTTTGTAAATAACTTGCTACCATTTGGTTAGAGGTGTAATGCTATTGCAGAACCAACTCAGCAACGTATTTACTCCTGCACAACAAAACACACAATCTTTTCTAATCTGTCTGAGTTGGTTCAGTCTAGTTATTTCCTTATAGACCATTAGCTCCAGCAGCCATGCAGAATTGTTTCCCATTATAATCTATTATGCAATTACTATTAAAAGCAGGAAACTTTGGTGGGTGCAGTCAGCTGCAAGACGAATAGGATGAGAAATCCAATTTTAGATAATGTAGGCCCACTTCTGAGAGTTCCACTTATTTTTGTCTAAACTAATTTGAGTCAGCATAGTCTTATCCTTCAGGCAATCCTGCCTACTTCTTAAATGTAACGTGACAATAAACGGTACGGGTTGGAGATTTCCAGTCACAAATACAGATTGAATTTCCTCTTAATTGAACCCTTAATATCTCCTGCAGGCTCTAAGTGTATTGAATTAACTACAATCAACTAGAATATTTTCCACGGCTTGATTCTGCAACTTGATCACTTACCTAATTTACGTAAAGCGGTGTTCAGTCTCTCTACAATTTCATCAAGTGGTTTCCCCATTTCAGACATGGCCCCAGCCATCTGTCAACAGCAAAGTTAGTACAATAAACACAGGGGAAGGGTTTAGACTTAGATATAATTATTAAAAAGTTTTTTTTTATAATTTTCTTCCATCCTTTTCTGAAAATGTTTGGTTCCCTGCTGTAATACAATTCCAAAGGTCCCCTGAATACCTCTCCCAAGTGGTTATTCTTCATTTATAATCTTAGACAACTATCAGGGTATTCAAACATAGAGATCATCAGTGCCACAGCTAGTCCTTTATTCACCCAAATGTTACTGTATCATTGGCTCATTTTCATGCAGAGGCCTGGGTAGGAAGTTACATTGCAGTGTTAGTCAGGTTAACTTAAGCTCACAAAAGAGTTGGGAAGGAAGAGTTATGTAATACAGCCAAGCCAGACCAGCAAGTCTGATGGAATGTTGTCCACCTTCAGGAAAGCATACATTCAATGTCAGTTCCAAAAGGCTGCTAATTGAGGCAGGTAGGAGGTAAACTTCCCTGAAAAATACAGCCAACCAGGCCTATGTAGAGGACCAAATTTTCAAGAGAGGAAACCCAAGAAAACTTCTTACTTTAGCTCATTATTGAGTCCAGTATTTGTTACGAAATGAAGCCATACTTCAAATGTTTCTCTGTTCATTTAATAATTAATTAATAAACCAGTCTGTGGTTTTGCATTCTGTCTTGTCTTCTAAAATGTATTAGTCAGTACACCTTGCAGAATGTTAGAGCAATATGCATGAAGTACAGAATCTCGCTCATACAGCAATTTTCTTTTCTCTTTATTGCAACCAGGAATTACTATACACCCAGGCACAATAACAAATAAAAGTGCCACAATGGAGATACTTGCAGCTTGCAACATTCATCTGCCACTGCACTCTTAGCAGAATCGATTTATTTCCATCTTACAAAAAAGGACTTCAGGTTTCATTTTTAAGCAGAAAATGTGAAATGTAATTTCAAAATAATGATGAAGCTTTGAAATGCCATGCATTACAATACAACAAAATACTGCTACCGCTAAGTAATGGCGCCGATTATACACCAATGAACAGGGCTGTTTTTGAGATTTTGGTTGTTATTTCTATCATCAGCGATCAAAGGGATATGTGCACTTTCGTGGAGGTATTTTTCAGCTTTGACGTTTTCTAGGTTGACACGCATAAAAGCGTCAGCTGTTGACCATATGGAAGAATTAGATAATTATCAAGACTAGACAACAAGTAACAACAAAACCCACAGCACCTATGCAAATAAATTCATAAACAAAACGTTGGAATGGCTATTTAGATGCAAATTCACAAAGCATCTATATGTTCAGTGACATTGACCTGGATTTTCATTGTATCGGGTTGACTCGGGAGCCTTTTAAAAATATCAGACGGGTCCCAATTTTGGGATTACCGACCCCATTCCCGGGCTGTATAATTTTCAGGAGTGCCTTTAAAGGGTGGAGGCTGGTTCCTGTCAAAAGCCCGCATCCAGCATTCCTGACCTGTCTGGCTCCATTGCGGAGATCAGCATGTCCTGCTCCTCCACAATTTTCATGGAGTCGGGCCAGGTTTTTGAAAAGTCATAGTTCACAACCCCTTAGAGAAGTCGTGAACCCTAGTCTACATGAGGGGACTTATTGAAAGGTAATCTCAAAAGGGTCCCCTCATCTCCCCTGTGCCAGGTTACGTCTCCTCACCCACCCCCTCAACCCTCCTATGCTATTACGCCCCCTCATCCCCTTATATCCCCTGATGTTCCCTATGCCAAGCTCTGCCCTTCCACCCATCTATGTCCCCTCAGGCCCCCGTGCCAAGCTTTGCTCTTCCACCCATTCCCCCCCCCTGCTCTTCCACCCACCCCCTATGTTTGCCTATGCCACCTTGATGCTAAGCTCTGCCCATCCACCCACCCCCTATACCAAACTCTGGTATTTCCATGCCTGTTGACCCACTGTACACTTTCCAGAACCAATGAATACCATTGTGCATTGTGGGATGTGTTAAAAAAGGGCTTTGAATAAATATAATCCATTGATAAATTTCTCCTGTGCTTGTTAAAAAAAGGTCTGCAGTGCCAGCTAATTAAAGTGTAAATCATCCAGGCCCTCTGAAGTTTTTAAAGCCACAGACCCTAAACCACTTAACTTGTGTCAACAAACATTGTGAAATTGACCGCAGAGATCAGGCATCCTGAGCTGTCAAATGTTTCCTCTGGGGAGCAGCTGTTCTCATAATGTAATAGCTGTCTGGGCTCTCAGCCAGCATACATAATGAGGCTTGGCTCAAAGCCCAAGCTGAGAGACAGCGAAGGCAAGCCTATGAACTTGTGGTGATCTACTGCGTTCTACACAAGCTGGCTATCATAAGACCACAGCCCTTGCCACTCAGGCTTCAGCAAGCACCTCAGGAGGAGGAGAAAGAGGAAGAGAAAGGAAAGAGACATCCTCAACATATTGCTCTAGACAGTGCCTGTGAGTGACTCATCAGACTCCAATATCATCTCCACATGACCATTGTTCCACAATTCTCCACATTTCTCAATTCCCCAATTTTCTAGCCCTCTGTTGCAAACCATCACAGCATTCTCATAACAAATTTATTCAACAAGATTCCCAATAACACATATGATACTCAAATATTCACCCTGGTGTTTTCCCTTAGCGCCTGTCATGCGGGTGCCTTTCCCTAGCCTCATGCCCCTATGCAGAGTTATCCCTGTGGCTGCAAGTTAGGTCTTGAAAGACATCTTTCACTGGCGCAGATTGCAGATGGCCTTGCAGGACCTTCCTGAGGCCACACTCTGGGCCATGAAGGACTGCATCACTGTGGGTGGCAGCAGTCTGGGCTCTGCCTGGCTGACAGGCATCAGCAGAGGCACTGGTGGAGCGGCAGTAGTTAAGAGCATGAATGCTGTCATCCTGAAAAAAGGAAAGCAGGTTTGTGTACCAAAGACCCTCTGCCACTTCCCCAAACAGCACCTCAGCAATTCCAGTAATCTGCCGGAGCACATAATGATGGAATGCTGCAAGACCTGCAAACTCCTTAGAGCACTGGTATCTGTAGCCATGGTGGAAGCAGTCTAAGCATGCACAGCACTGGGCTTGCATGGAAGCAAGCACAGATCCTAGGGCCTCAATCTGAGCTTCCACTGCAATACTCAGACATTGGGAGGCCACAGTAACCATCAGAATACTGGGTCTACAAATGCTGTCACGCAGTTGGTCACCACTTCCATGCTGGAAAGGATTGACTCCAATCGCTGCTTGAAGCCCTGTGCTTTCTTCAAGCCTGACCCCTCCATGTTCCTTGCCAGTGACAATAGGCTCTGTGGCAGGCCTGACAGATAAGCCAATCATTTCTGTGTGCACGCCCATCTGCCTTTTTCTGTATGCCATCCCATATTGAAGTCTTCATCTGAGTCCTCTGCAGGAGAGCTTGTCTGCGACTTCGTCCTCTGGGAAGATGGCACACACTATTCTTTCCCTCGGCTTGGTTGCAGTCCACTTATGCCCGGTTGCACGTCATGTGCTAATTCCACCTCTATGCTACCATATAAAGTACCACAGTCCTAGTATCTGAGTTGGTGTCTGTGAGCATCAGACCAAATGAGAAGTCTGACATCTGTTCTTCTCGCCCTTCATTGTCAAAATGCATTGACTGGCCAGGTGGCAGTTCTTGGTTACCTAAAAACAAAAATGCACAAGGGGAGGGTTAGGGTAAGGGTGGGCACTAAGGATATGGATAGTATGAGATGTTTTGTCACAGCATCAGCAGTTTGAACTTTATACCAGATTGTGAATGAGAGTGAAGTAGGATTTGAGAAGGTGCAAAAGGCAGGAACATACCATCATCCTGGATGGTTTCAGTGATGCCGGTTGCAACAGCCTCAATCACTGCTGCACCAATCATTCAGAATACTGTTTCTTCCAAGGGGCTCAGGAGGCAGAGATGTGTCTATCATTTCTCTGCTGCTCCCTCCTATTGTGTTACCACCTTGCCCTGCAACAAATGCAAGAGTGTCAATGAATGCGTTGCAATATGTTTAGGTCATGTACCTGTCATAGCTGAAAGTTGGAAGTATGTGGAAACTGAGATATGGCTATAAGGCTTGAAGCAGTGGTAAGTATGCCAAAGGCTAAACATAATGCGACAGTATTACAGCTGTTGCTATAATAATGCTGCTGCTGATAACAAGAAAATTATATACAATATACAAAATCAATATAACACAAAAAGAATATTAAAAAAACACTTTTTTTTAAAAGGACAACAAAAAAGAAGCAACAAGATTCTACCTCACTGACTGTCCATATGCACCACTGCAGGAAACAGGTGAGAGAGAACAAACAACATTACTCACTTGAGGAAAATATATGAATGTTAGGCATGAGTCTTGATTGCTAGAGATTGTGGATGGGTGAGTGATGGGGGTCTGGTGGATTGAGCGGAGGTTGCTGGTACAGTGGGTAGGATATGATATATGAAGATGTATTCACTAATCCTAGCCACTTGTGAAGGAAATGAAAGTTTTGTGGCATTGCAGTCAGTGTCTCGGAGACAGGCTCTTTGCATTAATGTCTAATTGCTCTCATTCTCTTCACAGTGTATGCCAGGAGGGCCTCCTGCAGAAACATGACGTCTCTCCTCCTTTCCAGCCCCTGGACTGAGGCCTTTATCACTACATCAGAGAATTTGGGGGCCTTCTCTCTAGCTTGCTACTCCGTTTGTTATCTTTATTCCTTGTGAGGTGCAGGCTGGCTTGAAAGCGTGCAGGCTCACTGCAACTTGCATTAATCCTGCTGAGCATACAGTCACTCAGCAGCATGTTTAGCACCAGGCTGCAAACTGCAATCATCATGATGAGTGGCAGTACAAAGATTGCATGTGGCTTGCATCATCTTGATCAGCCATCCTTACACCTGTGAACTGGCCATATCCATTTTTTAGTCCATTGTGTCTAACGCGAATAGTTTAACCATAGATATGTCTCAAAATTACAGTCTGCAATCCTTTGATGTTTCTCAGTAAGGCAAACCCTACTGTGTTACTCTTTAGCCACAGAGGAAACAATGTCTCAAACTCAAATACTCAAAGCGTTTGGCCAAATCTGCCAGAGATAACCCCGACCCATTTTGTAAACTATATTTCTGTGAACCCTTCCTTTTTATTTAAAAAAATTATCACCACCATACTCAGCCTGTTGTACTGGGGTCACTTACGAAAAAAATCCTGGTGTGACCCATCTGCACGCAGCAGGTGGTGCAGCTTCAAGCTTACCTGAGTCAATGTTTCCTGGGAAATCTGCATTTGGTTTGAAGTAGCCCCCATTGTTTGCACCAAGTCAACCTTTCACTCTTGCTATCATTATTACCATGCCATGCATGCCAACCCCATTTTTAATAAAGTTGACACTTCTCCTAACTGGCTCAGTTCATGAATGATCCTGAAATGTGAAAACAAGCGTTTACATTATTAGACAAGCTTTGTAACTTGAAGCGTAGGCCTAATTCCACACTCCCAGCAGGGAGTGGCATTTACAAGGAGTACTTTACAGGAAGTTGCAGGTGCATAGCCCCTATCTCTGAAAATTAATGGCTGGAAAAAGCCAATTCTCCTTCATCTGCATGAAAGAGGAGAAAAGCGTTAAAACATGCAAGCTTGAAACAGAAATACAAATATCTAAAGCACAAATTTGGTGATAAGCCTTTACATCAAAGAATGATGCATTCTTCATAAAATGGAGACAATGCACACTCTGTTCCTGGGTTGACGTAAGAGAAATTCTCCCTGAAGACCCTGGATGGATAAGGCCTCTGAACAGCTTGCTTCTTCTATCTTGCCTGTGCTCGATCTCTCTTTCATGCTACAGGCAACAGGGGATGGTAACTATGACACCTATGACTGGGAGCAATTGGCCTGATTTGAACCACATGTCATACCTCTCCCTATCAATTTCACTGACTTTGAACAACACCAGAAAACTCCCAGCATTTCTAAAAACTCAGGCAGAGCCAGTGAAAATCGATCAGCAATTCACCTGAAAGTTAGTTCCTGATCTGTTTAAACAGTACTAATGTAGAAGTCCTTCCTGCTGCTGAATGCATATTCAGCTGTGTGTGTTTACAAGAGGGCATTAGCTGTACTAGCAAGGTTGAAAACTGCATTGCTGGTATCAATCAGCATATAAAAATGCATACTTTCAGTGCACACCAGTTGAAATGTGTACGCACAGCATGTATGCCACTTTGATACTAAAACCACATCCGTAGCACTGAAACAATGGACGGCATGGAGCTAAATTTTGTGGCCTAGGAATCTACCTACAACCAAGTTACGAATAAACGACTTATCATTTTCTAGCTTTGAACAAGGGTCTAACATTTAACGTCCTCCAGTCCTTTGAAAATTCCTGTTCACAAAATACCTTGAAAAATTACAATTGGTGCTTCAGCTATTTCTTCCCATGCTGGAATGCATGCCATCCGGGCCTGTGACTTTTTTTTTACTATCAGTCCATTGGTAATTGTGTGACGCTGATCTCTCAGTAAAGCTTCACGTTTCCAATCCTTCAACTCAGCACTGTTATATATCAGACTTACTTTGTGTATGAGTACTGTACCACACAGACCCCTCCTCCCAGCTTTTTTATGCGTGGTGAAGGCACAGTCATCAGCTACAATAACCATCTCCACAGCGATTCCCTCTGCTTTTGCCTCCTCCAGAGCTAAGCCGAAGTTTAGCCGATCACCTGTGTAGTTCTTCACAATCAGTAGTACACCAGCTAGAGAAAGCACAAACAAAATGTTTTAAACAAAGTGTCACAATAGACCTTTTTTGTTTTTCTTGACTCTAACCCCCTACCAACCACCAAAATTAGCTCCCCACAACCAAATAACTTCCCCAGGGCAGACAGATTCTGAAGGTAATTGACAATGTCCCAAAACGCTTCACAGAAACATAATCAAAAAATGGACATTGATCCAGAGGAGAAAGGGTGATCAAATGGCTACTGAAAGAAGTTACTTGTTTGCGCATTGGCTGATACCGCACTTGATACTGGCCTGGAAGAGTGTGGTGGCAGACTGTTCATAGACCTTGACTGCCATACCCATGATTCAAGTTACCTACAAACACTCTTGCAGCTAAAAGCACGTATCCTAAACTGGATCCTTGCAGAGCCTGAGCCCATGAAGCCAGTTCTCCTCTGTTATCCTGAACTAAGCACGGCATGAGCTGTAGCTATAGTTGGTGGAATTTTGGCATTCCTTCACTGTTGCTGGATAAAATCCTGGATTCTGGGTGTACCCACACAAAGACTTGAGCAGTTCATGAAGGTAGTTCATTGCCACTTTCTCAACGGCAATTATGATGGGCAATAAATGTCAGTGATGCCCATATCCAATGAACAAATAAATAAAAATAATGGTACCTGATGACTTTCCTAGCTTGTTTTCTTCCATTTAGTACCATTTCAACTCTGAAATGTAATTAAGCCCTTATCAAATCAACCCCCCCATCTTAATTTGTCAGTCTCATGGAATTCTTCAACTAGGTGCCTCATCATTCCCCAAACCAAATGAGAGTTTTGAAGAGTTCCTTTTACATGTCCCCTTCCTTCAGCTTTTCATATTCAACTGACATCTTGCAAATAATTGAATTATAGTTGGCTTTCTAATGTTTTAGCAGAAAGAAATCAAATATTTTAGGTGCCATGTGAACATTGCGTACTGCTCTAACAAAAAGGTTCCTCCAAATTTAAACCAACGAGGGAACAGGCCATTTTCGATCCAGTAATAAGCCTGAACTAGTGAATAATCCAAGAGAAGGTGAACAGCTCCGTGCCTTAGGGAGATTGAAGTGCTCTTTCGCACGCGAAGTTCACTCTAGATCCGTTTGCACTCCTCCCCCCCGCCCGCACAGGCAGCACTGAGCGCTTCCGCTCACGTTCCACGCTGGGTGGGCCTTAATTGGCCCGCCCGTGTAAAATCGCGGTGCGGTGCCAATCACAGGCGGCGGTCGGTTTCCCTTCCACCATGTTTATAAATGATTTGGATGAAGGTACACTGAAGACTGCTAATGACAACAATAAAAAGTATAGATGGGAGTAGAAAGTTGCAAAGGAACATTGATCGAGTGTGAGTGGGCAAAATGGGGCAGATGGAAAATGAGAGATCATCTGCTTCGGACTTAAGAAAGATAGTTTACAATATTTTCAAAATGGTGAGAAGCTAGGAACTGTGGATGAGCAGAAAAACTTAGGGATCCTAGTACAGATACCACAAAAAGCTAGTAGGCAGGTACAAAAAATAATTAAAATAGAATGAATGTTGGCCATTATGTCAAGTGGGCTGGAATATAAATGGATAGATGTCATGCTAGAGCTGTTTAGAGCTTTGGTTAGATCCCAAGCAGAGTACTGCACTCAGTTTTTAAAAAAAATTTGTTCCTGGGATGTGGACGTCACCAGCTAGGCCAGCATTTATCGCCCTTCCCTAATTGTGCTCAAGAAGGTGGTGGCGAACTGCCTTCTTGAACCGCTGCACTCTATGTAGTGTAGGTACATCCACAGTGCTCGTAAGGAGGGAAGTCCAGGATTTTGACTCAGCAACACTAAAGGCGATATATTTCACTTGGTATAAGTCAGGTGTTGGTATTTCCATGTGTCTGCTGCCCTTGTCCTTCTAGATGGTGGCAGTCATAGGTTTGGAAAGAACTTTAAAGTAAATAGAGGGGGGAGGGTTCTGCAGAGAGGATATGTAGGCTTACAAAGCAAAACGATATGGGCAGCACTGCAGGGTAGCTATTTAAGCAATGATACCCAGAGTGTGACAGGAAGGGACAGAGTGTACAAACATTAAAAAAGTGGCAAAATAGGGAAAAAGGAGAAAAAATGATAAAAAGGCAAAATTAATGGCCCTTCGATGCACATAGTATTCGGAACAAAATAAATGAATTAACAGCACAAATAGAGGTTAATGGGTATGATCTTATAGCCATTACAGAGACTTGGTTACAAGGAGATCAAAGTTGGGAACTAAATATTCAGAATATGTGACTTTTCGAAATTACAGGCAGGAAGGAAAGGGTGGTGGGGTAGCTTTGTTAATACGAGATGGAATAAGTACGATAGCAAGAAATTATCTTGGATCAGAAGATGTAGAATCCATATGGGTGGAGGTCAGGAATAACAAGGGGAAGAAGACACTGGTGGGAGTAATCTATAGGCCTGCTAACAGACAGAGAATAAATCAAGAGATAATGAGGGCATGTAAAAAAGGCAGTACATTAATCATGAGTGACTTTAAATCTTCATGCAGATTGGGAAAATCAAATTGGCAGAGGTAGACACAAACAAGAATTCACAGAGTGTATTTGGGACAGTTTCCTAGAACAATATGTTGTGGATCCAACCAGGGATCAGGTTATTTTGGATCTGGTAATGTGTAATGAGGTAGGTTTAATAAATGATCTCAGAGTAAAAGATTCCCTAGAAAACAGTGACCTTAACATTGTAGAATTTAGCATTCAGTTTGAGAGCGAGAAACCTGGGTTGGAAACAACTGTGCTAAACTTAAATAAGGGTAATTACAAAGGAATGGGGGCAGAGTTGGCTTGAATGGACTGGGAAAGCAGTTTAACAGAAAAGACCATTGATGAACAATGGCTGACGTTTAAGAAAATAGTTCATGACTCTCAACAAAGATATGAGGAGGAAGGATTCTAGGAAGGGGATAAACCATTCATGGTTAACCAAGGAAGTTAAGGAGTATTTCAAATTGAAAGAAAAAACATACAATATGGCAAAGATTAGTGGTAAGATAGAAGATTGGGAAAGTTTTAAAAACCAACAGAAGATGACCAAGAAAATAATAAAGAGGGAGAAAATAAACTTTGAGGGTAAACTAGCAGTAATATAAAAATGGACAGAAGAGCTTCTTTACATATATAAAAAGGAAGAGAGAGGCCAAAGTGAACATACATCCCTTAGAGAATGAGGCTGGGGAATTAATAATGGGGAACCAGGAAATGGAAGAGGAGTTGAATAAATACTTTGCATCAGTCTTCATGCTAGAAGACACTAATAGCATTCCAAAATACTAAATAATCAAGGGGCAAAAGAGGGGGAGAAAATAAATACAATGACTATCACTAGAGAAAAAGTACTAGGGAAACTAATGGGGCTAAAGGCCGTTAAGTCCCCTGCACCTGATGGGCTGCATCCTATGATATTAAAGGAAGTAGCTACACAAATAGTGGATGCATTGGTAATAAACCTCCAAGAATCCTTAGATTCTGGAAAAGTGCCAGAGGATTGGAAAATTGCCAATGTAACACTCTTTTTCATAAAGAGAGGGAGACAAAAAATAGGTAGCTATAGGCTAGTTAGCTTAACATCCATCATTGGGAGAATGTTTGAATCTATTATTAAGGATGTAATAGCAGAGCATTTAGAAATGCATAATATAATTACGCAGAGTCAGCATGGCTTCATGAAGGGGAAATCATGCTTAACAAATTTATTAGAATTTTTTGAGGAGGTAACAAGCAGGATAGATAAAGAGGAACCAGTAGATATAATGTATTTGGATTTCCAAATGGCGTTTGATGAGGTCCTGCACGTAAGGCTACTTAATAAGATAAGAGCTCATAGTGTTGGGGGTAGTACATAAGCATGGATAAAGGATTGGCTAACTAATACAAGGCAGAGAGTTGGGATAAGGGGGGCATTTTCAGGATAGCAGCCTACAACTAGTGGAATGCCACAGGGATCAGTGCTGGGACCACAATTATTTACAATATATGAGGGAAATGAATGTACTATCACCAAGTTTGCAAATGACACTCAAAAATAGGTGGGAAGGCAAGTTGTGAGGATGACACAAAAAGTTTACAGAGGGATATAGACAGGTTAAGTGAGTGGGCAAAAAATTGGTAGATGGAATATAATGTGGGAAAATGTGAGGTTATGCACTTTGGCAGGAAGAAAAGGAGAGCTGAATATTATTTAAATGGAGAAAGACTGTAGAAAGCTGCAGCATAGGGGGATTTGGGGATCTTCCTGCATGAATCCCAAAAAACTAACATACAAGTTTGACAGGTAATAGGGGAGGTAAATGGAATGTTGACCTTTATTTCAAAGGGAATGGGGTATAAAAATAGGGAAGTCTTGCTAAAAGTATACAAGGCACTAGTTAGACCACACCTAGAATACTGTGAACAGTTTTGGTCCCCTTATCTAAGGAAAGATGGACTGGCATTGCAGGCAGTCCAGAGAAGGGTCACTAAGTTGATCCCGGGTATGAAGGGATTTTCTTATGAGAAGTTGAGTACGTTGGGCCTATACTCATTTGAGTATAGAAGAATGAGAGGCGACCTTATTGAAACATATAAGATTCTTAGGGGGCTTGAGGGGATAAATGCTGAGAGGTTGTTTTCCCTTGTGGGAGAGTCTAGGACCAGAGGGCATAATCTCAGAGTAAGGGGTCGCCCATTTAAGACAGGGATGAGGAGGAATTTCTTCTCTCAGAGGGTAGTTAATCTACGGAATTCTTTACCACAGAGGGCTGTAGAGACTGGGTCGCTAAGTTTATTCAAGGCTGAGATAGACAGATTTTTAATCAATAAGGGAATCAAAGGTTATGGGGAAAAGGCAGGAAAGTGGAGTTGAGGATTATCAGATCAGCCATGATATTGAATGGCGGAGCAGACTCGATGGGCCGAATGGCCTGCTTCTGCCCTACATATTATGGTCTTATCTAAGGAGCCTTGGTCTGCTGCCATTGTGCAGTGGTGGGGGGAGTGAATGTTTGTGGTTGGGGTGCCAATCAAGTGGGCTGCTTTGTCCTGAATGGTGTGTTCTTAAATATTGTTGGAGCTGTACTCATGCAGGCAAGTGGACAGTATTCCATTACACTCCTGAGTTGTGCCTTGTAGATGGGGGACAGGCTTTGGGGAGTCATGTGGTAAGTTAGTTACCGCAGGATTCCTAGCCACTGACCTGCTCTTGTAGCCACAATATTATTATGGCTAGTCCAGTTCAGTTTCTGGTCAATGGTAACCCCCAGGGTGTTGTTAGTGGGAATCATACTTCAGGGAAGGTTATACTGCCCTTGAGAAGGGTGCAGTGCAGATTCACCAGAATGGCTAAAAGGCTTAAATTATGGGGACAGGTTGCATAAACTGGGCTCGCATTGCCTTGAAAATGGAAAACTCAGGGGTGCTTGAGATGATCAAAGAATTTGATAGGGTAGAAAGAAAAAAGACTTACATTTATATAGCATTTTTCACGACTACCATCTCAAAGCTCTCTACAACTAATGAAGTGCTCTAAAAGTGTAGTCGCTGCTGTAAGTAGGAAACATAGCAACCAATTTGTCCATAGCAAGCTCCCACAAACAGCAATGTGATAATGACAACACAATCTGCTTTTGTTATGTTGATCGATGGATAAATATTAAGCAGGACACTTGGGAAAGCTCCCCTGCTCTTCTCCAAAATAGTGCCATGGGATATTTTAGGTCCACCTGAGAGACTGACAGGGTCTCGGTTTAATGCCTCATCTGAAAGATGGTACCTCATCAGTACTGCACTAGAGGCTCATTCTAGTTTTTCCTGCTCAAGTCCTAGATTGGAACTTGAGCCTGGAACGTTCAGACTTAGAGGCAAGAGCACTACCAACTGAGCCATAGCTGACACGTTTGATAGAAAGTTCAGAACAAGGGACCGCAGCAATAAAAGTAGAGCCATGCCATTGAAAGGTGATGTCAGAAAGCATTTTATAACACTATGATACAGGAAATATGGAAGCCTCTCCCCCAAAAGGTTGTTGAGACTAGGCCACTTGAAAATTTCAAAACTGAGATTAATAGATATTGTTAGGAGTGTGTATTAAGGGTTACAGAACCAAGGCACGTAGCTGGAGTTAAAATACAGATCAGCCATGATCTATATAATTTAAGTACAGGCTAGATGGGTTTAACAGCCTACTCCTGTTCCTATGTTCCTAAATAGCTATTTTAAAAATGTTATTACAAAGAATGTTGACAAAAGCCAGTACTGAAAGCATGCTTCAAAACTGGAAATAAAAAAACTGTCTAAAAATCTTTTTAATAGTGCCATTGCAGCTAGAGTATCCTTTATTCACACTCCTGATAAGTGAATGGAATGTATAGTGCAAAACAGAAGATGGACACACTGCATTGTGCTTAGTTTAAATATGTTTTAATATTTAAGGCTAAAAGGTTATCTGAAAGCCTTTAGAGTATGTTATGAGACGGTTAGGGACCAGTAAGTTTTGTTTAAAATACATAAAGTTTGAAAACCCAGTTACCCACTAGGAGAATGACACCATGGTTTTAAACAAACAAAATAAACTTTACAAAGTCAGAAAAGTGAAACAATTTACAATTTCTATCTTATACTATAATAGTCAGAATTAACGTGAGGTAACTATGAACTAACAGGCAAACTGTGGTTGTACCATACTGTACATTAAATGGGAGATGAGACCAAGACAGATCCCATGGATTTCTCAGCAACCTACCCAGATGTTAATGACCAATGTGAGTCACAAAATCTTGGTAAAACTCTGTCGCCCACAGGAAGGACTTCAACTCTTCATTTTCAAAGATCCAGCCTTTGAATTTCGTCAAAAGCCATTCCAACTCAGACTGCCTCAACAATTGCTCACCCCTCAATGGTTCAGTCTCTTCTCCTGAGACTGTGTTCCATGGGATTCACAAAGCTGCACTTCCACCTCTAAGTACCAGGTCATTTTCAACTCTTTTGCAGACTGCTAGCTTCACTAAACTGGCACTGTCCCTGGGTTTCTCTGAACTCCAGTCTCCCGGCTGCACGGAGCTATAAATTGTTCCCGGGGCTTCTCCGGTCCTAGCTGCCTCCAGCATGGAACAAGCATTCTTCTGTCACCTTCTCAGCTGCCCCCAGGACGTCTTCTGAGCCTTAACTATACCGACCAGCTCCCAGGGCTTCTCTGTAAGCTGCAAACCACACGTGGTCCAAACTGCAATTCTCAGCTGCACTGAATGGCTCCCAGGGCTTTTCCGAGTCTTAACCGCCTGGAGCCTGCAAACAACAGCACTCTTTCAGTGTAGCCTCTTCCCCTGCTGTAGAACACTCACTCTCCCAGCAAACACACTGATAAACTGAAACCCAAGAAGCTTCTTAAGCTCCATGCATCTCCATGACACATAGCCTGCTCTGTTCTATCCTCAAACTGACCTCCAAGCCAGTTATCCTACATTTACAGTTTCTTCAGCTAAGTAAGCCCACCTGCTGTTTTATGGCTCTTACCTTTCTAGCTGTTAGCTTCTGAAATAAATGTTTTAAATGGAATAGACTCCAACCTGCTTCAGTTGCAATTATCCCAATTTCCACAGTTAAACTTTAATCTTCCCAGAAATAAACATTACCTTAAAATATTAACATGAACCATGAACTAGATATTCATCACAAGAATCTAATATTAAATGGCAGTGAGCTAGCAACAGGGGTCTCCACTCTAGTTTCAATGTGCTGATATGGGGCAACTGGAAATTTTGCTTTCCGTTTTTAAATCATGAGAGTATCTCATTTCCTGTAACCACCAAGACCGAGGAGTAGGCCAGCTGGTCAGCTGAGAAGGCATGCCCGAAAACAGTGTCTCAAAACAGATGGGGTAAGTATACTCAGCATGGTGATTGCAGAGATTGACTCATAGAATTTTATTTTGCATAATTGAAATATGGTTATGAGAAATGGCAGCTCCCAACAGAGCTTCTCAGGGACTGTACTGTTCTGTAGCTCTACATTTTCTATAAGGTCGTACCTGCTCCTGCTCTGTCCATAGTTCGGATTGCAGCTGAAATACTTCCAGTTGGTGGAGAAGTGAAGACGTCTCCTGCAATGGCACCGGACAACATTCCTACTCCAACATATCCTGGAAATAGGAAGAAGGAACTTTAGAAAGTCCATGGCAGTTTCTGAATACAAGAAAAACCCTTGAAGAATGCTTTTATTCTTTACTCCTCTAATTTTCTCTCCTCCAATGCTGAAGTTGCTGACTCCTGTTAGCAGTCCTTAATTCATTTCCAAAGTGCTAATGCTTAGCATGAACCTATAAGATATGTATCAGCAGGTGATCTCTGTACATAGGAGGCATCAATCGGCCCTGTTCCGTTCCTTACCCAACACCCTGAGGTTAAGAAAATAGCAGAATGAACTGGGAAATGATAAGAGAGGAAACCGTAGCATAAATGGGGGTGGGGTTTGAAGAGTTCCTCCTTAGCACTTAAAATTATTTATGCAGTTGATAAAAACAGTTTACCAGATTTAATATCAGACAGAATCAATACATATCGGCAATATTCTGCAATTGTTATGCAAAAAATAAGGAAAATCTTTGCATGTTTTGCCATAATCTCCTACACAAGAAATGGATAGTTGGGAATATCTAAGTTTAGGCCGAGACAAGGCCATGCCATACTACATTTTCAGTATAACTATGTGTCATAGGCCTATATTCAGAACTCTTAAGTCTTTGAATTTTTTGAGGTCTTATCAACTTCTTTCGCAGCTGTCGATTAGCTTTTGTTCATTTTATTTGCAGTATGACATCAGGTGTATTTATCAATTGAGCTACCAGCAGTTTCTATTGAAATCCTGACTGCAACATGGCTATGTTCATATTTCTGTGTCTTTTTCAGTGCACTACCCGTCTCCACTGAGTCTACTCCATGGTCCACTTCTAAGAACTGCTCTCATTTAGTTCTATTCCTATTGGTCACAATGCAGCTGGCATATCTTATGATTGTTTCTTGTCTCATTCCTGGGCCCTTGCTTTTACTTATTTTCATGTTATTCCTTGATGACATTATCCATAGGCCTGGAATCAGCTTCCACATGTATGCTAACAACCGGCACTATCTCTCCTTAGCATTCTCAATCCCAAGATCACTACTGTAACATCAAATTACCTGATCCTGCATAAAATCACAGGTAAGCCAGAATTTTTGCCAGCTGAACTACAGGAACAATTAAAGCATCTGGTTCAGCGCCTGGCTGAATCCATCCCTTGCCCCATCACTGTTCCTACAAATCACCCCATAAAAAAAAACTCCCAAGTTCTCTCCCTGTCTTTTCACTTTTAACTATAATTTCAAACTGATAACCCTTTTTCTATAATGGAATGTGCAAAACTACACACAATATTCCAACTGTGGCCTCATCATAACAGTGTAAAAAACTATCATGACCCCTTTACTCTTCTATACTGTGCTTCGATTCATAAAACCCAAAATGCTACTGAACTTTTTTTTTTAAACAGTCTTTCTACCTGCACTCACACTTCACAGGAATTACGTATTTAAAATTCACGTCTCACCATAGGGTAAATAAAGCCAAGGAGTTAAATGCGTGGCTCAGAGATTGGTGTGGGAGGAATGGGTTTCGGTTCATGGGGCATTGGCACCAATACTGGGGTAGGAGGGAGCTGTTCCGGTGGGATGGGCTTCACTTGAGCCACGCTGGGACCAATGTCCTGGTGAACCAAATAAGTAGGGCTGTAGAGAGGGCTTTAAACTAAATAGGGGGCGGGGGGGTAGGGTTCTGGAAAGGGGATACAAAGGCTAACAAAGCAAAAAGGATACGGCAGTCTTGCAGGGCAGCTATTTTGGCAATGATACCCAGAGTGTGACAGGAAATAGCAGGGTGTACAAGCATTAAAGAAAGCAGCAAATAGGGTCAAAAGGGGGAAAAAATGGTAAAAAGGCAAAATTAATGGCTCTTTACTTAAATGCACATACCACTTGGAACAAAATAAATGAATTAATGGCACAAATAGAGGTTAACGGGTATGATCTTATAGCCATTACGGAGACTTGGTTACAAGGAGATCAAAGCTGGGAACTAAATATTTTTGAAAGGACAGACAAGAAGGAAAGGGTGGTGGGGTAGCTTTGTTAATACGAGATGGACTAAGTATGATAGCAAGAAATTATCTTGGATAAGAAGATGTAGAATCCATATGAGTGGAGGTCAGAAATAACAAGGGGAAGAAAACACTGGTGGGAGCAGTCTATAGGCCCCCTGACAGTAGCTATATTGCAGGACAGAGAATAAATCAGGAGATAATAAGGGCATGTAAAAAAGGCAGTACATTAATCATGGGTGACTTTAAATCTTCATGCAGATTGGGAAAATCAAATTGGCAGAGGTAGACACAAACAAGAATTCATAAGAGTGTATTCGGGACTGTTTCTTAGAACAATATGTTGTGGATCCAACCAGGAATCAGGTTATTTTGGATCTGGTAATGTGTAATGAGGCAGGTTTAATAAATTATCTCAGAGTAATGGATCCCCTAGGAAACAGTGACCATAATATGGTAGAATTTAGCATTCAGTTTGAGAGTGAGGAGCCTGGGTCGGAAACAACTGTGCTAAACTTAAATAAGGGTAATTACAAAGGAATGAGGGCAGAGTTGGCTTGAGTGGACTGGGAAAGCAGTTTAGCAGAAGACCGTTGATGAACAATAGCAGACATTTAAGAAAATAGTTCATGACTCTCAACAAAGATATATCCCAGTGAGGAAGAAGGATTCTAGGAAGGGGATAAATCAACCATGGTTAACCAAGGAAGTTAAGGGCAGTATCAAAGTGAAAGAAAAAACATGCAATGTTGCAAAGACTAGTGGTAAGCCAGAGAATTGGGAACTTTTTATAAACCAACAAAAGATGACCAGAAAAATAATAAAGAGGGAGAAAATAAACTTTGAGGGTAAACTAGCAAGTAATATAAAAATGGACAATAAGAGCTTCTTTAAATATATAAAAAGGAAGAGAGGGGCCAAAGTGAACATAGGTCCCTTAGAGAATGAAGCTGGGGAAATAATAATAGGGAACCAGGAAATGGAAGAGGAGTTGAATAAATACTTTGCTTCAGTCTTCACAGTAGAAGATACTAATAGCGTTCCAAAAATACTAAATAATCAAGGGGAAAAGTGGGGGAGGAAATAAATACAATAACTATCACTGGAGAAAAAGGGAAACTAATGGGGCTAAAGGTCGATAAGTCCCCTGGACTTGATGGGTTGCATCCTAGGATATTAAAGGAAGTAACCACAGAGATACTGGATGCATTGGTAATAATCTCCCTAGAATCCTTAGATTCCGGAAAAGTCCCAGAGGATTGCAGAATGGCCAATGTAACACTCTTAATCAAAAAGGGGGGAGACAAAAAATAAGTAGCTATGGGCCAGTTAGCTTAACATCTGTCATTTGGAAAATTTTGGAGTCTATTTTCAAGGATATAATAGCAGAGTATTTAGAAATACATCATTTAATCAAACAGAGTCAGCATGGCTTCTGAAGGGGAAATCATGCCTAACAAATTTATTAGAATTCTTTGAGGAGATAACAAGCAGATAGATAAAGGGGAACCAGTAGACATAATATATTTGGATTTCCAAAAGGTCTTCGCTAAAGTATCGCATATAAGGCTACTTAATAAGATAAGAGCCCATGGTCTTGGGGGTAGTATATTAGCATGGATAGAGGATTGGCTAACTAATAGAAAACAGAGAGTTGGGGTAAGGGGGCATTTTCGGGATAGCAACCTGTAACTAATGGAGTACTACAGGGATCAGTGCTGGGGCCTCAATTATTTACAATATATATCAATGACTTAGATGAGGGAAGTGAATGTACTATCGCCAAGTTTGCAGGTGACACAAAAATAGGTGGGAACGTAAGTGGTGAGGATGACACAAAAAGTCTACAGAGGGATATAGATAGGTTAAGTGAGTGGGCAAAAACTTGACAGATGGAATACACTGTGGGAAAATGTGAGGTTATGCACTATGGCAGGAAGAATAGAGGACCTGAATATTATTTAGATGGAGAAAGACTGCAGAAGGCTGCAGCACAGAGGGATTTGGGAGTCCTTGTGCATGAATCCCAAAAAGCTAACATACAAGTTCAACAGGTATTGGGAAGGCAAAAGGAACGTTGGCCTTTATTCCAAAGGGAATGGAGTATAAAAAAAGGGAAGTCTTGCTAAAACTATACAAGGCACTAGTTAGACCACACCTAGAATACCGTGAACAATTTTGGTCCCCTTATCTAAGGAAAGATATACTGGCATTGGAGGCAATCCAGAGAAGCTTCACAGTTGATCCTGGTAATGGAGGGATTTTCTTATGAGGGGAGGTTGAGTAGGTTGGGCCTGTATTCATTGGAATTTAGAAGAATGAGAGGTGACCTTATTGAAACATAAAAGATTCTTAGGGGGCTTGACAGGGTAAATGCTGAGAGGTTGTTTCCCCTTGTGGGAGAGTCTAGGACCAGAGGGCATAATCTCAGAGTAAGGGGCCACCCATTTAAGAGATGAGGAGGAATTTCTTCTCTCAGAGGGTAGTCAATCTGTGGAATTCTTTACTGCAGAGGGCTGTATTGGCTGGGTCATTAAGCATATTCAAGGCTGAGATAGACAGATTCTTGTTCAGTAAGGGAATCAAGGGTTATGGGGAAAAGGCAGGAAAGTGGAGTTGAGGATTATCAGATCAGCCATGGTCTCAATGAATGGCGGAGCAGATTCGATGGGCCAAATGGCCTACTTCTGCTCCTACGTCTGCTGGTCATTCATCCATATTCTCCAGTATATTTCCATACTCCCCCATTACTCCTTTCCACCCTCCCATGACATATATTACTTCACACTTGCTTTCATTAAGTTATACCTTTTGCAAATTCTGCAAATCTATGCCCTTCTGAAGTAATACAGAAATCCCCACTGTTGGCCAAATATCCTACTTTGGTGTCATCAGAAAATTTTGATATCAACATGGGAATACAAGTCCAATAGCCAATAAATAGTTGAAGAACCAAAGTGGATCCAGTACTAATCCCAATGGTCAACCACTTCAAACCGTTCCTCAATACCCATTAACTCTATATCTACAACAACTTGCATTTACACAGTGCCTTTAACACAAAAAAGTATCCCAAAATGCCATAGAGGCATAAGGAAAAAATGGACACCAAACACTTGGTCAAAAAGGTGGATGCAGGCAATGTTAACGAGATGCAACTAGGCAGTGCTTGTGGTGGGAAGGATATTGAATTAAAAACTCAGCTCACAGTCAAATAGGACACTGTGGCTGTGGACAGTCTGGTTCAATCTGAAATGGTGACTGGGACAGGAATAGAATTGATGACAACGGTTGGAGTTTCTGCTGAATGTCACAGGCAATGGCTTCAGAAGTGCCTACTTTTAGCTGGAGAAATCTGTGGATGTCAGACAAGAGGTCTGACAACACAGATGCAGTGCGGGTGGGCAGGATCGAGAGAAGGGCTAATGGGGTGGGGGTGAGCCGATTGTCAGCAGCACACAAGATAGTTTGTAAGGACAGAAGGGGCAAGAGTGGATTTTGAAAGTACCTGAGGAGTAGGAATGTCAGTTACTTTGGGGTTCAGGAAGGAAAGTTGGATGGTAAACTGGTGGCATTGGGATCAAGGATGTAGGTAGTGAATAAAATGGGCAAGATAAGCATGGGGAAGATTTGAGAGAAGATTGAAGGTGAGTAAAGATGAGGACAGAAACAGTGGGTTGTTTCAACCTTAGTGACAAAAAAGTTAATGAGCTTATCACACTGAAACCCTAATGCTTTATTCCTTATCAGATGCTGCTACATTTCCTCTTAAACCATAAGCCTACCATTTTGCAGCAAGCTTCTTTCAAGGTTTCTTTTGAAAAATTCATAAACTACATCTACTGCATTCCTTATACCTATTCAAATTTGTAATTTGTTTAAAAATACGATCATACTTGTTAAACTCTGATTCATACTGGCTGCCCCTGATTATATCACATCTCTAATAATCACAAACTTGATCTCAAATTTTCAACTCATCTGTCACAGCCCTTATTCTCTGGAACCCACAACCAAAATCTTGTTACTTCTCTTTCTTCCTTTTAAAACCTCCTCAGCAACTTTCTTTCATCATCTTTTCCAACTCTGAACTACACTAAATCCTACTTGCTGGCCTCCTTGTCCCCCAGCACATTGAATTTAAAATGCATGTTCTTGTTTACAAATCCCTCCATAGATTTACCTCGTACCTCTGCAAACACCTCTCACCATTATCCTGGCCTCCAGCCTTCAGTCCTCTTACTCTGGCCACCTGTACCTATAGCAAACCTTGATTAAACTATTAATAGTTGAGCATTCACTCACTCTCTGGAACTGCCCCCTCATGCCTCTATACCTTGATATTTCTCCACTTCTTCAAGAACCTCCTTAAAAAACTTTCTCTTTGAATATACTCTTTGACTAAACTCTTCACATTTCTACTGCTATTTGGCATTCATTCCTTGTCTTTGAAACATCCTGGTATATTTTCTATATTAAGAGGTACTATGGAAAATTGTTGTACAAAGACTCCTGTTACCATCTAAAAACTTCTCATTAATCTCATTCTGAGGAAAAGGCAGAGCAAGAACCAGGACCATGCCTGCACCAAGGTGAGACCGACGTCTCCCAAGCCTGTGCGGACCCATCACCAGCTCATTTGTCACCTAACAAAACCGAACGGTTTGTTAAGTTGGTGACTATGCAGCCAATCACTTGTTATCTCTTCTCTCTTTGATAGCTAGGCACTGGCAGCCAGCCTATCAGCCCCAGCACCCAGAATACCTTGGATGAGGATTCTGAGGATCCACCGGATGTAGAGCCATCACAGCCTTCACTCACACCCTTCACCAATGCAGAGAGATACACCTTGGTGGGACCTAGTTCTACAGCAGGCTCGGGATCATAAGCTGGTGAGCACAGCACAGATTTGGGTCTACAGCAGATGGAGGCAGGAGCATCCATGGACTTGGAGGATTGCTGGAGGCCAGGCTCCTGCAGAGTTCGACTCAGATAACAAGCCTCTGGATTCAGCCCCAACACAGATGCCGGAGCTGCAAAGACAGACAAAGACAGGGAACATCAGCAAGATGGTCAGAAGCTGTTACCAGATTGTAACAGACAATGGAGGAGTCCATCCGCATTCAATCTGATGTCGTCACGCCAACATGCCAGCGCACCAAAGTCAACACTGCTCTGATGGCGACCACCATAGAAACCTTTGCCCAGGTGCCTGATATGCGCCAGCATCTGCACTCCATTGCTCTAGGCATAGATGGGATCCGTCATTGGCTAGGTGAGAGAAGGACACGGCACCTCGACCTCACTCCAGGTGCCCTTTCTCCTCAAGGAGTCAGGCAGGGGCCCTTGGCCACCCACATCAGCCACCCATAGGGAGGAGCACCATCAGCTGGGCACACTGGGGCCATCCACCCAGGTGACTCGAATTGTCTAGCTGCTCCCAATCTCCTCTGCTTGTGACTACATTAGCTGCAGCTGCACCTGTCCCACAGCAGGAAACCCAAAGCAGGCCAGGGCCCTCCAGAGATGACCGCCAAGGTCATCACAGACAACAGGGCATAAGCAGTCAGCAGGCTGCATCAACCTCTGCTGTGGATGTCGGGGATGCACCAAGATGTAACGGTAGGAGTTCCTATGTACTCTTGTCTGCCTGCTGCATTATCTCATGTCCCTGTGTACATCTGAACATGACCCCAATATTAGTCCCCACCTTCCCACCTCCAAGATTTAGAGCAATGGACCTCGCTGACACATTGAGCCTTGTGATTCCTGCCAGACGGTTAAAGTTGTCATTACAGTGCCTGACCATTCTCTGTGCAGCATCGAAATGAGTGAAGCCTCTGCCTCTCAGAACTTGGTGGTTGAGCAAGGCACCCCTGAGACATGCTTCGGAGATTCATATAATGTTGCCTCATGAGGTTAGAACCTGGAGACTGCTTCAGTCACCTGATGCTGCTGCATTGAACACAACTCAATGTGGATCTTTGAGGGTGGAATGGCAATGCGGGTTGAGTCGGTGCATCTTTTATTGGCCTCCATGTACTTTCCGTCAGTCTTGAGTGTGCCTTACATATGAACCAAAATTTGGAGTTCTTATGCGCTCCTGTCTTCCTGCTGCGTTATCTCATGTCCGTCTGTACATCTGAACATAACCCCAATATTAGTCCCCATCTTCCCACCTCCATGATTTAGAGCAATGGACCTTGCTGACACATGTTGAGCCTTACCATTCCTGCTAGATGGTTAAAATTGTGTGACATAGTTGTGTGTAAAGGCCCCAGATGCCTGACTAGGACATTGGTGGATTCAGTGCTGGGCTCGAAGGTCTGCGACACTGACCCCCTGCCAGCTCTTAGATGGTCAGTCGACATGGTTATGTACTATTTACAATGGCATCGGTGTGACTGGTTTCCTTGTGGATATGTCAGAATGAAAATGTGGAGGCCTCAAAAGGGATCAGAGCAAAGTTTTAATACATGTGATGTGTGCTCTTTATTATCAAAGATTTGAGTCCTTAAGGCCTAAATGGAGTGTCAGCATTTTGGGCCCACAAATGCCAAGGCTATGCTGTACAGGAAGTTGGGAGACACCAAACGGAGGCATGGTCATGAGTGCTTGATAGATATCAGACAATGCTGCTCCTGAGGCTCGCATCCATTACTGCGAGTTACAGATGACTGTGTCCTGAAGACGTCTCTAACGTTGTGCACTGAGTACGATGATGAGGCCTGAACACTTGTTTTGCATGAACGATTGCTTGCATAGAGATACCGCAGTGTGGATTCAGAATCGATCTCAGACATGATGGCGAGAACCACTGAGTGAGGACTGTCTTCCTTGAGACGCCTTGCCAGACTGCAGGCATATTGCCATGAGTGCACTGAGGACTGCATTGCTGCTCCTGCCTCTTGCTGTATGCCATAGGCAGTGGAATGTTGGCAAAATGCTTGAAGAGGCTGCACCATCTCAACTTTGCTCACAAAACACCCTGTTGCAGTTATTTCCCATAACAGAAAGGCCACATGCTCCAGAGGCTGCCTCACGTTCCAAGGATGAGGATACCGTGACACAACAGTGCAACTTTTCATTCAGAGATTGATGTGCTGCATTGAGATGATGAGGCTTGCAAAAAAGGTGTTCAGGTGCACCCAGCATAGAGGGCACTGGTAAAAAAGGCTTGTATGAGTTATTCGTCATTATCCTTCTGGAACCTGGTGGCTATAAGCATCTCAAGTGCACACCTGCCTTGTCTGGCCCATGCAATGGCCTCTTCCTCTGGAGCCTCCGCTTCTTCACCTTCATTGAGCTCAGCCCTCTCAAAGTCCTCATCCTCAGAGGAAACATGCAGCTCCTCCGACTCTCTTTATGGCAAGTTATCCCCCCTCTGGAGCACCAGGTTGCGTACAGCACAGCAAGCCACGATGATGCTGGAGGCCCTCTGAAGAGCACCACCTGACGTACCCGAACATCAAAAATGCATCACAATAGTCTGCTCAATCAATGAGCGTGTTGCTGAATCAGCAGCATTGTACCTTTCCTCTGAGGAACTTTGTGACTACCGAACGGGCATCATCAGCCATGTCTTTTGTGAGTAGCCTTTGTCACATAGGAGCCAACCCTGCATGCGCTGAGAGCCCCTGAAGATTTGTGGAACCTGCGAGTGACTCAAAATGTAAGAGTCGTGGGAGTTTCCAGGGTATTTCTCACATACCTGTATTATCTGCTTCTGGTGGTTGCAGACCAGCTGCACATTGAGAGTGGAACCCTTTCTTGTTCATAAATTGTAGTGGTTGCTGCCAGGGGGCTATTAAAGCCACATGACTGCAGTCGATGGCACCCTGCACCTGTGGGAATCCAGGGATCACAGCAAAGCTCACTGCTCTAGCAGTCTGGCTGGCTCCATCTCAGGGGAACCAGACATAATTCTGCGCCTTGCTAAATAGAGCATCCATAATCTCTCGGATGCATTTGTGAGCAGATGCCTGACAAATCTCGCCGCGACCCCAGTGGAGCCCTGGAACGAGCCACTCGTTAAGAAGTTCAAAGCGGTGGTCACTTTGAGAGCCACTAGCAATGGATGGCCTCCCAGTCCCTGCAGTGTCAACTCCTTCCAGAGAATGTGGCAGATGTGAGCCACCACATCCCTAGACATGCGAAGGTGTCTACGGCACTGTGTCTTGCTTGTCTGGAGGTATGAGAAGTGTCTTCTGTACACCCTTAGTCTTGTCAGACACCTCAGCTTAATGGCTTTGTAATCCTCAGCTCCTTGGTCTTGAAGGGGCCCCACTGGCTCTTGTTCATCAGGGTGAGGTTCTTCCCTTTGCCCAGCCTGCTGACGCCGGGCCCTTTTTCTCCTCCTTCTCAGTTGCCTGATTGCCAGGATGAATGAAACATTGCCTGTTCCATTCATGAGGCTTTCGTGCTCGACTCTACGAAACAATGAACAGAATAAACATAAGGCTACAATGGTCACCTTTCAGTCGCAAACTAGGGAGTCATTGTGAAGCCCACGGGTTGCTTTCATCCAGGCATTACAGCCGAAATTGTCACTTGGAGCGCTAGTACTGCCTTCTGGATCAATGGTAAGGCACCCACCCAAACGTCACAGGCACAACAGAGCTTTGACACAGGGGCTTGGATCTGACTGAGTTCTGCCAGTCGAGAGAAGCCTTAATCAGGGCACTGTCAGGCTCTTTCCTTTAGATTACACCGTAGGCCAATTAGCATTCATGTTATGAGGGTATTGGGGGGGTGGCGGGGGGGGGCGCAGTGCTGTGGTGGGAGGGGAGGCATTCAAATCTGAACCTGCCAGCTGCAAGGTTTAGAGTTCTTAGGGCCATTAGGCATATGCATTTTGGCCCATGGCCCCTTTTCAGTTGGTTCTTTCTGACATTGGGGATTTGCTACAAGAGGGACAGAGAGGCTTTGGAAGCCGATTCTAAAAGACCCGCAGTTGGGTTATACTCTTGCAAGAATGCCCAAAATGAGTTAGGGTGCCACATTCCCAAAATTGGTAACAGACTGCTCCAAACATGTCTCAGCTGTGCCTTCCTCTCCAACTGCAAAAGCAGAAATGAGTAGGGTACCCCTTTAATCGGCCCACAAGTGCAGTGATCGACTCTTTCCACAAGCCCTGAGAGCCCTCCTCTGGCAATTTATTTTATACCTTGCTTTACAACTGCGTCATTGGATCAGCTGAAAAATGTACAAATTGTTGCGATTTTCCATTCCCAACTTTCATGGCGGGTTGGGCGGCCCACCACGTCATGTTGGGAACCACATTAGCATTCATTTGCATACCATGAATAGTCAATGAAAATCCAGCTCACCAGAATCACACCCCACTCCAAGTCAAAAGGCCACACTGGCGGCATGAGGGGTGGGGGGGGCGGGGTCAAGTCTACATGGGGCACTGGGACATCAACATCAAATGGTTCAGTGGGGAGGGCAGAGATATCAACAAGTATCACGATGGGATCAAGGGTTAGTGGGGGAGGAAGGAGAGCGATTGGAGTGAGGGAAACCTGCACATGATGCTCTTCCAGCATGATGGAAGGGACTTCATTGGTCACAGGCAGATGTTCTCCGCATTTTCCCATCCTGCCTGCCATGACCCGCCGCTGACGGGAACAGAAAATCCCACCCTATGTCTCCAGTTATAAAGCTCTGGAGCCCATATTCTTTGGTATACGTTATAAGTTCCACCAAGAAAACAAGAACAAGCTAAATATTAATGAGGCATCGCAGATGAATAAAGGCATAAGTGAAAAACTGAGGATCAGGAAGGGGACTGAAGCTGGTCTGGTAGTAAAACCTCAGGTCCAGCACTGTCTATGCTACCCTTGCCCGTCTTGTCTCAGCAACCCCCACGCCAGTCAAGCCTTTGCCCTCCAAACCCCTGCCTTCCCGCTGGTCTTGCATGGTAAGCCTTGGCCTGATCTACCCCCCTCGCCCCTTGAGTTCCCGCTGGTCTTGCCTTCGCAGCCTTGGCATGAAGTTGGAACAGTCACGAGCACAGCGCAGTGAAAGGTACGTGAACGCTGTGCACACACATCTCGCAGTCATGAGTGAAGTGATGCTCGCCAGTTACACGTCACTCATATCCAGTTGTGAATCATGCTGGTCTAAATAGCAATGTGGCCTTTTAACCTGGAATGGGGGTGTGATTCTGGTGAGCTGGGTTTTCAATAAATATTCATGATATTCAATGATTGCAAATGCAGTTCCCGACATAGCCCGGAGGGCTGCCCGACCCGCTCTGAAAGTTGGAAGCAGGAAATCACGAACTACTTTTACATTGGCCGGAAACTGAATTTTGGCCGTTCTCTGCATTTTCCCATCCTGCCTGCCATGACACCCGCCGCTGACGGGAACAGAAAATCCCACCCTATGTCTCCAGTTATAAAGCTCTGGAGCCCATACTTTGGTATACATTATAAATTCCACCAAGAAAACAAGAACAAGCTAAATATTAATGAGGCATCACAGATGAATAAAGGCATAAGTGAAAAATTGAGGGTCAGGAAGGGGACATATACAAAGTACATGGACAGCAGGAAAGAGCATGAGAAGAATATGAAAAGACTAGGAGAAAAGTCAGACACAATTAGGAAGGTAAAAGAGGAACATAAAAAGTGATATCCTACAGGAATGTGAACCGAAAAAGGAAAGTCAGGGTGGGAATAGGGCCACTAAGGAAAGGTGAAGATAAAAATCACACGCAGCATTATTGAAATGGCAGAAATATTAAATACTTATTTTGCTTCAGTACTTACCAGGAAGATGGATCAGGGAGACATGATATTGAGTGATGAGCTTAGAAATGATATCATTACATTTAAAATAAAAAGAGCATTAAATAAACTAATCAATCTCAAAGGGGATAAAACACCTGGTACAGGCTGATTTTATACAAACATTTTAAAAGAATCTAGGGAAGAGATTGCAACGGTATTATTATACATATTTAAAAATTGCTTTAAAAAGTGACATGTCGAAGCTTTTCGCCTTGCACACATCAGGACACTTTGCAAGAATACCAATATAAAGGGAAAACAACAATTTGTACTGTATGAGAAGAGAATGCTGCTTGGTTGGCAAGTGGACTCTGATTGGTAGAGGCATTGCCGTGGAGAATGCACCAACCGATGGCGACTGACAGTTAACTGCAGGCATTGTTTGAAATTTAAACCAGGCAGCTTGGCCCCGATTGGCCAAGGCATTGCCCTGAGGAATGAGTCAGCAAAAAGCTGTTACTTAATTTGTGAAGCTGAAACAGGCACAATGTGTATACATGTTCTTTCCGTCTGCCAAGAACAGTATTTATATGTGTAGTTTCCAGTACATGCAAATGTGCCACACTGTGAGCCCGACTGACAATATTAAATTAGTTGTCAGTGTAATTCTTAGCACACTGAGGATTATTTAGCAAATGTTGTCCAATCACAAAATCATATCTAATGTTGGACACTGTGTTTTGAGTCTTGCAGGCACAGGCTGGTTGTACCTTGCTGTTGCGAACAGTGGCTGGGACACGCTATTTGATATAATTCCCCAGTTCTTGGGATGTATGGCTACATGCCTGGTTTAAATTTCAAACAATACTTGGCAGTTAACTGTCAGTCACCATCAACTGGTACAGTCTCCACGGCAATGCCTCTACCAATCAGAGTCCACTTGCCAACCAATCAGCACTCTCTTCAAATACAGTATGAATTGTTGTTTTTCCCTTATATTGGTATTCCTGCAAATTGCCCTGATGCGTGCAAAATGAAAAGCTTCAACATGTCTTTTTTTCAGTAAGTTTTGTTCTACCAAACGACATTTTAAAAACTCATTTAAAGTTGTAGTGCCAGGGAACTGGTAGCAAGCTAACGTTATAGCTATATTTAAGAAGAAAGATAAAACATGGCTAGCACAAGACCTCATGGCAACAACCACAGTCCAAAAACTAGCGCTTACTCCACTATGCCACTATTCAAGCAAGGGATCATAGAGATATCCACATCACCCACGCCATGACAGATACTGATGACCTCTGGACCAATCATCGCCATATCCTATCTACCTGGCCCCTTAGCAGCGGAGCAACAGAAGCACTGCCAAAAGAAAATTAAAATCGAAGGCCTCAAAGATCCCATCAAGGTGGCACTTCTCAGGCTGCACCTCACTATCAACCTTTCAACCTCTAGCTACCAGGAGCCACAGTGTGCCCAGAGAGCCTGGTCAACCCGAAAGCCCATCATAGCAAGCACCTGCGAAGAGGTGCTTGGCCTCTCTACCACGAAACATCGTGACTGGTTTGACGAAAACAACCAAGAGATTCAGTACCTAACCGAGCATAAGCACAAAGCTTTCATGAACTGGAAACTTCACTATGGCTCAAGAGAAAACCAGCAATTCTACAAATGGCTGAAGTCAGCGGTATAGCATAAAACTTGGAGATCCCCTGGCATGCACTCTTCTTCCCAGATGAGGACTCTGATGTTGTATAGTCATGCCAATAGTTTAAGAACAAATGGTGGGTAGAAAGAGTGTGGGAGGTCCATTGGCTCGTGGACACCAATGACATGCGCGGTTCCTTCAAAGTTGTCTACACAATCTACGGCCCAAGCACTCCCCACTCCGCTGAGAACCAAGCATGGAGGGGTGCTCATCAAGGACAGGGAGAAAGTCAGTGCTCACTGGAAAGAATATTTTGAAAAATTCCTCAACCGAAACTCTGTCTTCAACTCAACTGCCCTCAACCCTACTCCTCAATACCCCGTCGAGCTCAGTCTTGGTGCTGCCCCAGTCCAGGGCAAAGTTGAAAAAAACTATTCGATGGCTGAAAAACAACAATGCCCCTGGAGCAGATGGAATCCCTGCTGAAATTCTGAAATACGGCGGGGATAAACTCCTGGCACAGCTGCACAACTTCATAACCCTTATCTGGGAAGAAGATGGCATGCCAGGGGCTCTCAGGGACACCATAATCATGACGATATTCAAGATGGGAGACAAGTCAGATTGCGCTAACTACAGAGGTCTGCCACAGGGAAGATCGTTGCAAGGATCCTCCTCAGCCAACTCCTCCCAGTGACCAAGGAACTCCTTTCAGAATCACAGTGCAGTTTTCACCCATTGAGGCACCACAGACATGATCTTCACTGTGCAGCAAATTCAAGAAACATGTAAAGCAGCGGAGCAACAGAAGCAATGCCAAAAGAAAATTAACATCGAAGGCCAACTACCAACTACTGTACGTGGCCTTTTTCAACCTCATAAAAGCCTTTGACTCTGTCAACCATGAAGGCTTAAGGAGTTATCCTCCTCAAATCTGGCTGCCCTCAGAAATCTGTCACCATCCTCCGC
Organism: Cetorhinus maximus; assembly: GCF_964194155.1. NCBI lineage: Eukaryota > Metazoa > Chordata > Chondrichthyes > Lamniformes > Cetorhinidae > Cetorhinus > Cetorhinus maximus. The sequence goes on from NC_135887.1 coordinate 83,194,974, forward strand.
CTACTCCACAATGAGATGCATGCCGTGATCCACACCAATGGAATCACTACAAACCTTACCTCAGTGAAAACTGGAGTCAAATGAAACTGTGTCATTACACTAACTCTCTTCTCCAATTTCCTCACTGCAGTACTGCAACGCACCTCCAGCAAATTACCCACAGGAGTGGAGATAGTCTCCAGAGCAGATGGGAAACTGTTCAACCTAATCCAAAACCAAAACCACTCCAACCTCAGTCATAGAGGTTTGGAATGCAGATGATGTTCGTGCGTGCACTCGCTCAGAAACTGAGCTCCAGGTCATTGTTGACTCTTTCTCAAAAGCATATGAGAAAATGGGCCTTTCACTAAACATCTGGAAAACTAAGATCCTCTTCCAACTGGCTCCCACAGCAAAACACCTGTCCCCGTTGATTTAGATCAGTGGCGGGATCCTGGAAAATGTGGACCATTTGCCATATCTTGAGAGCCTTCTTTCAACGAAGACAGACATAAATGAGGAAATATATCATCACTTCCAATGTGCCAGCTCAGCCTTCAGCCGACTGAGGGAAAGAGTATTTGAGGAACAGGATCTCAAACAAGAGACCAAGGTCATGGTTTACCGGGTGGCAATAATCCCCATGCTTCTATATGCTTCAGAAACTTGGGCAACTTGCAGCAGGTACCTCAAAGCACTCGAGAAATACCACCAGTAGTGCCTGTGCAATATCCTCCAAATCCAATGGCAGAAAAGGCAGTATAACAGCATCACCTCTCCCAAGCCAACTTGCCCTGTCAAGTATCAAGATGCTATTCACTCAAAATCAGTTCCGGACAGAGTATGTCATTTGTATGCCGAACACTAGACTTGCAAAGGAACTATTCTACTCCGAACTCAGTCACGGCAGGGCATTCGCGAGGAGGGCAGCAGAAATACTTTAGGGATGTCCTCAAAGCATCCCTAAAGACATCAAACAAACCTGTCGATTCATGGGAAACCCTGACTTGTGACCGAACAAAATGGAGAAGGCTCATTCGGGAATGCACCGAACAAGATGAGACACTTCGTCAGGCACTTGCATAGGCGAAGTCGAGGCACGGAGGGGGCGCACAATCCTCCAAATAACCTATCAACCAAGCCCTTCAAGTAACCAGCTGCCCCACATGTGGCAGTGTATGCAAGTTACACACTGGACTTATCAGCCATCTCAGGACCCATTCAACCGGTGTGGAAGCAAGTTTTCCTTGACCCCGATTGACTGCCTAAGGCGAGGAAGGAGTTTTAAGATGGATACGCAGGGGACTGTAGACCAGTCAGCTTAACACTGATAGTAGGAAAAATAATAAAATCCCTACTAAAGGGGAAAAAGAAAAAACGTATAGAAACCAAAAATATAATAATGAATAGTCAGCATAGATGTCAAAAGGGAAATTCTTACTTGGCCAACCTCATTGAATACTTTGAAGTGGTAACAGTGAGAGTAAACAAGTCTAATGCACTGTATGTAATACATCTAGAATTCCAAAAGTCTGCCAATAAGGTACCACATAATAAACGAATGAATAAAATCAGGGTATATGGAGTCAGGGGCAATTAGCAGAGTGGATAGCTGGCTGGCTGAAAACAGAGAGTAGGGGTAAAGGGTGGCTATTCTGAATGGCAGAAACTGGGAAGTGGGAACAGTGCTGGAACCTCTGTTGTTCACAATTTATATAGATGATTTAGACTTTTGGAATCAAAAGCATAATTTCTAGATTTGTGGAGGAAACCAAATTGGAAGGGATAGTGAGGAGGACTGCAATAAATTACAAGACATTAATAAACTTGAAGAATGGGCATATAATTAGCAAATGAATTTCAACGTGGTCAAATGTAAGGTATTACATTCTGCTACATACAAACATACGAGTTAGGAGCAGGAAAAGGCCACACGGCCCTTCGAGCCTGCTCCGCCATTCAGTAAGATCATGGCTGATTTGACTGTAACCTCCCACCAGCTACAGATATCATTTCACCCCCTTATTTATTAAGAATCTATCTAACTCTGCCTTGAAAACAATTACAAGAATCTGCTTCCACTGCCTTTTGAGGGTGTTCCAAAGACTCACTACCCTCAGAGAAAACATTTCTTCTCATCTCTGTCTTAAATGGGCGACTCCTTATTTTCAGACAGTGATGCCCTAGTTTTAGATTCTCCCACAACAGGAAACATCCTCTCCACATCCAACCTGTCAAGACCCCTCAGGATCTTATATGTTTCAATCAAGTCGCATCTTAGTCTTCTGAAGTCCAGCGGATATAAGCCTCGCCTGTCCACCTTTCCTCATAAGACCCGCCTGTTAGTTAGTAAACCTTCTCTGAGCTGCTTCTAATACATGTATATCTTTACTTAAATAAGGACACCAACACTTACACAGTGCTCCAGATGTGGTCTTAGCAGTGTCCTGTACAAATGAAGCATAATCTCTCTACTTTTATATTCAATTTCCCTCGCAATAAATTATAACATTCTATTAGCTTTCCTAATTACTTGCTGTACCTGCATACTAGCCTTTTGTGATTCATGCACTAGGACACCCAGATCCCTCTGCATCTCCGACTCTGCAATCTCTAACCATTTAGATAATACGCTTTGCTTTTATTCTTCCTGCCAAAACAGACAATTTCACATTTGCCCACATTATTTTCCATTTGTCAGATCTTTGCCCACTCACTTAAACCTATGTCCCCCTTGTTGCCTCCTCATGTCCTTTTCACAACTTACTTTCCTACCTTTGGACCATCAGAAAATTTAGCAACCATGCCTTCTATCCCTTCATCCAAGTCATTTATATAAATTGTAAAAAGTTGAGACACTGATCCCTGTGGCACATCACTCGTTACATCCTGCCAACCAGAAAACGACCCATTTATGGGTCAACATTTGTAACCTGTTAGCTTTTTTTTCATTTGCTCATGGGATGTGGGTATCACTGGCTCAGCCAGCATTTATTGCCCAACCCTAACTGCCCTTGTTCAGAGGACATTTAAGAATCAACCACATTGCTGTGGGTCTGGGGTCACATGTCGGCCAGACTAGATAAACACGGCAGATTTCCTTCCCTAAAGGACATTAGTGAACCAGCTGGGTTTTTACAACAATCGGCAATGGCTTCGTGGTCATCATCAGAGTTTTAACTCCAGATTTTTTATTGAATTCAAATTTCACCATCTGCCATGGTGGGATTCAAACCTGGGTCCCGACAGCATTACCCTGGATCTCTGCAATACGAGTCCAGTGACAATACCACTGTGCCACCGCCTCCCTCTAAGCTAGCCAATCACCTATCCGTGTCGATTAGTTACCCCCCTACACCAGGAGTTTTTATTTTCTGCAATAATCTTTGACATGGCACCTTATCAAATACATTGTGGAAATCTAAGTACAGGACATCCACCAGTTCCCCTTTACCCACAGCACACGTGACTCCTTCAAAGAACTCCAATAAATTGTTTAAACATTATTTCCCTTTCACAAAACTATGTGGACTCTGCCTAATTGCCTTGAATTTTTGTCAGTGCACTGCTATAACAACTTTAATATTAGCTTCCAACATTTTCTCTATGACATGTTAAGCTAATTGGCCTGTATCTTCCTGCTTTGTCTCCTTCCCCTTTTGAATAAAGGAGTTACGTTCACTATTTTCCAATCTAATGGCACCTTCCCTGAATCCAGAGAATTTTGGAAAATTAAAATCAACACATCAACTATCTCATTAGCCACTCCTTTTAAAGCATTAGGACTAAATCTATCAGGACCCGGGGATTTGTCAGCTTACAACTCCAACAATTTTCTCAGTACTACTTCCCTGGTGAATGTAATTTCCCCAAGTTACTCCGTCCCTTCCATTTACTGATTTACAGTACAGCTATTTCTGCGATGATACTTATATTCTCTACAGTGAGGACGGATGCAAAATACCCGTTCAATTCATCTGCCATCCCATTGGGCCATAATCTCCGAGCTCCCCAGTGTCGGATTTGGGAGTTACCCCAAAGATGCGCTGGGGAGTCCCTCTTGGAAGTTCCCAGGTAAGGGTTTGCAAGGCAATTGTTCAATGGCAAAATGTGCAAAATTCCTCTTGACAATTGTCCTGCTCTGGGAACCATCCAAAAATGTGATTTAAATCGTAAATTTCGGATAGTTCCACCGGGGCTACACCAATAGTTACCCAGCAAAAGTTAGAAGAATTAAAACCTCTTCTAACTTCTGGGTAATATTGTAAACACCCAGATCGACCCCCTCCCCGCGGGACTCCCCCCCACATCCCCAACTCCCACCCCCACAGGACTCTCCCCACACCCCCCAACCGACCCCCATGGGGTCCCCCCCCACATACCCAATTCATGCCCCACCCCTGGCGGGACTCTCCCCACACCCTCCGAGCTACCCCACAAGGATTCCCCCCTGACCTCTGTCCCCCTCCCACCATCAACAGACCCACCCTGACCTCTGACACCCCCACCCTGACCTCCCAACCCCTGACTCCCTGCACGCCAACCTTCCCCACCCTTCGACCGCCCCCACCTGCGATGTCTGACCCCTCCAACCCCCAAATCCTATCCATTTACCTTCTCCCTGGCCTGTCAATTTCACTGGTCCTTTAAACTCACCTGCTTTACTGCAGCTAGTGCCGTTAAGAAAAGAGGGCATGGCCTCCTTCAATCCGTCGGAGCTGCACTTCGCTGGGGCCTGCGGGGATTCATTTGATGCAGGCCACAAGCAGCTCTGGCGATCGGAAATGTCAGTGTAGTTTTCAAGAGCAGGTAAGTATGTATTTACTTCTTCTAATTCCTATGGGCCATTTCTTTCTGATGCTGGTTGGGAGTTACAGCCCTTTATTTTCCATTATTAATTCCCCAGACTCACTTTCTATAGGACCAATGCTCACTTTGTTAACTCTTTTCTTATTTAAGTATCTATAGAAACTCTTACTATTCATCTTTACATTTCTAGCTGTATTTCTCTTGTGCTCCAATTTTTCCCTCGTTAGTAATATCTTTGTCATTCTTTATATTCTGTCCAAACTTCAGACCTGCCAGCTGTGTTTGCATAATTATATGCTTTTTTAAAATTCATTTACGGGATGTGGGCTTCGCTGGCTGGGCCAGCATTTATTGCCCATCACTAGTTGCCCTTGAGAAGGTGATGGTGAGCTGCCTTCTTGAACTGCTGCAGTCCATGTGGTGTAGGTACACCCACACTGCTGTTAGGAAGGGAGTTCCAGGATTTTGACCCAGGGACAGTGAAGGAGCAGCGTTCTATTTACAAGTCAGGATGGCTGAGTGACTTGGAGGGGAACTTCCCGATGGTGGTATTTCCATCCATCTCATGCCCTTATTCCTTCTAGATGGTAGTGGTTGTGGGTTGGAAGGTGCTGTCAAAGGGGCCTTGGTGAATTCCTGCAGTGCAACTTGTAGATGGTACACACTGCTGCTACTGTGCATAGGTGGTGGGGGGAGTGAATGTTTGTGGATGTGGTGCCAATCAAGTGGGCTGCTTTGTCATGGATGGTGTCAAGCTTCTTGAGTGTTGTCAGAGCTGCATTCATCCAGGGAAGTGGGGACTATTTCATCACATTCCTGACTTGTGCCTTGTAGGTGGTGGACAGGCTTTGGGGAGTCAGGAGGTGAGTTACATGTCATAGGATTCCCAGCCTCTGACCTGCTGTTGTAGCCACAGTATTTATTTGGCTAGTCCAGTTCAGTTTCTGGTCGATGGTAACCCCCAGGGTGTTGATAGTCGGGTATTCAGTGGTGTTAATGACATTGAATGTCATGGGGCGATGGTCAGGTTCTCTCTTGTTGGGGATGTTCATTTTCTGGCACTTGTGTGGTGCGAATATTACTTCCAGGTGATGGTCAAGCCAAGCCTGGATATTGTCCATGTCTTGCTGCATTTGGACATGGACTGCTTCAGTATCTGGGGAGTCACAAATCGTGCTCAACATTGTGTAATCATCAGTGAACATGCCCACTTCTGACCTTATGATGGAAGGAAGGTCATTGATGAAGCAGTTGAAAATGGTTGGGCCAAGGACACTACCCTGAGGAACTCCTGCAGTGATATCCTGGAGACCATAAGATGTAGGAGCAGAAGTAGGACATTCAGCCCATCGAGTTTTCTCCACTATTCAATGAGATCATGGCTGATCTGATAATCCTCAACTCCAATTTCCTGCCTTTTCCCCATAACCCTTGATTCACTCACTGATTAAAAATCTGTCTATCTCAGCCTTGAATAGAATATACTTAACGACCCAGCTTCTAAAGCCCTCTGCAGCAAAGAATTAAACAGCTTAATTACCCTCAGAGAGGGTACCCTCCTCATCCCTGTTTTAAATGGGTGACCCCTTACTCTGAGATTATGCCCTCTTGTCCTAGACTCTCCCACAAGGGAAAACAACCTCTCAGCATCTACCCTGTCAAGCCCCCTAAGAATCTTATGTGTTTCAATAAGGTTGCCCCTCATTCTTCTAAACTCCAATGAGCACAGGCCCAACCTACTCAACCTCTCCTCATAAAAAAATCCCTCCATACCTGGAATCAACCTAGTGAACCTTCTCTGGACAGTCTCCAATGCCAGTATATCTTTCCTGAGATAAGGGGACCAAACCTATTCACAGTATTCTAGGTATGGTCTAACTAGTGCCTTGTATGTTCACTTTGGTCTCTCTCTTTTTTATATATTTAAAGAAGCTCTTACTGTTCATTTTTATATTACTTGATAGTTTACCTCCAACAACCACAACCAACTTCCATTGTGCTAGGTATGACTCCAACCAGTGGAGAGTTTTCCCTGATTCCCATTGACTCCAGTTTTGCTCAGGTCCCTTGATGCCACACTTGGTCAAATGCTGCCTTGATGTCAAGGGCAGTCACTCTCATCTCGGCTCGGGTGTTCAGCTCTTTTGTCCATGTTTGAACCAAGGCTGTAATGAGGTCAGAAGCTGAGTGGCCCTGGCGGAACTCAAACTGGGCATCAGTGAGCAGGTTATTGCTAAGCAAGTGCCGCTTGATAGCACTGTTGATGACCCCTCCCATTACTGATGACCGAGAGTACACTGGTAAGTGGCCAGGTTGGATTTGTCCTGCTTTGTGTGTACAGGACATACCTGGGAAATTTTCTACATTGCCAGGTAGATGCCAGTGTTGTGGCTGTATTGGAATAGCTTGGCTAGAGGTGTGGCATGTTCTGGAGCACAAGTCTTCAGTACTATTGCCGGAATATTGTCAGGGCCCATTGCCTTTGCAGTATCCAGTGCTTTCAGCCGTTTCTTGATATCATGTGGAGTGAATCGAATTGGCTAAAGACTGGTATCTGTGTTGCTGAGGTCCTCCGGAGGAGGTCAAGATGGATCATCCACTTGGCACTTCTGGCTGAAGATTGTAGCAAATGCTTCAGCCTTATCTTTTGCATTGATGTGCTGGGGCCCCCCATCATTGAGGATGGGGATGTTTGTGGAAACTCCTCCTCCAGTGAGATGTTTAATTGTCCACCATCATTCACGACTGGATGTGGCAGGGCTGCAGGGATTAGATCTGATCTGTTGGTTGTGGGATCGCTTAGTTCTATCACTTGCTGCTTATTCTGTTTGGCACGCAAGTAGTCGTTTGTTATAGCTTCACCAGGTTGACACCTCATTTTTATATATGCCTGGTGCTGCTCCTGGCATTTCCTCCTGCACTCTTCATTGAGCCTGTTTTGATCCCCTGGCTTGATGGTAATGGTACAGTGGGGGATATGCTGGGCCATGAGGCTACAGATTGTGTTCGAGTACAATTCTGCTGCTGCTGATGGCCCACAATGCCACATGGATGCCCAGTCTTGAGTTGCTAGATATGTTCGAAACCCATCCCATCTAGCACAGTGGTAGTGCCACACACCATTGAGGGTACTGCAATGAGAAGGCGGGATATCATCTCCACAACGACTGTGCGGTGGTCACTCCTACTAATGCTGTCATGGACAGATGCATCTGTGGCCGGCAGCTGGGTGAGGATGAGGTCAAGTATGTTTTTCCCTCTTTTTGATTCCCTCACCACCTGCCACAAACCTAATCTAGCAGCTATGTCCCTTAGGACTCGGCCAGCTCAGTCAGTAGTGGTGTTCCCAAGTCACTCTTGGTGATGGACATTGAAGTACCCCACCCAGAGTGCATTCTGCGCCCTTACCACCCTTAGTGCTTCCTCCAAGTGGTGTTGAACATGGAGGAGTACTGATTCTTCAGCTGAGGGACGGCGGTAATCAGCAGGAGGTTTCCTTGCCCATGTTTGACCTGATGCCATGAGAGTTCCTGGGGTCTGGATTCGATGTTGAGGACTCCCAGGGCAACTTCCTCCAGACTGTATACCACTGTGCCGCCACCTCTGCTGGGTCTGTCCTGCCGGTGGGACAGGACATACTGAGAGATAGTGATGGCGGTGTCTGGGACATTACCTATAAATTATGATTTCCTGAGGATGACTATGTCAGGCTGTTGCTTGACTAGTCTGAGACAGCTCTCTCAATTTTGGCACAAGTCCCCAGATATTAGTAAGGAAGACTTTGCAGGGTCGACAGGGCTGAGTTTGTTGGTGTCGTTTCCGGTGGCTAGGTCGATGCTGGGTGGTCTGTCCCATTTCATTCCTTTTTTGAGGCTTTTTAGTGGTTTGATACAACTGAATGACTTGCTAGACCATTTCAGAGGGGTTAATTGGCCAGCCAGCGTAAAATCGCGATCGGGGGCTGATTGCAGGCAGCGGGCCATTTCCCGGCTGCTCCAGGGCCCGTCCACTGCGCCTGCCCAATGACCGGAAAATCCTGTCCCTGGTGTCAGGACAACATTCAGCGCAACCCGTGGTAGGGCCGCTGGCAGCCTTTGCATTGTGGACAATGCCCGGCCATCAGCAGGAGCAGCAGCGGCCACCGGGACCTTCAGTAGGAGGGAAGTAACTATGATTGCAGCAGGGCAAGCAATAGAGGAGACATCAGTCTCCATCAAGTGGCTGCAAGGGCATGCTTGCTGCCTGGAAATAGATCTCCTTTGTGAATTGGACTTCCTGCTGCAAAACTGCTTCCAATCCATTTTTAGGCTCCTGATACAAAGGTGGTGGTGGAAGGTTGTGGGTGGGTTGGTGGGGAGGTGGCGGTGGGGGGAAGGCACAGGGCATGCGCCGTAGGTAACATCTCTTGCAGCCTGGAAAATTGAAGATAAGTGGTTCATTTTCATCCTTAATTGATTCCCGCCACTGCTGGGCGAGCTGCCCTTGAATCTCCAAATCCTTCTCCATAAAAGCGCTCGGAGGTAGAACACATCAGTGAGCTGACCTGACATGTATCTTTCCAAATTTCCTCATGCCCCTGCGGACCTGGGAGAATTCAGCCTTCAGAATCTAAACAAGGCAGAGGAGCAAAGGAAGTTGGAACTACAAATACACAAATTAATACATGTTGCGATGTAGGTCAATAAGGCCATAATGTAATTAAGCCAAGCATTAATGTTTATCTCTAAAGGGATAGAATTGAAAAGTAAGAAAGTTATTCTAAACTTGTAATCAACCTTGGTTAGACCACACTTTTGAGTGCTGTGTGCAATTCTGATTACCACGTTATAAAAAGAAGTGATCTAATGAAGGTCTTTAAAATTATGAAAGGTTTTAACAGAGCAGTCACAGAGAGTATTTTTGCTTTGCTGGGAAGAGGCCAAATTAAGACAGTCAACAAGGAATCAAACAGGGAATTCAGAAGAAACGTCTTTATTCAGAATGGCAGAAATGTGGATTCACTAGCAGGGCAGTTCAGGCGAATACAACGGATACATTTAAGAGGATGTTAGATAAGCATTTTAAGGAGAGGGAATTCTGCTGAAAAAGGAGACTTTTTTCCAGCAATACTCAAGTTTTGTCCCACCAAACGAGAAGGGAATAGAAGGTTGCACTGACAAGCATTGCATGAGCAAAATGAGAGGAGGCTAGGCTGGGGTATAAATACCAGCATGGACTGGTTGGGCTTCAAAGTTCTGTGCACAGACACCCCCAGATCTTTCTGTTCTTGCACCCCTTTTGAAATGGTACCAATTAGGCACGTTTTGTCTTTCCTCATTCTTCCTACTAAAATGTGTCACTTAATTTTTCTGCGCTGAATTTCATCTGCCATGTACCCGCCCTTCCAACAACCCATCTATGTCCTCATGAAATGTATTACTATCCTCTTCACAGTTTGCTACTTTCATGTCATCTGCAAATTTTGAAATAATGCCCTGCATCCACAAGTCAAAGTCATTAATATGCATCAAAAACAGCAGTGGTCCAGGTACCAAACTTTGGGGAACACCAATACCTCACTCCAGTCTGAATAATATCATTCACCATAACTCTGCTTTCCATTCCTCTGACAATTTGGTATCCATGCTGTTAAAGCCCCTTTTATCCCATAGGCTTCAAGTTCACTAACAAGCCTAATATGGGGTACTTCATCAAATACCTTTTGAAAATTCCTATAAACAACATCAACTGCACTGCCCTCATCTACTCTCACCTTTACCTCATCAAAATACTGAATTAAAGGATCTTTGACATTCACCTTAATAGGTAGAGAAGGGCTTAATTTAACAGTGCATGTAGAAGATAGCATCTTTAACACGACAACAGTCTCTTAATGTTTCAGACTCTGAGTGGGAGATTGAGGTCAAAAAAGTATTAGCAACGCAACCAACCAGACACTCTACCCAGCATCCTGATCTGTGAACATACGAGCAAGTAGCAGGAGCAGGCCATTCAGCCCTTCGAGCCTGCTCATTTAATAAGATCATGGCTAACGTGATAGTAACCTGAAATCTGCATTCCACCTACCCCCAATAACCTATCACCCCCTTCTTGTCAAGAATCTATCCACTCCTGCCTTTAAAATAGTCAAAGACTCTGCTTCCAATGTTTTTTCAGGAAGAGAGCTCCAAAGACTAACAACACTGAGTGAAAGAATTTCGCCTCATTTCTGTTTTAAATGGGTGACCCCTTATTTTTAAACAGTGATACCTAGTTCTAGATTCTCCCACAAGAGCAAACATCCTCTCCACATCCACCCTGTCAAGACCCCTGAGGATCTTATCTGTTTCAATCAAGTCGCCTCTTACTCTTCTAAACTCCAGCAATACAAGCATAGTCTGTCCAACCTTTCCTCATAAGACAACCCACCAATTCCAGGTATTAGTCTGGTAAACCTTCTCTGAACTGCTTCCAATGCATTCTTTTGACATTTTTGACATTCTTCCTTAAATAAGGTGACCAATGCTGGACACAGTTCTCCAAATGAGGTCTCACTAGTGCCCTGTACAGCATAACCTCCCTACTTTTGTATTCAATTCCCCTCACAATAAATGATAACATTCTATTAGCTTTCCTAATTACTTGCTGTACCTGCATACTAGCCTTTTGTGATTCATGCACTAGGACACCCAGATCTCTCTGCACCTCAGAGCTCTGCAATCTCTCATCATTTAGATAATATGCTTCTCCTATACTCTTTCCGCCAAAATTAACAATTTCACATTTTCCCACATTATACTCCATTTGTTAGATCTTTGCCCATTCACTTAACTTATCTATATCCTTTTGCAGCCTCCTTACGTGCTCTTCACAACATACTTTCCTACCTATCTTTGTGTCATCTGCAAATTTGGCAACAATCCCTTCATGCAAGTCATTTATATAAATTGTAAACAGTCCCAGCACTGATCCCTGTGACACACCACTCGTTACATCTTGCCAAACTGAAAAAGACCCATTTATGCCTACCCTCTGCTTCCTGTTAGCCAGCCAATCTTCTTTCCATGCCAATGTTACCCCATCTACCATGAGCTTTTATTTTCCACAATAACTTTTGATGTAGCACTTTATCGAATGCCTTCTGGAAATCTAAGTACAGTACATCCACCGGTTCCCCTTTATCCACAGCACATGTTACTTCCTCAAAGAACTTCAATAAGTTGGTTAAACACAATTTCCCTTTCACAAAACCATGTTGACTCTGCCTGATTACCTTGAACTTATCCAAGTGCCCTGCTATAACTTCTTTAATGATAGCTTCTAATATGTCCCCTACAACAGATGCTAAGCTAACTGGCCTGTAGTTTCTCACTTTCTGTCTCCCTCCCTTTTTGAATAATGGAGTTACATTTGCTATCTTCCAATCTAATGGGACCTTCTCCGAATCTAGGGAGTTTTGGAAACTTAAAACTAATGCATCAACTATCTCACTAGGCAGCTCTTTTAAAACCCTGGGATGAAGTCCATCAGGATCCAGGCTCCTGTCAGCCACAGCTCCAACAATTTGTTCAGTACCACTTCTCTGGTGACTAATTTTCCTGACTTCCTTCCCCACTTCCATTTCCTGGTTTACTGCTGCTTCTGGGATGTTACTTGTATCCTCTATAGTGAAAACTGATGCAAAACATTTATAAAAACTCTTACTATCTGTTTTTATATTCCTGGCTAGTTTTCTCTCATACTCTAATTTTTCCCTCCTTATTAGTCTTTTAGTCATTCTTTGCTGTTCCTTATATTCTGTCCAATCTTCTGACCTGCCACCTGTCTTTGCACAAATATATACTTTTTCTTTAAGTGTGATACTATCTTTAGCCTTTTGAGTTAACCACAGATAGTGTGTCTGTCCCTTGGAATTTTTTTTACTCATTGGAATGTATCTATTCTGTGCATTCTGAAATATCCCCTTATATATTAGCCACTGCACCTCTATTGACCTATCTCTTAACCTAATTTGCTAATTCATTTTCGCCAGCTCAGTTATCATGCCCTCATAATTGCCCTTATTTAAGTTTAAAAACTCAGTCTCAGACCCACTCCTCTATCCCACAAAGTGAATGTAAAATTCAGTCATATTAAGGTCACTGCTACCTAGGGGCGCCTTCACTATGAGATCATTAATTACTCTCATCTCATTGCACAACACCAAGTCTAGTACAGCCTGCTCTCTGGTTGGCTCCAGAACATGCTGTTCTAAGAAACTATCCCGAAAACATTCAATGTACTCCTCATCTAGGCTTTCTTTGCCAATCTGACTTTTCCAGTCTATATGTAAATTAAAATCTCCCATGATTATCGCCATGCCTTTCTGACAAGCTCCAATTATTTCTTCCTTTATGCTCAATCCTACCAATGTGGTTACTGTTAGGGGGCTTGTACACAACTCCCACAAGTAACTTCTTGCCCTTACCATTTCTCATCTCTACCCAAACCGTTTCAATATCCTGGTTTCCTGAAGTTAGGTCATCCCTCTCTATTTTGTTAATACTATCATTAACAAACAGAGCCACCCCGCCACCTTTTTCTCGTTTCCCGTCCTTCCTAAATATCCAGTACCCTTCAATATTCAGGTCCCAATCCATGTCCACCTATGATTAGCCAAAGAATTTAAAATCTTCCAGAAATTGACTGGAATCAAGCTTAAGTATCATTACCTGCATGAGCAGGTTCATGTCCCGATCCTCCGCCAGACAGCAAAGCCACTTTGCCTTTGATGTTCTTCAGGTCAGACCTGATTACTATGCGATGTCCCTGCAGCAGCTGCATTCCTACATTGCAGGCCACAAGCCCATCTAATGCATCATCCACACAATTGTCCACAGAGTTTATCAGCTTCTTTGAACGCTGCAACAAAAACATCAATTAGTATTTTTGTCAAAACAATTAAAATCAATTTGTCGATCTTTTTACTCTGTTTTGTGGCTAACAGTGTACCTTCTTTCCAACAACAATACATTTTTGTTTTTTTACAAGTGCAGTCTGCAGGCCTGTGGGGAAAATCATGTTTTGAGACTCCATGCCTTTGAATAACATTCAATCAAAGCCATGGGTCCTGCTGAATCAACACCTCAGTCAGCCTGCTATCCTGTTTTATGTGGTAGATTCTTGCTTATCTATCACCTGAATCATGAAGAAAAATATTGAAAAACCTCCTGTTTTACCCCTGAATATTGGGTTTATTTTAATTTATTATCTCTTATGGAATCTTTTATTTTCATTTTATCATAATCACATTTTTAACTAGAAACATGTGATATTTAGAAATAGGCAGTGCCTTTCATGTGCACAGGATTCACAAAGCATTTCATAACCAATGATTGCTTCTGAAGTGTTATCACTGTTGTTATATGGTGAAACACAGCAGTCAAATTACGCACAACACATTTTATAAACAGCAAGTAGTCACATGATCCGATCATCTATTTTTAGTGATTTTGGTTGAGTGAATATTGAAATTCAATGTTGAATGTTGGCCTGGACACCAGTAGAACTCCCTGCTCGAACTTGCACCACAAGATTTTTACAGACAGATGGGACCTCACCCCAACACTTCTTCAAGTAAGCAACAACATAGAAAATGCAGTAATGTCAATACTGCAATGTCAGCATAAACTATTGCCCAAGTCCTAAATGGGGCTTGAACACAGCCTTACGATTCAAAAAGCAAGTATTAAACCACTGTGCCAGTTTAAGCAGAGGGATAAAGGCAAAGAAAGGTAGTGTTGCAGGAGTTGGAAGCAAGTGATTTTGGTATGTGGAAAGTGTCTCAGGAAACTGTCTCTGGATTGAGCAGGATGTTTACATTCTGCAACCCAACTCAGCCTAAGACAGCAGCTGGGAAGGTTCATGGATTCAAAGCCAGAGGCTTTGGAAACAATGGAAGCAAACAGGATGATCTCAACTTTTCCAACATTCAGCTGGAGAAAGTTTCGACTATTCCAAATTTTGATATCACACTTGCAACTTGAGAGTCAAAAAACACGAGAGTTGGTCACACAGAATGTCATTTGTGACAGTAACCAATGGGTGGGACAGAGAGTAATCTAGCAGGCCTGATTAATGAGTGGCAAGAAATGGAAGCACAGGTAAAGGCGACAATGCTTTCCTAGACTTGAGATAATGGGAAGATCTCTCAGAACCTATACTGTAACAACATACATTTATATATCATTAACCATAATAAAATGTGCCAAGGAGCTCCACAGGAGCAGAGTGGGGATGTTTGCTGATGATTGCACAGTGTTCAGTACCATTCACGAATCCTCAGATACTGAAGTCATTCGTGACCATACACAGCAAGACCTGGACAACATTTAGGCTTAGGCTGATAAATGGCAAGTAACATTCGCGCCACACAAGTGCCAGCAATGAGCATCTCCAACAAGAAAGAAACTAACCACTTCCCCTTGACACCAATGACATAATCATGGCTGAATCTCCCACCATCAATATCCTAGAGGTCCCCATTGACCAGAAACTGAACCAGATTAGCCATATAAATACTGTGGCTACAAGAGCAGATGCGAGGCTGGGAATTCTGCAGCAAGTAACGACAAGGATGAGCAACAAATGCTGGCCTTGCCAGTGATGCTCGCATCTGATGAAAAAATAAAACATGTAACACCAAATCACATTGGGAGATATTAGGACAAACGACCAAAAGCTTGGTCAAAAAGATAGGTTTTAAGCATTGTCTTAAAGGACAGACCGAGAAGTTTAGGGAAGGCATTCCACATCTTAGGGTCCAGGCAACTGAAGGCATAGCCACCAATAGTGAAGTGATTAAAATCAGGTATGTTCAAGAGGTTACAATTTGATAAGCGTAGATACCTTGGAGGGTTATAGGGTTCTAGATCACAGAAGTAGAGACTGCAGAACTTATACTAGCCCCATATCCCAGACTCTGCTCTGATCCTATAACCTTGTTGGAAATGACCAAATTAATTAGTAAAAGAGTGGAAAACGGATTAAGAATGCACAGTGGAATTATTCCTTCAACATCTTCCAGTCAAGTTGCATTCTGCAGTTGTTCAGATGGCCAGGGAGTTGATGTCAGTCCTGGCTCAATAGTAGCATTGACTGAATGGTAGCACTCTTGCATCTGAATCAGGATATTTTGGATTCAAGTCCTATAACGAAACATGACTATGTAATCTAGGCTGGCACTTCTGTGCTTTACTGTAAGAGATGTTTTTTTTGGATGAGATGTTAAACCAAGCCCCTATTTGCCCACTCGGGTAGATGTAAATGATTCCAAGGCACTATTTCAAAGAAGAAAAGTGGCATTCTCCTGTTTTGTGGGCAACATTTATCCTTCAGTCAGTAAAACAGGTGATCTGGTCATTTATCTTATTGCTGTTTCTGACAGCGAGCTGCATACAGACTGGCTGCCACATTTAGTACACTATAATATTGACTAAACTTCAAAAGTGTTTTATTGGCGGTAAAGCGCTTGGAGACATCTTGGGGTTATGAAAGATGCTGTATTAATATACCTTTCTTGTTTTCTACTTTGCTTTAGGCATTTTTGGCTTTGAGCTACTTTTGTTCTTCCCAATGTACAGATTTGTATCCATAAAACGAAGCTAAATCTCTAAATTAGCTACAGCATGTTCATGCTAGTTTTTAAACCCAGGTAGCAGCAGAAACCCTCTGATGGCAGGCTGAAGATACAAATGCACTTTAAAGGGTTGGAATGGCAGTTGGTCTGCTAACATTAGCATCATTCACAAATTCTTATTTAACAGAATGGTGCACCATTGGATATAATCACAAAGACAGCACACTTAAAACACCTTGCAGAGCCACTGTATTTAAAGTGAGCAGGCAGAGTAAACTGTGGCTGGGGAAATCCTTAGCAGCCTGATTTCATTTAGTAGCAAGAGATAAGTTATGAGTGCAGTTGATTGGAGGGGACCTCAGTTATGGATAAGTAGTATCTTATTAATAAAATTTGAGAGTATATTGTTATGACCTCTGGACTTGATAAGACAGTTATGTTTTAAACTGTCTCCTTTAATTCAAAGTAAAATGGAGCAGTTTGGAGTGAGGGATGAGGCCTCCTATTTATTCTGCCTGGAGACAAGCCCATGTGACCTGGCTGCCATGAGAACAGGTGCCCAGGTCAAAACTTAATGAAAATAAGGTTGAAGTTTTAGCACATAGGACTTAGGAGCAGCAGTAGGCCATTTGATAAAATTATTGCTGACCTGGACACACAGGGAAAGGTAGCTAGCTGGTCTTGATTTGCACAGACTCTTAAGGGTCAGTCAGACAGGGAGATTTGGGGAAAAAGACGCACAACAGGAACTGCTATGCCAACAGAAGAAAGTGACTGTTTTGGGATTAATTATCAAGCAGGGTGCTGGTGAGGCCAGATTCCCTGTTTGAAGTGACGAGGCTTGTGGCGAGTTAAAGACCAAGGAGTGGCCAGAGGGTGCTTTGCATCTGGAAGTCCATTTGATTATGCTCAGAAGATTGAATGAAGGGACTTTCTTTTGAAATGACACTGGACGATTCACACTGGTGGGACAGGGAAAAGGGATCCTGTTAAAAGCCAGGAGCTTGGAAACTTTTATACACAAGGTAACGTTTCTGCTGAGAATGCAGTGTAGTGTCTCAATGTGGTTTGGAGTTCTCAGTTGTATTAAGTTAACGCAGGAATCATAATATCTATATCTCCCAGATTTGCAATAAGTCTGTGCCCAAGCACGTGGTGCACACAGCAGCATTCTACAATAAATATAGTGGGCAGTCAGTATAATTCTGGCAATACTGGCACTTCCTGCTAGTCTACCTGCTCACAACTGGTCTTCATTTACCAGTTCAGAATTGAACATCCTTCCGGGTAGCAGTTCCATCTTAACTGTTCCGTTGAGTTGATGTTTTTTGTTAACATTTAAAAAGGTAAGTTCGAACTGAAATTCTAACGCTCTTGAAATTTTTTGGCCTTCTCATGTCCTAGGCCCTTGGTGAAGCCTGGTATAAAATTTGCATCGTCAGAATTGTCACCAAAGGACAGAGTTCAGAACAGCGGTTTCTAACCTTGCCCCTAAACCACTTCACGGCTCTAATATAACCCCGGGCCGCCAGCATCGTTTCCAAGCCATATGTCCGACCCCCGCCGCGCAGCCTGTGATCAGCAGCAGTTTTCTGCTAGAGGTGGTTACCGTGTTATTCCTGGCAGCCCGCCTCCCTCGAAGCTGGGCTCAGTTAAACCCCAACCCCCCACCGCGGCTCTTACGTGCATCGTTCAGCCCGGACAGTGAAGCTAAGAGCAGCTCCTTTAAAACATCCGAACCGAAAGTGCGGGCGAACTGCGAGTTTCTGCTCTTTGACCAAGTGAGATAACACGGAGTGGAAGGGAGAGGGCGGGAAGAGCCGGGGTGGGGAAGGGGAAGTTAGGGCAGTCCCTCCCTCGAAGCCCCGGCTCGCTGACGGTTGGCGGTGGAATTCTGCTGGAGTCTGTTTGAAAATGTCCGAAGCGCGCGCCAGCTGCACTTGAACTTAGAGCTGACAATCTTCCCACATAGAAAAGTCACCAATGGTGCTGTATTTATAGATTTATAACGTGTGAAAAATAATTATTACACGGTCTTTGTAGCTTAAACTGTAAGTATAAACAATATTCCTATCGCGTTGGAGGGAAATGATATAATTCCTTTGTAAGTTTTAAAATAAAAATCATAAAGAGAGTACAAAATGGATTGTAAAGAAAATGACAAAGTATCTTTTGGATTTTTACCGGACCAAACAGACCACCGCTATCCCAAAAAATAACTTGACAATCTCTATTCTACATACTTCACTGCCTCAGTTCAAAAAAGCACTGGGGCACCACACTCTCAACTCAATCAACTGTATCATATTAAAATTTAAAAATGTGAATTTGAAGGACATCACACAGGAATCAGGCTCTGCCAAGGAAAAACGGGTTTGTGTTCAACTATACAAGCCTCCAAACCTCTTCGTGAGACACCAAACAACCTTACAATGTACGAGTCATAGGGACTCGCAACGTTAACTGTATTCCTCTCCACAGATGCTATCAGACCTGCTGAGTTTTTCCAGCTGTTTTTGTTTCAGATTTCCAGCATCCGCAGTATTTTGCTTTTAACCTTACAATGTATCACATTGTATCCCATCCAGTTAACCACCCCTTCATGAAGAATGTATCTATTCTTCCTCCAACCATAAGACATAGGAGCAGAAATTAGGCCAATCGGCCCACCGAGTCTGCTCCGCCATTCAATCAGGGCTGATAACCATTCCAGCTTATATTTGATCTCTTCCCCCCCACCTCTCCCTGCAACTCAACACACCTATTCTGTTGAACTTGCCTTCCATTGTTCATTTAAACTGACAGTCTTCTCCTTCTAACCTACTTCTTTGAACTGGCAGTGTCCCCCATGTTCAAGCTGGCACTGTGCTCCCCCTCCACCCTCTTAGTCTTCTTCCTCAGATACTATGAAAAGCTCAGTGAAGGGGGTTTTGAAGAAGAGTCATACGGACTCAAAACGTTAACTCTGTCTTTCTCTCCACAGATGCTGTCAGACCTGCTGAGTTTTTCCAGCAATTTTTGTTTTTGTTTCAGATTTCCAGCATTCCCAGTATTTTGCTTTTATATAAGGGGATTTTTATTCTGAGCACAGATTTTAAGGAATTTGATTTGTTTTTGTATAAATAATGAAAGGAGTCCACTTAAATAGGATATTTTACTTAGATATGTTAGGGAAAACCAAGAAATTTGAATGCTGTTTGCATGAGTATTGAACTCGGAACAAGAATAGATAATTTGGTTGCTCAAAATTGTTCTGCCACTAAATTAGATCATGCCTGATCTGATACCTCAATTCATTTACTTGTTTAACAAAAGTCAATTGATTTCAGTCTTTAGCATTTCAATTGACGCAGTATCCACAGCTTTTTTGGCAGCGATTATACCACCTTTGTGTGGAAAAGGTACAACCTGATTTCACTACTAAATGGACTAGGTTTGATTTTATTACATCCTCATGTTCTGGAGTCACCCATCAGAAGTAGTTTTTCTGTGTCTGCCCTGAAATAATTTAAAACACCTTGATCATATCATCCCTCAGTCTACCTGACTAAACTAAAGGTAATATAAATCACATTTATGAAACCTGTCCTAACAATTTAACCTTTTAACCCCTTTTGTTATTCCATTGATTCTGCGCTGTTCTGCTTCCGAGGCCAGTATACTTTTCTTGAGCAAAATGCTGCAGATGCTTCAAATCTGAAATAAAAAGTTCTGATTTATGACAAAAGGTCACAGACCTGAAACGTTAACTCTGTTTTTCTCCCAAAGGATGCTGCCAGACCTATAGAGTATTTCTAGGATTTTGTTTTATTTCATTTTCCAGCAACTACAGTAATTTATTTTTGTATGTGTTTAATTCACTGTCACTTCTCTTCCAGGAATGCCTGAAATAGTAATTCTGTTTCTCTCTCCACAGATGCTGCTAGACTGCTGAGTATTTTTAGCATTTAATGTTTTTGTATCTCTTGAGGCCCAAAGTTGAATGCAATATTCCAGGTGGGCTCTGACAAAGACTCTGTACAACTGAAGTATCACTCACTTCCATACTTTTGAGTTCTGGTCTGCATGCTAATATGGGTAGTGGTGATCTGCCCAAGAGCAGGTCCACTGTTCATTTCTTCACATCTCATAATCCTGCACTTTTCCTTGTCAGTTGCTCATAAGAGTCTCCGATTTTCAACTTCAACGAGAATGAGTGTATGACCAGGGAAAGAATACATGAGGTCGTTTCCCATTGCCTTCCCCACTTGTGCATAAAAGGAAACACAAGTCCACTTCCCAAAAGATCTGCTGCCTATAAGCAACCTTTGTTCCTTGCGATTCTAACTCTTCTGCCATCACCATTGAAAATTTGTTGTTTCCATTGTTGGCTGTGACGCCTAACCCTGAGCATGTGACTATTATCTGGGCTGGTGTAATTCACAAAAGGGCAGAGACGACCACCACCTAAGGTCTCAAATAACCCTGCTGCCCTATCTGCTTAACATGATGATGTAATATGAAATAAAACTGGAGAAAAATGCTCCATTTTTATCACAGCAACATTCATTGCTCTAAGGTCCAGGAATCATGGGAGACGCCACGGTAACAGCCTTTACTTGCTTGAGTCTCTTCTAATGATTATAGACCACCAGTACATTCATAGACCTTTATAGTCATTAATGGCCCAGTGTTTCAGCCGGGACAAGTATGGCCATATGAATGCAGTCAATTTGCCCTGCAATTACACAAGGGACTTTAGAATCATAGAATGATATAGAACATTTTGTCCATCATGCCTGTGCCAAATCTTTGAAAGAGTTATCCAATTATTCCCACTCTCCTGCTCCTGTGAACTGATTAGAGAGAGAGAGCATGGATTTGTAAATGGCAAATTGTGTCTCAAAAATCTAACTGAATTTCTGAGAAAGTAACTAAGGTAGTAGACAAGAGAATGTCTGATTTATATGGACTTCCAGAAAACGTTCAATGAGGTTCTGCATAAGAGGCTTAGGTAAAATTAAAGCTAATTGAGTTAAAGGCAAATTATTGAGTGGGTTGAGAAATAGGTTGGAAGATGAAAAGCAGGATTAATGTAAATAAACTCAACTCGGAAGGAATTGACTTGTGGAGTTCAACAAGGATCTTTGCTGAGACCTTTACTATAACTGGAAGTCTAGAATATAAAGTGGGATGGGGACCGGGGTGGCAAGTTATACTATTCTTATATGAAGCATTGGTCAAACCACATTTGGAACAAGTTTGGGCACTGCACTTGAGTAAGTATATATTGGCCTTGGAAGAAGTACAGTGCAGATGTACCAGAATGTTACCAGGGGCTGAATTTCACAACACGGGGACGTCTGCACGATATTCCTGACACATTGTGGGCTCCCGACATTATCATGCTGCATCACAACATTTTGGGGGCCAGGCGTGCCCAAATGTCAGCAGCCCAACTGACATCAATTAAAGGGGCAATTCAAGTAATTAAAGAGACAATGCATTGCAATTTTAAGCAGCCCCGTGCATTTTTACAGTCACTGCACGGGCTGCATGGACAGGCGGGGAACTCACAATAAGCACTTTCTCAATTCAGGGCAGGATATAAGGCTGCAGAAGGAGCAAAGAATGTGGATGTAGGAGTTAGTATCAATTGGTGAAGTGTTGGCTTTCTGGATTGTGTTCTAAACTATTATTAAAATTTTTGGGGATAAGAAGGCGTTTTTATCTTAAAAAGCCACTAACAGGCTGGCCATAACATGAGTCAATCTGCACCTCAGCAATCCAGTTGCTCACAAATGAGGATTGTTATGCCAGGTGGAGGCTCTTCCTCAGATGAAGAGGAGAGGACAAGAAGGGAGAGAAGACGAGTAGCCAGAGACAGCAACAATGTGTCTGCCCACAAGACGAAGCAGCATACCCTGAAGGGGTTGAAGGCCAGTGAGGCTTGCGAGCGAGAAGGGGCCAGCAGAGGCGCCATTACACTGCTGGCAGAGTATACCAATTAAGATCCAACTATCTATCCATGACAGAGGTGCAGAGCAGAAAAAGGATCCACCTCATAAGGGAGACAGTAACTTCCATCTGTGGGATGATTGGTCCTGAGATTGCATCTAACTGTGTTAGGGGGCATCCTATGTCTGTGGCACTGAAAGTGACTGTTGTCTCCAATTTTTATGCTTCAGGTTCTTTCCAGGGGATCTCTTCAGTGTGTCACGGTCTGCAGCACACAACTGCATAAAACATGTCATGGACGTAGTCTCAGGAGGGTGAATGCCTTTATACATTTCAAAACAGATGAGGAAAGCCAGGCAGATCATTCAAGAGGATTTGTGGCGAATGCTGGCTTCTCAAAGATTCAGGGCACCATTGATTGCACCCAGGTGGTGATCAAAGCACCTCCAGGAGAGCCAGGGACCTTTGTCAGTCATAAAGGCTACCACTCACTCAAAGTCCAGCTGGTGTGCGATCATCAGCAGATTCTCCAGGTTTGTGCAAGATATCCTGGGAGTTGCGACGACTCATATTCTCTGGCAGTCCCTGGTTCCAAGGCTTTTCAGCCTCCCAGCGCAACTGGATGGCTGGCTGGTGGGGGATAAAGGATATCCTCTGAAATGATGGCTAATGACACCTATAAAACATCCTTAAATCCCTGTAGAAGAGAGGTGCAACAGAAGCCATGCCTCGCAGAGTGCTATAATTGAGAGGACGATTGACCTGCTCAAAATGAGGTTCCATTGCATGGACTTGTCTGGGGATTGCTTCAATAGGCACCAGATCTTCTATCGCTCATTGTTGTTGTGTGCTATGCATGCAAAATATGGCTCTTTCTCGGAAGATAAAATGGAGGAGGGAGACTGGGTGGATACCACAAACATTTGAGGACAAATCCAACACAGACTCTGAGGATGAATCTGCACCGCCACAGGGCTGTGTTGAGGAGCCAGCAGGGCAGCAGCGTTTGGGTACCAGGGAGACCAGGGAAGCTCTCATTCAAAGGAGCTTCCAGTAGACTTCCAAAATCCTTATTCTATATCATTAAAGAGCTGCAGTTACATAATTGCTCAGACCACTTGAACATCTGACACTCTCCTGGGCCTGCACCTACTCTGCAAAATAATAATCATGCTCAAGTACTTTTTGGGATTGAGTTGCAGGCTTCCAATCTTAATGCCACTCATAGCACAAGAAGAACATGTTATATGAAATATCAATTTAATAAGGTGATGTGGAACAACAAAATGCAAGTCAAACCACTAAATGTATCACCTGTGATTGCTGTTCTGTGTTTAGTGATTTCTTAAAACTGTTTACAAGCGCTTCATCTTGGTGCTCAACTGTTGCTGGCGGCTGTATTGGAAGCAGGCTGCTGACCAAGATGCCCCATTGGCCTGGATGACCTTGGTGTCATCTTATGGTTACCAGAGACTGTGAGGGCCCCGACTGGGCAGGAGAGTCCTGCACAGTCACAGGACACTCCTTAGCTGTTGCAGATTTTTCACTCAGTACTGACACTGGCAGAGGGGCGGAGGAACTGCTGTCACCATCAGGTGCGCCTTGAGAGGAGTCCCCAGATGCAGATAGCTGCCAGTCATCCACCAAATGGTATGCTTGGACCTTCCTGCTCACCATAAATGGACAGGAAGCTAATAGAGACACCAGGTATCTTATCCATCTCTCACACTGGCAATGCCAGTGTGTGTGCTTGCAGGTCTGAACACAACCCCAGAAACCCATGTTTGAGCTGCTAGAGCTGGGTCTTCACCAGAGTTGCCAATCTCGCAATAGACCATGCTGTGAGTTTTGAGGAGAGGGTGACCACAGCGCTCATGCCCCGCCTGGACTCCTTCATTGTACAGATCATGGCATGCATACTCTCTGAAGGCTTCTCAAGATCTCTATATACCTCCTGCTGGAAGTCCAGCATTTGCCGCCTGATGGACGACTCCAGAGGCTTGTCATCTGCTTGGTGCTCAGCATGTTCCTGGTATCCAACATTCTTCCAATTATCTGAGGCCTGGGAATTCTCAGTCTCCGACAGCTGCTCAAGTGATTGTGATGTGCTGCACCCAATCTGTGCTACCATCTGAATGGACACGTTCAACCCCACCAAGATGCCAGTATGTGTGATGATGCAAAGTGCTGAGCAAGGATGTGATGCTGTAGCATGTGAAAACCCCTCCTCCTCTGAAGTTAATGATTGACTTTCTGGATCCTCGATTGGTCTGGACAATGATCCGCCTGGTGGATGGAAAACAGCAGCGAGTGTACATGAGTATTAAAGAAGCAGACTAAGTAGCTGATACAGCATTCTACATATCAGCATGGTGCAAATCACAAATATAGTGATGCAGGATAACAGAGGAACTGTCAACATAACATGCATTCCATACTCCTGAGCCCCATCTGATGCACACCACCACCATCACCACCACTGCCCACCCCCCCCCCAACCCCGCAAAGTATATCCTCCTCACTCTTATCCTCCTCAAAAACCCCTGCCTCTCCTTGAACAGCAGGTCTTGTCCCCTGTTCGCATGCCAACTCTAAAACATCCTCCACCATTGGTGTCAGTCCTGCCACAGTTTGAACTCTACCACCTGTACAGCTGTGTTCCAGCATATTGTGCTTCCTCTTTCCTGTGAATATAAGAGCATATTCCTGAGTCCCTATTCTAGATGGCTGAGGTGTACATGCTCCTCCCCAACATCGCTGGTCCATGTGCCCATCACATTGCAGGATTTTTCCCTTCTAAGTATGCCTACTATCCTGCCTAGACCTAAACAGCCTTGCTGGGTACAGGTCTCCCTTGCCTCTAGTGCCAATCACATACCACCTTCCAGCCCCACTAAATACATGCTCTCTCATTTACATTCATTCAAAATGCAAAGTGGCTTCCTTAGTCATTGGCCCTCTTCTGACACTGCACCCAGGTCCTATGCATAACCCCATGGCTGCTCTCTATCACTGCCACCTCTGTCCAGGCTTCCTTGGTTAGATGTGGAGGCTTCCTCTTGCCATCACCTGGCAGCAGTATCTGCCGACGATCAATGACTGCCTGCAGGAGGGACTGCAAAAGCAGTCATTAGAGAAACAAGGGGCTGTGTGCATTTGCACGTTTCCATTGCCACTAGCTTGGCTTTGTCCTCTGGCTGCCATGCCTCAAATCTCTCAACAAGTTGGTCCTGCCTGTGCTGCAGGATAGCAGAGATTGGCTGTCACTGAGAGGGTCTTGCAACTGCCCACAATTCCAACATCATTCCTTCTGTGTCCCCAGTGTCCTTGCTCACTATTGGTTGCCCTTTTAAGCACCACACCTGCAGCAACCTTAATGGAAAAGCCCACCCTGCTCCTGCACCCCCAGAGAGCGCTGGCCCTCTCAGCAAATGTCTTTCCTGCTGGCCGGTCATTCATTGGCTAGCCAGCATGATTGCTGTTGGCTGCTGGTGTTAGGTGGGAGTGGAGATTACATCCGCTTCTGGGCCCACCGATCCAGCACACACGCAGAGTGTAATATTCAGGCACAGGGCTTAAAGGCTTAGATTATAAGAAGAGGTTACATAAGCTAGGCTTGTATTCTCTGCAATATAGAAGTTTAAGGGATGATTTGATTGATCTTTTTAGAATTTTGATAAGAATTGCTAGGGTAAATAAAGAAAAACTTTATCCAGCGGCAGGGGAGTTCAGGACTAGGGGACAAAATGTTAAAATCAGAGCCAGGCCATTCAGGAGAGAAGTAAGGAAGCATTTCTTCATGCAAAGTGGTGTAAGTGTGGAACCCTCTCCCACAAAAGCAGTAGGTGCTAGCTCAATAATAATTTTAAATATTGGATTAATAATTTTTTGTTAAAGGATATAAAAGCATATGGAGTCAAGGCAGGTAAATAGAGTGAAGATACATATCACCCCTGATCTTATTTGTTACAAATGTACACCTAATGCCTCTATCCTTTCATGTCTTAACCTCCCAGACAACCTGTCTCTGGTGACTTTCACCAGCTTAATCAAATCATTAACACAAACACACAACCTTCTTCACAGAATAACACAATATTCCCCAAAAATATTTTTTTAAAAACATCCATTCTTACAAATGAGATCAAGGATGATATGTATTTTCACTCTATTTACCTGCCTTAACTCCATATGCTTCTATACCCTTTAGCAAGTTAGAGATTTAAAGTTGGAGGAAGGGTCATCTGAAATTAGTGTCTCACAGCTGGAGGAAGTAAGACTTCAGTTGCAAATGAAGCAGCTTGATATAGAAAGATAGAGAAAGGCAAAAGCTTGAATTGGAAGAAAAAGAGAAAGAAATAGAAATTTAAAAGCTTGAAAAAGAAAAGGACAGACTAAAAGAAATAGAAATGAAAAAGCTTCAATGGGAAAGGGAGGAGCAAGAGAAGAAAAAGAAGTGGTTGCAAGAGATAGAAATGCAAAAGCTTGAACTTCAACTTCAGAGAGAGAAGTTAGCGAGTTCGGAAAGAGGGAAGGAAAGAGATAGAGAGCTTCAGACAGAGAAAGAAGCCAGGCAGTATGAATTGTCTAAGTGAAACTTAGAATAAAGGAAGAAAGGAGAGAAAGTGACTCAGATGGTGACTTTGATTCCTTTGAGGAATTTGATTTAACTGAGAATCTTTGGTTAGTGCCTAAATTTACAGAGGATGAAGTTGAAAGATATTTCACCTCTTTTGAGAAGGTAGCTATGAAATTGAATTGACCAAGAGATGCTTTGACTATAATGTTGCAGAGTGTATTGTAAGGTACAGCAATGAATGTGTTTGTAAGCTTATCAGAGGAACAATCTGCAGACTGAGATAGTAAAGAAGGCAATATTAAATGCTTATGAGTTTGTCCCTGAAGCTTATCAGTTGAAGTTTAGGATTATAAGAAAGAGACCTAATCAGACCTTTGTAAAGTTTGCAAGAGAAAAATATATTATCTGGGATCAATGGTTCAAGGCATTAAAATTAGACAAGACTTTTGAAAATATAAGCGTGGTTATGATTATGGAAGAATTTAGAAATAGCATTCCAGTAAACATCAAGATATTTAAATGAAAGGCAAAGCAAAAAGATCAGGGAAGCTGCTGTTTAAGCCGATACATATGACATTTCACACAAACAGTTGAGTGTAGGAAAAGGGTCATATGGAAATCAGCAAGGAAATTGAAGATATCAAAAACCTAGCATTGGTAAAAGTGTTTGTAATAAGGATCAAGCTGAAGGACACCAGTCTGTTAAAGATGGAAAGGTGGAAAGTAGAGCTGAAGGAAGGAAAATGATATGTTACCATTATAATAAGGCTGGACATACAAGATCAAATTGTTGAAGGTCAAACGGGAGACCGATTGCAGCGATAGGAATTCAGAAGAGTTCTTGTCAGTAAGAGTACTGTGGGCTCTAAGATCCAGATGCATTTGTACAGGTGGAGAAGGAAGAATCAATAGTAGCTATTTGTACAGGTGGAGAAGGAAGAATCAATAGTAGCTAGAGAGGTGGGAATGTGTTCACAACCTACCCAAGGGAGTTCTGAAGGGCATGTTACAGAGATGTTTAAAGATTTTATATGCAAAGGGAAAGTATACCCATGTTTACAGGGAACACCAGGAAAGGATGTCAGAATTTTAAGGCACATGGGGGAAAGCTAGTCTGTAATGTTATGGGATAATGCCATCTGTTGTCCAGAAGGAGGAGAGAATGTTAATTAGTGGGATCCATGAGGGAATCAAATCTATTTCATTGTATAAAGCAAATTTAAAAAGTGATTTGAAAATAGGAGAGGTGATTGTTGGGGCAGTAGAGAAATTACCCATTGCAGGGGTTCAGTTTATTCTAGGGAATGATAAAGCTGGATCACAGGTAATGACTGTGCCTACTGTAGTAGAACAGCCTGTTGAGACACAATCAACAGAGGTTTTATGGAAAGAGCATCCTGGATTGTTTCCAGTATGTGTGGTGACGAGGTCACAGATGCACAAGTTTAAACAGGAAGAGAAAGAATCTAAAAAACGGGGAGGATGCTGAAAGTCAGTTGGCTGGATTAATCTTTGAAAAGAATACTCAGGAAGAGAAGATTAGAGAGGATGGGGTTGAGGTGTTTCATTCATTGAAGTTAGTGGAGTTACAGTAGCAGGATCCAGACTTAAAGCAGTTATACCAGTCAGCTTATTCTGAAACAGAAGCAGAATACGTTCTAGAATGTTATTACATTAAGAACAATGTGTTAATGAGGAAATAGAGACCACCTCATTTTCTGGCAGAGGTAAAGTGGGCGATAGTGCGCTAAGTAGTGATACCATCTGGGTACTGGAATAAAATTTTGAGAGCGGCTCATGAAATTCCAACGGCTGGACATCTGGGAATTAGGAAAACTCAAGCTAAGATACAAAAACATTTCTTTTGGCCTGGACTACATAAAGATGTAGTCAAATCCTGTCAAGCATGTCAGACATGTCAGGTGAGAGGAAAACCTCAAGCTGTAATTAAACCTGCATTTTTAATTCCAATTCCAGCATTTGACGAACGTTTTAACAGGGTCTTGATTGATTAATTGTGTAGGATGCCTCCCTAAGACTAAAAGTGGAAATCAGTACTTAATGACAATCATGGATGTGTCCACAAGATTTCCAGAAGCAATACCCTTAAGGAAAACCACAGCAAAGGCGATTGTAGAGGAGTTAACCAAACTCTTTACAAGCTATGATTACCAGAAGAAATACAGTTGGATCAGGGTTAGAATTTCATGTCACAGCTGTTTAAAGAAGTAAAGAACAGCCTAGGAATAAAGCAATTTAGGTCATCAGCCGATCACCCTGAATCACAAGGTGCGTTAGAAAGGTGGCATCAGACTTTAAAGATATGATTAGAGCATACAATCAAGATTAGGCACATGATTGGGAGTGAGGGATTCCATTCTTATTGTTAGCTATTAGGGATGCCCCTAATGTGTTAACAGGGTTCAATCCTTTTTAGTTAATTTATGGTCATGAAGTAAGGGGACCATTCAAATTGATTCAGGAGAAATTAGAGAGTCAAGTTCTGAAACTACTCTCCTGGGTTATGTGACAAAATTCAGAGAAAGATTAAGTATGTGAGCTAGCTAGGAAACATTTAAAGATATCTCAACAAGTGATGAAGGCAAATGCAGATAAAAGGGAAAAGGCTCATAGTTTTGTGGCTGGAGAAAAAGTGTTAGTATTGTTGCCAGTGTAAGGCAAACTGTTGAAGGCAAGGTTTAGCGGACCTTACCAGATCGAGAAGAGACTGAGTGAGGTAAACTATGTAGTGAATACCCCAGATAAAAGAAAGAGTCAGCAAGAGTGCCATGTAAATATGCTCAAAAAATACTTTGACAGAGAAGATAAACAGGAGAAGGTACTGGTAGTTGTAGGTAAGGAAAAGGGAGTATAAATTAAGGATTCTGAAATTGATTTTCTTCTGATTAAATTGGACAATAAGTAAGTACTTAAGAATCTAAATGTGATGTTAGGTTACCTTCCAGAAAATTGTCGGAGTGATTTGAAAGAGTTATTGCAGTCACACAAAGCAATTTGTGGAAGGTGTTGTCTTGTGGGTCTGACCAAGTAGGGAGTCTTTTGGGGGAGTGTTTTGTAAGACTAATTTTAACTGTGTAACTGTAATTTTGTGTGCCTAAGTTTCCTTTTCTTCTTGTTAATAAAACTTTTACTTTTAATTTTTAAAATCCAAAAAGTGTCACTGGACTTTTTGCTGCTGAGATCAGTCCGTTTAATTCTCGTTTTCAGAATACAAAAGAAAATGATATGGCCTTAAGCCAAGTTTCCCCCTGGTATTTGGTTTGCTTCGTGATTAACATGTGCTGTGGTCATAACACATTGAAGTTAAGAACAGGATTGAGAGGCTGAATGGCCTGCTCATGTTTCCATATTTCCCCATACCCTCTAAATTTCTGGCTGCTTTGCACAGGAAATGGTTTGAAATCCCTGTCTCTGGCAAACAATAGTTGTTATGTTCAACATTACCATATGGGCAGTATTGTGCTAGAGTGGAATATCTGCTGATTTGCAAACTCGTCTGATTCTTATTCCATTGGAATTATGGGATGAACATTGGGCTGTAATGGGTGTGATCCTCTGTACCACATTTATCAGCTGCTGAAGTTAAAAGTTACATCCAATATATCAGTTGCCTGACTGATGCAATTATGACCGAAAGGATGGTAACTTTGTCATAAATCCACCACACTTAACTGGAAGGAGCTTGTTACATAAATGTTAAAAGCAGATATGATCTGCAAGTAACTGGCATAGACTGAAGCATTGTATATAGTTCGGTAAGCTGATAAGAACATAAGAACTAGGAGGAGTAGGCAATTCAGTCCCTCGAGCCTGCTGATCTCATTTTGGCCTCAACTCCAATATCCCGCCCTCTCCCCGTAACCTTTCAACCCATTACTAATTAAAGATCTGTCTATCTCCTCCTTAAATTTATTCAGCGTCCTGGCATCCACTGCACTCTGAGATAGTGAATTCCACAGATGCACGACCCTTTGAGAAAAGTAATTCCTCCTCATCTCTGATTTAAATCTACCACCCCTTAGCCTAAAACTATGGCCTCTCATTCTAGAATGCCCCAGAAGGGGAAACATCTGCTCCACGTCTACCTTGTCTATCCCCTTTAGCACCTTGTATACCTCAATTAGATCTCCTCTCATCCTTCTAAACTCTAGCGAATATAGGCTTAAACTGCTCAATCTCTCCTCATAAGATGAGCCCACATCTCTGGAATCAACCTAGTGAGCCTCCTCTGAACCGCCTCCAGTGCAGTTACATCCTTCCTCAAGTAAGGGGACCAAAACTGTGCACAGTACTCTAGATGCGGTCTCACCAATGCCTTGTACAGTTGCAACAACACTTCCCTATTTTTATACTCTATTCTTTTAGCAATAAATGCCAAAATTCCATTTGCCTTCCTTATTATCTGCTGTACCTGTATACTAGCTTTCAGCGATTCATGCGCGAGGACACCCAGATCCCTCTGCACTGAAGCATTCTGAAGTTTCTCTCCATTTAAATAATAAGTTGCCTTTTTATTCTTCCGACCAAAAATGCATAACCTCACACTTATCCACGTTAAACTCCATCTGCCAAATTTTGGCCCATTCACCTAACCTGTCCATATCCATTTGTAAATTTCTTATTTCTTCCTTGCAACTTACTTTCCCACCTATTTTGGTGTCATCTGCAAATTTAGCTATAGTACCTTCTATCCCTGAATCCAAGTCATTAATATAGATTGTAAATAGTTGGGGCCCAAGGACCGAACCCTGTGGCACCCCACTAGTTACAGCTTGCCATCCAGAAAAAGACCCATTTATCCCGACTCTCTGCTTTCTGTTGGTTGGCCTATCCTCTATCCACGCTAATATATTACCCCTAACTCGATGTGATCTTACCTTGTGTATTAATCTTTTGTGCAACACCTTATCAAATGCCTTCTGGAAGTCCAGATATACTACATCTACAGGATCCCCATTATCCGCTTTGCTTGTCACATCTTCAAAAAACCCTAGCAAATTAGTCAAACATGATTTACTCTTCATAAAACCATGCTGACTCTGATGGATTGCATTTTGACTTTCCAAATGCCCTATTACTACTTCCTTAATAATGGAAACCGTTCAGTGATAGCTTCCTTTGAGACCCTTTGCTGGCAAAGGCAAGTTTCTTCAGATGGATCCAGATAGGAGATCTTGGCCCTGTCGGCAAATCTCAGCATAAGGACATATCCAAATGGGGTATCAGCAATGGATGTGCTCTTTTGTGACAATTGCTCTATGATCATTCTAAAACCAGCAAATACAGAGGGGTTACCAAAAGAATGCAAATAGCTGGACAGCAATGAGCAGATTAACAGCTGTAATAGGACGAATAATCAAAGAGGAGATCTGGCACAGCTTTAAGTGGTTATCAGGAAGGTGCCAAATACTTGCCCTAAAATATCAACACTACACATAAACATGCAATTGCTGAGAAAAACATTTTAACCTGCAAAGCACTTTTAATAACAAAGACCATTTAAAGGAATAGGGCTTCCTATGAGCTTCTGTTTTATATAGATACACAGTTTGTCAGGGAGTAGGCCTCGGGCTAACTCTTTGCCTGATTATCAATGGAACCAATGGTCAATGTGTATCAACTTAACATGCTTGGTTCATTGAATTGCCAACTCCCAAGAGGCGGCAGGTGCGGTATTAACACAAAGCTTAAATTAACAGCTAACTTCAGGCTAGGGCATGGGCTGATCGCATGCAACAAGAATAGGAGATTCCTGATGGTCAGGTAAAGTTGCAGTGTGGACAAAGGCTGAGTCAGATTATCTTGTGTTGACCCCCAGTGCTGCCAAACCCCTGTTATCCCCTGACCAAGGGAACACTCTCCTAGGCTGAAAGAATGCTAACATTGTTCCCAGACCACAGAATTTTCCCAGTATTTCCAGTTCAGTTCCATGGATATCCTTCTCAGTACTCCCAGAAATTTATGGCCCTACACTACTGGATCCTTTAGGACCTCCTATCCAACACATCAATACTTCAAGACTCTTCTCATGTCCAATACACCCAAAGCTTCCAGTGCTCCAGATCATTACACTCCCTCACATGCAGTCAAATCTTAGGATCCTGCCACCCCCACCATTCCCCCGCCCACTGGTGTTGAGATCCTGGAGCTTCTTTCCAATGATCCCAGACCCAGGGATGCTACTAGGCTCTGGGACTTCACTAGCGTTCACAAATCACTGCACTGTTGCCATTTGCCAAATTAACTCTCCAATGCTAGTGAAGCTCAGCATCCCCTCATAACTGTTACTAAATACCAAAAATTTCCTCCCTCCCCATTACTATTAAACACATATATTGTATCTACTTCACACTGTGTGAAATCATTTTGTATATCAAAGGTTTTAAAGAAGAAAATATATATATATTTAAATTAAGTACATAGATAAAGGAACATAGATAGGGTAAATTTTCACAAAGGCTCCAGAACAAAGCTTTAGACGCCTGGAACTCTTATCATGAATTTCACCATATGCCTTCCACCATTTTCAATATTTTACTATTATATTATAATAATCAAAGCCCCTCATTTATGATTTTCACAGCAAAATAGGGTCATAGAATTCAATCCTCAAAATAGTGCCAAAATAAAATGAAAACAATTTGATTTATTCGGTCACTGTAGCCCTAATAGTATATTACATGCTACATAGCATAACACTGCTGCTGTTTTAAAATAGCAGGTCCTCCTACTCCCCCTGAGGAGTGTCATGGGAGACCCATGAGGGATTGATGAAAAGGAACCCCTTTACAGTGTTAGAGTCTTGTTACTTTCTTCTACCAGCCATTGTTCTAAAGGTTGCATCTTCTTCAAATCATTCACACGATCCTGCCTAATTAGTGCCAGGCCAGCCTGCAGTTCTAATACCCTAACAAACTGCTTTTATATAGTCCTGTTAGCATAGTAATTTTATCCCAAGGGGCTTCACTAAGACTGGGAAAAGTGAAACTTATTTGTTCCTATTAATCATATAACATAACATTTACTAGATGCACTCCTCAAATTAATAGTTAATAATAAATTAAATTAATAATTTTCAATCTTATTGTGTACATATAATGTGTTAGTGAGCTTTCAGTTTGTGTAAATTTGGTCATATGGGATAGGTATTGAAAGGGGCATATCCTCAGGGCCCCAGAAATACTGGGGCCATTTTATTTCTCTTCAGGCCTTCATTTATTTACTTTTTTTTCTTTATATACTAGTGAAAGGGTGTTAGATATACCTAGACTTCCATTGACAACCTATTCTATAGCACTTTAGTGTACATCTATTTTTACATTTTATGGGCTCGTATTTAAGACTGTCTTTGAGTTCTTAGCATTTTTTGAGACTGTGCCAGCTTCCTTGAAGCGGATAATGTCTACCGCCACTGCCCAACAACATTTGCTGTGAGGGATGAGGAGGCATCATTGAAAGGGCAGAGCTATCCTGAGAATGTTTGTGGAACTTCTGTTAAAAAGCTGAAGGCTGTCAAGGTGCAGGGAAGTGCCTGAGAGGAGGAGGAGAGAGAGACAGCGAGAGAATTTCCCATTATCACAGAATCACACAGTGCAGAAGAGGCCCTTTGGCCCATCGAGTCTGCACCGACATGTGAGAAACACCTGACCTACCTACCTAATCCCATTTACCAGCACTTGGCCCATAGCCTTGAATGTTATGACATGCCAAGTGCTCATCCAGGTACTTTTTAAAGGATGTGAGGCAATCCGCCTCCACCACCCTCCCAGGCAGCGCATTCTAGACTGTCACCACCCTCTGGGTAAAAAAGTTTTTCCTCACATCCCCATTAAAACCCCTGCCCCTCACCTTGAATTTGTGTCCCCTTGTGACTGACTTCAACTAAGGGGAACAGCTGCTCCCTATCCACCCTGTCCATGCCCCTCATAATCTTGTACACCTCAATCAGGTCGCCCCTCAGTCTTCTCTGCTCTAATGAAAACAACCCAAGTCTATCCAACCTCTCTTCAAAACTTAAATGTTTCATCCCAGACAACATCCTGGTGAATTTCCTCTGCACCCCCTCCAGTGCAATCACATCCTTCCTAAAATGTGGCAACCAGAACTGCACACACTACTCCAGCTGTGGCCTCACCAAGGTTCTATACAACTCCAACATGACCTCCCTACTTTTGTAATCTATGCCTCGATTGATAAAGGCAAGTCTCCCATATGCCTTTTTCACCACCTCACTAACATGCCCCTCTGCCTTCAGAGATCTATGGACACACATACCAAGGTCCCTTTGTTCCTTGGAACTTCCTAGCGTCATGCCGTTCATTGAATACTCCTTGTTAAATTACTCCTTCCATAGTGTATTACCTCACTTTTCAGGGTTAAATTCCATCTGCCAATTAGCTGCCCATTTGACCATCCCGTCTATATCTTCCTGTAGACCATTTCTGGCCCTTTAGCTCTAAAAAGGTCCAAGATAAGACCTTCTTCTGTTGTCCTGGGGACTACCATCTTCTGGCAGCCCATGGAATCAGCGGGATCAATGATGCTTGGCAAAAAGATCATGTCAGCTGCCTCCCTATTATCATTTTTAACCAATAGGGTGATGACAGGGCAGTTAGCAGCATTCCTTTCCGATCTAGGACAAGGGAAATCTGGGTAGGGGAACAGATGCAGTGGTATAGTGGAGGAAACTCAAGCTTGGATAGTCATATTCTAGTATCCTTAATGGCATTGCAAGTACCTTATCCCCAGTATTTCTGCAAAAGGTAAATTGACTATTCCATAAAGGGTTATCATGAATTTGTGATTCAGACTTATTCTATCCGTCAAGCCTATTTTCTTCATGAACCATTCACAGCTCTATCCAGATAATTTTAAAGATCTTTATTGATAGAGCATGAACTGCTTTATCTAAGAGTTTGTTCTATGTATCTGGTGCGCTAGGGTAAATATTTTTTCCTAATTTCTTGTCTCAGTCCAGGCTTGTTAATTTTATACTGAGTCATCACATCATCTGCTCAAAGTCTGAGTAAATAATGACTTATGACTACATTGGCCAATTGCTGGTCAGAGTTCAGCAGGAATATGCTGTTTTTATCTGAAGAACAAACTGCAACCCCTTCTTAAGCAGTTTATATTGTTTTTCAATTTGATCTGAAAGAGCAAATATAGAGAAGTCACATAGAGAAGCTGTGTTTCCTCAGAGCTGCAGCTTTGCCTCCCTGGTAGGGCAAGTGATTGAAAATCTGGAAACTAACATGGGTCATGCTGAAATTCACTCGCATTTAATTACAAACACCATACAAATATCAAGCAGGACACAGCAAATACTACAAAAATCAATACATGACCAGAGCTCAGTAGTAACAATGGGTGGAATTTTACAGCGACGGGACCGTAAAATTCCACACAGTATATCTGAATAAACTACAGCAAAGTACAAAACTAATTTGCTATGATGTAAAATAGTTTCTCAACAATAGTTTTTTTGGTTGTTATTGTATAAATTGTAATATGCAGTTTCAACAGCTTTAGGGGTAAGAGTCCAAAACTATTCAAACTCTTGAGATCAGTGAAGATATCCACAGTGAGTCCATACACAAACAGGACAACATAATTAATGGTAGGGAGGCTTAGGGATAGCTAGGACTATACAGATAAGATTGGCCTCCTGCTGCATTTTGATAATCTGAATCTGCCCCCACATCCCACCCTCTCAACACCAGAAATTCAGGGCTGACACCAGCAACCTGGTGTCTATAAACAAAACAGTGCATTTCTCTAGCAGCTTGTCACTTTCTCGGGATGTTTCAACGGACTGTACAACCGATCAATTTTGAATTTTGATGTGTACTGCATTAAGAAAGGACAAATATAACAGCAAGTCTGAACACAGCAAGATGCCTACTGTAAACATGAGAAATGACCAATTAATCTGTTTCAGCCTGAGGGAAAAAACTTTAGCCAGGATCTCAAGACAACTCCATGCTCCTCTTCATGTGGAATCTTTTCCATCCACATGAACAGGCAGAGTGGGCTCCGTTAAAATTTTCTCTAAAAGACAATGTCTATCTTATGTCATGACCATGGATCATAGCCCCAAGTTACTTATGGACATATTGAACGTTTAAGTAAGACATTTGTGATTTTTAAAAAGGACATGCAAGCAAAAGCTGGCTGAGATTATAAAGTAACCACTTGCTGGAAAATTCCTATGTGACTTACACTTGACCAAGTAGTCCAGAGAGAACGGTATGTCACACCTAAAAAGGTGTCAATACCCACTTCAGACAGAGACACTTCAAAGGAAGAGATGCAATGCAAAAAAAAAATGATTACCATCTCAGCAAAAACCATCACCTATTGAGTTATATCTCAGACATGATGTGGACATGATCTAAGATGAGAGAAAGCAGTTTCTGAGTGAAAGACATGTTTGTTTTTTCCCTTCCAGGAACACACAAAAAAAGGGGTTAAAAAGCCAACTGCAACCCTGGTCTCTGTGTGCTAGTCTGTTATTCTAGTGTGTATTGTGCTAGTGTGTGCTGTGAAGATCACAGCTGAAGAACATCAACATCCCTGTACTTGCAGGTAAAAAAGTCTCTCCCTCATTGCTGGAAGCAAGTCACAAGTGAGCAAAGCCACAGTCAAAAAGGAAACAGGACAACTCCTTTCAGCAAACCTGCAGAACCAAGAATCTCCAAACCAACTGCTCAACTGCCAAAGCCAGCTCTACCGGAATCATCCAACTTAACAGCCACAACATTTCACCAGCTGCTCCTCACGGACAAGCCAAAAACCGATTCATATATCTTTTTTCTGGACTCACATCATAACTAATCTGTGTATGTGTGTTGCGTTTTCATTATATTTTTTCTCATGTTTTAGTAGCTA
Source organism: Cetorhinus maximus (assembly GCF_964194155.1). Taxonomy (NCBI): domain Eukaryota; kingdom Metazoa; phylum Chordata; class Chondrichthyes; order Lamniformes; family Cetorhinidae; genus Cetorhinus; species Cetorhinus maximus. The sequence continues at coordinate 83,232,785 of NC_135887.1, forward strand.
ATAAACTCACTCTTTCTCTGACTCAAGAAAGCCTGGTTAAATTGGTTCCTTTTAAAACATAAATACATTTGGACCGGGAAAAGGGATCCATGAAGGAAGGGATCCTTTTCAAATTAACCTTGTTGTGACCAACCGAGGGGGTTGAATAAAGAAGGGGAGCCAGTTCATCCCTCCTCATCCGGGAGCATAAAAATATGGGAACCTCGCCCAGGGACCAGTTGTAACAAATTGGAGTACTTCGTCTGGGATCATAACAAATTGGGGGCTCGGTGCCAGAATTGTTCCAACAGATGAAACAAATGAATTAGAGTGGAGAAAGTAAATGGTTTCTTTGAAACCAATTTTAAAAACTGCAAAAGGGCTTTCTTGAGTTTGTACTACTAAAGTGTAAAAATGTCCACGCTTGATGCCGGTGCTTTTCTAGGAGAATTAAAGGAAGTTATTTTTGAGGATTTAAAAGTTCTGTCCCTCAAACAGTCAAGATTTAGCGAGGCATTTAGGATTAGAATTTTGCCTGAAAGCCAGAAAACCCGAAATTTTAAAAGGTGTGGCCAATGGTCTACAGGTGGAAATTGAGGACGATGAAATGGATAGAGTAATGGAAGAGAGATTAAAATTGGAGCAGCAGAAATTAGAATTTCAGGAAAGAGAAAAGGAAATGGAGAGGAAGAGGAAAGACAGGAAAGGGCACAGAGAGAAGAAAGAATTTCAGGATACAGAGGAAAGGGAGTTTAAACTAAAAATAGCTCGAGTTGAGGGGCAGGAATCCTACTCTGTCCCTTGATGACACCACCAGCTCAGGCATAAGGGCTGAGGCAGTGCGATTTGCTCAGTAATCCCTAAATTTGATGAAGCAGAGGTGGAAGCCTTCTTTATCTCTTTCAAGCGGTTAGCACAGCAGTTAAAATTACCAGTCCAACATTGGTCTTTATTACTGCAGAGTAAATTTTCAGGGAAGGCTCACGAGGTTTACTCCCTCTTGCCTGAGGAAAGTGTCATGGACTATGATGCAGCAGAAAGGGCTATTTTAAGTATGTACCAGTTAGTGCCAGAGGCGTACTGTAAGAAATTCTTTACTCTCAGGAAATGGCCTGACCAGACGGACCTGGAATTTGAAAGGCTTAAGCAACTTGCCTTTGACCAATGGGTGCGGGCACTTAAAACAGAAGCCACTTATAAAAACCTCCTTGAAATAATTCTCCTTGTGGAGTTTAAAAACTCTAAACCCTTCCTAACAAGAACACACCTAGAGGGACAGAGGGTAACTGGAGCCAGGCAGGCAGCCACACTGGCTGATAATTTTGAGCTGATTCACAAACCCTTGGTCCAGAAGAGACCCCTGACCAATTGGAAAGGACAAAGGTGGAGACAGTGATAGGAAACCGAGCACCCATGGGAGAGAGGGAAATGCTGGGGTCCCCCTCAGGACAGAAAGGGTGGTGATAAGATGAAACGTGAGGCCTGTGTGTTTTAACTGCTGAAAGGTAGGGCACCTCTGGGCAAACTGCTGGAGGTTATGGGAAAAACCAGTGGGATTTACTGGGGTCCATACCCCCCTCCATGCAGAGAATGGAAGTCAGTCAGAGAGCATAGCAGACCAGGCTATGGCTCAGACTGCGGCTGCGAATCCCTGTAGAAGCACTCCTGAGAGTGCAGATGAGGTTAAACAAATCGCTGAGAGTTACAATAATTTATTATCCGAAGGAAGGGTGGCCACATTGCTGCAGGGTGGGCGAGTAAGCCTGTAGTGATACTGAGGGATACAGGGGCCAGCCAAACTCTACTGCTGGGAAAAGGTATGACCTTCCCACCAGAGAGTCCAGTAAGTGCTAAGGTGTTGGTAAAGGAGATTGAAGGAAGGTACATGCCCATGCCTTGGAGTGCCCCCTTGTGTCAGGACCAGTGACCGTGGGAATCGTCCCCAGTTTGCCTGTGGACGGGGTCGACCTGCTCCTTGGCAATGACCTGGTGGGATCAGAGGTAATAGCATCCCCAGTGGTCTCAGAGAAGCACACTGAGGTCAGGGAGACAGAACAGCTGCAGGAGAAAGTTAAAAACAAAAAGCTAAAAGCTACTGCGGATGCTGGAAATCCAAAACAAAATAAAAACAGAATTACCTGGAAAAACTCAGCAAGTCTGGCAGCATCGGCGGAGAAGAAATCAGTCAACGTTTCGAGTGCCTGGCATTTTGCCTGACTGTGGTAACGTGGTCTATGGCCAGACAAGCTCCGACAGTGGAGGCTGAAGTGGCACTGTAGGCAGAAGATCTTATGATCTGGTTATCTGAAACCTTTCTCGACAATCTAGAAGACCCTAAGGAAGTAATAAATAGATCTTCCTTGGTAGTGACCCAGCAAGCTGAACTACTGTTAAAAACATTATCTCAGACTGCACACAATGAGGCCGAGGCAGAAGCAGTCCCTAAGTGTTACTATTAAAATTAGGTGCTCATGAGAAAATGGAGACCCCCTCACAGACCCTGCAAATGAGGAGTGGACTGTAATCCACCAGGTAGTGGTGCTACCAAGGTACGCAGAGAAATATTGCGTCTAGCTCACAAAATTCCGATAGCTGGGTATGTCGGTATACGCAAATCCCAAGCCCGCATCAAGAGCAATTTTACTAGCCTCACCTCCACAGGGATGTAGTAAGGTTTTGCAGAACCTGCCACACCTGCCAGGTTGTGGGAAAACCCCAGCCTGCAATAAGACATGCACCTATGATTCCTATGCTAGCTTTTGGGGAACCATTCAGCAAGGTGTTAGTGGACTGTGTGGGGTCCCTGCCCAAAACAAAAGGGGGCTACCAGTATATCCTTACCATCATGATGTGGCGACCCACTTCCCAGAGGCTGTTCCCCTGAGAACCATATCTGCCAAAACCGTGGTGAGGGAATTGACCCAATTCTTTACCAAGTATGGTCTGCTCACTGAGATGAGTCCACCAGTTTTATTTTGTTTGAGTTAGTTTACAGGAACCAAGTGCGAGGGCCTCTGAAACTAATCAAGAAGAGGATTTTAGAACAGAAGGAAGAAGTCTCCATGTTAGACTATGTAAGTGTTCCAGGAGCAACTCATGAGTGCCTGTGATGTGGCCTGAGAACACCTGAAAATCTCCCAGACGCTATGAAAAACAGGCAGACAAACACAACCTTTCAGCCAAGAGACTATGTGTTAGTGTTCCTACCAATATCAGGTGAACCATTAAAAGCCCAGTTCAGTGGACCGTACAGAGTAGCAAAGAAGCTCAGGAAGTAAACTGTCTAGTTGAGACACCAGATTAAGGAAAAAAGCAACGGCTGTGTCATGTCAACATGATAAGTAGACATCACAGCCATGAAGGAGACAAGCAGGTAATGGTCTGTCCCGTTGCCACCGACCTAGGAGATGAGGGTAGCAGTAGGGATGAATTGGAGGGAGAAGTGGGCAAGGCCCACATTGAACCCCCTATTACCTGGCTAACCGACACAGAGATACTGGCAAACTTAGACTCCTTATTCACCCATCTAAGTGCAGAACAGCGAGCGGACTTGACGAGGCAGCTCACTGCATTTAAAGGCTTATGCAGAGATGAGCCAGGCTACACCATAGTAGCTCTACATGATGTGGATGTGGATGTGGGAGACACCCCTCCCATAAGGCAACATCCCTATCATCTAATTCCAGAAAAGCTGGCCCAGGTTCAGGAGGAGATGCACTATATGCTGGAACACCAACTAAGAGATCCAGCAGTAGAAACTCCCCAGTTGTGCTCGTGCCCAAGCTGGATGGCCCTACAAGGTTCTGCACTGACTACCGAAAAGTTAATGCAGTGACCAGAGCCGACTCCTACCCAATACCCTGGCTGGAAGACTGCATAGATAGGGTAGGTAAAGTAGCCTACATTACAAAGATAGATTTACTCCAGGGATACTGGTAAGTTCCCTTAACTGCCTGCAAGAAGGAAATCTTCACCTTTGTAACTCCGGATGGGTTATACCAGTGTTGAGTCATGCAATTTGGACTCTGAAATGCCCCAGCCATCTTTTAAAGGCTGATGAACCAGGCAGTGGCAGGCTTATCCAATTGCATAGTTTACCTAGACAACCTCCTAGTCTACAGCAACACCTAGGAAACTGACTTAGAGCAACTGGAAGCCTCTTCCAGAAAGTAAAGTCAGTTGACCTAGTGGTCAATCTCACAAAGAGTGAGTTCGCTAAGGCTCAAGTGACCTAACTAGGACAGGTAGTGGGTCAAGGACAAGTACTGCCCGGGGCTGCAAAGGTACAAGCAGTAGCACAGTTCCCCATTCCCACAACAAAATGGGAAATCATGAGGATCTTGGGTATGTGTGGTTTCTAGCACAAGTTCATCCCAAACTTCAGCACAGTGGCCGCTTCTAGACAAACTACAGGAAAAAAATAAAGGTAGTATGGACAGAGAAATGTCAGGTTATTCTGTTGGAGTTTGTTTCTTAACCGTACCACCTAAATATCACCCACATTTCCAAGAAATCAAATGTGATTGCAGATGCCCTGTCCAGAACTTAAAGAGAGCTGGTTAGAACTGAAAGGATAATATTGATCAAGGCTAGGAGAATGCATGCGTGTGTGAGTGTGTTTGTGAGTGTGTTTGTTGTTTTATATTTAATTCTTTTTCTCCTTTTGTAAAGAAATGAGAATGAATCTCATTTCATTCGTTGTGTGGGAGAAGTGTCATGACCACCGATCAAAACCCAAGATTACTTACGGATATATTGAACTTTTAAGACGTGTTTTTAAAAAAAGGACATGCAAGCAAAAGCTGGCTGAGACTAAAGTAACTACTTGCCGGAAAATTCCTATGTGGATTACACTTGACCAACTAGTCCAGAGAGAACAGAATGTCGCATCTAAGAAGGTGTCAATGCCTACTTCAGACAGAGACACTTCAAAGGAAGAGCTGCAATGCAAAATAAAACTGATTACCATCTCAGCAGAAACCATGTCCTGTTGAGTTATATCCCAGACTGTGGGCATGATCTAAGTTGGAAGAAAGCAGTTTCTGAGTGAAAGGCATGTTTGTTTTTTCCCTTCCCAGAATACACAAGAAAAGAGGTTTAAAAGCCAACTGCAACCCTGGTCTCTGTGTGCTAGTCTGTTGTTCTAGTGTGTGCTATGCTAGTGTGTGCTGTGAAGATTACAGCTGAAGAACATCAACTAGGAATTCCTGCGCTTACAGGTAAAAAAGTCTCTCGATCTGATTGCTGGAAGCAAGTCACAAGTCAGCAAAGCCACAGTAGAAAAGGAAACAGAACAATTCCTTTCAGCCAACCTGCAGAACCAAGAATCTCCAAACCAACAGCTCAACTGCCAAAGTCAGCTCTACTTGAATCATCCAACTTAATGGCCACAACATTTCACCATCAAGTCCTCATGGACAAGTCAAAGACTGATTTGTATATCTTTTTTTATCTTTTGTTTCAGGGCTCACTTCTCATTTCTAATCTGTGTATGTGTGTTGTGTTTTTATTATTTTTTTCTCACATTTTAGTTGCTAATAAACTCTTTCTCTGACTCAAGAAAGCATGGTTAAATTGGCTCCTTTTAAAACATAAATACATTTGGATTGGGAAAAGGTATCCATGAGGGAAGGGATCCTTTTTAAATTAATCTTATTGCGACCAACTGAGGGGATTGAATAAAGAAGGGGAGCCAATTCATCTCTCCTCATCCAGGAGCATAACAATTTGGGGGACCCTCACCCGGGGACCTGTTGTATTACTTAGTGCTGCACTGATATCATCCTAAATGTGTGTTCATATTTGAAGTAGATTTTTAAGCTGCTGGGGGATGGACATGAGTGATACAGGTTGATAAACAATGGCTGTGAGTGATGCTGAGTAGGTGATGGATGCTGCTATTGTGGACAGGTAGCTAACAGTTGTGAATGGTACACATTGCTTGGGGTGGATGTGAATGCAGCAGATTAGCAGGTAGCTGGTGTGAATGCACAGACTGGTCGGTATAAGTATATACAATGTTGTTTGTGGTGCCACTGGTAGATGAAGCAAATGTAAGTGGTACAAGTTGGGAGGTGACAGATTAAATGGCACAAACTGATTGATGGCTGGCATCAATAACAAACTGCTACACAGTAGATATGAACAGTATAGGGGAATACCTGAGTGTGCTTGGCATAAAACTGCTACATAATGAGTATCAGTATCATAGACCACTAGCAAGAGTGGATGGCACAGGTTGAATCATCATACATTTTTGTTTTCTTTCTCTTGGGGAATCTGGTAATTTACTTAGGCATCTCTGGAGGCGTCTCACAGGGAGTTGAAGCTCATTTAAGGAATGAGACCTCTAATTGCTTCCCTGAGCTAACTCTTGCTGGGCTACAGTTTCACAGGAAACAGACACCCTATTTTCAAGTGATTATGCTTGAAGTTAGCTAGTGACTGTCAGCAGATCTTTCAACTATCACAGTTGGGCATAATCCTGTCCTCACCCCACATTCATATGAGCATTTTCCTACACGGATAACGATTGTCAAAGTGTCCAATGACTTCATAAACTCTAACAGACATATTTCAGACTTGAACTCACTCCCTGCTAGCTGTTATTATCATTTCAAATATATGTGAAAGAAAGAATGGAAGAGAAACAGAAAGACAGAGACAATGGGCAGAAAGAACTAGAGGAGGAGACAAGCAGACAGGTACAGGCTAGAGACAGGGTGATATAAACAAAAAAAGGTATTATTCCATGATTGATCAACTGTATAAGGTAGATTTTTAAAGTCTTCATTTGTGCCATGATGGCTGACCTGTGAGTGCAGATCAGAAAATTGTGGGTGCCTATAATTATTCTTGTTTGGGTTACTGATTTTCTGTCTACTGATTGGTGGCTTGGTTACAGAGAATAGCTCTGCAAAGCCCTGAAGCCATTAACCTTTTTTTAAAGAGGTAAGCATCCTTAAAAAAAAATGAGCAGACTATGTGAAAGAGTTACGCCACAGAGAAAGAACAACTGACAAGACAGATGATCTAAATGTCTACTAAACTGTAAACATCTGCAAAAAAGTGGCAACTGACCTACTGAGGAAACTGCCCAAAGAAAAAGCTACAGGAGATGATGAAGTACCACTAGAATTGTTACAAAACATAAGAGACAAAGGAGTAGAAATCCAAACAACAATGAACAGATGTTACAATGCAGGATAAATGCCAGAACATTTCCCCATGTATATCTTTTATGAAATTCCTAAAGTAATTAACACAACACATTGCAGTGAGCACCATTCATCACACATCCACAGTGCTACTATACCTGATTGCCTTCCTGCACCATCAGAGGTTCTTTTTGCAGTATGTGATCGTTTTCTGATTCAAGAGTTAATTCTGGACCCACTATCAATACTTGCCCTGTGTTTTCTTACTCTCCAATCTTTCATTCCATTCTGGCAGACCTCACTTCTTGGCCATCATCTACCACGTTCCACAATTGTCACATCACTCCATTCACTAGACCCCTCTGGAAAACTGCAGATGTCACCTATTTTGGACAATTGGTCTTCAAATATGCTAGCTTTGTCTTATGTGCCATAATCATTCACATTATCCAACCTTTGATGCACCGTATTATTTTATATGAGCATTTTGAGATACTTCTGTCAGCTGCTCAGAGCCCAAGATTTTGTAATTAATTCTGATTAATTGTGAGAATGAACCTGAAGTTTGATTGGCATATATCATAAGTACTATTTTATTATCATAATCTATTACTGTACCTGGATTTTTCCATGCCCTATTACCCTCTCTTTTATAATACTCCAAACCTCCTGAATTAAATTATGCCTCTGATTGTCTTACACGATGCTTTAGTGCTCGCCAAAACCTTAGCCTCAATGAAAGCTCATCTTCTTGTATGTAAAGAACTTAAATACGCAAAATAAATGAGACAGAAAAGCAAGTGTGACCTCTGATAAAGAGCTCTATTTTACTGGGGGAATGGCATCAGCATGCCCAAGGATGAGATGATTTCATACATGTTATGGTCTGTGGACGGGCCACTAAGAAGGTAAGTTGCTAAAAATAGTTTCAGACACTCAGAACCTATCAGCTCTATTATAACTATCTTTCATCTGATAATATATTTTAAAATATTTTAAAGTTTATTTTAACAAAGTATTCAAAGGATATATATGATAAAACCCCTGTCTTTAAGAGTCCTTTTCAGAGTTAATAGTGTAGATAGGAACTGCTGCAAATCAATCAAGTTGATCTTTATTGAATATGATCTTTACATTGCTGATAAGGAACTCACAGTTGATCACTGCTTACAAAAACTATGCCAGTCCTTTGTTCTGATATGTGTATCAATAGTTGTCTGGATCTCCACCTCCTGATCTCCCCTTAGTCTTGGCCTCCCAATGGCTTTTGCATCAGCTTTCATATCATGATGATTTGCCTTCAGTCATTTGGGGTGTAGATGTTTAAAATGGGAGTTACAGGTGAATGGAAATTGGTCAGTATTGGTGCAGTTATGCCAAGTATTACAATCAAATATCCAAATGCTCAGAAAGAGTGAAAGGAGCCCCCATTTGTCAAATTATTATGTTGCAAATAGATCTCTTTGGGGCTGGTTATCAACTTTCAGGTTGAGTTGAGGGTATTACTTGATATAAGGTGGATACTGGTGGGTGTTGTATGCGCATTAGGGTCAGTGGCTATACATTGCATAATTTCTAATAATGGGTTAAGATGCACCCTGGGTATTGACGGGTGCAGGATATATAGTGGGTGCCTTATGTATAGTATACATAGTGGATATCAATGAGAGTGGTGCACAGTGATTATTGGTCAGTGTATGTTGCATAAATAATACTCATCAATCACATAGTGAGGATGAATAAGTCCAGGGATGAATGAATCTAATCCTCTGTGAGGACTAATGGGTATAGAGGGCACAGCGAGCATTAATAGCTATGTAGGGCACAATGAATATCAGTGGGTGTAGATTACCACCAAGAGGCTGTAGGTATATTGTGCACATTGGGTATTAGTAAATGTTGGGCATATAGCAGGCATCAGTGCAAGTATGATGCACAGTGGGTAATAGTGATGTAAGGTGACAATAAAGAATAAGGATGAATAGATATCGGGTGTAGGCAGTGTCAGTGACTGTAGAATGTACAGAGAGGTTGAGCAGATATGGGGTGCACAGTGATCAGTAGATGTGGGGTGCAAAGTGAGTATTGTTGAATTACAGAAAGATAAACCAATTAGTGGATACATTGATGTAATCTTCCCACTGGGAGAGTTCAAACATTTTCCTGCAACACCCTTACCACCAATAATATTAGAGACCTCAAGCAAAAAACATACACATGCATCACAAAAATAATCTTCCCTTCCCCTAGCAGCTCCTCATTTCTGTTCTTCAGGAGTAGGCTGTTCAAGAGATGTCAAGATGGCTTTCAAAATGGCAGCACAGGCCACAGCACCTGGGTCAGGTCAGGTGAGCTGAGCTGAAGAGATGTAACTTGCCTGTCCTGCCTTTGCTATCATATCCTTGGTGGCTTCTGCACCTGCTTCAGCTTTCTGGAAATGGAGACGAGATGAAATGACAACAGTCCTCAAACCCACAAAGTAGTCTCAACCCACATTGCCATTCTGGTCCTGAGATCAGTGTAATGCTGCCTGCATCATTGCAGATTCAGCAAGTCTCACATCCCACACTTCATGTGCTGTATTAATTTGTGATCCAACCAGTTACATTCAAGTAATTATTAATCATGAAGTAGACATATGTACACCAGGGATCATCGTGTCTTATTATTTTAGCACAAGGTGTTAATTTATTGTAATTGAGCATTTAATTTTATTCAAATGGTGAGCGTTAACTGTAGATTCTTTAGTGTTTCTATATATAGGAGCAGATTGAAACTGGTGGTTGGGTTTGGAGGTGCATGTTTGTGATTTGTATCTTTGCTGATAAAGTGTGTAAAGATGACGCTCCAGTTCTATCCTTCACTGCCTGGCTTTCTGGAATAGAACATGGTAACAGAGGGCGGTTGTCTAAAAGTGAAGTTTGGAAACTAAGACTCACTGGAGAATATATAGAGGTTCCTTTAGTAAATATATAGCTGAAGAGGTATATATGAATTATGGGGCTAGTATTGGTGGGGGTGATCCCAAGCTTACCTGTGCAGGGGGCAGACCTTTTATTAGGTAATGACTTAGATGGTTGGAAGGTGTTATTCCCAATGAGTCCTTTGCAGTCCATGGAGACTAGAGAAATGGAGGGGAACAAACCAAATTCCACCCGGGTGCATAGGGCTGAAGAGGTTTCAGGGGTTCCACAGGAGGTCATAGAGCAAGTATGGATTACAAAAGCTGATGAAAAGTCAATGGAATTAAAATGAGCAAGGATGGAGCCAGTAAAATTTAAGGAGGCCAGGGTAGAGCCTATAGAATTTAAAGTGGCCATGACAGGATCAGAGAAAAGCCAAGGTACTGGGATAAAAGCAGCAGAGTTTGAAGGAAATGTGCCAGGGGTGTCGTTAGCAGATTTAAACAGGGACCAAGAAAGTTCCCAAACAAGCAAGCAGAAAGTGAGGGATATGACACATCTTGTTGAAGTGCCACAGGGGAGTGCAGCAGAAACTGGACTGCCACCTGTGGGCAGCAGTGTTCCAGATGACATGGAACAAACTGGGGACAATCTATCCCTGAAGTAAAGAAAAAAAGGAAAAGTTACACCCTAAGGTGAAGAGCAGTTGTGAAAATTACCAGGGAAATACAAGTGCAGACATTGGGGAATTGCCCCCTAAAGGATCAAAGGATCAGGTTCAAAATTCAAATCTCATCAAACCCAGCAATTCCGCTTCAGAACCCACTGAATAAAAGGTGCAGAAGGAGAACTCTGACACCTTACAGGGGTTGAAAAACAGTTTACCACCCACTGTCACCCTAGAAAGAAGAATTATCAATGTGCCAGAACCTGGACCAACAAATACATGGACTGTGGAAGCAGCAATATGGAGTTAAGAACTTTACAGGCAGTGCAACCATGCAGTAAGAGAAATTTGCATTTTATAAACTTTGCTCTTCAGCAGCCTGTGCAATCCAATTGCCTCCACGTCTCCGGAATTAAACTTGCACTGCCACAAAATTCACAGCTCACAAAAGACTGTATGTCTATTGATACCAAAATTCCCAAAGCACTATAACCCCCAGCACCAAAGAAATTCAATTGCACTTCTGCCTCATCCAAAAAGGATGATGTGAAAACTAAGCTTGAAACAAAAAATGGCTGTTACAGACAATTGCAGTATAAGGTCAATATGTGGACACCAGAGTGGATGTGTGCAGAATGTGTGTTCACTTGCTTTACCAGGGAAGCAATGTAAAAAAATATAATCAGGATTCCATTTTTTCCTGTTCGGCAGAGACATGTCATGACCAGTAACAGTATTTCATATTCATAACTCTAAACATGGATTGTATTCGGTATAGATTTTTTTAGAACGGCCCATTCTTTTAAAAATGGACATTAAAAAGGCTGCTAAGATGGCTCCGAGGGTCAGGTGACTTTTGCAATTTCTGTACAGGCTACCTAAAGTCTCCAGAAATTTCCTAATTGATTGACCATGGGTGGGGCGCCCCTTGAATGGACATACTAAGATGAAAGCCATCTGGAATTCATACCCTCTATTGTTTGTGGACTTACCCAAAACTCAAAATTGATGGACTCCTAGACTTATTGTCTCCGAGTTTGAAATTTAGCAATGAGAGCTGTATAGAAGCCAGTCAAATCATAAGTAGCTGTGAATGACCACCATCCATTCTCCATTGCATAGCAATGGC